>NC_073706.1:35477200-36168284 GCF_023634085.1 Falco cherrug | reverse complement strand
CCTTTCCCCTTCCCCCTTCCCTTTTCCCCCTTTCCCCCTTCCCTTTTCCCCTTTCCCCTCCCTTTTCCCCTTTCCCCTTCCTTTTCCCCCTTTCCCCCTTCCTTTTCCCCCTTTCCCCCTTCCTTTTCCCCCTTTTCCTTTTCCCTTTCCTTTTCCCTTTCGCCCCTTCCCTTTTCCCCTTCCCTTTTCCCATTTCCCCCCTTCCTTTTCCCCTTTTCCCTTTCCTTTTCCCTTTCGCCTTCCTTTTCCTTTCCCTTTTCCCATTTCCCCCTTCCTTTTCCCCTTTTCCCCTTTCCTTTTCCCTTTCGCCCTTCCCTTTTCCCTTTCCCTTTTCCCATTTCCCCCTTCCCTTTTCCCCCTTTTCCTTTTCCCCCTTCCCTTTCTCCCGTCCTTTTTCCCTTTCCCCCCCTTTTCCCTTTCCCCGTTTTCCCTTTCCCCCTTTTCCCTTTCCCCCTTTTCCCCTTTTCCCCTCCCCTTTTCCCCCTCCCCTTTTCCCCCTCCCTTTGCCCCCCTTCCCCTTCCAGTACAGGCGAAGTCCCCCCCCAGTGCCCCCGCGGGCAGGAGGCACCGTGCCCCCCGCCCCGTGCTCACCCCCGCCCCCGGCTCTGGCAGCCGGCAGTAACGAGTCCGGGACCCCCGTGTGAGTTCGGCCGCTTGCCCTGGCGGGCCGCGGCGGGCCGGGGGACACACACGCTGTGCCCAGGGCCGCGGCTCGCAGCGTCCGAGCCTTTGTGCGCACACCTGGGTGTTGGCACCCCGCGGTGCCGAGCTCTCCTCTCCCCCGTTCCCCCTCCCCCGTGCCCCCGGTTTCAAGCCGCTTGGGTGGTGGTCGCGTTTTGGGACCCCCCCGCAATCCACGCGCTGTGCTGCCGGGAGGGCGCAGGCCCTCGGGGGCGATGCTGGCGGCCGGTTCGGGCCCCTGTCGCCCCCGTACGGTCTCTCTGCCCCCACCTGGCGTAGCTGCCACCCCCCCGGGCCCTTCTCTGCCCCTGGCTCCCCGCCCCGGGGCCGGGGGAGGCGGGGGCCGGAGCGGGGGGGCACGGCTGGCGTTGGGAGCAGATGGCAGGAAGGGGTGACATCAGTGGTGCGATTGTCCGGCCCCATTATTCCTCCCGAGGGCCCCCCGCCCGCCTCCTGTTTCCTGCTCCCGGCCGGCCGGGCTGCCAGACAAAGGCGGCTGGCAGCGGTGGGGGGCTGCCCGGGCAGGGCAGGGGCAGCCTGAGCCCCCCCCTCATCCCGCTGCCCCTCGGCTGCCCGGCACAAAGAGCTTGACCTGCGCATCCCGGCTCGGCGGTGCCATCGCGGTTTGGGGAAGGAGGCTGGGGCTGGCACGGGGCAAAGCTTCCCGGCGATCCCACCTGGCCCCCCGCTCCGCTCCCCCGCCAGCGTGCAGGCAGCGGGGCTCAGCGGCTGCCGAAGTCGGGTTTCCCAGGGCTTGCACCTGCTTTCCGTACCGCCGCTCAGGAAAGGTACCGTTAACGGCGCTTCTGGATGCTAGTTTGGAGCGATGCTGCTGGATAGCAGCAGCTCCTGGCTTTTTTGGGGCAAGGAAAGGGAAGGACCATTTTGTAGGAAAGAAGAAATGGGGAAAATAAACCTCCCTTTCTTTTTTCCGTGAAAGATGCCTGCGATGGTGGGCAGAGCTAAGCCACTGCTCCCAAGCCCTGTTGTGTGCTATCTTCCCATGGCGCCTGAGCTGGGAAAAACTGCTGCAGCAATTCATTTCCCAACTGGTAATAGGCTCCTTCCACACAAAAATGGGTACCAATGTACTGCTCTGGTTTTGTTTTTGAACCCTTCTCCCAATACTAACAATAATAAATTCTCCCAATAATAATTCCAATAACTGAAATAATTCAGCTCCTCAGTGCAGTTTTGTGGGGCAGAGGTTGTGGGAAATTCCTGCCTGGGGTTTTCACTAGCATTTCTTGAGGGAAATGTTGAAATTTCGCTTCTTCAAGATCCCCCTGGAAAGTCTTTCCACCTCTCAACCTCTTCTTGCTTCCTGAAATGTAGCTATCTCTAGAGCAGCTATAGCCGCAGTCTGAGGCATGACAAGGGTCTCTTCAGGCGATGGGAATATTTATTTATTTGCGTTAGGAGCATGGCTCTGCAAGCAGCTGTTTTGCTTGAGGGAAAGCCGGGGCTTATTTTTGAGCCGTGTGCCTGGCTGCTCTTTATGTTGATGGAAGCCCTGTTATTTCAGTGGGGTGATTCACTGTGTTTTGAAACAATATGTGACTGAGATGTCGGTAGTAATTGGGATAATAAGAATAGCTCGCTCTATCTTAGCCTGGATCACCTGTAGAGCATTATCATCCCTGCTCGGCGGGAGAGAGGCGGAGCAGGGACCAGACCACGCTGAACCACCCCAGTGCCCCAGGAACAGATGTCCCTAAGGGAGTTACCTGCAGCCAGAGCTGGGGAGGGTGGTGGTGGTGAGCACTGGGCCGGGTGGGAAGGCAATGGATGGTCTCAGCTGGGATTTGGTTGGAGCTGTTGGCCGGGTGGTCCCTGCTCTGGGCTAGCCATCCCCCCCACCAGCCGAGGTTCTGGCAGGGAGGAAGGTTGTCCCCAGGGAGATGCCCTGGCTCACCTCCAGCGCTGGGGTGGGCCAGCAGCTTTTCAAAGGCGTGCATGGGTTTGCAAGCCTCACTCAACACCTGCTTGGGGCCAAACGACTTGCTGCGCCTTGGCCCTGCCGTCCCTTGCTGGCTGGTTTGGGGACCCTTTCTGGAGGGTGATGTCTGGGGGTTTGGTTACTTCAGCATCCTTGGGGTGATGGGCAGCCCCCATGGGAGAGCTCCCACCATGGAGGTGCTGCTCCTCAGGAGGACTCCCCTGTTGCCAGCTGTGCCACTGCCCTATGCCAGCAGCTGGAAGAGGCAGGAATCTGGCCCTGAGCATCTCTTCAGCTTTACCCTCTGCCTCTGCCCCAGTTAGCTTTTAACCTCCCTATGTTTAAGGCCAGAGATGGGGCTGTGCCTCCCCTGGCGTATCTGGAGTACATGAGGTTAATGGGAGACCTGTGGACCCCATTGAACATCTCCCTCTCATTTTCCTTTGTAGCGAGGAGCTGGGATGCCGGTGTGGGCTCCTTGTGTGCTCCACAAGGGCTCCTCAGGACCCTCCTGCAGGCATCCTCGCCCCAGCAAGCAGCGTATTTATTTTCTGCAGCCAGGCCATGCAAGGCCAGTGCTTGTTTGGCATTTACATTGAGTGAAACCTTATAACTTTAATAAGATGTAAACCGTGTCGCACATCTCTGCCGTCGCTCAGCAACCCTGCAGTAACGGCCCAAACAAAGCCTCCCCATGCAGAGGGAACACTAAATCCTATTGTGGGATTGTCGCGACGGAGGGAAGACACAGTCGCTCAATATGAGTGATCAGCAGACTTCGTTTATTGTACCTTACAGTCACCTTTTATGCCTTGTTATAATTAGCTCATACATATTACAAAAGTTAAGCTCATTATTGGTTAGTTGCCTAAATACCAAGCCTGCCCCGAGTTTCTCTTCTGTAGTTATCTGTTCCCACCTGCAACATTCTTTTCCCACCGCAATCTTCCTGTTATATTTTGCTTTGCTTCAGATAAGATGAGAGCGATGTGCATTTTTGTCCAGCCAGCTGGACTATGTCTATGTGACCCTTTTCAGCTAGCCAGTTATCCACATGGATAATTCTGCTTGGCCAGAGCTGGTATCTCCACTGCAGCCACCCTGGCCTGGACCGCCCAGCCAGGATGAGCCCCTGCCCTGCCACAGCTCGGTCCCCACCTCACCGTGCTTTTGTGGGAGATGCTTTCGCTGGTGTGGGGCTTCAGGCGGGGACTGGGGTTTTGACATGTGCTAATGGCATGATAGGGGGGCTTGAAGGGATAGCGGCCCTGCTAAGGACTGGCAGGCTCTGGCTCCGAGCTGGCTCGGCAGCCGCCGTGCTTCCCTCCAGCTGTGCTTGGGATGGCCGCCTGCAGGAAGTCCTGCTTCAGGGTGGCCAACGAAATGATGCTGGGGTAGATCCTCAGCTGGCTTGCCCCCAGGTGGCTTCGGTCATTTTTCGGTGTCTTATTTTAAAATTCCTGCATCCTTTTCTCTGCCCTCTCATCCCGCCGCTGCCTTTTCAGCCCTCCCATCATCCTGCTGACCTGTGGGGCCAGTTTTGCTCCCCAGTGCCTTGTGCTGGTCTGGCTCCTTTGAGCCCCCACTTCCTAGAGCAGAGCTGCACGTGGTGCCCCGGCAGGGATTTCTGTTGGTGTGGGGCTGTCCTTCCGCTGCGGCGAGGAGACGTGATGAGCTCAGCTAAATCAGTGTGCCCTGCAGTTTTATTTGGATGGCACTCACGTTGCCGAGCAGGGAAGCACCTGCAGCAGTGTGTGAGAGCAGCATTAGTATCGACAGCAACCCAGAGCAAATCTGTTTTGCTGGTAAAGATAGGGCATGGCAGCGAGACAGCAAAAGGAGGCGGGTGTCCATGAGTGGTTCCTAGTTCAAGTGGTCTCCTAAAGAGATTTTGGAGAGGGCCAGGCAGGTGGTGGGCGATGGGCAGCTCCAACACAAGCCAGAGGAGAGAGGAGCTTAGAGGTGCAGACCCTCCTTCCTTGCCTGCCGCTGCCGCCGCCTCCTCCCACGCCGTGATGGATGCGCCTTACCCGGCCGGCTGGGAGGGCAGGCACTCACAAGGCAGGCGTGTGCCATCCGCCCGACTATTCAGCAGATGCGCTGAGCCGTGCCTCTGCCAGGATTTTTATCTTCTTTTAATGCATGGACCTTCAGGTAGGTGTAGGAACGGCCAGCTGCGCCTTGAGTGCTCTCGCTGCAATCCAGCCATCACCAGGCTGGGGGGACTCCTGCCTGCAGCCAGCTGCCTGCCTGCGGGGTACCCCCCCACCTCACCCACCCGGGAGGCCCTGCAGCAGCGGGCAGCAGGGCTGGGTGCTGTTTGTGGCATGAGAGGCATGTCAGAGCAGCCCAGGAGCTCCTTTCCCCCTCCCCAGCGCATCTCTGCAGTGTGCTGGCCCCGCCATGCATTACAGAAGGAAGAAAGAGCATCTCCCTGAATGCGCACTGAGCTAAAGAAGAGGTTTTCCCCCCTTCTTCAGCCCACAGGGGTGATTGGCAGGTTTGGGTTGAGCTTCCAGAGGGGCAGTGCCTACAAAGGTGTTACTGTGCTGGGCTCGGTGTCCCCAGACTGCCCTGCAGAGCTGTTGCTCCAGCCCCGCTCGCTCCAGCCGCAGTACAAGGGCTGTGCTGGGAGCACCCCTGCCTGCAGAACCACCCCCAAATCCCCTGGCACCAGCCAGGCTGCAGAGGAGTATCTGAGGGCAAAGGTTTGGTGGGGAGGAGATGGTGAATGAAGTCAGGGCGACTTCTGGGATGCGGTTAAGTAATGGCAAGCAGAGGGTGATGCTGTCTGGGGCAGGATGCTCAGAAGCGCTCATGGTTGGTGGGGCTGCTCCTGCAGCATCTGTGCTGACACGCTTGCCTGTAGCCATGGAGCGGAGTCCCAGCCTGGCTGGACCCTCCATTTGGTGAGTGAAGCCAGCTGGTGCGGATGCTGTGGAGCTGGGGTCTCCTGCTGTGTGACCGGTAAATTCAGCTTTGCTTCCCATGGTGGTGTGGGCAGCATTCTCCTCAGTGCTCAGCCTATTTCTCTGACACCCAGTTTTTGCTGTTCTGCTGCAGGTGGAGGCAGAGGAGCACCAGGACGTGGTGGTCTATGACCAGAGCACGCGGGATGTGACCGGCTTGGCTGCTGACAGCTTCCTCTCCATCCTCCTGGGCAAGCTGGATAGCTGTTTCCACAGTGTCTCCATCCTCACAGGTAGGAGCCCTGGGTTACCACTTCACCTGGCACTCTTACCCCTTAGTCTGAAGTTACGGAGCCATGGCCACACATGTCCATCTGCATTTCCTGGCCACCGGTGGCCGTGGTGGCAGAGGGCAGCCTCACACGCATGCCGAGGAGGCTCAAGCCACGCTGGCATTGCTGGGTCCTCCCTGTGCATTCATTCCTTGTGCTGTCCAGCTCTCCACCGCTGCATCCAGCACCAGGGTGAATGAGAGAGGAGGTTGTGGAGGGATCATGGTGGCATGGATCCAGCCATCCGAAAGCTGCCCTTCGTTCTTACATCCCCACGCTGCTTCATCCCCGGTGAACGTGCCAAGGGCCAGACCCGGTTCGGGAGCTCTCACTGCTGTTAAAGGGAGGGCAGGAGAGGAGATACGTGGATGTGCTGGGAAGGGGAAGAGGGGCAGAGGGTCATCACTGGGTGAGTCAGGGTCTGCTGGAGATGATGCTCCCCAGGCACGAGCACAGAGGCAGGAGGAGGCACGCGCTGCCCTAATTACAGCCCTCTCACAGAGCAAAATGGGAGGCAGGCGACTGATGAATGAAACTCTCCAGCCCAGCAGAAAGGAGGAGAAAGAGTCACGAGCTGCTGAAGGGAGAGTTAAAGCTGCCTTTAATTCCCCGTGGCCAGGACAGCCGGGTGTCTGCCTGGCTGGCTGCCCACCTCCAAGCTTTCTGCCCACGGAGGCGTGGGCAGGCGCTGCCCCCCCGCCCCGCCCCCCCCCCCAGCCCCTTGGTCCTGCTGAACTCATCCAGGCTCCTCGACAGCACCAGAAGCACGGAGATGGGGATCCTCGGCTCCCCAGGCCTGTCCTCATCCTGTGGCAACAGGGTGCAGCTTTGGGGCTGAGGCAGAGGGTACCGACCTCTGTGTCCCCAGAGTGTCACAGCGATGGAGGGCAGCTGCCCCTGCAAATCCAGCAGCATGACAGACCCTGGGAAGGTGTGGTTGTGATGGGCAGGGTGGCACAGCAAGTGGCATTCAGGGAGCTGCTTTGAGTTAGAGCTGCTTCGTGTTGGGGAGAACAGAGCAGAGAAATAGCGGGAATAAACCCCCTGGTTCAAGGGTTTCAAAGGCAAGCAGAGACTAAACGAAATCACAATAAAGCTAATTAACGTGGCCTGAGTTGCAGCAGCTCTGCTGAGGCCAGTGCTGGAGGATGCTGCTATGGGCTTCCACAGCAGCCCCTGGCCCACCCCGGCAGCTGTGCCTGTGGCTCCAAGGTCGGCGCGGTGTAAACAGGCTTGGCACATGGTGCAGGAGGAGGAGTAGGTGGCTTTGGTCACGTCTGGGCAGGAACCTGCATAGTCACCAGGATGGATCAGGAAACAGCCTTCGCAGTGTGACCCTGGCACCCCCAACCCAACGCCGCTCCCCCAGGGCTGAGTGAGGGGCAGTGCTATATGCTGGCTGCAGACCCCCACCCCTGAGTCCTCCTGAAGCAGGGATGGGGCTGAATGAGGTGGTCCTGAAAGCCCCGGAGCCGCGTCCTCCCTGGGAAAGTGAGGGGAGGCTTGGGGGACCCCCGGTGCACCCCAGCCGCATGCATGGCGTGCCCCATGCTGGGTGACACCGGCAGCTTGCCACCCCCCCTGGGCCATCAGCTGAGCCCCCCACGAGCAAACCTGCACCCCATGGGGGCACATGCATCCTCCATCTTCAGGGCAGACATTTCCATCCCCCTGGGCTGCGGGAGCCCAGACCCCTGTGCAGCAGCATGGCGGTGGTAGGCACAGGCAAAGCTGATGTGGAAGATGGGCCACCAGCAGGTAGAAAAAACGGGAACCAAAATGTGGAACACTGGGTCATGGCGGCGGCGTTCTGCATGGAAATCGTGACTGGAAGCAGCTGCGGAGCATCGGGGGCGGCTGGGCACGCGGGGCGGCAGGCAGCACTCCCTCCTGCCTGCAGCTGGGCAGCAGCCCCCTGGTTTGAGAGGCAGCTCCGCAGTGCTTGGGAGGTCTGGGGCAGGATGTGTGCCTGGGCCTGATCCTGACCCCTCGCCCTGGTGGGATTTAACCCCTCGATCTGTCTGCTCCAGGCTCAGGCACCTTGTCCCACCCCAGCCCATCCTGTGTCCCAGGAGAGGTGCCTGGGTCCTTCCCAGAGGTGGCTTGTGACCCCAGGGGCAGTCGGGCTGGCAAGGGCTGCTGAAATCTCAGGGTCCTGTCCTGCAATCTCAGCCTGTCCCTAAATGGATGCCAGCACCCCAGGGAACCCCGTCCTGTGGGTCCCCAATCCGGTGTGGGCACACTAGGCAGCCCCTCGATGCTCCCCAGCTCTCCTGAGCCCCTGCAGGTGTGACACGCACCCTTGCCTTGGTGTCCCCACCTCGTGCAAACGCCACGCTTGGGTGCTTGGCCGTTCTTGGTCACCTCCAGCCCATCGTCCCTCAGACCCTTGAAGCAGCTGATGGGCAAGGACGGGGGAGCTGGGAGTGGCAGGAGTGGCAGCAGGGACCCGTCAAGGGTTAACAGTCCAGAAGTAGCAATTCCAGCGGGCTGGGAAGGAGGAATCTGAGTCAATTATTCCCAGTCTTGGAAATATTCAGCTTCTCTTCTTTTTTCCTTTTTTTTTTTTTTTTTTTTTTTAATTGTGTAAGTATAAATAGTGCTGCTTGCTGCCCTCCATCCGTGGGAGCAGAAAGACTGTTGATTTATATGGTTTTCCTGACATCACATGAAGTGGTGGAAAACTGAATGGAGCCAACATTTTTCCTGCATTACGTAATGCCCCCTCCCTCCCTCCCAGCCCAGCTCTGCTATTCCTGCAGGAGCCTGACTGTTCTTTAACCTTTGTTTACTTCAGCACAAACGCTCGCTTTTTTGCTTTATTTTTTGCTTTTTTTTTGCTTTTTTTCTTTGCTTTTCTTTTTTCCCCCCACTTTGCTCCCCCTCCCCCCCCCCCCCACCTTCTTTTATCCCTGTGCAAACTCCCACTTGGTTTTTATTAACAGCCATTATCTGTTTATGAAGCAGCAGCAGCGGTCTGGCTCCATCACTCCCTGATGGCTCCCGCGTGCCAGCTCTTGTATTGGAGCCTGGCCAGGGCCGTAGCACGGTGCTGAGCTGCTGGGTGCTGAGCTTCACCAGCTCCTCTCTGTTTGTCCAGCTATGGCACAGGGTGGGGAGATGTCCCTTTGCTCCCATTCAGTGGCTAGAAGCGACAGCTGAGGGCTTGGGATGCGCGGCCAGATGATGCTCAGGCACCCATCCTGCCCCTGCTCCTGGTCCTTGAGCCAGGTGGTCCTGTGCCCAAAGCTGGCTGCCGGCTGGAGGTGGACCCGGGCTGGCGGGGTGGTCAGCAGGGTGGTCCCCCCACCCGACTGCCAAAGGTGGGACCCCCTCGCACAGCGGAGGCTCTTCTCGTTGTGGTCTCGTGCGCCCGGGGAGCTTTATCAGTGCGATATCACGCTCCGACCTGAAACAGGCCCCTCGCCTTCTGAGCTGGAGTCATGAGCTTTTCATCTGGCTCGGGAGTGAGTGTGAGATCATCTTCAGCCCCCCCACACCCCCCACTCCCCCCCCCCGCCTTTTGTACCAATTCTTCAAGGAATGTTTAAATTTTCCAGTCCTGTTCTTTCTAAATTTGGAGCGTCTGTTTACTCCCAGGATTCGGAAAGAATGTAACAATATCATCAGCGAGAAATCCCTCCCAGCCTTCCACTCGCCATCCTCCTCCTCGGTGAGCAGGCTGGCCTTGGCAGCGCTGGCCATCACCTAGGTCCTCTCCAGCCCGGCAGCGCCGCAGCCACCAGCACGGCCAGCGAGAGCTGTGATTGCGTGGTGGCGGTGATCTGGAGGGGGCTGAGATTTGGGGGATTTCAGGGGAATCTACCAAAGGCAGGTGACTTCAGAGTGGCCAAAATGTAGTGAGAAAAGAAAGGGGGTTTCCATTGCGGGAGCTGACTTGGGCTGCCCGGCCGTGAGTGGGTTCAGCACTGGCTGGAATTATTTGGGAAACAAGGACTCAGGAACAGATAATTTTAATAAAAAAAGAAAAAGTTTTTTTTTTTTTGTTTTGTTTTATTGTTGGTTGTTGGAGGGGTGGTTTTTTTGCATAGGGCAGTCCTAAAAGGAGGTTAAACTTCAGGGCAGCTGAATGTGACTTTGCTCATCCTTGGCTGAAAATACCATGATGCTTTTACATGTCATGTTGGTGAGATGCCACATGCCAGCATCACACCTCCGTTGCTGCCTGCACCGCTTGAAAAAATGTTGGGCTGGGGCTGTTTTAGAGGAAAAGAGAAGATGAATGAAAGAAGGCGAGCTAGGCAGGTGCAAAAGCAGCACATAGGCAGGGCAGAGCAGAGGGAACTTGCTTTTAGCCAGTTGCAGGGGCTGGAGTCGGCATGTGTATCCAAAAGGCAGCAGAAATACAAAACAATCTGCAAAGCTTGTCATGGCTGGTGCTGAAGCTAAAAGCTTAGCAGGATCCAGAACCAGGACTGAGGTGTCTTTACAAACCCGATGTAAGGAAAAAATAATTTAAAACTTAAGAAAGAAAATACCCCGAACACCCAGGCTTTGGTCATCAGTCAGAAGCTGGCAGGAGTGGGCCAGCAGGACTCCACTGCAGCTGGTTATTTGATGGTCACCTTCCTCACCGCCCGCTCTGGGACAGCGTTGCGATTTCATCTGACGGCTTTGGTGTGTGAGCGTGTCTCCCGGGCATACAGCACGTGTGGGATGCACTAACTGGTGGACTTTGTCCGCCGACTCCAGCAGAGCCTCTGCTCGATACATGGGCCTGAAGATGCACGTGTAGGTCAGGTTAGGGCTAGTTCAGGCACCCTCAGACTGCAAGAGCACTTGGGGACTTATTAGCGTGAATCCATCAGATGTACCCACAAGTTTTTCTCCTAAAGTCTAATGACTGTCTCTGTCCCACAAGCACCTCTGCCCACCCGTGGACATCTCCATCCCATAGCGTACCATGAGGAACCAAAAGGAGATCCCTGGCTGGCAGGAGTGCGGGTATGAGTAAAGAGGGTGCAGGGGTGGGGTGAGGTGGGGAGGAGTGCTCGCGTGGCTCTCTCATGCTTCTCCCACATATGGGAGTTTGGAAGAACCAGCTTTGCAAATAATGTGGATGGGGATCCTGGTTGTGCTCAGGAGCAGAAGAAGGGTAAGAAGTGCTGTGGAGGGGGTTATGCTCAGCTTTTCTGAGGCCGTAGGTGGTGGGCGCAGCGGGATGACCTGTGGCGATGCTTTGCTCTACCTGTCCAGAGCGCTGGAGGTAGGGCACTATTGCCCGCCTAGGAGGAGAGGTGCTTTTTGTAGAAACCAAATGGTAACACCATGGTTTCTGATTTTGACAGCCCTGGAGGTTTAGGTAACTCGCCGAACCTCCTTCCCTCTTGCACAGGACACCCCTGGGTCCATGGCACCGGAGGAGTTTCCTTCCTGCAGCAAAGCCGCCCAGGACCGCTTTGGCCAGGGCAGGACCGTGTTTTCTCACCCTTCCAGCCCGCATCCAGTGGGTGCTGGCATCCAACCCTAGCCACCCAGCCCAGCGTGGTTCTAGGGAGCACTCCCAGTCTCCACAGCCGAGGTGTGGTGTTGGGGTGAGGTGCCCCCTTCCCACCCTCCACCACGACTGGGAGATGCCTGGGAGCGTTTTGGCCCCGGCTGGACCAGCGGCTGCATCCCTGGGAGGGGTTAAGCCAGGTCACGTATGTGCGAGCTGATTGTATTCCAGACCTATGCTCTAAACCTCCCTGTTTAGCAACGCTGTCGTCAGACAACTTGTTTTCCCGATTCTATAATTACCCCGAGGAGCTTCCCCTCCCCCTCTGGCTGCGTTTTTAGCTGTCAGACCCAGAAAAGGCGAGCAAAAGGGCCAAAGGCAGAGAGGGATGGAGGAGAAGGGACTTAGGGAAGAGCAGCCCTCTGGTTGCCAAGACTTACAAAACCATCATGTCATTTCATTTCTCATTTCTGGAAAGCCGACGGAAGGCAGCTTCCCCAGTCAGAGATCCCGATGGGCAGGAGCCGCTGCCCAGTTATGGTTTCCTTCCTTTTGAGAAACCTGCCTGCCCCTTTCCCTGGGCCTGCACCGCACGCGTGCAGGAGGTCAGCGCTGGCATATAAGGTCCCGGCACTGAGTGGAGAGAGGAACTGCTGGCCACTGCGTCGCTGTGCTCTTGCCAGGCTATAGGTACTGTCATGATGGGCACGTAGGTGCTGAACAGGGGCTCGTTCTGCTGCTGCTTCTGCAGGCGCGTTTTGTGAGTCTGTCAGACCCCTTGCAGCAATGCTTTTTTGCCAGCGGGTGCTGTGGCAATGAAAGCAAGGCCAGGCTGGGCATCTCTCCCCAGGTGATGCAT
This sequence comes from Falco cherrug, assembly GCF_023634085.1. NCBI lineage: Eukaryota > Metazoa > Chordata > Aves > Falconiformes > Falconidae > Falco > Falco cherrug. Next base: position 36,156,106 of record NC_073706.1, on the reverse strand, counting down.
CTCTGTCTGCTAAATAGGGGCTGGAGGCAGCATGGGTGACAGCCTGGCCGGGAGGAGCACCTGTGGGCAGGGGCCAAGGGGCAGCAGCTGATGACACGGCATGTATTGCTGCACTATGGGTGTTGCCTTTTTTCTCTCTACTTGACAGCTTTCCCCTACGCCGGTGCCAGCTCCCAAACCTTACCCTGGTCCTGGCAAAGGAGCAGAGAAGGTGGGGAGGGAGTGGGGGGGAGGATTCTGCCTGGGAAGTGGTGGCTGCAGATGGCATCTCCGTGGGCTGGACCTCATGCGGGTTGAGGAAGGGGTTGCTGACTACCTGTGCTCGCTTGTCTTTTACTGAGGGGCAGAGGGATGTGAGATACCGGTGAGCCTCCTGCATCAAGGGCTGCTTGGTGGTGTCATGCCCAGCTCCCCAGCTGGGGCTGCCAGCAGCCCTAAACTGAAAACTCAGTCCAAACACATCCTGAAGGAGCCTGTCAGTACCAAAATAACTTGTGCTGCAGGGTCTTGCAGACCTAAGGGAGTCAGGCAACCACAATGCAGCGAGGGAAGGCAAATGCATGCTTCTGTACTGCTGGGTCGGGGGCAGGTTGATGATTGCACCCCCTAATTCACCACGTGCTTCCTGCAGCCTCCCCCTTGGCTGGCACAGAGCAGCCAGCTGCTGCCCCTGCACAACCCACCGATGGTTTCCACGCCAGCAGAGCCCCCACCACAGCCAACGGAGCAGGTTGCAGCTGAATCGCCTGGGTAGAGCATGGGTAGAGCACTGCTGGTGCAGCAGCGGTAGGAGATGGAGGCATCTCCACGCTGGGAGCCATTGGCACTGGCCACCAACTTCACGCGCCCTCCCTCACAGGGACAGAGGTGGCAAATGTAGGGAACCACAGCCCCCCTGCAGAGCTGCTGTGAGAGCCACTTCCCAAGCACAGCTCTTGGGGGAAGGCTGCTCCTCTCTCTTCCAGCCTAGTTGGAGCACGCTTTGAATTTTATCCAACCTCTGACCCACATCTGATAATAATCAAACCATATTTGTTACAACAACAAGGCTCATTAGGAGGCTGGCTCCGCTCGGGGTGGGGGGTGGGGTGCGGGAGAGCACTTAGTTAATGCCAATGACCTCATCTCATGTGATGTCATTCAAAGGAAAAACACTGAAGTCACTCACATATGGCTCAGCCTGGGGTTTTTCAGCCTGTAAAGCTTCAGATTTTCAAAGGCACAATACATCCCCCCCACCCCCCACCCCTTCCCCGCCTCGCTCCTCTGCTTGCTATAATCCTGAATGATTTTCTGGAGGCTTGGGCTTAGACCAATAAACGTGGTGGAGACGTATTAAGGAGTCCCACGGGTAGGAAAGGGGGACACAAGTAATTCTCTCCCCCAGGACAAATGCAAAGAAGAAAGGCCCCCACCTGCTTCAGAAGCCACTGCTGATGGATAGACCCCAGCAGGACTGGGAAAGCCCATTCCTACATGTCTTGTCTTGCTGGACTTCTGCACTGAGAAGGCTTTGGTGGAGGGTGCATCTCCTCCAGAGCACAGCCCTGTGGCACTGGGACTGGGCACATACCTCCATAAGATGTGGCCACACACAGGCGTGAGCAGCCCAGTGCCAGCCCCATTCCCTGCCAGCTGTTGGGGGCTGTCTGCCTCCAGCTGTTTGAAATGACTCCAGCATGAGCATCCCTCCTGGGTGATGCTCTCCTTGGAGGCATCAAGAGGAAAGATGAGCTGATGGGTAGGGACCCTGGTCCCGAGCTCTGCCCTGCAGCAGAGAGCCCTGGAGAAGTTATTTAATCTTTTGTGCCTCAGTTTCCTCCTTGGAGAACCTGAGATTGTGGCATTGCGCTTCCCGGGGCTGGGGATCAGAGTTAAACATACCCCAGGGGATGCACATCGGTATGGCCAGGAGTGGTGGTGGGCATGGGGCACAGCCAGAGGATGCCGGTCACCGGCCGGGGGGCAGCAGGGATGGAGAGCGGGACTGCATCCCCCCTCCTTCTTGGGGGTTTGATCACCCACCACCCTGACTGGTGCTAAAAGAGGTGTGGGGTAGCTGCCTCCCTCTAAGTCCCCGTCCCCACGTTAGCTCCGCGGGGCCAAATCCAGCCATCCCTCTCGACCGGGGGCTGCGGGGGCGGGGGGGGGGGGGGCTCGGGGCGGGCGAGAAAACCGTGGTTGCGCCTTTAAGCGGGGAGCGAGGGCTGCGTCAGGCCGGGCGCTGCGTGTCTGTGCGCTGAGTAAGGAATGCGGCCGCATGCCTGACCCGTTAGCTATGGGAGCGCGGCGGGCCCGGCAGCGCTGCGCGCCCGGCGGAGCTCACTGCGCGGCGGCGGGCGAGGCGCAGGGCGGCCGGGGCAAGGGGGCTGCGCCGGGACCCCCCGCCCCGCTCGGTTTCCAGCTTTTTGACTTTTTGGTGCTTTTTATTTTTTCAGCCTGAGGGCTGGGGCCGGGGGCTGGCGGTGCTGTGCCGCAGAGGGGCTTTGGGGGGGGGGGCTTGTTAGCGCGGTCGTGCCGGCCAGCTGGTGTTCTGCTGAGGCGAGCGGCGCCGCCGAGCGCAGCCCGGCTGCCTGGATGCCCCTGGATGTGGTGGTCGCTCCCGCCGAGGACCAGTTTTGGCCAGACATGCGCGAGGGGCAGATGAAGCTGAAAATAAGGGTGCGGAGGATGAAGGAGAGCAGGGACATGAGAGGTTTGTCAGCCGGCCGGCTCCTTTCCTTCCGAGGGGGGCGGCGGGGGAAGGGGGAGCTATGCCCGGGGGTCGGGGGTGGCTCCTGCCGAGCGCCCGGCGGGGACCGCAGCGCGGTGGCTGCGCGTACAAAGGGCGCAGGCAGCGGGCGAGCGTGCGGGGGGCGCGGGGCGAGCGTGCGGGGGGCGAGCGCTCGCCGGTTCCCAGCCGCGGGCAGCGTGCGGAAGCGCTTGCGGAGGCGGCTAGCCCGGTCCCGCAGGCAGCAGCAGGGAAGGGGCAGCTCCTCCAGGCAGGTGAGGGGCTGCCTGGCTGAGGGTGGGGGGAACCGCCCCGGGGTCCCCTGAACCCCTCTCCACCCAGGCAGGCTCGGCAAGGGCGCGGCCGGAGCAGAAGAGGAGGAGGAGGAGGAGGAGGAGGAAGGCTGCGGGAGCCGCGGCGGGCCCTGCCGGCACCATCGCGGCTCGGACCGGGGGCGGCCGCGGGGCCGGGGGTGAGGGGCGCACGATCGCCCGCAGCCCCCCGCCGCCACCCGCAGGAGCCATCTCGCTCCAGCAGCGCGGTGCCGCCTGCCCATCTTCGGGGGGGTCTTTCAGAACGGGGGATTGCGGTGTTTCCAGGGGGATTGCGGTGTTTCCAGCTCCCGGTGCCGGGGTGAAGGGCACGCAGAGGAAGGGGGTATTAACTGGAGCAGCTTAAAAATACACCGAGCCTGGAATGACCTAGATTACCGAATGGTTGAATCAAGAAACTTCCCCTCCATCACCACTTAAAAATGGGAGCCTGCTAAAAGTGCTTGACAGGTTTTTGTGGCATGAAGCACATAACCCGGTGATGGTGTCATTAGTAATAAGTCGCTCCTGGAAATGACACATTTTTCTTTACTTAGAACCAGTAAGGCTGGTCCAAAGCAGGCACAGTCACCAGAGGAAAATCAAGCCCGGCAGCTCGGGGAGTGTGTGTCCGTGGTTGTGTGGGTGGAGGGCTTCCTTTCTGCCGCTTTTCCTTTTTTTTTAAGGATGTTTTCTGCTCACTTGGGAGAATGGGAGAGGGGTCTGGGAGAGGTCCTGTGAGGCCGGGGAGCTGGCACAGCTTGGGTGGCAGCGAGGCAATGTAGCAGCAGATGGGCACAGGCTCTTCGGGGTGACCATAGGGGAAATGGGGAGTTCACATGAATCCATAATAGGGCTGATTCATCAGTTTTCTCATCCCTGCTGCTGGGGGGGGGGGGCGGGGAAAGGAGCCAGCAGCGGGGTGATGAAATTTAGTGCCAAGTGAAGGGAGGGTGAAGGCACAGAGGCTGGGCCGGGGACTAGGAGAGCACCAGACATCTCTCTCCGATGCATCGAGACGGGTGGAAGTATAGAGCATCACCCAGGGGAGGGTGAGTTGGCCGGGCGGTGGAGCACGGCTGGCACCAGGCAGGTGGGCAGAGCAGGCAGCTGCCTGCACGGGGCACCGCCAGCCCGGCGGGGCTGGGCACACGCAGCGGGGGCTGCAGCACCGGAGGGGAACAGCCAGGATGGAGGCAAGGGGAAATCCCAGAAACATCCCAGGCAGTGGGAAGTGCTGACAAAGCTCCGGAGCTTCCCGGAGCGCAGTGAGTAAGGGTGGCAGTAAGCGGTGTTTCATCATGCTGCCCGGCTTTGCTGCCGGCCCCGACAGGCTCCCACCCAGCAGAGAGCCAGGGAGACAGCGTTTTGCAAAGAGGGATTTTCCCCGCGGTTCTGAGGGCCGACGTGCAGTGTGCTTGGCCCCTCTGCTTTCCTTCCTTCAATTCAACCTGCTGCAGAGATGCTCGGCTGAATGCTCAGGCTCACTGCCCTGCCAAGGCTGAGCCCGATGCAGGCAAGGGCTGGGGTTTTGCAGGTGTCGTCGTGGCCGCCTCCCGCCCGCCCCCCCCCCCCCCCCCCCCCCCGGCTCCTGTCGTCTCTTGGCATGCCGTAGTTCAGCAAGGTGGTTTAACACTTGGGGACGGATGTGTCGGGGCACTGGGAGCAGCGTATCCCCAGGGGACTGAGGTGATGAGGAGAGGGCATCCAGGCATCCCGGCCACCGAGCCGGCACAGCAGCGGGGGAGCCGTGCCGGTGCAGTGGCTGCTCCAGCAGCAGCCGAGGCGCGTGCTTGCTTGCATGCCCCGCTGCCCCTCGCCACGTGCCGCCCTGGCAGCGGCTGTCAGCCACCACAGGCATTTTAATGAGAGCTGGGCAGAGCACAACCTCTCTCAGCCCCCTTGGCTGCCAGGAGCTTTAGGGGGGCAGAGGGTCTCCAGCATGAGCCCAGGCGTGAAACCCACCAGCAGGACCATGGGCTGCTGCAAAAGCTCCAACACCTGCATGGGGAACAGGTCTCAGAGCAGCTCGGGCTGCTGCTCTTTAACACTCATTATGGGAGCAATGAGGGTGGGCTATAAACCGCCTCTTTAATACCCTCGGCAGGTCTCCTGCCAGCTGCTGGTGTGAGGAGGTGGGGTGCAGCAGCTGCTGTCCCAGGGAGGGTTCGCAGCTCTGCCTGTGGCCCTCCTCCTCAGGGCTGATGGCACAGTGGGGTGACATGTCACCTCTTTTTCACTGTTGCCTGCTGCGGGGCTTTGGGTTGGATGTGCTCCTCTACACACGTGGGAGGCTGGCAAACGGGGCATGTCCCTGCTGCTGTGTGCCTCTGGGAGGGCATTTATGGGACTCGTGGGGCTGGGAGTGTTCAGGAGGCATGGGGCTTTCCTGAAGAGTGGTTTTGGGGTGAGGCAGGTGCCCTGGGGATCTTCTTGCTTCTTGCAAGTGTGCAGCTTCTTGCAGTTGGCGGGGCACAGCACCTGAGGCCAGAGCTGTGGGGTTGTTCCAAGGGAGCCTGAAGGAGGTGAGTCCACGGGGATGGAGATGAATGGGCAGCCTGCAGCCGTCGGAGCAAGACATGAGAGGGTGTTGAAGCCCGGTTGTTCCTCTGTCTCCACTTTATGCCTCCAGCCTAGGAAGACGGCCTTGGTGCAGGGAGGATCGCAGGGATCAGCAGGGAGCTGGGCTAGCCTTGCTTAAGGTGCCCCGTGTCTCCCTTTTGTCGCCAGCACCATCTCCCCTAAGATCCTGTGCACTCAGGGAATTGTAAATCCCCAAAGCTGGGGCTTACCATCAGGAGGAAAATGATGCCATACCACATCCCTGTCCCTAGCCAGGACTTTGTCCCCTTCTGTGTCACCTTCCCTGCACCACTACTGCTGCCCTGCCTTGGCAGAGAGGGGACCAGGGCAGCTTGCAGGGTGAGGGGTGATGCCTGAGAAGTTGCCAGTGTCCCACGTGCAGCAGGGTCCCAGCTCAGCAGTCCAGCACCATTCTCCTTCCACCTTCTGATCTCCTTCCATGCCCATCAGCCCCGCACCAGCACTGGGGCTTTTTGTTTCGGTTGTAGCCATCTCAGGGTCTCACACAGCTGCTGCTGCGAAGAGAGAGTGTCGGAGGGGCTCCTCACCCTGCAGTTTGCTGCTCAGGGGGGAAAGGTGCAGGGCTCCCCAGCAGCTGCAGCAATGCTGCTCTTACAGGAGCTTTTTCGAAGATGCTACTGGCCTCTCCCTCTGGGCTGATGGATGGGGCTCGGGAAGGATTTCCCGGCTGGCCACCTTCCCTCTGTGGTGTCTGTTCTCCCAGCAAATCCAGTTTCTCTGGGACGTTGTCATAGATGTTCAGCTGGAAAATATGCAGAGGGGAGGGCCTGGCAAAGATGGGGATGGGGAAGAGTTGTGGGGTTTTTTTCCCCCTCCTCTGTTAGCCACCAGGGCCATGCAGAGCAGGGCTGGGGGCTGACCCAGAGGGGTCTCTGCAGGGCGCAGCAGGAGGCAGAAGGGGAGTCAGCACCCCGTGAGTGAGGCCTGGGATGGGAGAAGAAATGAGGCTTCAGTTGTTGCACTTTTCTGGCACTAAGTTGCTGCAACACCCCGTGCCTCGGTTTCCCTCTTTCCTCTGGGGTGCTGGCAGCACTCCTCTCCCTCCCAAAAGCTGTGATCCTTTTCAGCCCTGCCTTAAGCGGGACACTGATAAGGGGGTTTGTGTCTCTGGGGGCATTGCTGAATGAACCCCCCAAAGGTGGGGGGTGATTTTCACCTCCCAGCCCTCCCGGAGCCCTGCATGTTGCTGGTTCTTGGCTCCTTCTTCCTCCGTCTTCAGCAGGAGCAGTGAAGGTGTCCCCACTTCTGGCCTGCTTCCCTGTGCCCAAACAGCCCCCCTCCCCTCCTGGGCCCACCTCTGCCTGTGGGAGACAGGAAGGCACTGGGTTTTCCAAGGAATGGTTTTGAGAGCCCTCAGGAATGCTGGAGATGTGAGCAGAGCATTGGGCTGTGCCTGCAGGGACCAGCTCCTCCCCAGCAAGCCCTCGCCAGGCTCAAGGGGAGCATCACAAGGAAACCAGAGATCCCCAAGCACCCGCTCCACGTTCAGGTACAGATCCTTCCTCAGCTTAATTCCCCATGTGCCAAGAGACACGGTGCTCCCAGCACCGGCGCTGAGAATAAAAGAGGATAGAAAGACCCATTGCTGCCCTGGCTCCTCACCCTGTGGGGCTCTGCCGCTCTCTCCCAGCAAAAGCTGGGAGCCGTGGCCCGGGGAATGGAAGAGGGGGAAAGCCGAGGTATCGGTTGGAGCCCAGCCAGGGACATTCACTGCCTTTGGGATTGTTTTGAAGAGCTGCTTTGCTTTCTAAAAATGAAAGGCATGCTAGAGCAGCCGGTGCGGGGTGGGGTGAGCGTTGCTTCGAGGTTGGGATGGCATCGGGTACTCGGCCCCATCTCTAGGGTTTCCCCCGAGCCCGGGCTGCCCTCAGCAGCTGCAGGCATGGGGGAAACGAGGACAGGCAGGATGGGAGCATGCCCGGGCTCCCAGTCACAGGGTTGAGGCTGTGCTTGGGACAAGAGTGGGGAGCTATAGGCATCATCTCAGGTGCCAGCATCCTGCAGTTGCTGGCAGCGTGCCGGGGCAGGCACCGCAGCCGAGGGTGCTGCTGCCCCTCTCCGCAAACACCCCCGCCGGCTTTGCAGCCTCCCCTGCCCGGACTTCCCCAGGCCGGGCTGGCAGAGGAGCTGCTGCCTGGCGAGCGGGGGCGGGCAAGGGGGAGAGAGCGGCATGCCCCGACCTGCTTGAGCTGTGAGATCACCCCACGCTCCCGGCCTTCAAAGAGCAATGGAAGCTGCACGTGGAGCTGCCGCCGGGTGTGAGTGAGCGCAGGAGGCTGGGGGCCTGGGGACCGGAGCAGGCATCGATCCCTGGGGCTGCGCTTGCCTGCACTCTGCTCCCCAAAAATGTGCCGGGTGCCTTTGGAAAAATCCCCGTGTTGTCTTGCATGAGTACAGGGGTCGAATCTGCGCCGCACTCAGTGCCATGTACGGCAGCTTCTGCCTCCTGCTCCAGCATCCCCCAGGCACCGGTGGCATGTGCTGAAGCTTGGGGTGAAGCGGGGAGGTCGTGTGTGTCCGTGCAGGGCTCTGGCCGGTGATTTACACTCCTTGGCAATGGGGACACAGCGCAGGGATGAGCAGTAACCGGAGCCGTGCTACACCTGTGCTGGGCCTCCTGGGCCTCCTGCTTATACTCTGACTTAATGTCCCAGTTGAGAGGTGATGTCATTTCGGAGGGAGCCAGAGAAAAGGAAGTGCTGGAGAAGATAAGGTGCTTTAACTCTACCCCTGGTGGCTTGGCCAGGTTTTGAAGCTGGGAGCTGTGTTAGCTGCCAGCCAGGAAAAGGCGAGAGGGGAGGAAAGAGGTTGGTTGGAGGATACCTTCCTCTTGGGCCAGTGGAAGCTGACCCCAGGAGCTGCTGAGGTGGAGGGTGATGGAGGACCTTGGGTGTTCCCGGGTGGTGCAAGCATGATTTTGTGTGCTGTTCTGGCTTCTCCATCAGCTTCGCCTCCCAGATATGGGAGGTGGGTTGTCTGCGGCACCGGTCATACCCCGCCAGAGCTTGGGTGCCACACCAGCAGCCGGGAGGGTGCTCCATAAGTCCAGCAGGAATGCTGGCAAGGTGCTGGAGAAGGTAAACTGAGGATGTGCCAAGGTTGCCCCACTTTTGAAGAGGAGAGAGACTGAATGGAAAGATCATTACCGAAGGCTTATTAAAAGATCTTATTTAGCTGTGGAGATGGGTCAGGGATTCCCATGATGCTGACTGAGTCCAGAGACTTGGATTTTCAGAAGGATCTTATGGAGGCATCCTGGTCCCTCTGACAGTCAAAGGTGGTCAAGCCCCAGAATCTTCTCTGCCCTTTGGGTGATGTCAAGCTGCATCTGCTCATTCACATGACTGGGAAAACTTGCAGGAGGACGTGTTGGGCTGATCTGACCCAAGGTCCTCTCCATTGCGCCAAGCTGCCACCCAGCTGTCCTCAGCTGGAGGGGAGTGAGGTTGGGCCACCGCTAGCCAGAGCCAGCTCTACCCTGGACAACAGAATCAGTGAGCGAGAGCACATCAGGATCACTGGTGGCCTCATGCAACCATGCAGGACGTGCGACAGCACTGGGGGTTTTCCAGCCCCCCGAGCTGCCCACCGTGCAGGCAGGGCAATGCTTGCTGCCCTGCTCAAGTCAGTAGTCAGTGCTCTCTCTGCTTGAGCTAGAGACTGGACTCCTTCACGTTTAGGCTGTGCCAGACACCATGGCAATAGCTTTGGCTGTCAGATGCCACCTACTGTGGCCCCAGCTGGGGGTTTTCTCTCATTATTGAGCTTCGAGATGCTCAGGCTGGGTATGACTGCCCAGCAGCTCGATGCAGTAAATTGGGCACTGCTTGCTGTCACATTCGGTAAGGTCAGAGCGTGAAAAACTGCAATGGCCTGCAGGTACCGCTGTGCTGGTCCAGCCCGATGTGGTGGAAATCATGGGCTCAGCAGTGCTGGGCAGAGGGGGCATCACTCAGAAACCGCAATGTCTAAGCATAGCTGTTGCGGCAAGGTTTGGGCTGACCTCCCCAGCCCAGGGAGCTTTTGCACCTTGCTTGTCGTCACCCTGCCCTGGCGGGTGTTGCTATCGAAAAGCAGGCCTGGTTGTCCCCAGAGCAGTAGGCAGCCAAGGAAAGGACTTTCTCTTCCCGTCGTTTGTCTGAATGAAGTTGCAAAGAGCACGAGGGGGTGCGGGATGCCTCACGCGTGTTAACATCCAGCTGCAGCAATAAAAATCAGAGCTGGGTCTGCATGCCTTTCTCTGTGTGTGTGGCACGGTCATCACAACACATCTTTACTGGTTAGCAATGGCTGGTGGCTTTTTGCTCCTCAGGGCTCCGTTCTCAGTGTTGCAGGGCTATCACCACTTTGCCCCCAGCCCAGGCCTTGGGGCGCCAGGTACTGATGGCCTCGGCCTCGCTGCTGTGAGCTCAATGACCCCGTTTTCTCTGCAGGAGGCTTTGCCACCTTCTCGTCCTGCTTCCCAGGCCTCTGTGAGGGGAAGCCAGCTGCCATCCTGCCGATGAGCATCTCCCAGCCATGCTTGCCTGTGGCCAACGTCGGTCCCACGCGCATCCTGCCGCATCTCTACCTGGGCTCCCAAAAAGACGTCCTAAACAAGGTACGGCCCTGCCGAGGGGACACGTCTGCCCTGTCCCATCCGGGACCCCACCCATGCAGAAGAGTGAGGGCAGTAAGGACTGCCGCCCGGTGGGAGGACCACGCGCGGTTGGTCTGACCCTACCAGGAGGCTGAGGGCAGGGGGGTGCGTAGGCAGAGCCTGGCGGAACCAGGGAGGGTGGTCGCAGGGTGACTCCTTTATATTGATGAGCTTTGGGGTGGTCTTCCCGAGTGCCTGTAGCAAAGTCAGGGGCAGGAGGAGCATGGCTGGGAAAACACCTGGGCTTGGAGCGGGCGTTACCGCAGCTGGAGGGAGATGTGGGACAGGAGCCAGCTTTGCACCCCCCCACCTCGCTAGCAAGGCTGCCAGATAACACGGATCTCAGCGAGCTTCCCATCCCCTTGGGAGCCAGAGGGAGCGGGAGCAAGCCGGCGTGTTCAGCCGTGGCAGCGTGGGGTGGGCAGCGCTGGCCAGGGGCAGGGGCTTGCCCAGGAGGCCCCCAAATGAGCCAAGTTTTGCTGTGGGGAGAGGCAAAAAGAGGGACAGTGCCCTTTTAAAGGTGCTGGGAGGGCTGTGCTGTGATGTCACGCCAGGGAAGGAATTTTGCTGAAAGAAAAAATAACGGGGAGAAGACAGAAAGAGAAATTGCAGCTGAACTGCCGCTGGGCGCCTGCCTACTGCGGGCAGGAGGGAGCCAGCCGGGCGTCCTCGCGAGGGGGGAAAGGGACCACGATGCCGGAGGGGGGGGTTGGAGACAGAAAGGAGGGAGAGAGAAATTATATACGGGGAGTAGAAGGAAATGAAAGAGAAAAATGCCAAGAATGTGAGCCCGGGAGCTGGGCTGGCTCCACGGAGCGAGGCGGGCTCTGCAGAGCCTGCTGGGGCGGGCAGGAGCTGGCCGCTGGAGAGCCAGGGCCGAAACCCCGGTGCGGGCTCCCGAGGAGCCAGTGTCAGGCAGGGATTTGATGGTTTCCTTCCCTCCCCACCTCCTCAGAGGGTTTTGTTCATCTTTGGGAGCTGTGTTTTCTGCCATCCCTACGATGTGGCCAGAAGATGCCTTATTCACAGGCAGCAGAGCAGGGTCAAGGGCTGGAGCTGTGCATGGGTGATGCTTCCCTTCTTCAGCCCCTTCCGAAGGAGGGATCCCACATGGCAGCTCCATGCACTCTGACCTGTGGAAGGACTCTTTTATCTCCTTTTTTTCTCCTCCTGTTTAATTCTGGGTCTTCCCTGGAATGCAGTAGACCAGGCACTGAGACCCAGCAGCCGGCACAGATGTTCCTCCATTTTTCATAAGCAACCTTCCCCCAGCCGCAGAGGTGACAGTCAACCTGATGGGACGGGGAAAGAGGCAGGGGTCAGATGAGCCATGCATTTGGTGTCAGCATCGCATGTAGCAGGTGAAGCTGGCCACAGCCCTGGGAGGGAAGAATGGAGGTCAGTGTGGATGCAGCAGTACACGCCCAGTACATCCCTGAGGGACGGGTCAAAGCTCACCCCCTCATTGCAGTTTTTTGTCTGACCCTACTTACCCAAGGTCTCCCTCGTGCCATTGCGTTTTATTGAGTCAGAAATATGGGCAGTGATCATGGCCATTGGGTGGCCAAAGCAGAAAAGTCACAGAAAACCAGCCCAGGTTCACTCCAGTGTCAGGAGGAGGGAAGAGGGGGATCCCCTCGCCACCTGCCTGTGTCCCAGCACAAGAGCTGATGTCACGGTGAAGAACCGTGAACAACTAACAAGTCTGTGAGAACTCCCGATGTGTCTGTGGGGTCTGGGAGCGAAGACGTGGGTTGGCACTGGTTAACATAGGGTGCATCCCATGACCCATTGCACTTTGTTGATGCGATGCCTCCTCTCTCCCTCAGCTGATACTTCCAAAGCTTTCAGCCAGAGTTTTTGCTGATTTGCTTTCTTGTATTTTCCTATGACTCTCATACTGGGGTTCCTGGGTCGCTGGGACCCCCTTCCGGGTGTCTCCAGTCTTACTTGGACCAAGGTAAAGATCTGATGAGGTTCAAATCTGTGTCATCTAAATGGACACAACCTTCTCAGATAGTCTTTGCTGTACTGCCATCAATGAGGCCAAGGCAGCAGTGGGAGACCCACAGAGAAAATACTGGGCAGGGAAAAGGCAGGGAGTGCACGACGAGGCTGATCTTCAGCACTCGGTGCTGGCTGAACGCAGTTGATCATTCGATCACTTTTTTCCCACCAGGACTTGATGACGCAGAATGGGATAAGCTATGTCCTCAACGCCAGCAACTCCTGTCCCAAGCCAGACTTCATCTGTGATAGTCACTTCATGCGCATTCCTGTCAATGACAACTACTGTGAGAAGCTGCTTCCCTGGCTGGACAAGTCCATCGAATTCATTGGTGAGCTTTTGTTGCGGACCCCCCAGTTCTCAGCCTTCAAAACCTGAACTCTTCTGCCCTCGATGATCTTGCTCCCAGGAGCCCTGGTCCTTTCGCACAAAGGGGTTGAGGGTTGGGGAGGGAGGCTGCAGGCATTTTGCTCGCCACCGCTGACCGCATCGATGCTCTCCTCTGTTTCCTCTGCCGTGCTCCAGACAAGGCCAAGGTGTCCAGCTGCCAGGTGATCGTGCACTGCTTGGCTGGGATCTCCCGGTCGGCCACCATCGCCATCGCCTACATCATGAAGACCATGGGTATGTCATCAGATGATGCTTACAGGTGAGTTTTCCCCAGAGGGCAGGGAGGGGTTATGCTGGGATGCTTCATGCCACGGAAGGAAAGCAGGCTGAGCCCAGAAGGAGAGGGTGGGAGCTCCTGGCAGCTCTGTCTTGTCTTGGCTGAGTCCTGGCAGAACCAAACCGTACCTCCCTTGATAAAGTGCATGAAATGAGGAATGGTTGGAAGCAGTAAAATGGAAGGGGGAGGCAGTCCCAGCTCTACCCCTGAGGCATCGCAAGGCCCTGTGGTTCCCCAAGACCACTTTCTTTTGGAGGGTCTGGTCAGGAGGTCCTGGATGACGCCTCTTCTCCCCAAAGAGGCTGAGAGAGTAGGCGTGCGCTGCTGAAGGGCTGAGCACCAACCGGGGCTGTCTGTGCCTCTCGGCAGGTTCGTTAAGGACCGTCGCCCGTCCATCTCGCCCAACTTCAACTTCCTGGGCCAACTCCTGGAGTACGAGAGGAGCCTGAAGCTCCTCAAGGCCCTGAAGTCCAAGGGCGACCGGGGCGAGGGGGATGCCCAGCAGGACCCCGCAGAGGCAGCTGAGGGCAGCCGGCATCCCCCACCACCTACCTCAGAGAAGGCCGAGGAGGTGCCAAGAGGCGCTGGCTCGGCGTCCCCCAACGGTGACCCTGAGCGGCAGGGTGGGACCCTGAAGGTCCTGTCGCCCACCACCCTGCAGCAGGGGCTCAACGGCTTGCACCTCTCCTCCGAGCGCATCCAGGACACCAACCGCCTGAAACGCTCCTTCTCCCTGGACATCAAGTCTGCCTACTCCCCCAACCTGCGGCAGGAACCCCCTGGACCCCCCGGCCCTGGGGACACCCCAAAACTCTGCAAGCTGGACAGCCCCTCAGGCCCCGGCGGCCTTGGCTCCTTCTCCCCAGGGGCGGACAGCCCTGACCGGCCGAGCGGCCCCGACCTCCTGCTGGAGGCCAAGGTGAGGCAGCGGCGGAAGCACCGGCACCCGGCGGGCTCACCGGCCCACGGGCTCAGCCTCAACATCGGCGGGTCCTGCGCCTCACGCAAGAGCCCCGGTGCTGAGGACGGGCTGCCGCCGCGGCTCGGCCAGCCAGCCGCCACTCCCGGTACCGCCACCGCCGCCACCACCACCACCACCGCCGCGTGGAGTGGGGTGCACCTGGAGTCCCCCGGCACGCCCTGCGGCGAGGCCGGCTGGTACTTCGGCGTGGACTCCGGCGGCACCAGTGGCAGTGGCGGGGGCCTGTTTGCCGGCGCCGGGCCGTACCCACCGCCGTTCGGCTGCGGCGGGGTGGCGGGCGGCTGCGAGATCAGACTGAGGGACAAGGCGCGAGCCGAGCCGCGGGATGGGCGGCACAGCTGGCACGAGGAGGCTGGCGCCGAGAAGCAGTTCAAGCGGAGGAGCTGCCAGATGGAGTTCGAGGAGACCATGTCCGAGGGCAGGGCCCGGGAAGAGCTGGGGAAAATCAGCAAACAGTCCAGCTTTTCGGGCAGCATGGAGATCATCGAGGTGTCCTGACACCCACCCGGGGCACCTGGCGAGCGGGGACAGGGACGGGGCGGGGGGATATTTAAGCTGGGGGAAGAGGGGAGGGGAGGGGGGCATCGGGGTTGTGGGGGGAGTATTTATATCCGCGTGTGCATTTTCGGGAGCGCACGCGTTGAAACTAAAGCGAAGGCGGATCGAGTCTTTCCAGAGTCGGGAAACATAACGGCGGATGCTTAGTGTCCCTCTTGCACCCACCCCGGTCCTCCCCCCACATCCGCAGGGGGTCCCAGCCCTCGGAGACCCATGCTTGAAACTTGGGCTTAAAATTTGAGTGGGAAGGGGCAGGGGTCGTGATTTGGGCTGCAGGGATGGGGCGCAGCGCCCGTGGGGGGGACCACGGCTGCCCCTTCCCGGCACCCTGGTGCACTAAGCATGCTCCCCGTGTTTCTCTGGCTAAGTATCCTAAAAATGCTGCACTGGAGCAGCCCTATACATATATAAATATATATTATATATAATATAAAGAAAAAAAAACCGAAAACACACACACAAAGGAAAAGGTAAATGGTTTTACTGCGATTTTTATTGAGACGTAAATAATATTTCAATTTTTTTGTTTTGTTTTTAATTTATTGAAGCTGTTCATTCTGGCAATGATTTGCAGACAATGTGGGGCGGTACTTTCAGCTCTATTTTTACTGTGTATGGTATTTAAATCTGAAATACGAGTTTCTAAGCAATATCTGAGGCCTGTGGCTCCTTCTATAGCTCCTGTCGACAACAAAGATTTTCCTCCCCTTCTCTCCGGGCACACCGACAAGGGGACAGGAGACTCTTCTGGGCACTTTTTCTAGAAACGAACAAGCGAACAAGCAAACCGTAAACCTTCTTACAACACAAACTGAGCCAGAAAACTCTTCTGGAAGCTGCTGCCTCTTCTTCACCCCTTGATCTATGTTTGCTTCCCCTCATCCCCATCCCGGCCATCACCCCCATCCCAGCCATCGTCCCATCCCAGCCATTGTCCCCATCCTGGCTGTCACCCCACCACAGCCGTGCCCCCCTCTCCTCCCTGGGCTGCCCATCCTCGCTGGAGAGGGCGAGGAGGGAGTCACCCAAAGCGGAGGGAAGGGTGCCGGCTGCCACCTTCAGCTGCGCGGGGAGGGGGCAGGCAGCGGAGGAGGGGAGGTGGCGATAGTTGGGGTTTCTTGTTGGGGGGTGCCTTGCCTGCCTGCCCCAGCCCCTTGGCTCCACCTCGCCTCAGCTGCCGTGCTTGGGAGCTATGGGCACCGTTTTCCCTTTGGGGCAGTGGGTTTTCAGGTTTCCCCCATCCTTCGCTTTGCATTCGAGAAACTCACGGGGACTGTGCTTGCGGGTGCTGGGATTCCTCTGGCCCTGTTCCCCTCCGGGCCGGCTCCCCTCCTTCCAGCAGGTGACAAGCCAGCTGGACTCAAAGCTCTGCAAGCACGTGGAGGGGCACAACAGACTTATTTTCAGAGGCTGCTTCCCCCCATCCCAATGGGGAGCCAAGCTCTTGCCCCCAGCCCCAATATCAGGCTTGCTGAGGAGCTGCTTTCTGGAGCTGTAGGCATGGAACTGCCTCCACGGCAAAGCACATCTCTCCCTGCGGCTGTCTTTGCTTTCTCCCTCATCTGGCACTAGTTTGCAAAGCTAATACCTCAGGGGTCTCTGTTTGTGCATGTCTGTGTCCCGTGTCATCCTTGGAGTGTTGCTTTTTTCTTTTTCTGGGTCCACATGGTTTCTTTCCCTTTCCCCTGTTCCTCCTCTTGTCGTTCGTTTCTATCTTTAAATCAAACTACATGTGACAAAACCAAATGATCTCAGGTTTAAAACTGAACACAAAGCAGAGGCGTGAGGAGCTGCAATTGTGCGAGGAGGGGCTGCTCGCTTCAGCTGGCTGCTTCCCCAACCACTTCTGTGTCCGCAGGCGAGGCAGGTCTCTCCGGAGGCTCCCTGCTCTCTTCAGGCTGGCTTTAGTTTTTCTGCATTTCCATGGGGCCATTTGGTGAGATGCTGGGGACACCCATGTGCTCCTGCCTGGTTCCCTGAGACAGGGAGAGATGGGGGTGGCTGGAGAGCCAGGGGCCACCTGTCTCTCTCCCCACATCGCTTTTGATGAGGGTGAGAGGGTCGGAGACCTTATCATCCCTCCAAAGCCCGCCGCCACCCATCATTGCCTCCAGCAACTGCCTCAGACCAGCTCAGTGTTGCCAACCTGAACGTTTCTCCCTCCTGGCACTGAAAGAACCACGGCGCTGTTTTCTGCGCTCCCTGTTTGGGTTCCAGTAAGCATTTGGGTCCCCTCCGTGAGCCAGGCAGCTGCTCAGGAGCTGCGCTTGCAGCACGGTCTCCTCAGTGGGCACTGATGTCAAATCCAAGGACAGAGGGAAAAAGGCTTCATCTGCCCTTCAGTAAGCCCTCGGAGCCCAGGGTTAGCGTCGCCTGCCTCCTGCCCGAGCGGCGCTGCTGGTCCCCCTTCCCCTCTTGCTGCCCTCAGTGGTGGCATCTCCCAGGCACGGCAGGGTCATCGCCTGCTGACCCTTGCGCCATATCACTCTGTTCCTGCCCATCCCGTAGTCCTCCAGGGCTGGCACCAGCATGGATCTGCTGAGCACAGGTAGGGCCAGTTGCTGGCAGGAGCTGGTTAGGTGTAGCTTTGGGTGGTGGAGAGGGGGCTAGGTGACTTCCCGAGGGGTTTAGTAAAGAGAGGAGAACACGTCGGCACAGCCAGATGGGGAGATGAGACGAGGCACTAGTAAGCTCTCCTGTCACTCATCCCGTTAGCTGACATGGTGCATTACAAGCGCAAAAAAGCAGCTGGGTAAGTCGGGAAGGAGAGGGCATGTGTTGTGAATGAGGCTGAAGGTCTGCAAAGAGGCAGATCTGTGGTTTGCTCTTTGTCGTCTTCACTCTGCCATCGCCTGGATGCTCCTTGGCCATGTTTGAGGCTTTAGGCACTATGGACACCTCTTTCCTCTGAAACCAGAGCAAAGAGAAGCTGATTTTAAGATCAGTAGATCACAACTGCCAAGAGACATTCATGGCCCACCACCGCAGCCTTATTTTGGTGTACTTTGCATTCATCCTTCCCCCTTAAGCTGGGCACGTGCACTCAAACCCTCTGATGTGCAATATTCTAAGGCTATACCCAGAAAATACACCTTGATGGAGCAGCCCTGCCCGAGTGTCTCCTGCTGGTGCTGACCCAAAGCCGCCAGGATCACTGAGTGGCTGGCAATTAAATGACTTTTTTTTAGTCAGACTCTGTCTAATAGACCACTTTGTCCATGAATCAGAGCTGTGAGTTATCACGAGGATGGCTGTGCAGGCTGGTAGCCCTCCCCATCATCTGTCAGCCAAGTCTTTTTACTGGCTCTCACAGCCAGACAACCCAACACAAAGCCTCTCTGGAACCAAAAATCATCTTTCCATGCCAGTCTGGTGAGGGTGCATGTGTTTGTAGGGATGCACAGTGGCAGAAGTGTGAGCAGAGGAGAGGAAAGGTTGCTCCTTTCAAGGGGGCGCCCAACAAAGCTGTTGGGTGCCTGACGGTCTCGGCAGGAGCAATGGCTGAGCTTTCCACCACACAAAGGACGGAGCAAACCACAGCTTTCCTTCAGGCTAGAAGGGACGTTGCACCCTTCCCTCCAGCCCCTGCCTGTCCTCCGGGCTGAGTCCCCCGGCCACCTCCTTCCCAGCCGCCCCCCGGGGCCCTGAGCGAAGCCGGCGGGGGTCAGCGGGCAGGTCGGCAACACTGACCAGAGGCTTGGGTTGGAGCAGGCTCGTCCCAGCCTCAGCAGCAGCACCCCTGGCCCCTGCTGCCTCCCTGGCCCTTCTCTTTGTCTGCCTGTTTCTTTGGATGTCCATCCCGCAACATTTGCCCCTTAGGAGATGATGTCCCCCAGGACCCCCTCCTGCCGTCCCCTTCCCCCTCCCATCCTTAATACTAATGATAATAAGCTATCAGTGTTGTCATTGCAATCTATGAATGATAGATTTGAGTATTTATGATTATTATTACGATTATTATGGTTATGATTCTGTACTTTTTTGCTTCTTACTCTTTGTATGTTGCTCTTTGTTTCTCTGTTGTGAATAAATGCAAGGCCCCATCACACCTTCTCTCTGCTCCCGCAGCCCGGCTGGGGCTGCGCTTGGCACGGCTCCTGCCTGTCCCAAGCCCCAGGAGGCAAACCCCTCAGAGGAGCTGGAGGGTGCTGCTTCACAAGGGTATAAAGACCCCCAAACCCGGGGCAGATCTGCCCTCTTAACTCTTCCCTTCCCTTCCTGCGGCTCCTCTCCCCCATACAGGCGCTCGCTCATGTTTGTGAGAGGCAGGAACCCACTGGCACCAAGAACGGAGGATTAGCCGGCAAAAGCTCAAAGCTTTTGTAACAGCTTTAAGGAGCGTTGGCCAGGCATCCAGCCCACGGAGTCTGCTCCCTCCAGGCTGTGGTGCTCTCACCTTCTGCTGGCTGCGCCTACAGGCTGCATCTTCACCCACAGGGGCTCGCTCTGCCGCGGCAGCTGGTTTGCAAAGCTCTCCCCGCCCGGCCGAGCCGGAGCCCTGGCACCCCATGGTGGCCCATGCCCTGCGCTTCCGTGGCTTCAGCGTGCTCGTCGTGCCAGCGCGCTGCCCCTGCCCAGGGACAGCATGGCCTGGGGAAGGCACGTGGCCAGCGTTAGAGCAACCTCGGTGTCAGAGCAGCAAGGAGAGAGGTGAGCGGCCTCCGGTACTGGAGGGATTCAGGAAGGGGCTGGGAATGGCTCTCAACATGGGGCTGGATACGGCCTTTATCCAACACCTATAAATTGGGGTGTCGTAAGCGGACAGAGTCCGTTGCTGCTTTTTCACACCTGTCACCTGGGCTCCTTGTACAACCTGAAGGTTTCCAGATGACTGTAAGGTGGAGGAGGAGACGTTAGGGGAAGGGAAGAGGAACCTCACCTGCGCTGCAGTACGACACTCTGCACTGCACCAGCCCCATGAAGAGTCATTTTAATTTGCGGGGTTTAACACCACCCTTCTGCAAGTGGCCTGGGCATGGTCTCTTGTCTCTGTCATGACTTTGCTTTGCCATGGGTTGGGGTCCTTCTCATCATGCTGTGCTGAACTCATTTCTGAGGTTGCTCTGAGACCACACCAGAGAGCGGAGAGCTCAGGTCTCACCCCTCTCTCAGGGGACCCTGGCAGACCCCCGTCAGGTTCCTGGTCCAGCATCACCCTTCCTACCTCACCTGCCTTTGGGGCAGCCATGGACGAGGAGGGACCAGGCAGGTCCCAACCATGCTGGAGCTGAGCCTCCGCAGCTCCTGCTCCCGTCCCTGCAGGATCAGGCCCTTCCTCAGCAAGCACAACACGGGGAGGGGGTCTGCACCTACCCTGGTGTATCTGGGGACTCCCAAGCAGGGAAGAGAGGCTCTGGCCACCAGCCCCACTGCGTTCCCTTCCTTGCTGCCCATTTGGCCAGTGCTGCTGTCAGACCCGGGGAGACACCCTGCCCCTGCCTCGTCTTTATTTATTTATTACTGGAGGCTGTAAACAGCAGTGCTTTTCTACCCTCTACTTTCTTTTCCTTTCTTTTGTATTTTGGAACAACGTGTTGTAATAAATACCCAAATAGGTGTTTTAACAGCTGGTGTCAGCCTTGCTTTTTGAGGGTCAGACCTTCTCAGGGTGGGGCTGGAGGGTCCTCACTGGGGGCTTAGTGAGGGTGATGGATCTTCGGCTGCATCAGTGGGGGCCAGAGCCAGCGGGAAGCTGGATGCACAGCCCGATCTAGATGCACAGCCAGACCCATGTCTATGTATAGGATCCAGCAGCTGGAAGCTGCAGCTGGACTAACTCAAAGCAGAAATAACACTCATGGCTGAGGGAGTAGGGGAATAAAAATTAATTGGGGCATTCATGGGCCCACAGACAGTCGCTCTAGGGGGTTCGGATGGTCTGGTGCATGATTCACGGCTCTGAAGCTGTAGGCAGGCACCTGAGCAGCCCCTTTTTGGTGGAAAGGACAGGCCAGGCCCTGCTCCAGATGGGTGTACACAAGTGCAGGGGATGGTACAGACTGCCAAGCTAAAGAGCGCAAAGGCATGGAGTGTTTGCATTGAAATACATTCTGTTAGTAGTAATTCTTCTTCTTATTATTAATTATTTTGCCTTCCAGCTATACTCTGCTCCTGGCATGGTGGCAGCACACAGCTGCACGCTTCTTGTGCACTGTGGCTAAACCCTCTGAACTTCCCAGGTCCCTCCATGGCTGACTAAGCTGCCCCACAGCACCAGTTTGGCTGTGCCAACCAGCAGCCCCGCTCCAGCTGGGCTGTGCTCAAGCAGAGGCTGGTGGAAGCATTTCCCTGCTCCCCCCTGCAGCAGGTTTGCTTTGGAGGGAGGCGAAGGCGTGAGCAGGCTCCCCGCAGCTCTGGCTCCAGAAAGCCGCAGCACTTATTGACTTAAACACAGAGATGACATCCATCCCCATGGCTGCTTTCCACAGGCAGGGCTAAATCCCCTGGTCTTTTATAAATCCACTCCCCTCATCCAGCTGCAATTGCTGAGCCTTTTATAAAGCCTTTCAAAACTATTGCCATCAGCTGCTGCTGGGGTAGAAATGACACGGCCCGGTGTGAAGTTTTGGGCTCCTGTGCAGCTGACCCTAGCAGCAGCCGCCTCAGAGGGGCTGCGTGCATGCCCTCATTTCTCATCCGCTTGTTGCCATGCGTGGCATGGGAAGGGAGAATCATTTAATCCAGAAACATGAGCATTCCTCCCATTTCCCTCCCCATCTACCTGCTCCTGGCTTTGTTTTTCTCAATCCGCTGCCCTGGGGAAGATGCCGCAGCGGAGTTCCCTAGGGCTGATGCCTTGTGTCGCTGCTTCCACGGGCACAGTTAAACCCCCGCGTGTTTTACAGACAAATTCTCTCTGGGCCATTGAGCCACTGGCCGTGGCACCCACGAGGGAGGGGACCCAGGTGACGCTGCGAGGTGTCTGCCCTTAGCTGGGCTACCAGCACGCGGAGGTGCTGTCCCCGGCAGAGGCACCCATGGGCGCCCAGCCGGCGCAGCCTCCTGCCCCGGTGCCGAGGCTGCTTCTCCTCCCGCGCCTCATGGATTGCGCAGCAGAAACCATTACTGCAACGAGAAACCCAGGAAGGTCCTTTTTCCAGCTCTTGGGCTTTTATTGACTCAGAATGGCTGCCAAGCCTATAAATAAATGTTCCTTGAGCTAAATATAGCAGCCACTGAAATAGGCTGCTGGCTATTTATTTAGCTTGTGGCCTCTTTGAAAGCTTGCCAGTCCGTACTGCCTTTACCTTCTCGCCATCCCCCCCCAGGCTGCGGCCACCCACCGTGGGAGCACGACTGAGTCAGTGCCGGGAGAAGGGGTCACAAAAAGTCAGCCCTGTCTCCGCAGGGCAGGAGAGCCAGGGTGGCAGGGGCCGTCAGCCGGAGAAGTTTCAGCCCCTGTCCCCCTGCCCAGAGAGCTGGGGGGTCCCCAGGAGGGACATTTGCTGGAGCAGTTGGGCCGGGGCTGAGCCAGCCACAAGCCGGTTTCCTCTCCTGGGAGGACTCAGGACCTTTTTCCAGCACTGGAATCTGGAAAAGAAAATTTATTTCCCGCAGGCTTTCCAGCATTAGGTGTCGTGCATTGCTTTTACAAACTTTGCAGAGTGTAAATACTTCTGATGCACAGAGATGCTGCATGTCAGGACTCTGAGGGCACCCAGGGGCACAAGCTGACTCCCACCCCTGCACCCCTGCTCAAGCCAGGACACCCAGACCTGTGCCCTGAGCCATGCCCCGGCTGTGCCCCGCTCTCTGTCCCCAGCTGCCAGCTGGACCTCGGGCAACGCTCAGCAGTGTCCCCACTGCTCGTGGCCGGACCCCCAGCTCAACCCTGCTTCATTGCATGTTGGGGGGATGCCATCCACCACAGGGGTGAGATGAGCCCTTCCTAGGGCACTGCACTCTGAGATCCTCCGTGGGATGCGTGTTCCTCCAGAGCCCTGTTGGCCGTGTGTCCGTGCAAGAAGGGATGGGCTTCACCCCTCCGACACTGACAGCAAGCAAGGTGAGGACTGCGCTTGTGCCACAGACACCGCCCTACACCATGAGCCTAACAGAAATAGGATGCTGCTTAATTTGGGCTGTGATGACTTCGCTGCAGACCCATGCCAGCAAAGGGAAAAACTCCATCACTCCCTGGAAAGCCACATTCACTCCTGGAGCAATCCAAGACATTAACAACACTTAGCACTTACAGGGAGTTTTGCTAAACATGAGCTAATCCTTACAACACCCATGGGAAGGAGAAAAGTAATTATTGTTATTGGGCTTGATTTTCCTTTCCCATGTACCCCTGCAGATTGAGATCAGCTCTACCAAACTCGGAGAGCTCTAGAAATCAGTGGAGAATCCCGCTCGCCCCAGCTTGTACAAATAGGAAACCTGGAGCAAAAAGGTTATTTGCCAAAGGCCGCCCGGGAAGGCAGAGATGGAGCCAAACTAGTGCACGGGGGAAATCTGGCCCCCAGTCCTGCTCCTGCACCACCTGGCTATCGTTCCCCAATTAATAGGGTAATTCTGGTCTCCTTGCAGGTCCTCACCTGCAGGATGCCAGAGGGATGAGGCTCCTTTGTATCACTGCTTACCTTCCTCTCCACAATGTCACTTCACAAGGTGGTGAGATACCTTGCTCTCGGCGGCAGTAGATGCAGACAGGGTTCGTGAGTGTATTGGTTTGGAGCACTACTGCGGTGAGTCCCAAAATTCCCACCCGTGACCCCCCCTTCCAGAATCACAGCCTTGGACCTGCTGCCAGGTCTGGTTGACCCCACCGGCACTCAGCCACTGCGTCACAGCCCCTGTCGCTGTGCCCAGTGCAGCACCAGCGGCACGGGGGGAACGGAGCCAACGGGCCCGTGCCTGGGCATGTCCCAGCCGTGTGGAGGCAGAGCAAGGCTGGCTTAGAGAGCTGAGGTGCTGCTGGGGTCCCTCCTGGGGAGCGGGGTCCCTCCTGGGGCACAGAGGGGCTGGGCTGGGATGCCCTGGGTGAGAGCAGAGGCCAAAATGAGGGTCAATTCCCTGGCTGGCTCCTTTTCAGGGGGAAAGGGCAGTTTTAGGGGGGGTCCTAAAACCAGGAATGCTCCCTGGCCACACTTCAGTTGAAGCCCGTGCACTCAATGTCTGAGTGGAAATACTGTCTGTCGGCGGTACCCAGATGATGTCATGTAGTTTTCCAGGCTTCTGGTCTGAGCCAGCAGCTCGAGCCAGTATGACTGGAGATGCTTAATTTAGAAGGAGCCTGAGCGCAACCGAGCCCCGACCTCTGTGGCACCCCTCTGCCACCTCCCTTCCCTGCTGATGCAACCTTGGCTGCAGCAGGGATGTCAGGCTGCCTCGGAGGTCGCTCCTGGGAAGCTCAAAGGGGGACCCTGCTGTGCAGGTGGGAAGGGGGGATACTTCAGGGGCCAGGCGAGGGTGATGCTCAGTCTGTGCTGCCCACTTTTCCTGGGACAGGGTACCTCCGGGTCCCTCTGGCCAACACGCGTGGCAGAGGAGCACCCGTCTCCCCAAGGGCATTTTCCCTCCCTTCAGCTCCCCAGCACAGCAGCAGCCACCCTCCTCATCCTCACACGCCGTCTCTAGTCTGGGTTACTGCAACTGAGCCTCAAGCTGGCTCCAGGGGTTTTTTAGTTGGAAAGCAAATGTTCTCCCCCACTGACACCCCTTAACCTGCCTGCTCTCCCTCAGCAGCATCTCCTGATGGGCGAGTGGCTAAGAATAGCCCTGCCACTGGCTCCGGGCTGGTGCTGTTTGCTCAGTGACTCAGAGCTGGCCGGGCAGGCACTTACTCAAAGAGCTCCATTACTCATCTGTCTGCATTGCCCCAAGGATGGGGTTTGTGTCTCTCGCTTGCCTTTCCCTTAAAGATGCTTTATTTATCTCTTTTTAATAAAGCTGCCATCCACAAAGAGAGGTGATTATCCTGCTGTGGATTTACCACTAAATATGTGTGCCCCGACCCAAAAAGCTGCAACCCCCATCGATCATGCTGGCAGCCCCTCGGTATTGCAATACTTGTTGCCCTGCTAGGAGGGAGCTGTGTGGGCAGGAGCAGGGCAAGAGAAAATGCCTCCCAAAACCACATTTCATGGCACCAGGGTAAACATACAAAAATCTTCTCCTCTAGAAAATCCCATCCATGTTGAATGCCAGCATGGACCTGGCTGTGCCCAAATCCAACTGGCCGCTCAGATGCCTGCAGCATGACCCAGCTGCTCCCAGCTTGCTCCCAGCCCACACTAATTGCAGCCTCCTTCCTCTCCACAGCATCTCATTGCCAGTGGGTGCTGCAGTGTCTGCAAAACACCTTGGCAAATTAAAACAGGCCTCCATGTTAAAAAAGCGGCTCCATTTCCAAACAACAAAAAGGCAGCATCTTCCCCATCTGGTTTGCTCCCCTGAGGCACCGTCTGAGTCACAGCCAGTCCGGCTGGGAACAGAGCTGCATCCTGACCAGTGCGCATCTGTGTCCGCAAGGCGCTGCTGCCAGCGCTGCTGGGGGAGCGCACAGCTCCTTCGCGTGCCCTGCCAGCGCAGGGACAGTTGCTCAGAATGTGGCAAGCACGGTGTCGGCAGCAGAGCTGGAGGAGGTGAGGTGGGATGGCATTTTATTCTCCTGCTGCTGTTTCAGCCCCATAGTCCCCCTGTTCTCTTCTTCAGGCTCTACTGGCTTTGCCAACCCTGCTGCTTCAAGGCATCACGCTTCAGCCCTCCCATCATCATGGGGCCTGTTACTCCAACCCGAGATGCTTCACAAAGCCTCGGCAGCACCGAGAGGGCTACCCGAGAGCAGACACAGCCCCCATGCCAGGGCACGCCTGGGGACCCCAAGGTAGGGCTGCTTTGTGTCTTGCAGAGAAACGTGTTGGGTGCAAACAGATCCACCCTGCACGGAAGAGGGCAGCTGGTCTGGATTAGGGCTGGGGTGCTTTTCCTCATCACCCTGCCCTGGGTCTCTACAAAACAGATCATAAGGGCCTGATCCTGCACCACTAATATAGCGGGGAGCCTTTCCATCCGTCCGGGATGAGCTGCCCCCCAGTGCCTCTCCTCAAAGCCCTGCACCGGGGAGCCAGGGGCTCAGGCCTCGGAGCAGACTGTGTCCCAGGTTTGCAGCACCAAGCTCAGCCAAGGCTGACAGCAGCCAGGGGTGCAGGACAGAGGAAAGCGGGTGAACATCTGCCTGCAAGCTGGAAATGAAGCCCCTGCATGGCCTGGTAAACGTATTTGTATGCTGCCTCCATCCCAGTGACCTCCCCTCAATGTCAGCCCGTGGGGCCACCTGGCTGGTCATGATGCCATAGGAGAGCAGGACCAAGCTGCCAGGCTTGCTCCCATCTTGCAGACCCCACTGCGGTCCCACGGCATCCGTCACACCCCCAAGGGCTGCCAAGTGGCTGGTGGCAACCCAGGGGACCGAGGGCACAGCAATGGCAGCTCACGCCGGAGGAGGCAACGGGGCATCAGCGGCCAAACCCAGCGGTTTGTGGGACACCTCTCCCCGGCACCTGCCGCAGGGCCGGGCTCTGCGCAGGCTGGAGGGCCGCCCCGAGCTGCCCGGGGCAAACGCCGTGCCCCGGCCCTGCAGCGCCAGCCCCGGCAGCGCCCCGCCTGAGCGAGGCGTGCGAGCGGCCTCTAGTGGCAGCTCCCGGCGGCTCAGAAGCTCCTTAAACCGCCACAATTTTTCCCTTGCAACACCAGGCGATGGAAAGGGAAGTTTACCCTCATTTCATGTCCTTCAGGAGTGCTCGGGGCGATACTCGGTGCTGGACTGCTGGACAAACCTCGTTTTGCAAGCGTGCTGTAGTGCCTCTGCAGGCATTCCGTACGAGGAGGAGGAGGAGGAGTGAGGGATGAAGGTGAACGGCTGCTCACATGCCTTGCTGGACAGATGCAGGACAGAAGTCCAGAGGATGAAACTGTCTGCAAGGCAATAGCCCACGGTGGGACAGGACACCCCCAACCTGCCTCTGGCCCCACCAGGCTGATGATGAAATGAGGAAGGGCAGGTGCCCACCCCTGCGCTTCAGCTTTGAAATCTTTTGCACCCTACAGCTGCAAATCACTGCGTCAGAGCAAGGGCATCTGGTCCAGTGGCTCGGCAAGCAACCTGCGCTCCTGCAGCCTGGCTGGGAGGGACACGCCAGCTCTGGTCTCCATGGTGTCCGGTCCCCATCTCATCTCCAGCACATCAGCCATGCGTGGTACCAGGAAAGGGAAGGGCTCCACGTGTTCCTAAGAGCCATATCCATCCTGCTTCACTCACCTGAACCATGTGATTGAAGTCTTTTGCATCCCTCAAGCCACTGAGGACCTGAAGGCGCCAAGTGTTGGGCTGCTGACAGGTGGCTGGACAAGATGCCACAGTTCTCTCTACTTCTAGGAGACCCTGCTCTGCACCCCAAAACTCCCATACTGGCATCCCAGCCTGTCGTCTTCATCAGCAAGAGAGGTGACAAGTCATCCTTCCAGACTGTGTCCCCCATCTGTGACCCACATGTGCCGTCCTCAACACCAGGAGCTGAGAGAAGCTCAGCTCATCATTTCGGAGTGTGCAGGAATGCTGCTTCCTTCAGCCTGGCTTCACGGCTTGGCTTTGGCTCTGCCCTGGCATCCCCGGGGCACAGTGCAGTGACGAAACGTCTGCATTCGGGCTGCAGGAGCCTCCGCACAGCCGCTGCTCGCCAGACTTGGTGGTGCCCCGAGCAAGGGCCAGACTGCCTTGTCTCCAGCCAGGGATCATTAACCTTCCTCCACCAGAGACATTCCTCAGACCTTGCTGATGCCAAGCAAAAGTACATCATAAAGTCAAAGTGCTGCTGGGGCTGCCTCTCCCTGCCCTGCTTTCCTTGTGAATTGCTGCACAGGCCACCCATTAGGGACAACACCCAGGACGTGCAGGAGATGTTCCCCACAAGTACCTGGCACGCCTGCCCCTCGGTCGCTGAAAACCTCTGGGACAGGCTGTCGCAGATGACCAGGATATTTTGGTCATGCCGCCCCTGAGAAAATGCCTTTGTGCCATTTTTACCCCTACTGCAGGGGGAGCCCAGAGAGCTGTGGGTTCAGCCCTGGGTGCCAAGCTGAGAGGCGGACACAGAAGGTCCGGACAAGTCGGAGATGGGAGAAGAGCAAATTCCATCAGGGTGAAGGCGCTGGCTGAGCGGTGCCCGTGGGGCTGGAGCTGAGGCCGTGATGTCAGCCCAGTGGGATGCATTCCGATGCCTCTGAACTTTCTGCCCTCCCTTCTCCCCTCTTGGCCCACAATTAGTCCTCTGGGTCACACACGGCTTCTGAACTGCTTTCAGCTCTGATGAGTTTGCTTACTTGTGGAAACCTGAGAAAAAAAAGAGAAAATTCAGTATTCCTCCACAAATCCTGTTTGCCACGTTCTCCCCAGTTCCTCGTGCTGCAGCACTGGGTGTCGGGCTGGCGCAGGGGAGGCAAACCCTGCCAGGCAAAGCAGGGGCAGGCAGGGAACGGGAACAGCTGAGGCTTAGGTGCCCCCAGCACCAGGCCATGGGCATGCGCTCCTGAGGGTAACTGGTTTCACCCCGTCCCACGAGTATGCCCCTTGCACCCCTCCAAAGCCAGGCAGCCAGGTGCCCAGCAGAGCAGCAGTGGGAGTACGGAGATTTCTTAGGAAGAGGAATAACCTCCTTGGGCAGGGGAATCATCCTTCCTCAGGGTATTTTTATATCAGAGTGGACGCGACCAGCGAGATAACCCAGCTCACTGCAGGGAGTCATCCAACTCAGGTAACCTCTGCGTTTTTGCCAGCTCCACCGTGCACTTGATAGCACCCAGCCAAAGACCAAGCCTTGCTACCCCTCCTCACCCACAAAGAAACACCAGAGAAGTGATGAAAAAGGATCCTCCTGCACAGCCGGTGCCACCGACAGAGCCGCAGAGATGGTGCCAAGCCTTTCTCCAGGCGGACAGGCTGCCCTTGGCTCTCGCACCCACCAAAGCTATTAGCAATGAGCTCACCCGTCTATTATCGCTGATCCAGGGAGTCTGGAGGCGCTCGGAAGTGCAGCTATCGATCCACGACTCTTACACGTCCCCCTCGGGCCTTCAGTTTCAGGAAACCTCTTTGCCTCTCCCCTCCTTGTCTCTCCTCCACAGCCTCCAGGAATGTTTTTCTGAGGGACCTTGGAGGTGGGAGTTAAGGGAGAAGTACGGAGGACTGCAGTGAGAAGGACAGGGACTTAGCCCGGCCAGCACCGCCTGTTTGCTTTGGCTGGCTTCGTGCTTTATCCATCCTCTCTGCCTTCCTCAGTGGAGGAAGGGGAGGACGTTTTCCCCCAGGTTAAGGGAGGGGAAGCTTGGTGCCTTGCGGAGGAACCTGCCCTATGTGGCCTCTGCACGGACCTTCTGAAGGGGCTGTGCCCATGGCCATGTCCTCCCCTCCCCCTCCCACGCTTTCAGAGCTGTCAGCATGACCTGTGCCAGCCGGCAAACAGGCAGCTGCATCTCTGCAAACTCACCGCGGCGGCACAAGCAGATAAGCCTGTTATTCTGCCGGGGAGCACTCAGTTATGGTAACGATCAACTCAGCAGCACCAGCACCCCTTGGGCTGCTTCTCCCATCCATTCAGGTCCACCCTGCCCAAGCAACTAGGTGGCAGGGTGAGGAACCACGCTGGGCAGCTGGGGCATCAAAAGAGACTGGTGGAGCTACACCCAGAAACCATGTCATCTGCTCTGGACCCCTTTCCTAGGTATGAAGCAAACAAGCTGCTGCCCAGCCCCTGATAAAACGGGCTCCCTCGCTCCCCCTGCATCCCCAGGAGGACTTCCAGGTGCCTGGGTGCACTTCATAAATGACTAATGAGCCACGGCAAACATTAGTGCTAGTGCCGGCTAGCAGCCCGAGATGAAGCCCTCCCTGGCATCTCCCAGCTCCACCCGGGAAGCAGACTTGCCTTTGCCAACAGCCGGTTTAGGAAACAGGCAAACAGCCGCCCAGTGCCCTGGCCAGGTGAGCTGTGGCTGGCAGCCCACAGGAGGAGCGACCATCAGAAGAGAGAGGAAAACTCATGCCTTGTGATAGCCACCTTCCCAGAGCTCTTCCAGAGAGGAGGGTTTGGGGGTGGCGGTGCTTTTCCCTGGAGAGGGGTTAGGGCTAGCACGGAGAAGTCTCTCATTTTTGGGTGGTTTTGTGGCCAAGAGACCCTTGGAGCCTGTGGGTGCCCCGAGGAAGCCTCCACGCTCAGTCAGAGCCCCAGCATGCCCAGCATAGGGGTGTTCATCTCTTCCTTTAAAAACTGCTCATGCAGCCCCAGTTTGTGATGGGACCCACACCTTGGAGCAGAAGCCTGATCCCATGGAAGGACCAACAGCTGCCCTTCCATACCCCCATGAAGATAAACTCCAAGGATTTGTTTCAGCCAGTTCTCGGTGTACAATGACAGCTCTACAGTAACAAACGGTGGCATCTATTTTAAGCGATGACTGAGTGGTGGCACCGCTGGATCCCCACAAATCTGAGGAAATTGCCCTGGGCGAAGCTTTCTTACTTCTTGCCCTACCCTCCTGGATTTCATGGAGCAGCACATCACCATGCGTAGGGGCCAGAATGTAGCTGACTCCTTGCACTTACCGCCCTTGGAGTTGTCCAAGTCAGAGTCAGAGGAGAAAGAGAACAGGTCACCTCCCTTTGCTAACACTGCAAAGCAGCCACGGGATAAACCTGATCTTCATTTGCAGCATTTGCTGGAGAAATCAACACTTCCTACACATAGAAAAATCAATGAAATGCCACTTACCCAACAAATCCCCATCGGTCTGAAGCAGCTGCATCAGCGGAGCCTCGCGTGGTCACCCATGCACCCCAAACCCTCCCGGCACTCCAGCGAGGGCTCTGCCTTCCCTCTCCATCCCCCTCCGGCCGGGCTTTCCTCTGTGCCTGCCCCCGCCCTGGTCCTGCGTGCTCTGAGCCGGGCTGGGGACCCCCCGCAGCACCCTACGTTTCTGCTGCTTGCGCCCTGCAAGGCGGCTGTCACCCACGTACATACGTATCCATACATCCCAAATACATACGCAGAGGTGCTGCTGCTTCTCTGTCGGGATGGAGGAGCCGAATGAGGAGGGGGTTAGCGTTCCTACCGTGCAGGCCAAACCATCCCACCTCCCAGCCCCCCTGAATCCCTTCCAAAGCCCCCTTTCCTCTGCAGGAGGACCACCAGCCCACCTGTCCCTAGCTGCAAACCCTGCCGCTGCCTCGGGAAGGTTTTCACCTGAGCCTTCCCTCCCAGCCGCATCCCCGGAGCTGCGTGCGCTGCTCCCACCGCTCGGAGCTCTCCCCTCCGCCCATCAGATGGTGCCATTGAGTCTTCCCGGGACGCGACGCCCCGAGGACACCAGGGTGACACCAGGGACCGCACGGGCGCCTTGCTCCTGCTCACCAGCAGGGAATAAGCACTTTATTGCCCAGCTCCAAATGCGGCAAAAGAAAGGGATTTTTATTTTCTAGCACAGCTGTTGGCAAAGTGAAGCAAGTCGGGGGGGGGGGGGGGGGTGTCTGCTGTTCCCAAATACATTAAGCATCTGTGTCACTGGTGGGATTTTTTCTTTCCTTTTTGCACAAGACTGGCAAGACTGGCTAGCTTCTTGCAGTTGGACTCCAGCGATACCTGTGTGGGAGCCAGTGACAGCAGTACAAGAGCACTGCAGCTTCAATTGTCACCCCAGAAAGGTGCGTACGCTGCTGGGAAGGTTTAGTGAACATGCACTGAGTTCACGCGGCAGGGCTAGAAATGAAGGAGAGCAGCAGTGTTAGCAACAGCTCCCTTTGCCTCCACGATGGCCTCCTGGGATGCAGGGCTTGCCCGCCTTGGGCGGCCGGGCAGTGGGCTGCCTGAGCTCCGCGTGACCCTCGCCCTTCCACCTCTCCCTGCTCTTCCCTCTAATGTTTTTTAGCACGAAGAAGCCTCTTCACATTTGACATCTCCCCTCCAGATGTGAGGCCAAGGCCAGGACTTCCAGGGCTTTGGTATTAATAACTTGTGGGGGTTTCTTTATTTATTTTTGCAATGGCCTGAGCCTGGCACAGGCAGCCCTGCTGTCCAGCTGAGGCCTCTACCTGGCATTGCAAATATGCATGAATAATAACTGCTTAGTGCTTTTCCTGGGTTGCTTTTCGGTTTTAATTGTGCAAGATGAAAAAGGAGAAAAATGCTAGCAATGTCAGGAAGGAGGGAGAGGGGAAATAATTACAATTGCATTTAGTCAGTGATAAGAATGGCTGCTGAGCTGGGTTGGGTGGTTTCCAAGCATGGTGGGAGCCAGCTTCAATTTCACAGCGTAGTATTTCCTGCACCCTTAAAATAACTTCTCCCTGCCCCCAGGGTGTCACAGGAGCTGAAGAGCAGTATGTGCTCCTTTCCTGCACAGCCCCACACTGCCTGCGGCTCAGTTATCATCCTGGGACTGTTTTGAGAGCGGTCACATCTTGTGTCACTCCAAGGCACCAAGTCCCAGCTGAGAGGGCACCACACGTGTCACGCCAAGGCACCAAGTGCCAGGCAAGAGGGCAACACACGTGTCATGCCAAGGCACCAAGTCCCAGCCGAGAGGGCATCACATGTGTCATGCCAAGGCACCGAGCCCCAGCTGAGAGGGCTAGAGCAGAAAGGAGAGGATGCTTTGCAGCCCCAAGCCTGTGGTCTCCCTGGGAGGGCAGCAGGCTGGGGAGAACTCGCTCTTTGAGCTCTCTTTGGTGCCTGATGAAGAGCAGCTTCCCCAAACCGCTCGGCCGAGATTATTGCCTGTGCTAATTGCTCATGTGAGATGTATTTACAGAAGCCAGTGTTTGTGCAGAGCACTGCAGACAAACAGACTCTGTTCTGCCAGGCACCCTTTGTAATCGGTGGGGGCTGGGAACACTTCAGTGCAGCCATCGGAGGCCTCCCTCGGACTGCAAGCACCAAGGCAGCGCGGGGCTGGGCAGTGCTTGTGGGGTGCTGAGCCCTGGACCCGCTCCCCGACCTCGGAGGAGTGGAGGCAGGGAGCAGTCGCCGGACCCAGCCCACCGCTTGCCCTCACCCACGTTAGGTGAGCAGGTGGAGGGCACGCGGCTTGCTCTGAGCTGGGTGCACGGCACCCACAAACGCTTGGGTGTGATGCTGGCACGAGTCTCACGTTACCCAGTGGCCTGCAGATCCAGGGCTGCTCCCATCGGGGCATATGGCTGTGGGGGGCCAGCTCTGCCCTGCACCAGGAGCACCCCAGCGATGGGCTACCCACCTCCTTGCTTGCAAGGGACATGACACTTTGAGGTCACTTCAGAGGTTATGTGGTGAAGTGCTTCACACATAGTTGTACCAGAGGGAAAGACATGCCAGAAAGTTGTTCTGTGGCTTTGCAAATCATGTCAAGGACTGGTTAAAAGCATCCAGGACTCTGAAAAACAGACTTACGAGCTCTTTGCTGCTTGCTGTTTTTTTTCAAGGTGGAGGCCTAGGGGGAGATTTACCATCTGGGAGAGAGATGCAGCATTAGGAAAATAATGCAAACAATTTCCGCCACCGTCTCCATCTTCCTGCAAAGCTGGTGGGGATGGGCCAGCCCTGGCTTCCAGTTACATGCAACACCTTTGGCTTGCAGGTAGCCTACAATCCAACCACAAAGTGGGTATCTCCCCAAACCTAGAAATGTAAGTCCTGTTTCTCACCCTGTGCTGTTTTCACCATCCTGACCCAGGCAGTAGGTTAAAATAGATTCAGGGAAGAGCTTATCAGTAAGGAAAAGGAGCACCAGCTGCAACGGAGCTGGTGTCTGTCTCCTGCTTCCCCTTTCTGCAGGGCCGGCCGCTCAAACTGGCTAGTGTGGTCAGACAGAATGCGAGCGTGGGTTCGCAGCGATGCAGTATCGGCAGCATTGGGACAAAAGGAAACCCACAGTCATCCGGCTCACAGAGCTCTCCAGCACATGCAGGTCAGCCCAGGCATACCGACCCCACGCGTGCCATCGGCGTTTCCTAAGCTTCCCAGCTGAAACGAAAACTCCCTTGGCTACTACTCAATCCACTTTAGCATAATTTTTGTATTCCTGCTTGGAAGAACAGAGGAATCCACCCAATTTTGAGCACATCTATGCGATGAAGGTTTCTGAGCTTTTACACTCACAAGACTTCTGATGCAGAGGGAAGTGTTTCTTTCCTTTCCCAGATGTGGAAGCTGAGGCGTGAGGCAGGCGTTGCTCACTAATACCTAATTAGTGGGGGGAAAAAATAAAAGCCAGTCACCACCAGTCTCGTGCTTTAACATCCACTCATAAGTTGTCATCTGAAAGAGGAACTGTTTAATACTTCCATTCTTCTGTAACTGGGAGGGAGAAACTGAACTTTGTTCAGTGTCTCTGGCAGTGCAGACCCCCAAAGACAGATTTTTCAGCCCTTCTCCCCAAAGCATCAGCCCTCTCTCAGGCATATGAACACAAGTCGTATTTCCCAGCTAGTTCAAGATCCAAAATGCCTTTATTTTTTTTCCCCATTCTGGTCCTTGGCAGGATTGATTGTCTTGTTGCAAGACTATATCTAAAATGCCTTACTATTACTGGCAGCAATCAATATTTATAACTACTCACAGCGTTTATTTATAAAAAAATCAAATGTTCCAAGCAAGAAGAGATGCTGTTATTAATATCCAGCATGATTAATAATCACATTCAGAGTTGCAGGCAGGCCCACGCTGTCAGACTCATGCACTTTGCTTTTTCTAATGGCTCTGCAGGAATTTGAACCGTAATATGTTTCATGCACAGGGACAAAGACGTTTTGTCTCAGGGAAGGAGTATGTGGATGTTTTTGACTTAAAGAGCCAGTGCTGCATTCAGAGCTCCACAAACACACCATTTTGATCCCGAGCCCATCAGTTTGCCACGTCTTCCCAGTGAGGGTGTATCTCCTCCTCTTGCTGAAGACCCAGATCTGAGCAGCAGATTTGCAGCTTGCTGAACAAAGTTACATCCCCTCTGTGTCAGGGCAGCCATCACCTGCTCTGCTTCTCTGCCACCCACTGGAAATACCTCCGCCAGGCAAACGAGTTCACATCTCTCTGCCTGCTGAAGCTTCTCAGCTGCCCAGGGTAAGATGAGCTGCATGGGAACGACGTTGCCTCAAATCAAGGGAAGGAAAACTCGGACAGCCTGAGCAATGCTTGCTTTCCTCCTTCGCCTGCTCATTCAGCTCTACCACAGCTGCTCAGGGAGAGGAAAGGAACAGGCAAAGCTGTCGTCAGGGTATCAGATATGAGGCCGCTCAGCCCCACACCAGATACCCGGCGGTGAAGGGGGAACAGGTGTTTCTGGTGCAATAAGCCACTAAGGGAGCAAAGTTCACTCCTCAGCGCTTGGCTGTGCAAGGTGATGTTTGCCCACCTGTGCGTTGCACTTTTTCTGCTGCAGGAGGTAATGACAATAAAATCAGAGGCAGTAAAAGGGACAGGGTTGCAGAGAGACTGGTGCCTTGATTACTTCCTCATAGCTGCTTGTCCTCTGTGGCACCGCTTTATTACCAGACAGGCAAAGCAAGCTGACTGAAAAACCAACATGAAAAACAGCTATATATGACAGGCATTGTCTGCGTCACTATCAAACATCCTGTTTTGCAGAAATCTGGTCATGAGAACCACGGGAGGGAAAAATAAGGAGAGAAACTTTCAGACCTGCTGTTCCATGGCAGCTGTCAGCCAGCACTGAGCCAATCTCAGGACTGCATCCAGGGGTGATGGGACCTAGCAGAGCCCTCTGACAGACTGGGACAGCCCTCAGGTCCATGCTGTTTTGTACCTTGGCTTTTATACTGAGCTCTGCAAAGCTTTACACAACTGCCAGATCCTCATGCGAGAGGTTTGTCTGCCCCAGCTCCTGTGGTCTGGTCTGCATGGGATCCCCCCCAGCCTCCCATCAGTTCCCAAAAAGCTCTGGTGCTGCTGAGGAACCGCTGGGAACAAAGCCACCCTGTGCCTGGACGCCAGGAGGAGCAGGGCATGCACATTTTTTGGGGTCCTCTTGTGCCAGCCAGGCCAGGGGATACTGGTGGCTGAACAAGGAGGAGAGGAGAGAGCGAAAGCAGTATTCCCTGCAATGTGCCACGGGCCAAAAGCCTTACAGTCCGGACTCCGCAAGCCCGCTGCGCACCGCAGCCGTTCTGCCCAGACTGTCTGGCAATAATCTTGCATTTTAAATCCTGTTAGACACAAGTAAGCTGCGGGACAGTAATCCAGGGAAGAGTCGGTGCAAAACCCTCCAACGTCAAGCATTTATAAACCTCTCCGATCCTCAACACTTCGTACCACATCTGTATACCAAGGACCTGTCTCTTGTTAAGCACCTTATACTCATGTCCTATGGGTCTCACAGGCCTGCTGCCCTGAATGAGGGACACCTTTTCTTTATGCATGTGCATAGGGCTTAGCACAAAAGAGCCCCACTGCCTGCCAGGCTTGCTATTGTCAAACAAATAATCGCTGAAATGCATATTTTAGAGGATTTAGAAACAAAAGGGGAGTTGCAGGGCAACCACTGGAGACTGCTTTTGGGTTGGCACACCCTTTGCTCTTCAGAGCTGCTCAGAGAGGGACCTGACTGAACTGGGATGACTGTGGAATGCTCCATCTGCCAGAGGCACTTCTGGGGTTTCCAGTAGCTGAGGGGAGGAGGAAAACAGAAGTAGGTGTAAAAAAGAATTATAGAATAATCACCTTAGGTGAGATACAGATAAATGCCTTGTGCCACTGGAAGATACAATAAAAAATATAAATGAAATAGATGTTTGTTGGCCGGGTTTCTTTTGCACCAGTAATTCTCCCAGTGCCAGTTGCCATATATTTTCCTTGATACAATCAGGAGGAAAACAGCTAATCTGACATGACAAACTCATTGTATCAGAAGTCATCTCTGCTTTAAAACATGTGTCATATGACTAAACACCCTACTCCTGGTACAATGCATCCCACAGTAAAATTGGATGGAACTCATCCTCAAATGCCCTGCTAAAAATACTCCTAACAAAGGGCAACAAGAAAACATAATTCAAATGAGGGACATCTGTTCTCAAATGTTTGCAGATAATGACTGGATCAAGTGTCTGCATAAAGGATAATTATTTTCTGCAGATGGTTTGATCTGGTATTTTAAACATTGTAAAAAACCCTCATCACAGCCACTCAGTAAAGTATGTGGGGGTTTGCTGCAAGAGACCTCTTTCCTATCCTTTGCTACAATTCTAAAGCTACAAGGATAACTAAAACTATAAACAATTAAAAGATAAAGTGTGGGCGTTAAAGAAAAATACTCCATTTGACCACAGACAGGATACATTTTCAAGTTCTGGTCTTCCATTTCTTGTATTACACTACCGGATACCCAAATAATTCTCAGGGTGAACTTTTGTTACAGGAGAAGGGCTAAATAAAGCAGTTATGTGCTGTGCAAAAGGATCTCCAGCAGATTTCAGAGGGAGGGCCAGTTCCAAAAATGATGGCACAATATGGTTTTCAATACAAAATAATTCTGCTGCTTTTCCTCAAGGCAGAGAGATAAAAAACAGCCATGACCAAGACAGATTCTTATTAAATCACCCCTGTGACACCCCCTCAGAATGCATTACTAGTCCTGGGATAATGCTGCTCTGCTGGAACTATTGTTGGAGCCAGTGCTACGGCTGGAGACCGATTCAACATCCCTGAACAAGCAGGGCCACGGGTAGGTGCCTGTGGTATGAGGGGCCCTGGGGACCCCCATACCTACAGCACCACAGGGCTGGGAGGGCCCTTCACACCCAGGGCAGGGTGGAGGAAGCAGGGCAGGCGGAGCAAGGGGTGGAGGAAGAGGGTGATGGCTCAAACAGCCTCTGAAAGATGGTCCGTCCCTCAGAAAGCTGGTGACTGCAGGGAGTCCAATGAAGTAATCATCACTCTCCCGTCAACAGAAATAATTTTTAATTCATACACGTGCCCAAAGCATGCAATCACCCCCAGCAGATCTGCCTCTGTAAACTTCTCCACTTAGGTGCTGCTGCTGAGAGAAATCGGTGAAGAGGACATGTCCCACACCACCTTTGGAAGTGCCGTGCCACAAGGATTTGCATGGAAGGGATTTCTCCTCTTGAGAACAGTTAGGATCGCTCACTTCTCCAAGAGGTGCGGTGTTGGGCTGTCTGAGGCTGTGGGCAGGTATCGTCCCTGTGTTTCTGTGGAGCTAGTAGTTAGTCGGTTGGGTTTTTTTGCAATTAGGGGAAATGAGAAAGGAAGGATTTTGAGTCAAAGTGGAGATTCTGGAGTATGAGGTACAACCAGCAGCAGAAAGGGCCAGGCAGGTGGGTGAGGCAGCCAGCCCGTGTCCCACTGCCAAAGCTCCAGGGCTCTCTCTGGGTGGGAAGGACAGTGGTCTCTGTCCAGGAGCGGCTTGGGTCTGTCTCTGGCAGCCCTGGGGGAGCTCCAGGCTTTCACCACCCTCCCGAATTAAGGCAATTCGTCTTGCACGCAGGATGGTGTAACCCCCCCCCACCCCCCGGCTACCTCGGCGGCCCTGACACGGAGCTCCCCCAGGGAGCCTGTGGCACAGGGAGAACCGAACCGCTGCGGCCCAGAGGGTGAAGCCCCCCCCCCCCCTCCCAGGCGGGGACAGGTAACGCTGGAGCGCCCCGTCCCGGGGACCAAGAGCCCCCAGGCAGGCGGAGGGCCCGCTGCCCCCCGGCGCCGAGGAACCCGGCCGTGCCGGGGCGCCCGGACCGCCACGGCGGTGATGGCGGCGGCCGCACTACGTTTCCCGGCATGCCGCGGGCGGCGGCGGGGCCGCTTCCGGGTCGGCGGCCGCCAGCGCCCTGTGTTTACTTCCGGCCGCCCCAGTGCGCGAGTGTCAGGCTGAGGAGGGGAGCCGGGGCCGCCCCGCCCTGCCGCAGCCGGGCCGGGCCGGAGGGCAGGCGGCGGGGCCAGGAAGGCGGGCGGGAGGCGGGGGCCGGCAGGCAGGAGCCCCGCGCCCGCAGCGGCCCCCATGAGCGGGCGGTGAGCGGCGAGGCGGCGGCCGCGGAGGCTCCGGCGCGGCAGGACCCAGCCATGGACTGGCTCATGGGGTGAGTGGGGCCGCCCCGCCGGGCGGGCCTGCCGGCGCTGGGGGCCCTGGGCCGCGGGGCGGGCGGCGCCGGGGCAGGCTGGAGGGGCCGGGGCGGGCGGCCCGGGGCGGAGGAGGTGCGGGGGCCCGGCCTCGTCCCGGGCGGCGGCTCCCTGGGAAAGTAACTTCTCGCCGCGGTTCCCGGGGGGCTGAGGAGGGCGGGCGCTGCGGGTCCCCGCGCTCCCCGGCGGTGCGGGGCGGTGCGGGGCTAATCCCTCTGCGGCAGAGCAGCACTCCGCACCGAAGGGCTTGCCAAGGTTTAACTGGCTTTCTGCGGAGAGGAAGAAGAGGCCTCGGCGGAGATTAAAGCCGAATCAGGACCACGCCATGGGGGCTCCGAGAGCCTGGGATTAATAGCGCTAATTACATCGAGACAGAAGGTAGAAAGCGCCGTGCTGCTGGTTCCAGGTCTGCGAACCTCAGTGCAGGAGGGGTGCGGGTGGTGGGGGTGACGTGCCACCTCACCGGTATCCCGAGCAGGGTACTGTCGGTTACTTCTGCGTGAATTGTGCCGGTGACCTACACCGGGGTGAACTGTGAATAATTACGCTTCAGAATCGCACGAGCAGCAGGTTTGTGTTTCAGCGGGACTAGTACTGCAGTGATAACTTGTAGCCCTTCGTTTCTTCTTTGCGGGAGTTTGGTCCGGCTCCTGAATGTGATCTTTACCATCTAGGTTGCCTTCTTTTCCAGTGCGTTGTGCCTGGAATACAGAATAAACTCTTTTGTCACAGTTGCTGGGATGTGCTGTGCTGGAAAGATCACTGGTGTGCGTGTTGGCTTTTGTCTGCAGCTGAACTCTTTGCTGGTGGATGTACGGCACTTATTACCTATCTTCAGACTAGCTGTGGCTGGCTGTCGAGCCGCTGGTCAGTCCCAGTTAGGTTTTACTGTAATTTTGACCCCTCAGCCCGATGGAGCGAACGCTGCATGTCCATGGGGTTGGTACTGACGCTGGGTTTTCCTGCAGCTGGCTGAGCAGCAGAAATGCAGTGTTCGTGCTGTGCGAAGGGGTCTGCGTGCCCTGGGCTGCAGTGCTTGCGGCTCGTGAGTCAGGGGGCTGGCCTCTATTACTGCATGGTCTTAATGAAAATACAAATGAGAAGCTTGTTCTGATTTGTTTCATAACGACCACGAAGCACAGGTGGTCTGTTGTATTTACTCTGTAAAAGTAAAAGCTCAACTGACAAAAAGTGCCGCTGTAATTGCGTAAGTCCTGGGTTTGACTGTTTTTTCCTAAGACATTTGTATGACTCAAAATGCCTCATTTATGCTGTTGTACTTATTTTGTGTGAATTACGTTGTAAAGAAGAAAAGAATCAAGTTTCAGTTTACTTAAACTCAAGATATGTTACAATGCTGATTTTCTTACGAGAAATAATTTGGGCATTTTGAAGTTGTTATGAAAAAAATTGGCATTTGTTCTGTACTTTTTTTACCCGGGGTGGGTGGATCCGGCCATGGAAAAAGACTTGCCTGTTTTCCCCATTGTAATGGGAATGGATCCTGAGTCATTTGCGTGTTACTCGCTTGTTCTCAGCTATTTCCTGGTAAGTTTCTCACCTGACCAAACACAGTATTGTCCCACCGAGGCTCTTAATGTTTTTTCCCCTTAAAACTTTGCGAGTTCTATTTGTGTGAATTTGGGGGCAGAGGCGGGAGGTGCAGATTATGGCAGGAAGGGAGAGCATTGATATTTCGTTAGGGGGAAGGGGTAGAAGGCCTGAGGGACCCTTTCTTAATCTGTCCAACGGCTGTTGTTAGCAGCTATGTATCCAAATGGAAACATCCCTCTTGCCATTTGAGAGAGAAACTGAGGGCATTTGTCTGCCAGGGCAGAAGTTTAGGTAATGTCACTTGCTCAGGCTTTCTTTCAGTGAAAACTTCAGCTGGCTGGGTCTCCCGCTCGCTCGAGAAGGGAAGGGTTGCAGAAGTAGTAGGAAAACGGGTCACTCCCAGTGACCTATCGGTTTGTGTTGATGCCTCTGGAGAGCAAATTGTGTTGGCCTGCTTCTTGGTGTTGTCACTCTTTCCCAAATAAGTGTCGCTACTAATAAAAGCACTGTGATCTTTCTTATTCCGAACTGCTTTGGTAACGTGCTGGTTTGCAGTTACAGCTTTCCATACACTTGTATGTCTCATGTTAGCGGTTGTACCGCCTTAATGTTTTGGTGTGAGAAACACCCTCTGTGTTTTAACTTTTATATTACTGAGAACTTCACCTTCAAGTGCAAGTGTATTAAATTAGGCAGCGGTAACAGTTGCTTCTGTGTAGATCTCTCCCCTTCAAGTTTGTGTTACATTTGTCTGATACATGATGGAGAGTTGAGATCTGCTTTATTCCTTTCTGGTCCTCCCCTTCACTTGTGGTACGATTAGAATCTACCCTTCCCCCCCCCCCCCCCCCTCCCTTTCCAAGAGACCACAACAGGCAGCTGCCCAAGTGTCTCTGCTTCGGAGTGCTTAATATACAAAAAAAAGAAGCTGAAGATTATAAACAACAGTGAATTTATTTCAGATTAACAAACAGCTATAGGTTTGCATGGTCACACAGCAAAACTTCTCTGGGTGCTGCCTTCTGTTCAGTCAAGTCCTGGGGAAGAAAGCTGGGGAACAAAAATAGCTGCTGGCATGTTACAGCACTCGGTTGAGCACCAAAATGAACCCAGAGTCTTTTCTGTGGTTGGTTACAGTCTTCAACTTTTCTATTGAATGTAACCTTAATACTGATATTGGGGGAAAAACTGTGGTTTCTTCAGTGCATTCTCTCCACTAAGAAAGATGACCATCTGGAGCTTTTTTTTGTTGTACATAGGATATATTTTCAGTGCGATTTTGACTAGAGATTGGTATTGCTTAATTGCTTTGCTCATCAACATCTGACAGATCTGTGTTACCCTTTTTGGAAAAGATTTCAAACTTTTGTGTTACAAATACCATTGTGATCTGCTCTTGAAGTTCAAAGTAACAACAAAGATAGGCATTGTTCCTTCAGTTATGAAACTTGCTTTATAATTTGTTTTAAAATTCTTAAACGAAAAGGAGTAAAACACATTAATGGTACTAGTAAACCTGACAGTGTCAGTTATTTTTAACCTTCAGCTGTGATGTCAGGTGCCGTAACATATTTTTTCATAATAGAGGAGGATTGTGTACTGTAGCCCTTTGTGAACTGTTATGTAAAAAGGGGAGAGGGAAACAAAATATTTTGCCAACAATTATGTGTTAAACACAAAACATAATTTGGGGCTACATCTGTACATCATAGTTCAGCAGGTTAGTAGACTATGCTGATTGAAACTAAGTGCAACAGCTGAACATAGTTGTGATGGCTAAACACCTCTGTAGATGCATCTTAAACTGGGGAAGAAACCCTTCCTCTGCAGAAATGAGCTGGAGAGCTGTGCATGGGCTACTTGAAAAGCCTTCAGCATGTAGACCAGCCCTATAAAAAACAGGACTCAGTGAAGGAAATGAGCAGGAGGGGAAGTTCTTTCATGTTTTCCTTTGCAAGAAAGCTTTTTCCATAAACTAATGGCATTCCCTCTTGACTCTTGAATGCCTCTGAGCATGAGAAAAACCGCATCCTCAAGAAGTGAAGTGCTACCTCTGAACTCTCCAGTGAAGACTATTTTCTGTTGAACGTGTATCCATATTCTCTCTGCATCAGAGGACTGTGTTATTCCAGGATCTGTGTAAGTATCTCTCGTACTTGTGAACTGCAGGGTCCACTCATTTCACAGGTAGTTCTGGTACCGGTAAAGTGCCAGTGCCCTCATCCGTGTGGCTTGGTTTCATTGCAGTACTAAGCGCTCTTTCTAAGGGAAGACTGCAGCACCTAGCGGCTTGTTAAAAATTTTAGGTGCAAACCATCTGTTGTGTAGTAAGCCATCTTTTCTTCTGGAGAGCAGAGTGTCTAGCTCTTTTTGGGAGGGATTTATTACAGTAAAAAACAAGTTGTGGGACCATGCTAACTTCACACAAGTGTATTATCTCTCTGCCTTTCCGTGCCTTACAGTGACTTGACAAATATTCACAGCTCCTTCTCCCAGACTTAATTAGAGTGTAAATGGAATAAAAGGGAAGGGGCTGTCTGCAGTAGGGATTTTTTCAGTCTTTAGTTTAAGTTGCAGATTTTGTGGTCCATATTGTCATACCATCCACTGCTCAATTACCAGTTCTTTCAGATGTTGCCCTGGTGATTTGAAAAGGAGGGCCTAAAAATGATTGAAGGCTATTCTTTTCTCATATCCCACATCTGCAGCTTTGAGGACAGTTGGAGAAGCAATGACCTAGAAAGACCAGGAAAATACAGGCGGCAGAAGAAAGCAGCAAACTCCTGATCAGAATATTTGTGCCCAAAGACGGCACAGACAGGTTCAGTCTACTGAGGTGCTCTGTGATCTGCAAGATGGAG
The DNA here is from genome assembly GCF_023634085.1 of Falco cherrug. Lineage (NCBI taxonomy): Eukaryota > Metazoa > Chordata > Aves > Falconiformes > Falconidae > Falco > Falco cherrug. Next base: position 36,113,093 of record NC_073706.1, on the reverse strand, counting down.
CAAGTGGCAACAGCTGTAAATAGAAGAATGTCTAATCTAATGTAAGAGCCTTCACACTTGCAAATTTTATTTAGTAATGTCAATTAATCCATTATACACACCACATATGTTTGCTGCCTTGCACGGTCTTCATCTGACCAGGATAGGTGGTTGGGAAGTATGTCGTATTAAGATAGCACAGTAACTACACAAATTCAGTCTTCTCGAGTATATGCAATACTGATGATTTTTAACAAACAGTGTAAGAGAACTTATCAAGGTCTGCATGCTGCTGGGTTTGTCTAGTTAAGCAGGCCTGCGTGTCATGTAGTTACTTTATTTAGCTGTAACTATCAGGCTTAAAATAAAGCTTAAGAATTTTCCCACTTGTTTTGCGTGTAGGATTTTGCCACGTTATTTCAGCAGTGATTTTGAAGGCTTGAAGTAACACATACTGCTGTTTTGTTGTCGTCCATTCTGCATTTATCAAAGTGTCTTTAAGAAATTTTCTTGTAAGGCCTTAAGACACTGTCCAGTTCAATATACATTATGGTGAAATATGAGTAATATTGTTATGCAGAGAAGTCCTAGCCTTGAGCTAGAGCAGCTAAGGACTAGATGTGAAAAAAGCACACGCTAGCGTTCTAGTTCTCAGTCAGTAAAAATCCAATATGCCATTTTTTCAGCTGTTAGACTAAATCTTTATTGTTTTTGAATGGGATGCATTATCATGGAGTCATAGCGTATCTCAAGCTGGAAGGGACCCATAAGGATCATCAAGTCCATTAATGGTAAGAAGTGCATCTTGTCATGGGAACAGAGAAATCCCACAGCATATTTAGCTGCCAGCTTGGCTGGTGCATAATACAGTTGAACCAAGAAGAGCATGGCTCTCTTTGCTTAGCAGACCTTTATATAAAAAGGTAGCTAATGATTTTTATTCTAGGTACTGTTTGAAACTTCCTTATTTCTATAAAAAGGAAGAAACACTGAAAGGTGCTGTAACCATAAGGGATGCCTTTCCCCTTTCTTTCCTTTAGTCATCCTCAGTGAAGAAAGTCTCCTGCCTTTATAAGGCAGTCTTCCCTCCAGAAACTGCTGCAACATCTCACCTTCCACAGCTTGCATGGTGTGTTTATTTGTTCTGTTTGTTAACTGACCTCACAACAGGTGTTTCCCTTGCACTACATTCCTTGCAAATTCTTGGCTTCACAGGCCATTTTCTCTACTTTGAGGGAGCTTAGAATAACTGAGAACCGGTAAACCAGACATGTCCAGTCCCCCTGGGCAGGAAATATTCATGTGTTCCTTATTTACTTCTATTTATAGGTGTAACATTACCTAGGGGGTTTCAGGTTGTTCCCCCCCAGATAAATTGAGGTCCGTCTGTGAGCCACTTGCACTCAGTTCACTGCTTACTTTTGAGACTTAAATATTATTTTATATACTTAGCAGACATGAGCAGTACCTCTGTTAAACCAGAACTTAGCTGTGAAAACAACTAGTATAACATAGTCTGCAGGTAAAAGAATATCTCCATTAAATATTAACTTGTAATATTCATTAGTATACTAGTGGAAAGTTGCTGTTAGTTTGAAACATGAGTTTCCAGGGCTGTAGTAGTTGTAGAAAAGGAGTCAGGACTGGAGAGAGCAATTTAAACTCTTCAGGCACGTTGTTCCCTTACACATCTCTGGTTCTGAAAGTGCTCGGTTATATTACTGAGATTGTTGCTGTCAAGGCTTTTCTGCTGTAATGCAAAACAAATAAAAAAATAACCACAGAGCCTTGCTCCCTGAAGTGTCCTGGTATAGTTAATTATTGATTTCTTGGAGAAAATGCCAAATAAATCCTACATTTTGTTACTTTATGTTACTTTAGCAAACCACACAATTTGTATCGGGCAGTTACTTTCCTTTGGTCAGTACAATGCACGTGAATACAGATTTGTTCTTACGAGAGCATTCTTTTTCCAACAGGGATTTTATTGAGAGACAAGAAAAGCAGATCAATCTCCAGGTCCCTAAAGTAAAATGAACTATTACTTTCTTTAGAAGAGTTGAGCATTCTGAAAGGGTAGCAATGCGCCTTCCTTGTGTCTTTCTGCATGTTACCCTCTCCTCCTTTGTGCTAGCACCAGTATTTGGGAAGGCTGGTAGGTTAAGATGCTCATTTGACTGAAAACTAATCTTTTCTTTTTTTTTTTATCCTTCTTTTCTCTCCTAAGGTTAGTTTTCAGCTAAGTGAATTCCTGCAGCCTGTCTGTGTGGCTACGCGTATAATGTTAATAGCACTATGGAGCTGGTGAAGACATAAAGCTTAGGGGGGCACTCTTTCTGGTGGCAGCAAGGACTTAATTGAATGTAATCATGTAGTAATGTGATTATTAGTGGTAATTACTCTGCAAATAATTAGTAATTTCCTGATGTTGTATCGCTCTGCTTGAACTGTTCGGAAGAACTGCAGAACATCTGAAAACAGGAGGTGCCGTGACAAGGCTGGTATCTTGGAGCAGGTAGCGGCCTCGGAATGCCGTCACAGTTGCTGTCCTACTGTGTTACATTCAGCTTATGGCTAAATTATAAATATACTTGTAGTGAATTGGATATTTATGAATAACTTGGAGTTTATAATTTGCTCTAAATCATGTCTCATCTACCTGGGAAAAGCGCTGGCTCTGTCATGGTGTACGTGTGAAGGTGGGTGGTATTTTGGGTGCCTGGCCAAGTCCAGCTGTCTGGTGGAAGAGAGTTTTCCAGGAGCTCGGTTCGCGCGTGATGGCCTACATAGCTTTGCTGTATTTCACTAGGACTTCCCATCTGTTAAATCTACTGGATGTGGGCCCAGAGGAAGCATACTTGAAAGAGTAAAATTTATAAGAGACTGCAATTTTGGATAGCTGTGTATACAAGTTTGAACTCGGTGTTGTTAGATCTGCATATTCTGCAATCACTGCTGACCTATTAAACAACTTTAATGTGGGCTTCTGCTAGTGGAATACTACTGAAGTAATCTTGTGCATAGTTGTTAACCCATGTTTAGCCTTCTACTGTCAGTGATAAGGTGGTGAAACTTACATGCAATGTTCAGTTTTTTAATGCCCTCCTTAACAGTTTTTTCACTCATCTTACTCTGCATTTAAAAATAAATATTAGACTATGCCCTTCACTGTCCCAAGCTCTATAATGAGTAAATGTGATTATTTTTTTTTAAATTGGTTTTGCAGTCATTTATATTATTACAGTTATATCGGTGAGTCTACTTAAGGAAGAACTGTTGCTTCATTATTTTGTTGCCGCACTTCAAACAGATGCGCTCTAGAAGCCTCCCCGCTCCTGAGATAGTGTGTAATAATTTTAAGTGATTTAATTTTGCAGTTAGAATGATGAGTATAACTGTAAATGGCTGAAAAGCAGTATTATAATTTTAGCATTTGGAGGGAGGAAAAATGGCAGTTTTGTGTGAAGTTAGTTTCCTTTTATTCTGCCAGCCAAGAGAAACTGGTCAGAGTGCAAGCTCTTCACACAATCCATAGAGCTCTGTTTCTGACTGTGGAAAAAGAGCATTGAGCACATACATTAAAAAAAAACAAACCCCAACAAAACAAAACACACGCAGTACCAAACCCAGAGTTTAGACACAGTTTTCAAGGCCCTGAAGAATGTCAGAAGTTAAACTGGAATCAAGACAGGAATGACTGCCATAGATCAAATTCCTTCTTACTCTGAACATTCAAAGAGTAAATCCATTAAGCTAGAATGTAAGTATGCAGAAAACTATTTTTAAATGATCCGGGCCTAGTAACTCAAGCTCTTCACAATGTATCTGCATGCTTTTTGTTTATTCTTTTTGTTTTCTTTTTTCTTCACGTTAGAAAAGTGTTCATTTAATATTGTCAGTGTTCAGGGTCTGGATCACTGCTGTCCCTTCTTTATACTGTAATGTGTAAATAGTTGGGATTTTTATCTGAGAAGTGTCCCAGTATTTATACATAAAGCACAGAATTTGTGTAAACCGGGTTGCAGAGAAGTGACCTTGAGACTTTTTTTTAACCACTTCATTTTACAACCTTAATGTTCCTTCAGTCTAGAATTTCCTAATTTAGAGAACTTTTATTTTGTGCAGTTCTTTATAAAGCAGCGGGGAGTTACACAGTATGGAACAAAGTCTTTCCTGAGTATCTTAACAGGTTATGCAAAACTGGATAGAGATGGGTTTTTTACAGGGAGGTGTTCTGTGTCGGCTTTGGGGATGGGCTCAGGTTACAGAGTTGACTCTGGGGTTTCAAGTTTGTGTCAGGTGTTATGAATGATAAATAGCTTGCTTTTCAGTCTTGTCTCTGATACCCAGGTGTGGCTGGAACTCTAACCTTCATGACTGTCATGTCTAATGAAGTGTTAGTGTGACTGCTTTCCATCAGATGTAAAAAGGGACTAATTTTGTAGTGAGGGCTAATAACTTTTATTAGACCAATAAATGTACTTGGGGAAGAAAGAAAAAGCTTCTGGGCATGCTTGTATCTCTTGTTTATGTTAATAGGCTGCCTGGAACAAAACCACGTTAGTACTACAGCCCCACGTCAGCTGGATAAATCTCCCCTGCTGATGTAGCAGGGGGCTGGTACCTTTTTAAGGAGCTGACCAGCCTACGTTCAACAAGGCGCAGGTGGCCACTGGTCTTGCTATTTAACACCTGAGTCAATTCTAGGAAGAGAGATACTGGAAATGGTAGTATTTGCTGGTTCTGGTCTAGGGTATCCTAATCTTCAGATACACCGATCCCCTCCAATGTCTTTCGTTAGGTGAGTCAGCCTTTCTTGGTTCATTTGTGATTTCTCGCTGGGGTGCATGTGCTAACCTGCGGTTCTTACACGTTTACAGGTCTCATCTGTGACTCCTTTTTGTTGTAGCCAGATAGTGCTGTTTTTTGAACTAGCTGATTTTTGAGGTTTGAAAGAAGTCTAACTGGTAAGAGATGAACAGAAAAAATAACAAAGGGGGTACTTCAGTCTAATGCCTACAGCTGATTTTTTGTTCCGTTCTAGCCTTAACCTTGTAAGGCAGAGGGTCTGTTGGATGCCCCTCTGCTGCTGGATTTTTTTGAGGCATTAAGGGAGTAGTGTTTCTCCTGCACAGTGTTCCTGGACGGGCTTCTAACAGTAGTTGTTCTTATTGTATCCCTTCCTTACTTGATTATTGTTGTGCTGTCGGTTATGAGCAATTTTTGAAGACTAACCTGAAACTTCAGGGGGTTTTGGATGTATTTATTAATGTTTCTTACTAGGCTGATGGTAGAGTTTTACTGTGTGGTCTGGCATAGGACAGGTTTTCACTTTGAGTTGTGGGTGCTGTTCCAAATGCTGAATTTGGTGATTTGCATTCTCGTAACCTCAGTGTCTGCGATGAGGTTGTCTCTCTTGCCCCACCCTGCTAAATATGAAAGTACTGGCCCTAGTCAACTGGAGCTTGTTGAGGCTTGAGCTGGTGAAGTGCCATGCTAGGAGAGCTCCTCTGAAAGGGGACATCCTGTGTTACGCTCGTAAGGCACAGCTGGGTATTTAGCTGCCAGTTGATAGGCGACGTGGTTAGTTTACTTTTTAAAGGGTGGCCTTCCTGTTTTTGCACAGTACTATAAATGGGTGGTGTTTGAATTTTTTTTTAAAAAGTGTTTATAAGTGTTTTCCAGGCTTCTTTCAGGCAGGATGTGCCCAGTCATCTGCTAAAATGTCAGCAGGCAGCTGTTGCTGTAGGTGGTGTAACTTCGCAGGTGGGCAAAATTTTGTACATGTTCAGACTTGCATTTTCTCATTATGGTTAGTAGAATCAATGCTTATGTTTAAATCAAATTTAACCATGAACTTATGAGGTTGACTGGTTGGGAATACTTGAAATTGATCATCTTGATAATGGAGAAATATTTTCTACAGTTCATGAAACACATGGAACTTTTTTATTCATATTATTCACTACATTGCACAACAAAAATCACTTGCTGTTTTGTTTATTCAGTAGAAATGTATGTTGTCCTTTTTTGAAGTAAATAAGAAATAGTCTTGCTTAGCAGATCTATGAAATTCTCGTGTTTAAACATTTCCTTCTGAAACATGGGCTTTTCTCTATTTTCTAGGTGGCAAAAAAATTCTTGAAGGAAGTAACTTTATTATAAAGACAGACTCATTTCACCACATTCGTTCTACATCTTTAGGGTGTGTCAGCTATCTGCAGTATTTCTGAACTGAGCCAAAAATGTAAAATAAAAAACTGTTAAATATTTCTGTGGGCATCGCAAATTAAGCTAACATGGAGGTTGCTTAACTTCTGAATGACAACTTCCATGAAGGGTTTAATGTACACAATTCAAATCCACTCGCAACTTGATTTGACTTCCTGTGTAGAAAAGTGCCCTTGTGGTGACAACGGTAAAAAAACCCATCTTTTTTGTTTGTTAAGCAAACCCAAGAGTACATGAGAGAAGTCAGCAGGCTGGTGGGCCCTAGTGTTGACAACAGCCATTGCAGTTCAAGTAAGCAGGTAAAATTTGAGCAAATAGGAAGCAAATATAGGAAGAAGGATGGTACTTACACATGTAATAAAACTTTGCTAGCATATACATTGCCATTTCCTGTCTGGGTATAATAAAGGAATAATAATTATTTTCTATTATTACTAAGACCTTAATATTATTATGAAATACTGCACATAATATCTTGTGCAGAGTCACTGTTTGTAATTGAACTGTAGCTGTCAAAACAAATGCACAAAGAACTTGGATCTGGGGAATTCCAGTATATGCCCGACTTAAAGCAGTAATTTATTGTTCATCCAGATAAATGGCCGTGGCCTGATTCATCACACATGCACATTTTGCAAATAGATGCCTGCAACATGCTAGCCTTGTATCACACACAGCACACTGTCTGTGTGACTTTGCAGTTGCCTGTGGCTGCAAACTTTATGGCCTGCCCTTTAATCCCTAGGCCAATAGTTCTTGTTGCATGGTTTGTATATAATATTTTCTTCTACTTGTGGACATAGCACATTTTTAGTATAAAGCATGGATGTGGTTTGGTTGGGTCTGTAACTTTACAGGCAAAGGTTCTAGTCCTAGTTATGCCAAAAAACAGTGTATGCAATTTGGTGTCACAAGCCAGGCCAAAAGATGCTACTGATCAGTCTCAAGGGCTAAGATGGAGAAAGATTGATGTCTTCTGAATGATGTGAGATTGAAACTTGAGGGCACCAGATTTGTGGACTACACAGTACTCGAGTGGGAAAGTGCCTCTGTTTTCTGGAGGGCTTGATTTGATAGTGTGGTAGAAAAGGAAATGTGATTGGGCTGAATGTGCAGCTTTGTGCAAAATTGTGTCCTCTGCCGTTTCCTTTGAAACTAGAGTTTGGTAACTGCTCCACATTTGCTGCTCTTATTATGTTGATCAAGTACTCTAGAAGAAAGATTAGACAACTGTTAATGAGCTATGAAAAAGTACGTGAGGCTTGGAGGAGGTCAGAGGCCGTTGTAATGCGGGACCCAGGCTGCACGCGCAAACAAAATCCACCCAGGGCTTTTTGTTCCTGGTAAAGTGAAATGTGAAGATATTCTGCTCTTTTTCCTAGTTGCTGTTAATTCTGTGATCCACTATTCTAAGTCTTATACTTTTAAAAAATGGCACACAAAGTTTTCCTGGCTAGATGGAGGGAGAATTAATTTCACCTGTTTGGTTTTGCTGGCCAAACAATGAAGTAGGTCAGGTTTGTATTAGCTAAAGTAAGAGGGATAATGCATCCTAGCTTTGGTATGTTTTGGATGAAAAATACCACATCATTACAAGAGGATGTTGCGAAGATGAAGTTTCTCAAAGAGTCTGACTGAAATTGACTGTCCCCTTATCCTTTTGCTAGTATACGTTTGAGTGTATGGACTTTTTACATGCAAAAAAAAAAAAAAAAAAAGCAGGACCAAACAGCTTTGGGAACAACTAATCCAAATCGGATCCATGTTTTCACTGAAAGTAGTAATGTGGCTGCTTACAGGAACTATCCCTGTGGCTTGTTTCCCTAGGAACCCTGGAGACTAGTGATGTGGGTGGAGTCTACAGGACATGGAGTAAAAATATTGTGAGATAAACCTATGCAACACCGAGCCTAATCTCCAAGGAAGACAATGGTTATCATATAGCCATGGGCTACTCATTAACTCGGGCTTGCTAAAACAAATATTATTTTAGAGTGACAGCCAGCTACTAACATGAAACTATTACTTGCTTTTTAATCTCATTTTGGATTTGCTTCTTTGTGCCAATTTTTTTGAGTTTAGTGGTAAAATGACAATGTGAGTATCACAGCAGGCACTGTCTCAGACCTCCAGAGAAAGAATGAGTTCTCCAATATGCTCTTGCTACAAAATCAAATCCAGAAGAACTTAAGCTTAACTACGTTTCAGTAAATACTTACTCTGCTTCATCCTGTGGAAAAGCAATAGCCAGTTCAAAAATTGGGGGAGAATAAAGCAAAAGTGGGTTTAAAACAATTGACTTGCCAGCATACTTTCACAATAAGAACAATTTTAGGGTCTTGCATATGATAGAAGGTTGGAATACTAATAAATAGGAAGATTTTTTGTATACATCCCATAGTTGAGCTTTGGGGTTTAAACTGTATGATTCACTAAGATAAATAATACAGTTTGGTAAAGATTAACCACATTAGCAAGAGTGCTAGATAGGATAATACTTGTTTTCGGTCTGTGCATCAAAGCCAAGCAGTCAGAGCCAGGAAGAAATTTCTCTTGGGATATGGTGTTGGGCAATTAGCTGCATTTCCAGAGATTTATGGAGTCTTCTGAATTGCTTCAGTGTTGGCCATTGTCAGAAATGGAATACTAGGCTTGGTAGGCTGTTGTTTTGCATACTGCATGGTCCTGTGATGCGGAGGTAGATATCCAGAACATACTTACATAACAGCAGGATAAAGCTTAATCTTCTGTTTGCAAATACCTCCCCTTTCAATGCTGAAATACTTCATAAAAATCTGATTGTTATAGAGGAACAAAAATATAACTCCTGTCTAAAACAACTTTTGTAACACTCGTTTCCATATCTGTTTATTCTTACAGAAGTACTAGAAGTATTAGTTGGTGATACGATTTTAAGTTTGGAAAACTTGAAGTATTATTAGAATGCTTTTCCTCCTGGTTTTTAAGATAGTGCTACTTGTGCATTTGCACCTCCATGGTATGTCTTGCAGAAAGATTAAGAATTTGATATCTCTTCTTTCTTGTTTTAAGTTAATACGTTTTGGACTAAGGTCAACTTTTTCAGATTCGTTATTCGTGAAGTTGGTTGTCTTCTTAGCATATTTCATTCTTGTTTAGAGGCCCTGAATTACAGTGCCTGGTTCCTAGGGATGACTAAGTCACTTTTTTTTTTTTTTTTTTTCTCTGGTATTTACTGTTCCCTGTTGTTGAAATGTCACCTTTGGGACTGTGAGTGTCATTAGACATACGTTAGTCCTTGTAGTAACTTTCAGTGATATTGATAATGCAATGATAATGAGGGAAAACGACAGAATTGGTTCTTGGGGGAGAAAGTTTTAAATTCCATGGAACTGAAAGTATCTTAGGATGTTAATACTGAATCATGGTGGTGCTCTTCCTTTATTACTAGCTTTCTAGAGGTGAAAGTACATCAGCTTTTTTTCTTCCTTCCCCAGAAAGAATAAAGAATTAAGATGGAGTCTATTTTAACATCAGCAAGAATAGAATGTAAATTTGGAGACAAGACCACTTGGTTATATATATGAGTTGTATTATTGATCTGCTGTTGTTTTTCTAACTTGTATTTGCTTGGGTTTATTATAGCTATTTTTCAAAAACAATTATCTACTTGGATTGGGGGTGTGTTTTTGGAGATGCCAGATGGCACATTGGCCTTGGTGTTGAATCTTGCTTCCTGAACAATTTAAATACTTCAAATTACATCCTCCTCCTGTCTATTGTGAGCTGAAGCTTCTGAAGTTTTAATAAACTTTTGTCACGATCTGAAGGGTTGGTTTTCAGTCTGGTAATTTTTTGTTACTTTTTAAAAAAAAAAACAACAAAAAACAAACCAATTCCAATATAATGTTAATGTGTAAGCACGGTTTGCTAATTATAATCCTTCAGTAGGAATTACTTCAGCATCTGGCAATATGAAACAAAGAGATCATGGATTGCAGGTGCTTTCCCTAAATGTAATTGGTGCTTAAAATTATGTAAAGGCTAAAGTGGGCTTTCTGGCCCCCAAAATGCTTATGGGGAGGATCCTTGATTAAAAAGAATAAGGATTACTTTTTTTGTCTCATTAGGTGAGTGCTTTCCATGTTGGTGGTTTTTGTTGTGTGGGTGTTTGTTTTTTTTTGCATATGCACAAGAGATATGGAGAAAATATCTAAATATACTTTGTATTTTTAAGGTTTTATGGTTAGTAACATGCTAGCTTAATAATCCTAGCTTTATTTTTGGAGCTTTACTTAGCTTGATCAGGAGATGCATAAATAGTATTGAAGTATGTAGATGAAGAAAGTATGATTGTGTTGGGAAGAGAGTAATCTATAACCAAGCCAGTTCAAACAGCTCATCGGTTGAATGCTACCTCTGGGTTGTTGGTATCGTGCTGAGAATAAATCAGGTTTTTGTATAGTGACTGGAAATGGCCTTTTGTATTCCTTGGAACTGTTTTCACTTTAGGCTTTTGAAAACCCACAGCTCTTCCCTAGCTTCATTCTTTCGTAGGTTTTAAATCAAATTGTTGCAAAAACATTGTGTACACATTATTGTCCATGTAGATTTTACGATAATTTGCATTGGCTTAATTGATGCAGTTCAAAAGATAACTGAAGTATGACAGTGTCCAATGTTTGAGCCTTGTACCTCAGCTCTTCCTAGTGAGATTCCATTTCCTTAAAAATACAGTAGAACTTGACTTGTTCAGGTATTACGTTCTCCAAATTCTCTTGGAGAAGATCAAGTGCTGTATCTTCTAAAGGATGACCTCAGCATATGCTAAGGGAGTAAATGAGGCTGTAACAGCCCTTATGAGCCTTTATTATGAAAAATTGTGCAGATTTTAAGTGCTAGTCACCTTCGTCCTTTTTCTTCTAGAAGGTATAGAGACTTTTACCAAAACAGCTCAGTGAAGAAGTTGCTGATAAATTCTTTGGATAGTTTTGAAAATAGTTCACATATGGGAGTGTAAAGGAAAGAAAAGTGTTCGGGTGCTCTGTGGCAGCAGCGTGCTTGTAACGTCCATTATAGACTTCAGTGTGATGCATCTTGTGGAAAGAAAAGCTATCTGGATTTCTAGCATGGCTGTGTCAAAGCAATAGATTCCATTTTTATAGGAAGAATTACTGCCTTCTACTGCTCCAATTTCTCACTCCAGTAGGTTTGAGGACAGCATTTTTCTTGCTGCACCTTGCAATATTAAAAGCCAGAGCTGAGGTATGCATGAACTAGGAATGTTTCTGAAGACTGATTATCTTAAGTAATGATGCTGGTGTGTTATGTTGATCCATGTTAGACTATAGCTGTGAGTTTTCTCAGTGTTTTGGGTGCCGTAGTAAATACATTCGTGTTCAAAAATTTGAATAATTGTCCATATGCAACATAGCCTCTGCTTGCTTTAATTTTTGTTACTGTACTTATGAGGGAGATATTTTTACCCAGTTATCTGACAAGTGAATACAATTTCTTTTGTGTGTGTCATTGTCATAGCTGCTTTGTCATAGTTTGATATTATGAGAACAAAAGAAGCCTAGGGACCCTGGTGAGAATGTTAGAGAGGGATTAACAGAGCCTTGTAGCTATGGAGTTAAGCTGGGCTTCTGTTTTCACTGCCAATGACATCTTGATTTATGCATACTGGGGATGTTTTTGAACACAGAAGCAATAGGAAATAAGTTTGCTGCTAGCCTGTGTTTCCTGCAGGGCTTCTTGGCTTTGCCTTCCAGTGAGACAGCAGCATGCGGAGCATAATCGGGTGTTCTGTCCTCTTATTGCTGTTTGTTTGCTTTGCTGGTTATGTAAAGCTCTGGACTTGAATCTGTTCTCCCCTTGCCCAAATCTTCCTTGAATATTTAAGTTGGGAATGTGCATGCAAAAAATCTCTTGTGTGCATCCTGTTTTCAAATTGTGTTATTTCCTTCAGCCTAGCGCTCCCACTGAGAATGTGGCTTGCAGGATATCTCGTGCTTGCAGCTGACAAAAGCTGGTGAATGCTAAGGATAGAAGTGCATGTGTTCATAAATTGTGTTAACAGTTGAAGATCAAGAAAGGTTGTTTTAACTAGTGGGTGGATTTGTAGCTCATTTAAAGTATTTTGTGATGATACAGATATCTAAGTAGTCTAAACTGCGGTTCAGTGTGTGTGGTGGTGGTTTTTTTTTTTTTTCTCAGGGTGCATATTAAGAAAAAAGTAGTCTAGCAACAGTTTGCATATTCATGCTGTCATTATGGAATGGTGTAACCACAGATGAACTCGCACAAACATTGAAAGCAGCAGCCTGGAACAGAAATCTAAACTTTTCTGTTTCTATTGCTTTATTTATTTCAAAAGTGCAGATTGCTGAGGTAAGCAAGCCTGCGCAGTTGGGGTGGGTTAGCCCTAACCATGAGCCCTAACTCCTGTGGAAAGAAGCCGCCTTCCATTACCGAGCACTTCTGAGTGGCCTGGTGCTGGTCCCTCGCGGACAGGTGACATAATGGACAATTCTAATAGTGTAACAGCCTATTCCTGCCATGCTGAAATACTTGGAGGATTTCAACATATGGTCACTAGAAATATATGCATATGATTGTGCTTATGGTTTTAATACAAAAGCAGATGATTGATGGAAATTAAGTATTACAAAAGGAGGAGCTTTTAGATTGTATCAAAGGAGTTTTTCTAGGAAGACGACTGGTATTAACTTCTAACCCTGTCTCAGTGGTCTCTGGTATTAAATTGCTAATACAAAGTACTGATTAGGATCTTCGCATTCAGTGAAATTGTACTGCATCTTCTTTTGTAGGCTACTGTAAAACAACCTCTTAACCTAATGTAATTACAGTGTTGCTAAAAATGTAAAATATGCCTTCATCTATGTAAAAAAGCATACCAGCATAGAAGCTTTCCTGGTCCTTTAAGTGTCCTAAAACAGTAAGACTATTTTTTGCTACAGATACCAAGAATTTCACCATAATCCTGCAGTATGCATTTCATGGTTCAGCCCTTCCATGGTGTTTGTCACTCATCTCTAATCCTGTACCTAGAATCTGTCCTGTACCACTTAAACACAGTGGTTATCTCTTTGTTTTTGAGCTATGCTAAAATTTAGATAATTTTTTATTTCAACAATGTTTGAGGCTGAACATACCAAATGCAATGTCACATTTGTAATGTGTAGTCTTTTGTTTAATTTTCTTAAATTTTTTCCTATTAGAATTATCCCCCTATTTCTCCTATTTAGAATACTTTGCATCATTATACAGGAGAAATGGTGCTAATGTTTGTTTTGTCATTTAACCAATGAGTCTGGTTTGGAAAGTTGCTCTCACTAATTCCTATCTTCAAAGTCTTTGTTATGGTTCTAATTGGTAGGTATTAGCATATGTATCAAAATGCAGAATGTACAAGTACTATTTGGAAAACTAAATGCTAGGTTTAGCTCATAATTTTGTATCATTTGAATTTATTTTGAACAAAACATGAGCATACTGAAGTATGAAAACTATAAAATTATGGCATAAAATCAACATCAATAAAAATCTGTCTTATACATGGCTTCTCCTCTCCCAGTACCCGTGCAGCTGGGCAAAAAAAGAGCGATGTAACAAATGTGTTGCTACTCTTTGTGGCTGAGACTGGAGAAGGTAAATGTGGAATTATCAAGGTGGAGTTGAAAATGTGAAAACATTCAAGTGTTTTTTATAGTGTTCAGAAGGAGGAAACAGGGTGGATCACTTTGAGGAAGAGGAGAATTTTCCTCTTGAGGCAAAACAAGCAGGTATTTGTTTTGCCGGTTGGCGTAACGTGGCACCCAGCATAAGTGTTGGTACTGTAATAACGGCAGCCACGGGGCTGGGGGAGCAGGCCCCAGCCACCTCTGGCTTCGTTAGTTGTGTCTGATCGCTGCTACCGTGACCCTTCCTCTGTTTTTATAAACTCCTCTTCTGGAGAAGGTGAGTATAATGACTCCATTAGAAGCTGTGGAGCTTCCTAATTTTGTTTGATTTGGCATAAATAACTCTTGCTTGGTAACTTGTTCTGCTCACTATGCACCACATCTTTTTTATTTTAATTTTTAAATTTCCGAATACATATACTTTCTCTCCAGAAGAGGGTTTTAGCAATAGCTGAAGAATATGTAAAGGCAACCTTGAAGTCTTCTTTTGTGGAACTGACCTTTAAATATACATATTTATAAGGAGTAACAGGTCTTTATAAAAAGCACCATAGTATCCTATAACAAAAATCGTTGGTATCACATGAAGACTATGTATTTTATGCTGTAGTTCCCTGAGCACTTTGGGCCAACTGGACTGCCGTGGGAAGTCCTCTCTTCTCACTACTCCAGCTGTTTATTCCCCACTCTTTGCCAGCTCAAGTGCTTGAGGGATCTCATTAGGAATTGGTTCCTGCTAGTGATGCAGGTGAAAACTAAAGGAAAAAAACCAGCATTTCAGCAGGTTTAACTGGGATCAGTTTCTGATCCAAGTCACTGTACTGCTGCACAAATTACCTCCACGTGGAAGAGGCACAAAGGGAAAGACTGAGAGATGAGGAGTGATGGAGGGAGAGTAGGATCAACTCTAATGGTGGTAGTGACAGCTTGCTGGCTGAATGTATTTGTGAAACTGTGATGTTAAGTCGTATGGTGTCACAGAAACAAGTTATGTACTGGATGAGATGAAACATTTTTTTTCTGTAAAACAGGCTAAAATTATCAATTTTCAGTTAGGTAATATGTCACTGAAAAATAAATATTTAAATGATTAGAAAGTTGTTCCTCTTGTTTGCTACAACTGTGGATCCAGAAATGTCACTATGATAGAATATGCTTCTGTTTGGAGGAAGAAAATCAACTTCATATCTGATGACAAAGTGTCATCAGTCAGGGATGGCAAAATCTGACTGCCCTGGTAAACAGAAGAGCAGAGGGGCCGGGGCAATTGCAGAAATGAGCTGTGTGTCGGTTTTCCAGGTATCCTGTTTAATTGCTGCAGATCTCGTGAGAGTCTGTGGTGATGGTTTATATGTATGTGTGATTTTTTTTTTTTTTTTGGAAATGCTAATTAGGTTGATATGTTTTAACAGATGCTTTAGCACACTTTCTATAAATGTGGTTCTAGCTGAGATTTAGCCTTTTAAACTTTATTATCATTGTTGGGAGAATAGCTTCTACATCAATTTTTCTGCTAAAATTAGGCTAGCTCTCTTATATTCAAATTGCTGTGCTACAGCAAAGTGAATGCAAATCTGAGTCATTCTGTGTAATTTCTTTGTTCTGTCACTCTCTATGGTAAATTGTCAGCAAAAAAGCTCAACTCTGAGTTGAACTGGTTTCTTCTGTTGACATTACACTCCCTAACTGGGATGTGGCGTATTCTGGGGACAGGAACACATTCCCTTTGTGGGTAGTCCAATGTAATCTTCTGGTAAAGCACTGATTTTGATAAAACACATTGTCCACTGCTGGATGCAGCTGTTATGTATGAAATCCTGGTTATTGAATATGCGATTATAGAAGAAAAGTGATAAATGTCCTCCCTCTCTCTTAGTGCCACAGATGGCAAACTCGTGTTGGTCAGGGCTACCGAAGAGAAGTTAGGAAGTAGGATGTGCATCACATACTGTCTGTTGCCACATGCTCCCAGCCAGATGTTTTGTCATGTGAAAATTCAGTGTGTAAACTTAAAAAAACAAAACCACACTTTAATATGAAGCTACATGAAGTTCTCAGCTAAAATAAATTATACTAGGATGTTCTTAATTCACTTTCTTTGCAAGTTGTACTTTGGTGTGTGACTCATTGAAGATGACTGTAATTTTGTTCAACCTGAAGTTACCTAGCTGCTGTTCAGAGTACATTGACTCTTGTGACGCAGGCCACTCTTAACACTTCCAATTTTGTGTGCCGTTTTTCCCAGTAATATTTGTGCCCGCAGGATGCGAGGGGCAGTGTGTCAGTACGCTTGCTGCAGGAGGAAGCTCAGATGCAGCACTTCAGAGGGCTCTGGCGTGCTGGGAGATGCAGCCGTGCAGGTTTATCGGAGGCAGCTGGTTCTGTCCTGTGGACAGATCCATCTGGGATGGAGGGGCAGCAGGGAGGGTGGGCCGGTGGCTGGCGGAGATTAGCTGGTGACAGTTTTGCTGGGAAGCATACCAAGTTTTAGCCGCGCTACTGTAACAGAGATAGGAGGTGAAAAGGGACAGTGAAAAAACCCCAAGCTCTGCTGATCTTTTTCTGTCAGAAGAAACCTTCAAGATTTGGTTATCAGCACGTAGGTCTAATTGCAGCCTTGATTAGAAGAATGCCTGACACTTCCTACTTCAGTAAAGATCTGGCTGAACTGCTGCAGACAACATTTGGCGGTGCAGGGCCTGGATGAGGAGTTGGAGCAGCTGTGCCCTTGTGCAGGCGAGAGGGAGGCTGTCCGGTTTATTGGATTACCTCTTGTCAGATCATGGCAGTGCATGCTTCTTAAATCCCTCAGGGTAGGGAGGGAGTGTCGGAGAAGGGATGGCTTATTTTAGGTAGACTGATTTAGACAGCAGTCGATTTTTCTTGTTCCTTTCCTGGGGAGAAATGTGGGAAGGTTTCATGAAAGGGTAGCGTTCGGTTTCCACATGTTCACGTCTGGTGTGGTGTCTGTGGGCAGAAGCTGCGTGGCAGGTAGGAGCTGGGCAGAGGGCCTGCAGCAGCTTGATTCGTTTCTGTGCCTTTTTGTTTAACTTCAGAACATGGTGGGCGAGTGCTTGCTCTTAATGCTGTTCCTACTCTCCTGCTTTTCCTCTCATGCTTTTTCCTAAGCTTATGCTGGTTAAGTGTTGACAGTAAGCATTTGTTCAGCTTACCGCTTCCCTTTGTATTAAAGGGTAACTGTGAAACCTTCCCATAGTGAAAGCAATGAAAGATTTCTGAGTTTACTTCTTGGCTGTTGGAACCTCATGTATTTGGAGAAAGTGATGGAGGTTTTGTGGGATCTTCAGCATTCTCGTAGTCTGTTATAGAATTATTACTATGTCAGGTCTTCAATCAGTTTCTTAATACATGAAGCAAGTGCTTTGATCTCCCAACTGAGCAGAAGGGACTTGAGAATAATGCTTTTCAAACAAATACTCTTATTTTGGTTGGTTATCTTAATCCTGGAAGGGACAGCCTTGCTCCTGCATGTCCAAGTGTACTTCTGTACTGTCTTTTGCTGTGCTTGGAGAACTGCTGGTTACTATGCAGGAATGCATTCCTCTTGGTGAGGAAGGTCTCCTATCTTTTGCAGCTTAGACTCCTCTGCTGGTTGTAGCACTGGCTGATCTGAGAAGTGGGAGAATTGTAGGTACATTCTGGGACCGTAAGTTAGACATAAGAGATGAGTCAGCAAATACAGTCTTTTTAGAGGAAAACATGCGATGTTTGCATTGCACATAGACATAAACTCTGT
Source organism: Falco cherrug (assembly GCF_023634085.1). Lineage (NCBI taxonomy): Eukaryota > Metazoa > Chordata > Aves > Falconiformes > Falconidae > Falco > Falco cherrug. The sequence goes on along the minus strand of NC_073706.1, from coordinate 36,095,441 downwards.
GTTGTGAATGAGTGTCCTGTGCAGGTAACTCTATATGGCTGTGACAGTCAACTTGGTGTCCAGAGTTTTGCAAGTGATACAGCTAGAGTTCTTAATCTTTTCTTTTAAGCATAATGGGTGCTGGCTTGAAAATGCTTTTGAGTAGCAGTTTTCACTCCCTCAGAGCACAGTCGTACAGAAATGTTGATTTAGGCTGTGGTGCCACCGAGGCAGAGGATGGGATTTTCCTCAATTGGTTTTGCCACTAGCAGAATATTGCTGCTTGGCTAGTTTGTCATCTTCAGGAGACCATGAGATGCTGCACCAACAATTTGTGGCCGCATTCAGCGAGATGTCGACAAGAACTCTGTGGGATGAGGGAGAGAGTTAATGGGGGCCAGAGAGATACAGGCATGCCTTTTAATGTTTTAATAACAAACTGATTGTCATTTGTAGGAAATGATAAATGATAAAATCAGCTATGACTGAATAGTCCCAGATGTAAACGTAAAACTGAAGTTTTGGAAGCTGTTTGGAAGGCATCTGTAGAAGATCACTAAATGAAGAGGCTGATGGGTTTTGGCTGATTTTTTTATTTAACAAAAAACTTCCTCGAAAAATTTGGAAGAAATTTTGAACAGGTGATCTGTGAGGATTTGAGCACTTGAGAGAAAGAGATGTGCTATATCCAGCTCTCACCTGCTTCCTAAAATCGAGGCTTATAAAGTCCTGTAGTTTAATTGTAAACTTTATGGTTTTTTTTTCCTCCTCACCGTAGCCCACTCAGTCTAATTGGGAACATTTTACAATGGTAATGAACTTGGCAAGAGAAGAGCCCTTTGCCTGGTGCCAGAGTAAAGCAAATAAACAAATAAGGAAAACAAAAGAAGATCCCTCCCTGTCCCCTCTGCGGGCTGCAGGAGCGGCTGGCACCGCTGGCCATGCTGGCGGAAGGGTGGGATGGCCGCCGTGCATTCCACACAGATGGCCTGGACCCTGGCCACCCCAGCAGAGCAGAAAATACCATGCTCTCAGCCATGCCACTTGTGATTTAATTGGAACCGAAGCTAACTTTAAAAAGTAGTGCATCATCAATTAAAACTGTTTTTCTGTGTTTCCAGGAATTACACAACCATTTTGGTCTCCCCTTGTTTGCTCAGGAGAAGCTGAATTCTTCCATCAGACAAATATTAGTGGGATCTTCATCTTAAGGATAACATCTTTCCTTTGTGGGGCACCTTGCTACTAAGAAAGTCCCAGTATACCCATCTGAAGAGAGCACAGGCGTCACCCGAAGAGAGTAATTCTTCTGTAGTCACCTTTTCTGATTCTTAGCAAAATACTGGCCTTCTGCTTTCAAAAGTGATAAAATCATTCTTCCCATGTAGCAAATACCAGTGCTGTTGCTCAGGAGCATTTGGGGCAGCTGATTGTACTTCCAGATCGATCTATATATATATATATAGTTGTGATGATCAGTGCTAACTCCTGACAAAAAAAAGAATGACTACACCTTGTAGTTCTCTTGAGAACATGCACTCACAAACTGTGAACTGACATCTTAGTATTTTATGTATAAAGATTGACTGCAGAAGAAATGTGGTGGTTCTTGTAAGACAGGCACTCATCTGAGCTTATCTTGCATTTTGCCATCTGTAGCACTGATGACAGTAGCAGCTTCTTACCATTAATCACATCTGCAGGTAGCATGGGAGGGAGGAGTGGTGCCTTTTCCTGTAGCTTACGTATTGTGTGGTCAGCCACCATTAAGGAAGCAAAATGCCATAACCTTAATTAAAGGATACAATAATGATGCTTTGTAGTTACTTAGCAGGCAAAATCTGACACCATTAAGGAAGTAGAACACTCTGTCCTTAATTGAAGGATATAACGATGTTTTGTAGCCGTTTAGTAGGCAAAATCTGTGATTAGTGTCACATATTGTTTTAGAATCTGGAGGAGTAGCTAGTGTTTGTGGGATGAAATAATTTTAGGAAGAACATGGAAAACTTATTCCACCTAATTCTATAGGGCAGTCTTTACACTGAAATGCCGCTCGTAGTTCAGTGCTTCCTGGTGTTTGGTAAGAAGCCTCCTCACCACTGCTGGAAGTATAAAAAGCTGGGCTATGGCTTCCACTAAGTGTTTAATGACGGGCAGAACGGTGCTGTTTAGAAAACTAAATTCTAGTAGTCAGTTTCCAGCAAAATATTCCAAGAATGCTATGCAAATCCATGTATTAGAATAACAAAGCACAATCAGATTGTCTTGCTGGAGGCTGATGGCAGTTTAAGGCCAACCAACGCTACAGCCTCTGCTGGTGTGCGGTACCTACCACCTGCGTGTCCCCAGTGCCAGAGTGCAGAGGGAGAGGTGAGACTCGCCAATATTCTTTGGCTTGCAAGACTGCACTGTGGCCTGACATATTGCTTCTAGGGGACTGTGCAGCTGTGGAAGAACGTAACTGTAAGCTGGAGGTATTTCCTTGTGATGAAAACAGCCAGCAACCTTGGATGAGTGTCTTTTGTTGCCCTACCAGAGTTTAATCCAAGTTTGAGTATCACAGCATGGACCTGTCTGAAAACCTTGTGTTACACTGGGGCATCTTTAGGTGCAGGTGAGTGCATGGTAGTTACCACTGCATTATTTTCACTGAAAATTAAAACAAAAAACCCAGCCCCAAAAGCAGCAGTATTTTATAAGATTTGATGTGTTGCTTTTTCAATATCTGCACTTCAACCTACAGCTCTTAAATTCTTACTGGTAGCATTTTACAAACCTTCACAAGACTAACTGTTGTACAGATCAGTTTGCTTTTACATAAAGGTAATTTAATCGTACAAGTTTCATGCTAACGTTGGGTATGACTGTGCTAGGTCTATAATTTACTATGAAGTGTTTTTTCCTCAGTTTAACATTGCTCTCAGGTACAAACAAGAGGACAAATTACTTGTAGTGCCAGATAAATGTGTACTTGGATGTCTGATGAAAATCTGTCTTTTTCATTTTTTTCTTCCGTGTGTATTTCATAATGTCTGTTGTTCTAAAATGTCCAAAGGCAATTACCCAAACCGAATCAATGCTGGATAATTATGAGGGAAATGTACTGCCTGGAGCCTTTTATTCTAATATCACCTTCCTGCTAATTACCATTAGAGGAAAGAGATTACATTAGTCACTTGGAAAGGGTAGCAATCCCTGTTTTAACAAGCCATGTAGCTTTTTTCCACTGTTCTCAGCATCCCTTTGCCTGCTCGGTCAGGCTCAAGAGGGAAACCTGAAAGTACATTGTGCCTTGTGTTGTGAATTGCTCTTTCTTCATTAGCCAGTTCTTCACCAGGGTTTATAATTATGGTGCTGTGAATTCTGTTAACTAATGATTTTTGGGTTCTGTTGAGTTCAGCTATTTTTTTGATGATGAATTAGTTTTTCTTGCCTGAGTTGCTTGGAGGAGCATCTGTGCACCTAGGCTACCAAGGCCCTTCAGGAGGAGGTAGTGTCAGAGCTCTCTGCTTTGGGAGAGGTGGTGGCTGTGTGCCTGGTGGCTTCAGACCAGGGTGATACCCCCTGTGCAGATGGAGCTGGTGCCACCAGTGCGAGCTTCATCCAGCAGGGCACAGAAGACCAGCGGTAGTGGGGCTGGCTGATTACTTCAAGGGTATCCTCAAGGAGCAGAAATTTTTGAGCTTTTTATGTGACAGTTTAGCAAGTGTTAGCTGGCAATTTTTCAGCACAGGCAGAACTGAACTTTGCTTTTAAGGGTAAAAGAAATAGAGAAACATACTATCCCTAAACACAAATGTAACAACATGCAGTGCAGCAGTTACTAGAAGAGAAGAGCATGTCGGTTGAGGATGTATGATACTCCATTCAGGGAAGGGCTGGGAGGTGTTCGTGCACGAGTGTCCACATGTGTTTGGGAGAACATGTGTTCCAAAATATGCGGTAGTTTTCAATAATGCCTTGCATAATAAAGTTTACCAGTTCATTTTCTTGATAAACTAATGGTCTGAGTTCTTGAAATAACTTGTCCATGTGAATAAATGAAAGAGGAACTATTTCACAACAGTATTTCAGATCAGGGTTTTGTTATAAAAAATGTGTAAAGTAAGAAGTAACAAATATGAAAAGTTTGGGTTTGGCTTTGGCTTTTTTAGTTCTTAAATGCAAGTTCCCTCTTTCAACCCTGTTCTTAAATAACTGAAAATAGGAAACAAAAAAGAGAAATAGTTCATATTCAAAACATAGTCTCCAAAATGTTTTCCAAAGCTGCTAGATAATCAGATAAAAAAAGTGAGGAGGTGAGACATGGAGTAATACTGCTAAAAGAGAAGGGTGGCTTTTTTTCCACGGCCTGCAATGTCTGTTCCTTCAGCCCTCCCTCCCCAGTAACCGTTCGGTTGCCTTTAGTATTGTACGATGGGGAAAGCGGTCGGTGCCAGCTCATGCTCTGACTGCTCAGGTAGCGGCTGAGCTGCACAGTAGAAAACTTAGGCAGGATTGCAGCAGTCTGTGGTGTATCTGTTGTTGGGGAAACATTGCATAAGAAAAAGTAATCAAGTAATTTTGTAGAATAGTGGAGAGTACTTAATGACTTTTTTCAGCCTAACTGAAAAAAAACTAACAGATGCCGGTGTTCCTGGAAGTTGCTGAATTCATGGTCGTGGTGCCTGAATCAGGTATGAACCTGGTATCACATAGGTGGCAGAAAATGCAAATCTGCATTTGGTTATGTTCAAGATGTACCATAGACCTGTTACAGAGAATGTGAGAAGTTTCTAGATCTCAACCCTCACTGAGTCCTTGAAGAATATTTGATGAGGATGATAAAATACTTCTAAGCTTGCTCTTTGCAAGTAAGTTTCCTTACGTTTCCAGAGGGAGGGAGGAACAGATTTCTGCTGTCCCTATTGTTATTAGTATTTGTTAAGAAAATTTACTAGGAAATGGTGAACATGGAATAAGATACTCTTTTTAGAAGTGGAGCTGCTCTTGTGAATAACTGGCTTTCCAATTTCTTGCAGTGGCTACAGAGTGCTAGTTTAGGACTGAGATCTGCATTTTTGTTTTGAATTTGGCCATTAGCATACTAGGTGACTTCAGACATGTCTCTCCAGTTCCTTTTTGTTTTTCCCTTCCCATCTTTAAAATGGTGAACTCCCTGTTATGTCATTGAGATCTGCTGATAAAATTGATTTTAAGACTGATAGTTATATCCTTGAGATATTTAATCTGCACCTTATTAAAGCTGGTAAGAGAGCTGCAACATTGGTAGGTGTGATAAAAATCTAGATAGGCAGAGGGACAAATGAGTTCCCCTCCCACCCCCAACTTTTATATTGATGCAGACTGTGGTAGCAGAAAATGCAGCACACCTTTAATGTTAGGAAAGTGATGCCACCAGTAACTCCAAACTGGGGTTGAATTTCATTTTATTTCATTTTATTTTCAGTGAAACTGAAGTTTCAGTTTCAGTTTATTTTCAATGGGTCGGTATGGATGTAGTTATCAATATGAGCTTTGCTCTCGCCTGTTGATTTTGAAAAACTTTGTGGTTGTTGGTTCGACAGTGATTGCTAGCACAACGCCTTGGCGATGGCTGATAACCTGCGTTTCTCATTGCAGCAGTACTGTTGTAGGCCCGAAGAAGGAGCAGTGGTCAGAAGAATAGTTTTCAGCTGCTAGAAAGAATCTCGCAAAATAACATACAAAATATGTTTTAAAGTGGCTGTTCTGTTACATTTAGTACTCTTCAGTGTAACAGGGAAATTTTTGCTCGGGTAGTAGCCTGATTTGCAGCAGCAGTGTTGTATGCAGTAATGAAGAAACTAGGGACTCCTGGGTTGCAGATAAATGGAGAAATTAACAGCAAACCATCTGAAGAACAAGCTGAAATTAATGTCCTGTACAGATGTAATTATCTGGGTTTCTGGAAAGTTATACTTTATAAATGGAATCTTTTCCCTGAAATAGCAAAAATCTGACTTTTCCGAAGCCACGCTGTCAAAAATGCTTGTGTTTTGATTAACTGGGTAATGAGAAATAACCGTACTGTTGTAGTCCATGAAATGACTGATAGTGAGGATGAGGTTTTGAAACAGAGCAATTTCAATTCAGCTTGGCTTGTTTATACATTTTAAAAAAGTAAGCAAGGGTTGGCAATAGAGGTACCATTGTATTGTGTTTCTAAGTTATCTGTGAGACGCTACCAGGAATTTAAGATACATCTGGCATCACAATAAGCTGAATGAGTTCTGGCAGCATTTACAGTTGAAAGCTCTAAACAGTGTTTTGTGTACTTCACTTTTCAGGGTAGATAAATCTCTTCCTTGCACCATGTTTTCAAGGGAGCCTCTGAAAGATGCAGTGATGCAGCAGGTTTGTCAGAGGCATACTTTACCATCCTGGATGGGTCTTTTTTTGCCTAGAATATCTCCAGGCCTGAGTTGGATGGAAGGAAATGTGACACTCTTGGGTCCTGTGGCTTCAGCTTAAATTTCCATCTATGTTGTTGCTTAGGCTTTGAGTTTCTTATTGTTGCTTTACTGGTAACATGATAACTATGAACACATTTTTCACTAATAATTTTTCCACAGTGGTCTGGGACATGCTTGTCTGACAAGAGGAGTATAACAGAAAACACCCTATTTAAAATTACTCTTAAGTCACTTGTGTTTTATTATCTTAGGAAAACTGTACCCTGATTTGCATTAAAAACCCTTCCATCTTCACCATCAGCTTTTAAATCTGTAATGGATTTGCCTGTTGTGTAACATGTGTTTTAAATGTATATGACTGAGGGTTTTCAAGGGCAATTTCCCTCTTCTGTGAACTACTGCATCTTCATAAACATTTTCTGCCATCCCTGAGAAGGTAATTCTTTGAAAGATTCCAGTATCTGAAGAAGTAGTTTCCTTCAGAAAGGGAAGTAATGTTGGGCTGAGAGCTTTCTTTAAGAGGAAGGCCACCACTAATGCTAAGGATCTGAAATATTTCTTCATCTCTTCCTGACCTATAGATGAATTGCGCTTCAAGTTTTTAATTTAAAGTCATCTTTCTGCTTGTCAAGCATGCATATGACCTGATGTATGAGATGCATCTGATTAGACAGGGAGACGTCTGTGAGAGAACGGAGACCTTTATGAAGGGGAGACTCTTCTCTCACCCTTTGCTTTGTGGCTGCCCTGTCTTTAAGCTGCTGCCCTAAACTGACAGCTGTGCGGAGCTGTATAGCTTCTTAAGCTTAGCAAGTTATAAATGGTATTCCTTATAACGACCTTGGAGGTGAATATTGCGTTTTCCCAGCATACGTAGGGAAGATGGAGAGTGTCGTGCTTTAGTCTCTGTGACATGTTTCCAAAGGAACGTTGTGCAGCCTCAATCAAAGCAAGAAGATAACATGTTTACATGAAGGATGCCGTTGCTTCTATCGCAGATGTCATTCTGGAAGTGTAGTGAGAATGAGAGGAAGTGGAGGACTTCCTGCATTAGTTTTTGTGGCTATGCAAAGAGGCTCTCTAAATTGCAGCTGTGTTGCACAACTGATAAGTTATGTTAGACTTGGATAAGTCTCTTGAGATGTGAACTAATACACCTCTTTGTGCTGCATGCATCCTGGATAATTTGTTATTAACCTGGAAGTCCGAACAGCAGTAATAATGACTGTGTATGCTACTTACCTCTACATTTTACCTTAAGTCTAATACTTTCCCACAAAATGTGTTGATGCTAGACTATGTCCTTAAAATAGCATTTACCCTTTGGGAAAAGCTTCCACAGTAAACGAAGTACTTGGCACATGAGTAAAAGGTCTGCATAAGGTGGGAGAAAGAAAGAGGTAATGGGGGGTCTTTAACAGAGTGGTGTTATATCCCCCTTACAGGTCTTTAGGCAAGAAAAGGAGAGATACTAAATGGGAAAGGATTAATTTTCGGAAAAGCTCAGCATATATGTGGTGTGCTAGAGGGAAGACTGTTACTTAAATTCCTTTCTGAAGTGTCCAGACTACTTTTATCTGATTTCTAGATTTTGGCTTGCAGGTACTGCTGTGCTGGATGAGACTAGTTGATTAATAATTGTATTTGACTCCTGCACTGCGGGTTTATAAACAATTGATGAAATGTTACTAAATGTATTTTATTGTCTTTTTGGTGATGACTACTAAAGGGTTAATAATGTTTATCTGATTAATATATAAGTTTACAGTATTTTTACAGTATCTTTACAGTGGCTTTAGTGAGTATGTTTTCTATTTACTCAACTTCCAGTGTTAGTTTCTTTTTCAGCTTCTAACTTTGCCTGTCTGACCTTTTTTATTAGGGTCTGGGACCTTGGTGAACTTTACAGTAGGGGATGGGTGATTCTGAGGCCAGCTTGTGAGACATTAGGTTAAGGTGTTAAGGAGAGGTGAAAACTCTTTTCTATCTTAGACCTCTGTGCTTTTGTACCCTGTACATCAGCAGGGAAAGTGCTTTGGAAAATACAGGTTTGGGAAAGTGCTTTTTTAATACCTGTGGATAAGAAGTGTTACCATGGTGGTCAACTGGATAGCGAGAGAGCTTTTCAGGAACAGTAAAGCATACTGGATTTAATTAGCTCAGCCTTGCTGTCTTGACATGGATTTTTCAAATTATTTTTAATTTTTTTAGTGGTCATAATGATCACTCAATTTACAGAATCAAATATACTGTAGTAATGTTAGGAGGGGGAAAATCATAGGTGAAAATGACTTGTTGCTTCTGGGTATTTTTTTATTGGAGAAAATACCTTCTGGAAATCAGCTTGATTTTCCTGCCATTGTGCTCTACTGCAGGTGTGGATATCCTGTATTAAAACGGGCAAATGAGGGCAGTACTGGTTCCCAGCAACCCAAAGGGTGTGTGTTTGCCTCTGATAACTGCAGCATGTTTAACATCACATGTTCAAAGGTAATTGAGGACTCCTCTGCTTTCAATGCAGAATGAGATGGATTATGTCATCTCTGTTAAAGATATAATGCTGACATCGCCAATTAGCTAGACACACAAGATCTTCTGATGAGATACTGATCTTGTGTTTTAAGTTACTGTAAAAAAAACCCAGAAAACTCTTTCAAAGCAGAGACCAAAGACAGGGATGGCAGTCACACTGTAAAAGCTGGTCCATTATGCAACACTAGGATGAAAAGCAGCAGGGAGAAGCTGAACTTCCAGAGTCCAGTTGCTTTCCTGTGTGCAGTGCTGTTGACAATGTAGGAAATAATTAATATAAATGTGCATTACGAATGCTTAAATTTAAAGCATCCAACCTTTTTATGCACTTAAGTTTTTCATATTCATTACAGGCCACGTATATTTACCCTTTTTTGATGTGTGTTGATGTCTTTCTCAACAGTTTTACCCAGAGAAACACAATACAGATTTCCTTTTCGTTAAGAGGCTCATTCAGGAGTTGACCCTTCCCCACAGGCTGGATCAGGTGGGAAAACTAAGCTGGCTATCAGTTCTTCTCTGGCTGGCTTTAAGGTTTTAGTTATGTTGTCTGTGTAGGTGTGAGAGTTCAAAACGTGGACTAGTCTGCCTGTTCAACTGCATGTGTTACAGTTCTTCTCTAGTATTGGGTGAGGACAGTGTTTCAGAACATGTCTGTCTTCTCAGGCTTTGTATAAAAAAATATCTCAAAGGTCAGATAGAGTGAGCAGGCTAATTAAGGATAAAAACGTTTTCTTTCCGTGTAGTCATGTATCAGTGGTAAATTCAGAAATACTTTCTTACATTACTCCTGTTATAATTTATGTTTATTTCATCAACGTTACTTTCTAAGGCAGGACTGAAACTACCATTTAGTATCTTCCCTAGATAGTTTTCTTTAGGAAGCTTGTTCTGATTGGCTTTTTGAAATTGTAGTGGTGAAATTTTGTCACAGTATTGGAAACGAGGGCTTGGTTTTTTAAACTGCTTAACCTCCTTTGCTGGAATGGTGTTTGGTTCATGTCTTCCTCCTCTCTTTTTTTTTTTTTTTTTAATATATATATATATAGTTGAGAGCTGCAGACACCATAACCGTGTCTGCACTTTGCATGAAATCTCAGGCAAGGAGTATCAGTCAGGTACTGGCAACAGAATTATTTGATGTCTTTGGTTACTAAATAGATGAAAGCCGTGTAGCACATCGAAGGGCTCATCAGTGAGGCTTATCTAATCTATCATTGTGGTCCACACTTCTAACCTGACTTCCTTTTAGACATACAGAAGCCTACACGGATTAAAGGTCATGGTATGTGTATTGCTGTCAGACTACATCGTTATGGCAAATTGATGCATTTTGTTCCATGCCCTCAGTCTCTGTGGGCTGTAATTTCTGTGAAAGGTGGAGATGAATAAACTTGTTCAGCCTTATTATTGAAACGTGGAACAGACATGGTCGTTCGGAGCTTTCTGCCCACTTCTCATACTCTGAATTATTTCCCTGGAATACCCTTCTTGTAATCATACCATTTGCATGTAGTTCTCTGTGTAGCCTGGCTGTCTGAGTCCAGTTTTTATGGATTTTTTTTTTTTACAATTTTGTTTTACAAAAAACACAAAATATTGCTGCTTTAACTGCTCATGATGGAAGGAATGTGCTGAAAAGTGGATTTAGAATATGCTTCTGTTGACAGACAGGTCTCTTCTGTGGTTCCTTGGAGAGATCTTTGGAACTTAATGAATTTTTATTCTGTAGGATGGTAAATCTAATTGAAGTTGTGGATTTAAAAAAATTATATGTCAGTTCCTGCTAACCCTTTCACGCGATGGATGCTTTTCTTATGCTTGCAGACGAAGTGGTTCAGCAGGCCTAATATCTCCCCGCCAGAGAAACTAAGCACCCGACAGCTGAAGTAAAGGAATGATAAAGCATGGTGAGACTGCCAAGCAGGAAGATACTGCTGTAGTGACAAAGCATGTGGCAGCACTCAGGGCTTTCAGAGGATAATCTAGCTGCAATGCTTTTGATTTCTAAGGGAGAAATTGCTAGAAACATGATGCAGTTTTATCTCGACAGTGCTGACTTGGACTGGGCTACGTGTGGTGTTGCTTCTACTGTTGCAGGAACAATTTGGCGGCATCTGCTTTTTTTTGAAGTGTTATATATAGCCTGTCCTCCACAAAAAAATTACAAAAAGGTCCTTCTTTTCTCAGCTTTACTGTGTGCTTTCAGTTCGGTGGTAACGAGGGGTACCTTCCCATGAGGGCAGTGTGGTCTGTCTGTTCTTGAATGCAGTGATTAGAGCTGCAAGTAAATGAATCCAGACCACCGCATCTGATAGCTGTACACAAGCATCACTGAAGCAACACAGGGGCAAAAGGAGACTATTCAGTAAAAACAGATAGGTTGAGATGAGTAGCCTTTTTGGTAGGTTCATACGGGGGTCAGAGTGAGAACAGTGGCTTTGAAACTTCTGTGTGTTAGATGTCATTTTTGGACCGAAGCTTTGATTTTATGAGGAGGAATTATCAAAGCTCAGTCTAAAGAAGGGATTTTCGCATGCCAATGATGACAGATACTTTTGCTTTGCCATGCTACTTATTTAAAGTCTTCACTTTGTCATTGTTAATACACAAATGGGCTTTTGGCGTGCTGTCCATACATAGCTTTTTTGTTATTGGCAATTTTGGTCCTGCTCCGTGACGATAAAAATTAAGATACACTTCTGCGTTTTGGAATAAAGTCTGAGTGAGTTATGTAGTTGGGGTTTTTTCTTTTTTTTTTCTTTTTTTCTTTTTTTAAATAAAGACTTGATAGTTTCATCTTAAAGACCGACCACAGTGTTTCCACTGTGAAGGTAAATTGGTTCAGGTTGTATACTGGGGTATATTTAATTTCTTCTGTGGTTTTAAAAATCTATTAACAAATTTAATGTTGTTTTCTATTGTATCTAGACTCTTTTTCAGGTAATAGCCACCAAGAGTGAACATTATAGAGGACTTGAAAGAAGCTGCGAACATTTTTTCTTGCAGTAAAACGCTGCCCCCCCCTTTTTTTTTTTGTATTTAAAGGGGCAACCAGGATCTGCTTTGAAGGTGGGGTGCGTTCAGTTTTTCTCTTTAAAAGAGAAAGTCTATCCTCCCTGCAGCAGCGTTGCGGGAAATGAAAGGTTATTCAGAGCTGGAGCTGGTACAGCCTAGAGAACAGGAAGAATGAAATATTTAGTGTTATTTAAAACAAGCGCTTTTAAGATACAGTTTCACATGCGCTCTTCAGAATTTGAAGGGTGCCGTGCAGCAGCAGATCAGCCCCTCTCCTCCTTGCCAGTTGAGTAATAGCTCTTTATTTTTTCCTGATACAACCATTGCTGCAGTGCGACCCCTGCGCAGGGCCCTGGGTTGCTGTGTGGGGTGTGGGTCTTTGGAGAAGGGGATCCGAGGGGCAGCCCCACAGGGCAGGCGGGCAGTGGGCTCTCTCTGCGCTCCTCTGGAGCCTGGCGCGCTGCTGGGAGGTTGGGATGCTTTGGATGAGTTGGAGGGGATAGAGTCAGCCTCCAGCTATGGAAACTTGCTGAAGTGCATGCAGTGTCCTCCCAGCAGCTTTGAAAATCGCCTGGTGGCTGCTGCCAGCTGGGGATTGGGGGCGAGATGTGGGCTTTCCTGGTCCTGAGCATCAGGACGCCGGCGTGCTCTGAAGTGGCGTACTCCCCTTGACTCCAAGGGGTGTGCTTACATCTGTTCTTACAGGTTCAGGTGCCCTGTGTTCTACCACTTTAAACTTCGGTGCTCCTTAGTGTTCCAAGCTGATGTGTTGTATTTATCTTGCGCTTTCAGATTTTGTACAGTATTTCAGTCCCTAAGTTATCCAGAGTTTCAGATTGTTACAAATAGCTAAATCTCAAAGTGGGACAACAGTTGAAAATAGAAACATTGCAAGGTTTGTATCTGAGAAAGTAGCGTGATTACTGTTAGTAATCAGTTACTGATTATGGTATATTTTATTAATTCAGTGTATTGAGTATATATATGAATATATGTTCTTTAGGTGTCTTGGTTTTACTACACAAGGTGACACTGTTGTATGACGTGTACTGCAGATGACAAAGGATAATTTAAAATTCATTTTTCTGAGGTTATTTTTGAACAGCTCACTTCCTGGTTTTTTTTTTTTTCCTTCTCTCTTTATCTGCTCTTTCGTTGCTAAAAACATGATGTGTCTTTAGTGCTGTAGTGCAGTAACTGGTTTCTGGAGTCTAGATGCGCTGGCACGGTATTACAGTATGTAAACATAGAAACCTATCTGATGCTTTTGTAGCCCTCATGGGAAAGAAGCAGCAGAAAAAAAACCCTGATAAAGCAGAACCCTGAATATTGTGAAGGCTGACAGAGGAGAAGGAAGACCAAGGAAAACCGAGGTACATAAATGATGCGGGGACTGTGTGTGAGCTTGTAAGAGTGGTGTGCAAGTTGCTCGTTGGACTGTGCAGGCTCCTCTCTCAGCAGAGGGCAGTGCGGGTCCAGGCTGCGGTCACAGGCAGCGTGGGGCTGTGCTGAGTTGGCCCCAGCACCAGCTTTTAGGAATGGCAGAATGCGGACATTCAGCTGGGCTTGTAAGAGATGGCTGGGGGAGGGCTGTGAATAGCTTTCAGAATCCCCGTGTAAAACGAGGGGCAATCTAGTATCGCAGGACAGAGTTCCGTTAGCCGTTCGTGGCAGGGTCGCTGTATTCTTCAGTTGTCTGCTCTTTGGCCAGATAAATCTGTCGGTGATTCCATGTGTTCGTGCTCACAAAACAGAGTAAGTCCAGCCCACAGGAGCCAGCAAATGTGGCGAAAGCAAGACCTGCTCTGGACTGCCGCGCATGCTGTCTGCCGATGCAATGCAGGATGACTATTCTATTGCGACAAAATAAAACCAGCTTTTTGTTGTATTGGTAATCCCCCACGGCTTGTTTTTCTACTGGGGTAGAATGCATCTAACGGTGTGACTGATGGCAACGTGGAAGTGTCAAACATTATATTAATTGTAAAAGCTCCATTTGAAGCCCTTTTCCCCCTGATGCCTGTTTGTATGTTTTAGGCAGCTTCCACAAGGTGGGGCTTTAAGGCTCTGCAGTTGGGAATTTTTCCCTCTCGACTAATAAGCAGAAAGATGAATGGAGTTTATGAAATCTCTTAAAACAGGTATAAAACGACCATTTCAATGCTTTTCAAGAAAGTGGGTAGGTTTTAGAAAAAACAGACTTGGATATTTTGGCTTCTTTAATGTAACTGAGTCACTGGAATTGATGTTATAAAAGACGAAAGGAAAGATTGGAAAAAACAGTTCTCATTACTTATTTATTCGTTTGGAATTGCTATTTCTTTGCTTCCAAACTGATTTGAAGGGTAGGCAGAACTAGGTAGAGAAAAGCATTATCAAAATGATTGCTAAATCTCCGTTTATTGGGAGGATCTGTTTTGTTGGGTTTTTTTTAAAGCAGTCCTACCCAAAAAGAAGAGGAGGAAACTTTTAGATAACAGCTATTCTGATAGATAAAAGAAAGGCAGAAAGCATATTCCTTTCTTTCGTGCAGCTGTCTATTCAAGAGCGAGCTATGTATGTGTACCCTTTCTCTAGAAGAGAACCCTTTTCTGTTTTTCACTCTGCCTGCTAGAAGTTGCATCTCGCTGAATTCTGGAAAAGTGCTACTAGTATTTCAGGCTGCGTTTCAGTAATCAGTTTTCTTGGGCTTCCCACGTTTCTTTGAGTATCTGAGCTGTGTTTTACTCTATTGCCATCTTGTTGGAAATCCCCTGCTGTTAATTTTGTTGGAATGGAATTCATCATCTGCTCGCTGTGCTGCTGCTGGTAAGACAATTTTATACATTAACTAGCACAGAGGTGTGTGGCCATCAGCTGGTACTGTGGTGACCAAAAGAGGGGGAAGGAGGACTGGATGGGGGGTAGCAGCAGGGAGGGAGAAACCAAAATCTTGAGTGTCTTTCCTGTTTAGCTTGTCTACTTCAAGCCAACCTTTTCTAATGATAATACACATTAGTAACTTACGTTTGCTACATCTTTGTGTGAAACAAAACTTAAGGATAGATGCAGTTTACTGAGCACTTGTCACAAGTACTTTCCCTCTCGCCTTTCTTCATTAAATTCCTATGTTACTCTCAATTTGTCTAGACCAAGAGACTTCATTAGTACTTTCAGCAGGATCTATGTTGTCACTTCGTGCCTTGGCTTGAGTTGTAGTTGAAGGTTGGGAAACATTTTCTCAAAGTAAATTTGTGTTGTTTCTTTCATGCTTTGCAGGTAGTGTGCTAGTATGCAAGAAATAAGAAATCAGTTACGGTTTTTTGTGTTGTGGTTCAGGAGTCTCCCTAGGTCAACAAGCAGGACCCTTAAGCGCTTGGAAAAAACTGTGTATCAGAAATCCACTTTCTCCATTTCTAATGTTGCTACCCTCCTATCCAATGGTTGTTTCCAGTTTTAGGCACATAAAGTAACATTTCACAAATGCAATAAAAAGCAGGTGCTCTTTATGCCTAATTACAATGAGTTAAGAACCTCTCTGGACAGGCTGACTGCTACTGAGTTCTGGGCTTTCGGTAGTCTGGGAGCTGAGCCAGCCTGCTGGATCTGCAGCAGATCCAAGTTAGGAACTCTTCTTTAAACTTCAGTTTCCCTCAGATGCTATCACAGTCTTGACATGTTAAGAACTGTATAAAATGTATTTTTCATCTGGTTCAGTCTTCCCCCCCCTTTTCCCAAGTATTCTTGTCATGCAATATCTTGGAGTATCAATCAGTTTGTTACTAAGCTGAGCAGATGTATCTGTTGGTAGGGAAGATGTGGGAGACTGTTTGGACAGCTTTATGAAGAGCTCTTCCCTGTAATACAACATTAAACTAGATTTCTGAACCACAACCTCAGAATAGATACTTGACTTGCAAAAAAAAAATAATGAAGTAATATGAGCAGAGTGTTGGAGTGAGCTTGAAATCATGGGGGTTTGTTTTTGCCCAGATCTTGCAGGACATGCATGGTTGTGTGTGGGCAAGAATTCTTGCCCTTCCCTCCCGCTGCTTCTGCCAGTGTGGATGTCCAGTTTCCAAGGGCTCTTAAGTACTCCACCCCTTCTGTTTCCTAGCACTAGCAGAAAATACCTTTCTTTTATGAAAGCAGTATCAATTACTTAAAAATATTGTAGATGCATAGTCCTTAAGTTCTGTAACTGTGAGGTGTTCTATAGCAGTCGGTTCCAAACTCCAATGGCTGGCTGTGGAGTCGGATATTAATTACTTATTACCCACACAGCTTAACAGAAACAGTGGTTTTGACAGGGAGTTTTGGGGTCGGTGAAGATAATACAGGTAAGGATACTGAGGGCATATCTACTAGGGGTAAATATTTATTTTTTTATATTACACAGGCTAGTGCCCTGTTGACCAAAAGACCCTGAGCAGACAGTTCAGAAGCATTCCTCTGCTGGTAACAAAATACGGTTTTCTCGGAGCAAAGATTTTCTTAGCGCTTATTAGCTGAAAGATCACAGCTGCTTTATTTAAATGAACTTTGGTATGAAGATATCAAAATAGCAACCTAAACCAGATGCTTCCAGGGAATACACATGGAAAGGGTCTAAGTGCAGCCTAACCACCCTTAGAGAAAGGAATAGGCAGTTGGCAACTACTGAGCTGGATTCCCTTATGGTCCCTTTTCACTGCAAGTCCTGTTTTCAGAATAGAATGTGAAAGAAATGCAGCATAGCTGTTCGTTAGCTTCAGATCAGTGCGAAAAATCCCAGTGCAGCATACGAGGAGAGAAGGGGGATACAGTGAGTTTTTAGGATGATAGTGGAACATGTCACGACTGGGAAGATACAGCTTGTCTAATAAAGCTGCCTGTGGCTTCAGCGTTTGCTTTTTTCAGGTTTACTAGTCTATGGGATTACTGTCCCATCTTCTGTATTATTATCTTGGATTATTCCTCATGTTGCTGGTAGATCTAGATGCCCATGAAACTGAGAGACTGGTAATGCAAACTTTACCCTTTTGTTCCTGCTCTTAGTGCACTCTTGTCCTGGGCTGTGGTACAATTGCTATTAGAGATGTTCATGCTGAATTCCAAGATAGCTCTTTGCTGTGATGCAAGGAGAGTAATTATTACACATTAAGTGCTAGGCTCATTTTAGCTTTAAAGCCAGAAATGAAAACAGATATGTGGAAGTAATTCTTAAGTTCCAGTGTAGCAACCCCTTTTTATTTCCCACTATTGTCCCAAAAATAGTCTAATTGCTCACCCCGAAGCCTATTACAGCTTAGCTTTCACTGCCGGACCAAACGTGTGCACTTCCCATCTGAATTTAAAAGCAACAACGTGTAGAATTTGACAGATACAGCAGTAATCTGCATTAATCATAATGGATTCTTTTTGCTCTGTCAGCGTATCCTGACAGGTGATTGTCTTTTCGGCTGTTACTGCAATTGTCTTTTTCCCCTCCACTTTCCCTCAGTTAATTTGCTCCCTTGGCCTTCTTTGTGTACTTAAATTCTGGTTTTTTTCTAGGTTTTCTTAAGAGCATGACTAATTCCATGAGTTTTAAAAGGATTATCCTATCTCTTTTTTGTTCATTCCACACTCTCATACTCTTAGAAAGTTTTTCAGACGTGCTGGCTAGGGACCCAACCACAGAAAGGTCACTATGCAAGCTCAGCGCCAAGGGTGTTATTGGATGACATGGCTTCAGATCGGAGCCCAAACATCTCTCGCCATACTTGCTGGATTTTAGTCTTCTCTCTGTGAACCACCCTCACAAATCTCTAGCTTTTGTCTAAGCGTCTGATTAGTAAACCATTGATTTAAGGAAAGAGAGTTCCCTTTTCCAGGGGTAAGGTGATGGGTGTCTTGGCTCATAATGGGGTGGTTTGCTGTCTCTCCTTATGTTGCATTGACTCTATAGCTGATAGACTTAATTTTCTATGATTTCAGTACCTGGCTCACTCCATCCATGTTTTGTTAGCTAGCTGATATTAGCTAAGGTTTATAGGTGGTCTGTAACTGGTTTCAGTTTTAAATAACGTAATTTCTGGGTCAGATTTTTCAGTTCCTGGAATTAGGTGATGTTCTAGTTGTAGCCAACCGTTGGTTGTGGACGTATGACTTGAATTTCTGATGAAGCTACACCTTTTTTTAATCTATTGAGAAACCAAAGAAGGGAGGAGAGAAAACAGGAACTGAAAACCAGTTCATCAACTACAGCTATTATACAGTAAATGACTGCAAATGACACGGTGGACATTTATGAGCAGATAAATTTGAATTAGACAATCCTAAATGTTTGTGGGAGGAGCTATGGGTATCATCATGCAGTTAGTATATTACCCTAATGAGCAAAGAGATCACACCCCTTAAATGAAAGGAGTTGTCTGAAAAGTTTGAAATATTTGAAATTAGTTATGAATCTTTTATGCAGTTCTGAAAAAGATCAGTTTCTAACGACATACAAATGTTAGGGAAAATAAAAATATAGTACGCATGATAAAAATCTGGCCAGGGTATCTAAAACAGCTTATTTGTAGCATTTGGTTTTCAAACTATCCCTTAAAGGAATGGTGAATATTCTTCAAGATATTTCTTGTATGATATTTTGGTCAAAATGAGATGGAAGATACCCTCTTGCAGGCAGTATTATGACAAATGTACATGATAAAAGGGACAGGAGGAGATGGTCAACTAACTTATAAAATCAATGGTAAACCTAAAGAACAAGAATTTGACTGGAAAAACACCATCATGAATGTGATAGCAGCACTGCAGTGTAATAATGCCTCTAGATTGTGTTGCTTTTCCCACCAATGAAGAAGATGGATTTTTTTTTTTTATTACCCTTCAAAGGACTATGCTGTGCTTTGCCTAATTTTTCCCGTCACATCACTGTTTTGGTAGTTTCCTTTGAGGTGCTGGATTTTTAAGGTCCTGCCCACAATTGGGAAGTTTTCTGTGCTGCTGCAGCTTCTCTGTAACTTTCCTGTCCCAGTTAGTTTTACTGAAGTTTTGCAACTTTCCTGAATTAATAAGAGCTACATTAGAGTCTTCCTGACAGCTCTAGTCTTTAAATGGGGACAGCATTTGATTTTAGAATAGTTTATGCCTAAATATATTCCGCTCTGAAGCATCCAGCTTTATTTCAGATTTAAACCCTCTTGGGTCTTGGAAGTATTGTTTCTTTTATATATAAATATATAAAATAAATCAAGTAATGTCGTAGCCTTTGATATGAGTATTGTTGAAGGAATCCTGAAGAGATCTTACAAAAACTTATGAAACTGTTGTTCAGTGAAGCCTCGGTTGGGAACAATATTTTTTTTTTTTCATTTTTCTATTTATTTTGGCAAAACTTTGGTTTGAAAAAGTCAAAGACATCAGTCATTCTCTGAAGCTTGTACATGAATGTATAGTGTTGATGATAATGCTGTGTTGGTCTTTGACTATACAACGGTCTGGTTCTGTTGTCCCAGTGCAGAGATTAAAAGGACTGGTTATCCAGGCAAGTCATAGTTTGAAAGTAGTTCATTATAGGGTGGTGGTCCTTAGTGAGTTTGAGTATGTAAACTGCTGTGTCTGGCACGTTTCAGGAAAACCTCTTTGCAGATGACAGGGATCAAAAGGAGTGAAACCTGTCACCTGCCTTTTTCTTCTGCATCTCTTTGTAAGTAGTGAAAACCGAGGCTCTGCTTGTCTGTTAGTGCATTGCTAAGACCCCCTTTCCTTTGCCCTCTTCCTGGCTTTCTGCAGCTTTGTAGGGAGTAGATTGTATAAAGCGTGCCCCTGGAAAGCAGAGGCCATTAAAAGGTTTAAGACAAATTTGTTTGAAGACAAAGAGGGCATTGAGGAAAAGCGTGGAGAGGGATTGAAGGGCTTTTGCAGTGCAACAGAGCCTTGTCTGTGCGAGACTCAGCCTGCCTCTCGGTTCCAGCAGGCTGCTGAGAAGCAGGCCAAGAAAAGACTCTCCAAGACCCCGTTCCCTTCATCTGAAGTCTGCCATCTGGACAGAGGATGGCTAGAGGGTTCCTGGAACATATAGAAAGGAATCTTGAGGGCTGAAAATAAATGCCAGTGGAGACAGGAAGTGTCTGAGACGCGGAGGGTTGGAGGAGGGGAGCTGCTTAGCATCCCTGCTCTGGAGGTCACAGCCCTGGTGAGGATGAGGCGGATGGGGAGAGCCTCTGTGCCACGCTTGGAGGTGCACAGCTTCCCTCAGAGTGCTGAGCCCCCTCCGTTTACGGCTTTATATATGTGGGGGCATTTTAATTGTTTGTTACAGGGGTTCATCCAAGTGATTTGGGTCTTTTTCCATTGCAGGAAGGGGTGCTGAAATTTGTAGCTCTTGGCATACTAGGGATTTTGAAATAGAAAAGGCTTATAGAAAGATAGAACGGTGCCAGCTGGTCTTAAATCTTGATGCTGCGGTGTTTGAGTTGTCTGAAGCAGTGTGTTCCCTCAGCGTGGCGTTTGGTGGGGAGTGCTGCAGTCGGGTCAGGTGATGCTACGAGGGGGCTATGCTGCCCCAAATGATTTTTCTCCTGTAGTAAAGCCAATGAGGTGGGATATTTTATTCCTGTAGTGTGCTTTAGTAAGTGTTTAAATACTGTAGACCAATATTCTTCCTTTCTGGGTTATGAGGGTGGCATAGGCTGTGTTCTTCTCAGACACCTATCTTTTCTTCCTATAAGAGCCTCTTACGCCTCTAGAATGTTCTTTGCATGACCTGTTTGTTGTGCATTTTTAAGGATAACTAGCCAGCTCATGGTGAGTGTTTTTGCTTTGTGTGCTGTCCTGTAAGTATTAAGTTGAAACAAGGTAAGTTTTAATTTCCTCAAGATATTTCAAAGAAATGTGGTCATGAAGCAGGTCCTTCCTGTTAGTGAGCTTTTCAATGCACGCAGTAAACTACACAAGATTTTGGGGGCATTATCATCTAAGGAGTGCTCTTAGAAGGCCAAAACATTGATTCTAGAGAAAGTTAGACTCAGTGCATAATGAAAATGAGACTATCCTCAAGTGTGTATTGTATATCCCATGTGAAGGTGGTGGTACATCTCTTACTACTGACCTTGGAAGTGGAGTGTGCATTCAGTGGCAGCACTTGCTGGCCCGCTACAACTGAGTGGTAGCAGAAAGTCTTTTCTGGGTAAGAGAGATTTCCAGAGCAATTGTTTTATTAGGTACATGCACTGGTGGCCGCCTTGGTGAGATCACCACAGATTGTTTATGGTTTGAGTGAATCTTAATGGGGTAAGGAGGGCATGATACCTAAGAGGAGAAGGTGCAGGCTTGGAATGAGGGTCATAGCAACAAAATTAAGTCATTCTCAGGTTCCTCATGGTACTTATTCAGTAAATTAGCCTGTCAGCCTGATGTTTTAATACAGTTCCCTGGTAGGACTATGAGGCTAAAAGAGTATATACGTAAACAACAAAAATCTTAGTCTAGGAATTCTAATTTACATGTTGATCAGTAAACTCCAAATTTGAAAACCATATGAGTATTGTAAACTTCTTGTAATGGAAAAAGTAGATCCTTCTACAGCAACATCTTTACTGCTGGAAGGTTTGTCTTCGTTTTGTTTCCCTCTAAGTTACTTGATGCACTGTAAACGATGATATATCAGGAAGGACTACAATTCAGAGGCTTTGCATGCGGCTACCATTTGAATCTGTAAGGGGGGAAGTGGAGCTTCTCTGTGCTCAGGTTAAATCTGTCTCCAGCAGCGGGATGTGTTACAGAGTACACCTGCAGTGGTGTGAAGTGAAATACCAGTTTACAGGTTTAAATGCATCTTGCTCATGAGGAAGAAATAAATAGTAGCTAACACAATCTCTGTGCGAGCTCATTACCTTACACGTGGTTGGTTTTGTGTGGGTTGCTTTTTTTTTTTTAAATAAATCCTTAAATATTTTAGGGTTGAATAGCAGTAAGCTGGATTCTTTGATACGTTCAAGAGGAGTGTGACACAGTCTTTTCTATTGCAAGCCTTATTCCTGAGTGGTGTTAGTCCTTCCATAGAGCAGTAGCTTGCCAGAAAAGGAATTTCAGTAGTTGGTCAATGCTTAAATGAGCCTTCACTGAAAGGGAGTCTGTTGGTGTTGTAAATGTCAGGATTTTAGGTTGCTGTTGCTTCTGCAGCAGTAACTTCAGAAATTTTGTTAACCTTTCCTGGCTTGTGGTATATGTAATTGGAGCACAGTGTAGTATGACAACATGGAGAGGGCAAATCTTTCTTTAGATAGGCAGAAAGAGTACAGAAGAGACTTAGTATTTACGCCAGGCTTGAAAAGAAGCCTTCTCAAGAATCATGTTGAGTTTTAAGGGCAGTGTTTTTTACCTTTCTGTCAGGAGAAAAAAAATAAGCAAGAGACCTTTTAAAGTTAATCTTTTTACACTGTCTAGAGGCAAGGACAAAATACAGCTTAAAGATTATGGCAGTTGTTTCTAATATGCTTAGGCAAAACTTGCTGCAGTTCCTTTTCCTCTTTGAGCACTTGCTCTGTTATGCTTTGGTGGAGTTGGTGAAATTTATCATAGAGCTTTTGAGGAGCAAGCAGAGTGATGGGACATTAAAATACCTGCAGGTGAAAGGTGGAATGTTATGTAAAAAGATTAATGTAAACACATATGTATGTGCTTTCCTTGTAACACATCATTGCTTTATGCCTGACCCACAGTATGAACTCTCTCTTTGTTGTTACGGAGGCCCTGCAGCTGCTGGTCGGTGGTACACATCAGGGAAGCAACTGGGTTTTGTGTGATTGTGCCAAAATACGTGCGCGGGGAATGGAAGAGAAGGAAAAGATGGCCTTGAACGTAAGCTTGGTTCTAATGTGTGTGCGGAAAATCTTGTAGTATGTGGACTTAAAATTATCTCGGTCAGTAAGTTAATAAGAAATGGTGACCTGTATTAACAAATGTGCAAGTGTTGCAGTGACATCCCCTGAATCTGGTCATGAGTATAAAATATCCATCGCTGTTTAGGAGATGGGGGAAACTGGAAGAGGCAGAGACATTACAGGGGTGAGGCAAGGACTCTGGCTCTGGATTTATAGTATTTTGTAGCTGCTTGCATAACTGTTTATTTGGCGCTTACAACTTCAGAGATAGAGATAAGGCATCTCACTTGATTATCCAAATTCTTTGGTATATATTGTTACATAAGCACAGCGTATGAGGAAAATGAAATGCTGTAAAAAAAAAAAGGCAAAAAAAAAAAGCGCTGACAACTTGCAACAAAGCTTTAATAAGAGCTGTTATGACTGGTATAGGACCACAGCTGGCTCGTGCCCTGGTTATGATTCATAGAAAATTGAAGAGCCTCTGTTTTTCACCACTTATGAAGAATAAAGCTTTTCGTTACTTCCACTTCAAGTGGGTATGTTTTTAAAGGTTAATAGTGAAAGTACAATAATACCAGTTTCCAGCTTTCACTACTCTGAGCTGAGCTTTATCTTATTTGATGGCAATGTAGTGAGGTGTTTTGTTTCTAAAGCAAGCAGATAATCCACTGTTGTACTAGGATGTGGAGAGTCTAGTGGTGTATCTCAACAGAATATAATTTTTCATTGAATTAGTTGTCAGAAGGAAAAAATAGAACAGGAGTGATTTTTTTGAATGATGTTCTAGCTGAGTTTTAAAATAAGAAATAGGGTTTCAGCTGTTGGTGTGCAAGTTGATTTGTAAATGTGAGGGGTTAAAGCATGATGCTTGTTTGATGTGCTCAGTATGACCATAAACAGCTGGTCTGGGAATGCAGCGATCTGTTCTGGTGACTCCCTGGGATTGAATTTAATGGGAAATGGAGAGCTCTTCTAACCTTTGCAAAGTTTTATATTTTTCTTAAGAAATTTGTAGTAACTGGACCAAAGAGGTGAGGCTTGCAGGTTGGAGCGAAAGGCAGGTCAAAGGTGATGAAGCCGTGCGTGGTGAAGTTTGCTTTGTACTGTTCTTCACAGGCGCTTTCAGTTGTCAGATGGGCACCTGAAAAACTGAGGGATCCTATGCTGGCGCGGGAGCCTGAAGGGTAGGTGTGAAGTACAGTATAAAGGTTAAATACAATCATAGAGTGGATGTGGGTGCAAAGTACAGGTAGGGAGAAAGCTGGGTAGGTAGGGGAGGGAATGCCAGCTCTGCTGGAGGGAGAATGATTTCCAGTTATTAGAGGTTTCCTTCTTTCATCACCTGGAGCTGAACCCAGCAGTCCTCTTTGCCTGGCTTGCTTGTCTAGGCTAGCAGAGCAAATGCCATTGTAAAAATGCTCACGTATCCTACGGAGGCTGAGTGGTTACAGTCTGTACGTGCAACAAGGCTGCTTTAAGGCCTGCAGTCTAGCTGTTGCATTTTGAAACTGGAGTTGCTTGACATTGCATGCCCAAAATTGCTTTAGCATACATCTTTTTGGATATGTACCATGTGGCTAAAATTCGGGGGTGGAGGGGAACACCAGCTTACTTGTTACACTGGTGATATCCCTTAAAAGTTACACTGGTGATATACTTTTTTAAGGTTTTAATTATTGTACCAGAAGCAGTTTTAGGACAACCCGTACTGTGTCTTAGTATTTTTGGGGTTTGCTTCTAAATGTGACAGGTAGAGGTGCTGATTACTCTTTTTACGTGACTGTGAAGATACAGCCAGGCTTTTTTGTGGATCGGTCCTTTAAGGTGGTTTTTTGTTGTTTCTCTAGTGGGGGGGTTTGGTAGGGTTTTTTTTTCCCCTTTCGCCCCCCCCCAGGGTAAAGAAATAAGATAAGTGAATGTTAACTTATCTTGGTAGATTAGCTTGCTTGCTGTCTCTAAACATCTGACAGAAGATGGTGTCAGCTGGACAAGGGCGTAGTGTGAAAATGGCCCATTACCAGCTACTCAAGCTGCTGGAGAACCTAAGCTCTTACTTAGCAACAGCTGTACTGTTTGACCCTAAGCAATCTAATCCATTTTTGTCCCATTTTACTGTCTAAAATGAGAGAATACTCCACATTGCAGAGACCTAAATGGCTTGGCTAATGTGATAATTGACCTTTGAAAACTGTATGCTAATCAGTATAGGTTTTGCTTGTGTCCTGTTCGGCACTGTAGGCAAGGCTGCTTTTATTACTGTGGCTTAGTAACAGTAAGCAAAATTACATGAACTTGGATAAAAATCCAGCTAAATAAGTAAGTAAATAACAACAATAGTAATAATACATTAGATAAGTAATAGATTTTCCAGAATAGCATGTAAGGAGAATCTCCCTTCACAATTTGCTGTGCAAGCCTTTCTTCTGCCCTCTTTCACCCTTTTGTCGGGAATCTAAAATGATGTTTAGAGAGAGTTTAATGATTGGGTTTTGAAGTCATTCTTCTGAATCACAAATGCAAGCTAGCCACTCTGTGACCGTAAACAGTGTGCTTTATTCATCCAAGACTTAGGTTAAATCCCCAGTGCATAAGCTGAAATTCTATAAAAAAGGTTTGTGTCTAGAAGGAATGGCTCCACGAGTACCCGGCCTCTTGAAAACAAGCTCCCCACCTCTGTGATGTGCCTGTGTTTCCCCAGCCACAGCGAAGGAAGCTGTGTGTGGAAGTGTACGGGTAAATACAGCTACGCAGGTTAAAATATATGATTGTAGCCTTACTATCCCTTCTAAATCCTGGAAGAAGTAAAGGTGGAATCTATGAAGAAGGGAAGCCTAACACAAGTGCAGCATTGAGTAAACTGGATACGTTGGCTGGAGAGACTTGTAGGGAAGGAATAGGCTATGTGAGATGTACCCTTAGTTGTGCTCAAAGGAAAAAAAAAAAGTATTTGCCCATCATACGCACATAAGAAGGGGTGTGTGGGGCTAAACTGATGTTGTTTAAAATCTTCGATGAAACTCATGAGCCTTTCAAATGATGGGTGATACCACCTGTAAAACATGATGGTTTTGAGGCAAGTCTAACCTGTCACATGAAGTTTTGTGACTTTGTTAATTTGGCAGTCAGTTTTTCAAATTAAAGTCGCTTCTCACTTACTCAGTTTTCAGCCAAAAACTGGTCCTCTCATTTAACCTGGATCTGTGCAGCAAGATTAGCCATCCTCTCAATTTGTCCTTATTCTGGGTAAAAGCACAGCAAAGCGATAAAAATTCTGTTGTTAGCTTAGAAATTCTGCTTTTAACATTGAGTGACTCCATCTTTTGCGAGGAAGAAAATGCTTCATTCCCAGAGTAGGTTTATATTGCTTTGTTCTTCCCAATCACCTCTTGGCTGCTGAAGTAGTATGTTGCCATGTTTCTGAAGGCATTTAAGATCCACTTTCTAGGCTAATCACTTTTAGGATGTGAGACTGCATATAGGGATGGGGATGCATTACGTGAGGAGTTAGGGATTGCCTTGGATTGTAGGTTTTCCCACTCCATAAGCTAGATGGACAACTACTCAGTGGAAGTCTTTAAAACCAGAAGTGTGGCGAGGCAGCAGCTGTGCAAAGTTCGGTTGAAATTTAGTGGTGGGCGTACAATTTTTTAAAATCTTTTGACTTGACAATGGTGGCATATAAAGTAAGGATTTAGTAATTAGGATTTGCCTACAATATTGCCTTGGGAACTGAGCTCAATGTTCAACAAAAATCTTTAGAGAAAGTAAGTGTGTGTGCACAGAAGAGAGAACAAAGGGCAGTTATTCAGAACTGAAATTCAGCTTCTGTCATGTAAGAGGTATTTTGAAAGGCACGTGGCCTAAGCGGTGAGGTTTGAATTGAGAGCTGAGGACTTCTGAATTATGTTATTCTTTCTTCTGGTGCTTGGCTTTACATGAGTCACTTCAACTCATAAGACCTTAGACCTTTTATCTTCTCAGTTTCTGGCTATCCAAGTGCTTCCCAAAGTGTCGTTACTGCCATTCTACACTTTAGGAAATGGAGATACAGAGTGGAAGACATGAGCCAAACTGGTAGGTGTAGCAGATTCTTCATTCCTGGCCTTAAACTGTTTAAGTGTCAGGAAGTCTAGCATTTATAGCTCCCACCTATCTGATACTGACAGTCCGGCATTCTAGCCTTGCGAGAGTTTTTCTTCATATTCACTCTGTGCCTTAGTTAACATAATGAAAATGCACAGTACAGATGGTGCCCTGTGTGTCTTACCCCTGGTAATGTAGAAAGAAGCAGCACTGAGATTTTGATTCAGTTTCAAAACAGTTTCCTTTACCTGCTGCACTTCATAGCCATTTCCTCCTGGGTTTTTCCACTCTGACTGTAACAATCACGGAGATGACACAGATTGCAGGGATTCAGGGCTTTCTTCCAGAGTGCTGTAAGAATTTCCAAATGTGCTGTATAAATGTTTGTTAGTGTTCTGATGTCCTCAAATAGGATGTCCAGACTCTGGCTGGGGTGAAGTACTCTTGCTTGCCTTTGAAGGATGGATGACTAGGGTTATGCCTGGGATTTGTCTGCAAAAACATTTTTTTGTTGAACATTTAGGGTCTTGCAAAAAGGTGAGCAGCCCCTGAAGTCCAGTTAGGCAAGGTTTTGTTAGGGTCACCTAAAAAGCCAGTGTTCAAGTAATTCATGTTGCTGCCTTTGTGTTTGACACACATGGTATTTTTCACTCTGCATTTAATTTCAGAGAAGCTGTTTTATTATGTGCATCAATTTAGAAGTACAGAATAATCTGCAAAAACAGCATTGTTTTTGTTTTGAGCTAGTCAATTCTCTCTCAGGGTGTATTACATAAAGTGTGTCTGATAAGTGACTCTACAAATGCAGGATGATAACTTTTATGATCAGAATTTATTCTGAAATGTTCAATTCTCCGTTTTCCTCTTGTTTTCATACCATTCAGCAACTGATAGGTTAGCTTAAAGCTTCTGATTATATTTGTCTTCCTGTAATATGTGTGTTTGGCTTTACAGGTTTTTGGTTTTTTTTCTTTGGTGTGCTACCCCCACTGCTCACAAGCTTTGTTTCCCCCACGTAATTCCTTTGGTCAAAGCCAGCTATATTCCATGGGTGCAGAAATGTTCATTTGTTAATTTTTACTAGATACTGAATTGCAGAGAGTGGATCAGTATTTCCCTTCCCAAGTAAGCATTTTTGCGCAGATCTTTCAGACCCATCTGAATTAAGAAGTGCAAAAGAACAACTTAGTGGCTGCCAGATTTGTTGTCTTTTACAGGTGTAAATGTTAAACTTCTTAAGTAAATAATTTTATAAATTTTATATTATTTGGCAATAAGAATCTGCATCTGCAGTCTGAACTTGGGGCTCAAGGGAATTTCCTCTAGTGCCAGGGGAGCATTCTAGAGTCCCATCAGTCTGCCTGTGCAGTGGCGAAGATAGTAATGGGAGAGATGAATGACTCTATGAGCATGCTGCCGCGGATGTGTAAGAGCAAGCTCATCATCAAATTCAAAAGGAGATTGAGGGTGAGGGCCTGATACTTCAAATTGGAAATATTTTGATGACTGAGCACATAGCTGTTGTATATTTCATACCTGTTGTACTCACTAACCTACATACAGCGTGCAGTATGTCTTACAAAATTTATACCCTTATTATCCAATTGTATTTCTTGATACCTCTTGTTTTTAATGATTCATTCTGTATTTGACCAAAATGACAGACCTTTTTTTTTTTACTATCTAAAGACTTTTCCTTCCTTTCTATTGTTAAAGGTTCTATGTAATAAAACTCTTACTTTTGGAATGCCAGCTTTCTGTATTGGAATCTGGGTACTGTTTCATGATTAGCAAAACCAATCTAGTTTTAAACTTTTTTTTTAGTAGAAGAATTGCTTGCAGCTTTTAGTACCTTAGCGTGAGACCACTTAGCTAAACTTAAATAAGAGAGAGGCAAGTTGTGCAGTAGAAAACTTTAACTTCTTTTTCTTTCTGCTTGCTTTATAGGCTTCAGGGATTCACACATGCCTGATCATGTGTAGTTAATTTTAGCTAAAGTCTCTTTCTCAGAAATTTCTCTCCTGTTCTCCCTCTGTGGTACTTCCAGACTTCTCCTGGATTGTATCATTAGCTAAATTTTGCAGCAGAGACTTTTATACCGGCTGGGACTGCTCGGGTGGGGCGTTGCGGTAAGTCATGCAGTTGTTTCCTGTTGGTGGACTGAGGGGCAGTGCCTGCTCCGAATTACCTGCCTGCTGCTCTTGCCAAGAACATCAATCTTCTTTTACTATTTATTATGCTACTTTATGAGCCTTCCTTTGAGATGGACAGGGTTGTGGGGGCTGATCTGAATGGGGGTCTTCATGCTCTGCAGCAGTTTGCCAGTTCTATAAATAACTGTTTGTCCACATAGCTGGTCTTAATGCCCATCTGCGTCAAGGAGAGCCACTTTCACCCCTTGCTAAAAAATTATTTTGCCACAGTACTTGTGTTAACCCTGTGTAAGGACCTCTCTTTAACACTGAAACTAATTATTGAATTCTCTCTAGCTGCTTCTGATTTTAAAAACCTAGAAATCATTTAAGGTAAGTTAAAAATAATGCAGTTGAGCACTGTGAAGTCTGACACCAAACTCGCATGACATTAACTCTTTTAGACAGCCCTTCCAAAGAGTGATCTGTCTGTGTTCATTTGCTCCAAACCTACCTCCAGGAAGCTGCCCAAAGTGGGGGATCAAAGTGGGCAGTGTGCCAGAGGTTTGTGTTTCAGACGGTTTGGCACACACTGAAAGCTTGGTCTTTCCTGTACTAAGCCATGGGCAGATGTCCATTAAGGATGATTAGGCAAAATTTATATAAAGGCCTTGTAAAACCTTGTGTGGTTCTCCCCCCTCCCATCTTCTTACTTGAGAAGCTTTGTGTGGGCGTGTATTTTTTTCTAAATTTATAAACCCTGGCTTTTGCCCTTGTCCGGTAGAGACTGCTCACCCACCCTTTTCCGTTTCCAGGCGGATTGCTTTTCTGTTATTTCAGTTCAGTAACTTTCTCCAGTGCTGTCCTGTTTTGCTTATTATGAAGTGCTTGCAGTAACCCTTTTGGTGCTGCTGTCGTCTTTGCCTTAAATCAGGACTGGCTGTTGTATTAATGTAAAAAAATATAATCTTTTCAAAAGCAAATTAAAGACCTCTCATGTGTTACGGCTTTCTGTTTGTATATAGGGAATGTGGTATGGCTTTCATTTGTATATTGACCGTTGTGGTGTCCCCACACAGGATTTTTTCTTCTTTTCAATATGAAGCCAAAACCCCCACTGAAATGGATTTCTTTACAGCTTTGGCAACAAAATCCCTTCAGCTCTGAAGCTGAGGCAGCACTATCTTCATGTGCAGAATGAATTAGCAGCATTTGGGGAAAACGTTTATTTCCAGCTATGTCTCAGAGTCAGTTTTCCTGTTCTCCTTTACTTTTTCGTTCCCTATCCAGCAACGATTGATACTGACCTGTAAGCTCTTTGTTTCCCCAATATCAGTGTTTAAATTAAGCCTGAATTAGCAAAGTGGTTAAGTAGAAGTGGACCTGACTGACCTACTATTTAATACCCTGTGTGATGTGCAAACTAATACAAAGTGCTGTAAGTGCATAATCAGACTAGAAAAGTAGACTCAAATTTGTTTCTTGTAACAATTCACTGTTTCATTGATTATCTTGGGAATTAACTTGGCTGGCCCTTAAGTGCAAGTTATGATGCAAGACAGTAGAAAACAAGGTTAAGCATTAGGTTAGTGGGTATTTACCAGGAGAAAAGGGAGCAAATTGTTCTCTTCAGTTGTGGGACAAATGCAAATGGAGCTTTCAAAGGCATTGGAGGGAATGGGTCAAGGATACATGTGTAAAATAATACTAAATGTTGTAGAAGTAACTTCTAACACCTGGAAAAAGCCATGGCTCTGGAAAATAGGGTACATATGGGCACACTGTCTCCTCTCTCTTTCCTGACCAGATGTGGAGGACTGGGGTTGCTAGTGAGTGTTTCTTCTTAGATGTAGAAAGATGTTTCATTCATATGCAAAGCTCCCTGGATGAATAATTAAACTGAGTGTACTGTAAGTCTTTCCAAGTAGTAGAGGACTAGCTATTCTCTTCTGTACCCAGCTTTTTACTTAACATGTACGTTTCCTTATTAAATGGAGATTATTTTTTTTAATAGTAATTGAAACGGGGATCTTTTAATGCTGTTTTCAAAGCACAGAGTGGCTGGGAGACGGATTAAAATGGTAAATCATCCATACTAATTTCTGTTATCTAAAGAACTGTACTTGAAGCTAACGTCCAGAATAACTGGGCCAAATGGTCTTGTTGAAATTCCCCTCAGAAGCAGAGCAGTAATTGGATGAATGTTTAGCCTGGGAACAAATAATCCATGCTAAAGTTTATGGATTCTGCTTAGGGAAGGGAATAAAAGAGAAGTGGGCTGTAAGAATGCTTTATTTGTCAGAAGGAATCTTAAGGGGATGTAAAGATGTTTTCCCTCCTCCCATGTGTTTTCACCGCAGTAATGATGATTCAGCTTGTGTATGCTCTCTGGAATGTGTATGTGTAGGGAGAGGAGAAAAGGTTTTCTTTAGGTGCAGCTACTTGAAAATAGTGTAGGAGATAATGTGTGTAGCATATTGCCTCATCATTGTTGCCTACTTCAGCGAGTTTGTCTTTATTTTCATGTTGACTAAAAATAAAGGTTTTTTTAATCTTTATTAACGAAATACATTTCTCCAGACGACCTCTCTGAAGCAGGAATTCATTGTTTCTGAAGCAGTCGTGTTGGCAAGTAGGCTTTAGCTGTGTTTCTGTGGTAAGTTCTTTTGTCCATGATAGCATTTTGGGATCCCAGCATCAATGTGGCTGGCTCCGGCTCCTATTGGACAGTTTATATTTAGTTGCTGGTTTCCTATAATAGTTTTCAGATGGAGATGTTAAAGAACACATACCCTTGTGCTGCTGTAATCCTTGACAGAGCATGGAGGGGTGAGAAAGAAAAAAAGCATTGGTGTCTTTCAGAGAAGCAGTTTGGAAAAAACAGCAGCTGCTTGCAGCAACATCATGCTGAAACTTATTTTTAAGAGATTAGGTAGCCAGTCAAAACAAAAGGCTCTGAAAATCCATGGGTATATTGCTTAAATTTTGCATCCAGAAAGGAGCTTAAAAAAAGCTGTGGGAAGGTCTGCTTTTTTTGTTAATTACAAAAATTGTGATTCTTCAGCTTCCAACAGTAGTCAATTGCTATTAAGTAATAGTCATCAGACACCACCTCCCAATAGCTCTTGTTTCATATTGCTGGCACACTTCCAAGGCAAATTAGTGGACACCCCGTAACTGCAGTGTCATATATGCTTTAATTAAACTGTCAGGTGTATCTTTTCAGTGGGGCATGATTTATTTCACTTAAAACTGAAGACATGCCAGATTTACTCTGAGCCTGGGTTTAAGACCACCTCTCCAGAAATCTTGGCTTCTAAGAAGAAAACTTGAATTCAAGTGTTTGTTCGATTCTGGGGTTGCAGAGCATTTAGAAGTGATCTTTACATAGCAGTGATTTATTAGCTTTAACTATTTTTTCTTCTCCAAGTTATTAACCAAATGAATCATCCTGGTTTTCTTTGATAAGCTTCCAAGAATGTGTTTTTGCTTTATGCAGGACTGGTAGGTAGCCGCCCGCAGGGACCTCACTTCTAGCTCTTTGGTGGCCGTAGTGACTCTGCACTCCCTCCTGGGGACAGCGGGGCCTGACCAGAGCAATTGGAAGAATCGGACCCTGGTGCCAGCCAGGCGTGTTGGTGGGATCTTTGCAAAGTTGATGGTTGAGAAGAACACATGGTATAATTCTTCCCCATGATGTGTGTGATAAAAGCAGAGTGCTGCTACCACTGTGGTGGTATTGTATTGGACCTGTGTGCAGCCCTGGCCAGTATAACTAACTTTGAGGAAAGGGAAAGCATGCTGTAATCTGGTTTGGGTTGAGCTGGTTTGCCTCATGTGGTTACACTGCACAATTTCTGTTCTTTCTTCTGGCTAGCAGCGGGAGCAAACCATAGAAAGCTAGGGATGAGAGACACCTGGAGAGGTCACCTAGTCAGCTCTGGAGCAAGATCATTGCAAAGGCCTACAATAATGGAGACTTTGTAATCTATTTCTATACTTAAAAGAAAAAAAACCACACACCACCAATGACAAAAAAAAAAAAACCAACCCAAAAAAACCCCTCTACCAAAAAAAATCTAATATTAACATGGTTTGTTTCTTGCTTAGCTCAAGTCCCTTTGTGATGGATAGAGCAGGAAGAACATTTTGTTTCCTTTCTCTTTACAGCAGTGTTCTGCATTCTTGGAAGGTGTTCCCTTGTTTTGCTCTCTGCTTTCTCATCTGTGAGATTAATAATATTCTTGGTGCTCTCTGGGTGCTCTCTCCAGCTAATTATGCGTTTGTCCTCAACTAGGGTGCTGGGGGATGGGCACGATACTCCAGTTTAGGCCCGATAGATGCTGGGAATTGCTTTCTGTCTTGCAGACGCAGCATATTTGTACAGGTCAGTCTTGCTGCCTTTTATCAACAGTACGACATAGTTGATTTCTTCAGCCTGTAGTTCATTGTAACCCTTTTTTTCTCTCAATATTTGTGATCTAATCAGTCCCTATACAAGTATGCCTGACTACACCTAACTGTGTAATGTTGGGCACCTAGAAAGAAATCACGCAGGTTTTTTTTTTTTTTTTTTTTAGGCTGTTTTTCTGTAACTTAAATTTTCAGATGACAAATTTGAAAGAACAACGCGAAGATGGGTTAAAGATAAAAATTCAGCTTAACAAACATTGTCATTTGACAGTGTGAGATTTGGGCCATTAAAATACAGAATAATGTTGTACTCGGGCCAGAGTACTGTGGGACCCTACCCATCGCTTTCTTCTGTGTAGGTAGTGAATATTGAATGTTTCTATTTGGCTAGTGTGCAGTTTTCCCATTATGCTAGAGCAGTTTCACCTAGGCCACAAGTGACAGTCCTTTCAACATTCATTGTTAAAAATGTTTTTCACGTGATTTATTACTTGAGTCAGTGCCGATTTGCACACAGACAGTAAATGATCAGCAATTATCTGGTGTAATTTTTGCTTTGCATGGTAGATTCACTCCTCTGGTCCAGATGTTCAACAGTGCAGCTGTTTAGTTCACAGCTCTCGGGGAAGGGTAGGGTGAACAGAAAAGGAAGGAAAACAGCCGCATCGGAGACAGTGCGATGGTGTGATTTATGCAGGGCAGCCTGCCCGAGACTGGGCTGCTAGAGGATATTTTTCTCTGCTGCATTTGAGCGTGACTTCACATCTGCCTGTCTTTTAACTTTCAAGAAGGAAGATGAACCTTCTAACCACTAATTGCGTGTCCCTTTCCGCATGTGTAGTTTCCAACTTGATATTAGCGGGAGAAAAACCACGGAAAAGTCTGAATGTTTGTTATTTAGGGCATCTTGTTTAGCTGCCTTGTGCTCTGACGGTAGTGCTGGATACTTGAGCGATAGTTGCAGCGGGCTCGTGAGGAGAGAGGAATAGATCCGAAGCTGCTTTCAGCCTGGGAAGCAGCAGCTCACCAGTAAAACACAGCTTTCTAACAGCATTTATTCTTGCACACTCAGGGAGCGGTGAAGGTGTTTTGTAAAAACCGCTTCTCCGTGAATTTTTGCTGCTTTTCTGTGGTGGGCTCCGAGATATTGTCGGAGGTGTGGTGGGGAGATTTTACACCTCGAGACTCTTGCTTGGCTGCAGGCAGTTTCCTCTGGGCTTCCTGCTAAGTGGCTCTGGTGGCGGTTTCACATTGTTCCTCTCTGATGACTCAGAGAAACAGGAAAGAGATCCCCTGGTGAACAAAAAGCGCAACCACCAAACAGGTGCCTGTATTCTGGTCTAGCAGAGGACAAACCACCTCATTCTGGATTTTTTCCTAAGATTCTTATCTGCAAGTATGAGACTCAAGAGGAATGGTTCATACACGCTGAATGGGTAAGAAAGAGCCTGCATCCTCTTTTGAATCTTCATCGTTAAAACCACATGAAAACGGAAGCCTTTGGTTTTCTTCCTAGTGATGGGGTATGTGAAATAATGACCAAGTCTTTTGTCTGAAAGAGCAGAGGATCACAGCATGTAAAATATGCAGCTTATTTAGCTTGCTTTTTACTGATTTTTTTTTTATTAGATTTACTTCTAAAGCATGTGCATTTGGTGGGGACAAGTTAAGAGTTGTCTGTGTGTTGAAGTAAGGTGGATCTGTTCAGTAAAACCACCAAAGCATTAGGAACGGTGTGATTCCCGAAGAGATGGCTGTGGTCATTATTTTAAGCATTTGCCAGCAAGCAGGCTGGCTTTTGATATGAGCAAGAGCTGCAATCATTAAATGTGATGCTCCCTGAGAGGAATACAAATTACTTTAAATTTATTCAGTCTAAGTAGTTTCAAGTGCCTAAAACCACTCTGAGTTACTGTACTGATTTATTTTCCCCCCCTCTGTCCCTAAATCCTCTCAGTAACAGAGAATATACCATTACTGGAAAGAAGATAACCAACTAGATATTCCTTGTTTAAGGAATCTTTTTGTAATAATTGAAAATAGACAATTTTCAGGTGAAAGTATTTTTTTTAATAATTGCATTTAATTTTTACTAAGGCAGATTATCGCATGCCTTCATATGATGTGTAAGGTTTGTTTCTCAGCACAGCATACCTGACTGAAGAAGACCTGTACATCCGTGGTGTCGTGTCAACTGTTCATTAGTACCTGGCAGGTGACTTGACAAATGAAGAAAGTTGTTAGCCTTGGAGTGTCGTTCTGCTTTGCTGCTGCTACTTTTAACCTTCTGTAATGAGTAAGCATTGTGATAGTGCTTCACGGTGCGGTCGGCTTAGTGCTGCGTTCCTGCAAAGCCCAGATGTATTTCGGAGTACAGGTGTGCAGACCAGCCCAGCACTGCCCAGTTGCTTGAAACTCACGGTCCGCTGTGCGCTCGGATGGCAGATGGCAGCACAAGCAGATCAGACAGGAGAAACTTCGGCAGTGTTGTTCAGCTGGTCTGCACTGCTTTTTGCCTGCCCTGGCTTGCACAATGCCACGTAGAAGGGTCCTTTGCATGGATGCTAACATCTTCCTGGCTTATCCTTAACTATTTAAATAACTGTAATAAAAATGCCATTATCTGACTGCTTACAAAATCAAACATAATTGAAAGTTACTATCTTAAGAGTATTTGGTTTTAAGCTGTAAGATGAGTTTGTCACTCGATGGGATTTAGTTTGTACCAGATAGAGGTTAAGAGTATATTAGCATTAACTTGTTTTTTTTGCAGAGGTTTTTTAACCCTTCGAGAGATTGTTTTAATTTAGAGAGCCCATTGATGTTGAAATGTAAAATGTAATAGATACTGCTTATGCTAAAGGAATCGTTTAGGTTTTAGTTATGGGAAGCACAATCTTTAATTGATTTGAGGTTTATTAAAAATGAATACATGGTATAGAACTTCAGGGAAATAAGTTGTGCAAGATCACCCTGTGCATCTGTTCTGCCTTGTTCTAACTTGCAAGATGCTGCATAATCATTTTAAGGAATTTCACTTGTTGTGGCCCAGTGCATACCTGGCATGACATTTTACGGCGAGCATTTAACTGGAAGTGTTGTATTACAGTGATTAAAACCAGCGGCACCCAATTGCTTGCATGAAGAAGAAGCTTCAACTGTGAGTTTGTGGGAGACTCCAATATTATCTGATTCTAACATGCTGATGTGCTTCGCTCTATTAAACAACAGATGCCGAGGAGTGAATTTATCTAATTAAAGAAATTCCTTTTATGTTTATCTCTTGCCTAGATGGTTTAATAATGCAAGGCAATGGAAAAAGAGCTTCAAGTATGTTTTCCTGTTTAGCCTAAACTTTTGGCATGTCAGCAGAAAGGCTTGTTTTGATCTTTAGGGATTTTTGTTTGGGACAGCGTGTTCCACTTGCCAGGTGGAGCGGCTCCCTGTTGCGCAGGTCACTTCAGGAGAGGGGAGCTCGTTGGGGTGGAATGTTGTAGGGCAAAGACAAATGCTGCTGCAGCAGGTACCTGCACATGACAGGGCCATAGCCACCATGGGATTACTCTTCACAGCCTAGTGCATGAAAACTGTGTGCTTCTCTGATTAAAGGAAAAAAGGGCGGGGGGGACCTGGGTGGTTTGTACAGCCAAACGTGAGTACCTCAAACTCATCAGCATGTTCAGAGATGGAATTGCAGAGTATGGTGGTAAAGTTTCTGAGTATACTCCCAATCAGACAAGGTGGTGTTATGCTAAATGTTTAATAGTATTAAAGCTTAGTTGTTGTGCATCAAGAGCAACAGCAGGGAACTCTTTACGTCAAAGGTCACTTTGTTTGCACCTTCCTTCTGTATTGAATCTTATTTTGTGAACTGGAGCTACTGAACTTGCAGTAAGTTCACTTTAGGGGGTGTAACTTAAGTGTTCATGAGGGAGAACAAGAACTCTGTTTGAACCCTCAATTTTTGAAATGAAAGTGTAACTTCTCCTTAGGTACTGTATCCAGATGTTCTTAAAGTAAATAAACCATGCCTACCTCATTATGTTCTCACAGATTGATTTTATCAAGCTCTAGATGGTGTTTTTGTTGCAGGTGATGCTGATATCTTGGATGAGGCAACCAAAAAGGGTGATTGGAGAAGCCCAGTCTCTAGGATACAGGGGTTACGTGAAGACTCTTACATCTTTTGCATAAAGATGCTCACTTTTCCTTTTAATAGTTCTGTCTCTGGTTTCATAAGGTACTCCCCGAAACTGCAGGTATTTGGTCCAGAAAAGCTTGATTCTTGCTTTTCATTTTGCTTGTCAACAAGGAACTGTAGCAAGAGTCATCACAATAATTGGTTTTTTTTGTTGTGTATGATCTGGTCAGGCTCTGACTACACTTGGAAACTCATAAAGGGGAAGACTGCAAGGGGAGCTAAGATACTGGAAAACATTTTCAAACCCAATACCGGTAAGAAGCTCCCCCTGCTTGGACTTTTGCCTGTTCTGTTGTGCCACAGCTACACTATGCAAGAACTGTACACATATAAACTGGGAGCAACTGAAATCCAAAAGTTCACTTGGAAACTGTGATTTATAGGTTTTCTTTGAGTGGGTCTTGCTGGATGTGGGCATGTTTGTTCTTGCTTTCTGAAGCGGGTAATGATTACACGTTAGTGGAGACAGGGGTATTTGGTGCTGAGATTCATCGGAGGACACTGAGTTAGGAGACCTCCCTTAACTTGCTGAGCCTGAGGTAGAAATCTTGCCAGCATCTCTTTGACAACATTAAGTCAGCTTTGCTGTTATATGCTAACCTGCAGTGTGCTGATTATATGTCCTTGCATTGCAGAGTTTCTTTTTAGCAATGATCTGTTTCGAAGGTCATCTTAACTTGGGGGAGATCCCTTTATTCAGTTGGTGCTTTGTTTATTGATGGTGAAAAATGCACTGGCACTGCAATAATTTTAGCATCACTTTTTTTTTCCTCTTTGCAAATGCTTTTTTTTTTTTTTTTTTGTCTTCCCATGTCCCTTTAGTATTTGGAATTACTGTTAGTATAAGTCTTTGCATACTGGTAAGGTGTCAGATAACAAATACTGTTTATTACACATCTATTTCCTCTTTTTCTCCTGATGACTTAAGTTCAAGGAAGGGTGTAAATCCAAGCGTGCATTTCGCAAGATGTGACCTCAAACACACCCAAAACAAATACGCAGCTTGAACTTTGGTGGTGTGGTCTAAGCTTCCTGTGCCTTTTAGAATCATAGTATACAGGCTTACAGACTCCTGTAACCTCTGTAGTAGCGCAAACGGACCCGTGCCCATGCTGTTTTGCCTTCACGATGGCCATGCCCACTGTAGGAAAGCTTTGCTGCAGTGTTAAGTAGATTGTGCAGTTATAGAGCTGAAGAGCTCCTTTGGACAGCTGGCAACTTGCTGACCTTGCTTCAGATACCATAGGATATACTGATAAACAGTCTGCTAGGTAAAACTGCACCCAAATTGGGATTTCGGATGGCCCTGGTCAGTGAGCCCGTATGGTGCCTCATCATTCTCTTCTGCTTAGCACTGCAGTTTTGACAAGGCCATGCAGTGTGTGCTTGGTCTACAATATTTTCTAAATCAGTGCATGTTTAGAAACTCAACAACTGTCTTGAAGATCACTGTTTAAAACTAAGCAATGGTCTCTGCAACTCCTGCATAGTGGCCATCCCAAACGCAGGGGGATGGAAACTGAACAGCATCAACAAGAGCTTATTTGTTGAAACAAATATGTAGCACAAAGTAAAATGTTTAAATGTTAATCAAATCAGTTTTACCTTCTCATCATTACTGTGTGTGATTCTGCACTGCTTAACAGTTGCTGTGGCATGTTTTCCTGGGACGCTAAGGGCCACCGGAGCGTGGCTGTGTCACGTGTGCAGAAGTCTGGCAGGGGTGAGAGCTTTGAGCATGCAGGGTTTGCAGCTCGCTGCTCGGGGCACTTGCTCAAATTTTGAAAAGTTTGTGTTAAGCTTGTGTTGTTGGTGTTCCAGCTGAGAATTCAAGCAGTTTGACATCTCCCTTCCCAGTGCTGCCCTGGGCCCTTCTGAAAATGCTCTTTGAGTTCTGCTCTGCATGGAGACTTTTTTTTCCTGCATTCATTTCAGGACTATGTGTACATGAAAGTGATTATATATAATCAAAGGCAGAAGTAACCGATCCCTTGAAACAAATTCAAGTTGGACAGGGACAAAATACTTAAGAATATCTTAAAGATTAATGGACGTTCAGCTGACTGATAAAATATTGCTGGCCCCAAGATCTGTTTCCTCTGCTCCAAGTCGCTGCTTTAAACTAATGACTGGATCTTGAGCCAAGCACTGAAATTGAAAAATAAATTATTTTTCTTTTGTGTTTCCATCTTCTGCTGACGCAAAGCAAGCCAAGGAGAAAAAGTAGTGTCTTATGTTTGTTTTGCCCAAAAAAGCAGAAATCGGAAAGAGCATAATAAGCTGCTTCAGAAGGCTTTTTTTTTTATTCAGTATCGTTGCAACTACAGGAAAAATAGCATTAAACAGCTCATGAAAGCCCATTGAAATAGCTCCTCTGGCAGACATAAGTACTGCGAACACCCAAATATCTTATCTGAGGAGAAGCAGCTGCTTGAACTGCTTTACAGTCCTCCCAAATCACCACAGTTTGTCATGAAAAAAGGGAAAATCTAAGGGTAGCAGTACAGACTGTTATCCTTGGAAAGCACAGCCCAGATTTATCAGATTAAGGCCAAAAATATAGATTATCCACTTCAGTTTTTGTTGGATTGGGAATCCATTTTTTGCAGAGTCTTCTTTAGAATGCTTTATGGTGTCAAAAAACGTAAGCTGAGGTGCCGGGCCAGCGCTGCTGAGCGAACTCTGCCTGACTCCAGGTGATCCTGGCGCTTGCTCAGCTGCCGCCGGCTGTGCTCAGGTGTGGCTTGGTTATGGGTTTGCTCCTCTGCCTGCTGAAGCTGACTGGTTTCCTTTCAGTCCGCTTCAGCCAGAGTGAGGTGGCTCCTCGAGTGTCATTACAATGCCCCTTGTTTTGTAAGGGGAGGGCTACTGCAGTGTGTGGATGTAGACCGCAATCTGGGGACCTTCTGCCTGCTCTGAGGACAGCCCAAACGTGGCAACGTTGTCACGCACAAGCAGCACAGGTTTCCTATATGAAAGACTTCCCCATAGATCTCCCACACCGCTCCCCTGCATCCCGTATTTACCCTCGCATTACTGCCTGGTGACACAGCCAACGATGGGGACAGGATTTCAGCCCAGCACCTCTTCCCGCACGCGGCAAGCGGGGGGACCAGGAGGGGCTGCTGGCTGTTCCTGACGGCTGCTGCGTCCCTGCGCCTCGGCGGGTCCCTGGCACGGGTTGTGGACGCCTTTTCCCTGCTGCTGGCGGAATGCTGCGAGGGTATGGAGCCATCCAAAGCTCCAGGAGAGAGGTGGTGAATGCTGGAAAGCAGCAGCAGGGCTGATGGTGGTCTCGCTGTCACCGTCTGGTGATAACTTGCCACTTGCAGCAATCCCACCGCATTTTGGCGTTAGTTATGTATCCTGGGCAGTCCTGCTACTGTCCATCTTACGTGAGAAAGTGACAGTATGGTTGCCAAGTAGAGGGAAATGGAAGTACGGTGCAAAATACTGAACAACTTCCAGAACTGTAATTCTGAATCTTTTGAGTTAATCTTCACTTTCAAGAATGGAGTTACTTTTATAGCGGCTGTGGGCATTGTTTTTGTAACTGTTGTTCTCTGTTCAGCCCGACTGTTCTGGTGGCACTGGTCCTGCAACACAAGATTTATGATCTCAAATGTGTTTTCTCTGGGATTTTTTTTTCTTGCATATGCGAGCATTCAAAAGGAGTTTACGCATTTTTATATTCATTAATGATGTATGCATAAAGGTTTAAACTGTAAGCCTTATATGGGGAAAGTATTATGAACATAACACTTCTAAACAGACGATTTCATTAGAACTTGCAGTGTGAGTCATTGTTGTTATATTAATAGAGCTGTTCCCAAATATGGATTTGGAACTGGGCCGCCCTCATGGTGAATGCTGCAGAAGACTTGCAGAAAACAAGAATTTACATTAAATATAATCTCTTTTTGGGTGGGTGGGGGTAACCTCTTGATCAGCTAGTTCTTCAGATCAGTGCAGCATGTAGTGTAGAATAATTTTGTAGTACTGTACTACTTTATGCCAGATGTTATTTTAGCTGGAAAAATCTGTATTGTCTTTTTATGTGAAAAAGTGGTTAAGAAACAAAAATCTCCAGCTGTGACATAGAAGGATGCTCATTTCAATGCGTACTCTTAAAGCCAGCCTGATCAGTTTATTGCCAAAGGGTAGGAGATTTTTAAATCAAAGAATAACCTATAGGAATATATGCTCATTCTCATAGCTTGTGCAGCTAACAGTAACTCTTTACAAATATTTTATTAGTCTCTGCCAGAAGCAAAGATTTAATTCAGAACTCCAGAACGTGCTGCTGCAGGTCTTGTGTGTGTGTATTCTTCTCTCCCTCTTCCCCCCCCCCTCCCCCATAGTGTATATACTTACTGGAAATATCTTACCTCTTGATCTAAAACAATGTTGTGCTACACATTCAAGAAAACTGTTGTCCTTGCTCTTACACAGAATCTCAGGCAGTGATAAATGCTCATATTGGGATTTGAGTATTACAAAGATGTTGTTCCAATAACAACCTGGGGCCAGAACAGGGAACAACAAAACACTTCAGGCACTTCACTTTTTTTTTTTTTTTTTTTTTTTTTTGGCACCTTCTATGCCACCTCCCTCCATCCAAGTGCTTTGTGGAATATGTAGTGTAGTCAGGGCTTACTTTATAATGAAGCTAGTATATATGCAGGGTAAGCAGTGCCCACTAAAAGTAGCCATATAATTTATCTGTTGTATGCCAGAACTATTAACATCTCAGTTTATAGCTCATTAATAATAATTAGGGGCAGTAAACGAACTGTAAACTTTTATACTGGTTACTGTGAATTACAGAATCGGTAGCTTGATGTGCAATGGACAGATTATTTCTGTTTCTTCCTGCTAAGATACTCTGAGGCCTAGAGATTTTTAATGGGATATTCCTGTAAAAGCATAATGAACAAATGTATTAAATATAGCCATTTTAAAAGCTTTTTTTCAGTGAATTCAAGCTTTCTGTTAGAATAGAATGGGAACTTGTTTTCTTCCCTTACCTGCTGTCAGACCATACCTACAATGATGATGACGTAAATTGAGGTTTCTTTCCTCATACCTGTATTGAGGGGACTCTTGGTTATGGTCCTCTCTACAACTAAGAAGGAAAAAATAAAGCAAAGACCTGTTAATGATTTTTTTTTTTTTAAATCTTCCATTCCCAAAGCTCTACCCTGCCAATGATGCAGGATGAACCATCATTTTGCTCAGTACTGCTACCTCAGCTAAACGAAAATGTGAGTTATTTAACTTACTCTGTGTGGGAGAGAACATCAGCAATGCCAATGGATGCTAAAGATAACGAAGCATCGTGCATTGGCAGGAAAGATCCTAACGGACAGCACCATGCTGACTTTACATGTATGTCAGGTTTTAGTGGCTTGGGAGCTCTATTGCATGGCAGTCGTGCAGCTGCTTTGCTCAAAGGTGTTGAAGCTATTCTTAAAGACAAGTCTTTGCTTTCCCAGTCAGTTTTAATTACAAGTATATTCTTGATGCAGTAACACGGCAGTTTTCTGAGGGGAATTTAACAATCTTTTCATTATAATTTGATGTCATGGAGCTTGTTAGGGGATTTTTTTGTAATGACTGATGGCTCATAGAACACTCTGAGGAGGAACTAAGTTGACTACATATTTAAATGTTTTTTATGGGGTTAAATACTGTGTTTTGTGATATACTGGGGACTCTTGCTGTATTTAAGATTATAAAAAATAATTTCCAGCTCTAAAAGGCTGTTCAGTCTGACCTTGACAAGTACAAATTAAAGTATTTTAGTGAAAAGATGGAATAAACCTGCAAAAAATCTCATTTCTTTCAGTTCCTGAATAACTAGTTTGATTTCTCAGGGGCTGGAATATGGTTTTTGAGAGAGTTTGACTCCCACCCAGTTTAGCGCTCTAGTACTAAGCAGTTTGGATATTAGTTGCTTTCTGTGGATAACATACCAAACTTAGTGTGTGATGCAGTCAAGTCATTTTAGGATTTTTTGGGGGTAGCTCATACACAGGTAGTTTCAAACCAGCATCTCAGGATTTTTTTTCCAGTGGAGAGCCTTCCTTCTGTTCATGCCGATTCTTTCCTTTTTACTAGTTTTTAATATACGTTCTTGGAATACGTACAACCAACAAGAAGATGTGTTCCTCCGGACATACGATTTATGGTTATCAATTGACTGACATTCCTAGCAAACCTAGATACTTTTCTGTCCTAATGATTCCCACCCCCCACCCTCCCCTGAGCTAAAGACAATATTGTTTCTAGCTTATGGTTTCTGAAGTGGAGGGGTAGAACTTTGTGTGTGCTCTGGGGAGTCATATTCTGCACTTAAAACAGTATAGCCTCATTTATAAAATAGGGATAAAAACGTCTAGCCACTTTATAAGGACCTTAAGAGCTAATTAACTTGCACAGGTATTTAAAAAGGCGTATTTCTTTGAGTTTGTTGACTTTGTATGTAAAGGTAAAGTAAAGTCTGTGCGAGGGTCTAACCAACCAAAAACTTGGGTAAAAATAAGCAATTTTTACATTTATGGTTAAGTCTGCATGAAATATAAATACATTTGAAAGCAGCAGCACCAGGGTGAGTAAACATTAGTAAGCCCAGCCATCCTGTCGCTTACCTTAGAATAATTACTGGTCTGCGCTTGAAGAACAGATCTCCATGTTGCCAAACTCCACCTTTTTCCTGCCCAGTCTGTACGTGGGAGAGCCTTTATAAGAACCTATTTCCTGTTTCCCAGACAAGGGAGGGGAAAAATGTGTTTTCTCCTTGTTCTGAAAAACAAAAGCCAGGCAGTGACTGCGTACCTACATCGGTGGCCAGCCTGAAGGGGAGCCTGCAAGCGGCCGAAGCCTACAGCGAGCTCCTTCCACCCACCCCTGGCGAAACGGCGCGTGGCTCTGGCAGCCTGGCTCATCGGGATTTCCCCTCAGAGCGTGATACGAGAGACAAA
Organism: Falco cherrug; assembly: GCF_023634085.1. Taxonomy (NCBI): domain Eukaryota; kingdom Metazoa; phylum Chordata; class Aves; order Falconiformes; family Falconidae; genus Falco; species Falco cherrug. The sequence goes on along the minus strand of NC_073706.1, from coordinate 36,050,825 downwards.
CCGGCCCAGAGGTGCTAGAAAGGGCTGGATGTGTGGGTTTTATTATGTCACTTTGACCCAACCTTAGAAGCATTGGAAAAATTGTCAGTATCTGCCCCCTTTCCTTGCAGGATTGCTTCCCAAACCCCGTATTTTCAGTTTCATGGATCAGTTTGTCACAATTATTGAGCTATGAAGAGTGAGTTTTGCAAGGAACAGAGGGCAGAGTGGCAGGGAGGGAACATGTGTTGAAGCCACTCACAGAGTAATTGTAGCCTGTTCCAAGTGCAATGCTAATATCAATTTGTGGGAGCAGTAAAAACGTCCAGGATAAAAAAAAGAACAGAATTATTTTTTTCTTTTGACTTAGAGGGTTATCAGTGTAGGTGTGGCAGTTACGTTTCTCCAAGACCAAGTCTGTTCGTTTAGTTTTTGAGAGCTACTCCGGTTCTGTGCCACGTTACATGAACAAGAGTAGCTCCAGCCTTTTCCCACCTTAAATTTTGAACATTATTTATATGTGTGCATCCTGATTTAAAATAGTACAAATTGGGACTGCTGTGTTTTAAAGTCAACTCCACTGGTACAGATTACAAAAATAAATTCTACTTTCATAGAGGCAGCTTCAAACATGTTGGAGTTGATGTCTCCTCTCTATGCTCTCCTTTTGAGAAAAAACTCCGTACTTTTGCTCGCTGTGGGAGAACTTTGTGGTCAGTAATGCAGTACATGATCAATAGCGGCATCTCAGTGCCCACATGCAGGACGAGTAGTAGTGCATCACTGTGTATCGGAGAGGTCTATGAATAAGCACAACAGCTCTCCTAAAAGTGGTTCAAGAACTAAAAGCCAGGTCTTGGGTTTTGCAGAAGGCGGCTGTGGAGTCATCAGTTCCCTTTTCTCTCTTCTGGTCCGGAAAGGAATTGCGGGGTGTGTGTTTGCTGCTTTTGCTCTGTCCATCAGTGCCCACTGACTCTAGTAGTTCTGGAGGGAATTTGGTGGGAGGGAGAGTTTCTTACTGTTCCGGAGAAACTTAGTGGACTGAATACATAAATTGAGCTCTTGACATTTTACATATATTAAGAAAGCTAGATGGGTTAGTAAGTTTTCAACTTCACTGCCGTGATGCTGTCAATAGGAAGAAAGAAGTGTGACTTTCTACTTTTGTATGCGCAGGACAGTTTATCACAATAAATCTGCTCTGTAGCGTGAGTAAGTACGATAATGATGAGGTGGTGTCTGTGTTACAAACTACATTGCAATACAGGTTAAATATTTTCATTGTCATGTCCCTGAAAAATAATTGCAGTGTCTGTTCCCCTGTAAGTACGTATTGGAATATGGCAATGCAATTTCAAAACAGGTCCATCTCTGAGAATCAAAAAAAATTTATAAATAAAGTGTTTCTTTAAGAGCATGCTTCACCTCATCCTTAGGAGAGTAGTTGCCTATTTGCCCAGAATACATACTTCAAGCTTCATACATGCTTCAAGGTTGAGATGCTCAGGCTTAATTTTCTTTATTATTATCACTTAGAGTGATCCCTCAAAGGGTGGTCGGAAAACTGCAAGGCTGGGAGGAGATTATGGTCTTCTGGTAATCTGTGACCGTGGTCCTTGAGCTGATGCGTGAGCTGAACAGCTCTGCTTGGATTGCCCCTCTCCTCTGTCAAGTCAGTTTCCTATTTCTCCAAGTTTTTTCCTGTGTTCTGGAGCACTTCTGACTTCCTACGGCAATGTTTAACACCATGTCCTGGCAGCCTGGAACAACGGAACAAGGAGCTATGTGTAATTTTTCTCTGTATACAGTCTTATCACTCTCATTTATGGGAACTGATGTAGTTACACACATGGTGTAACAGGGGCATTGTTCTTTGCAAGTGCATGTGTGAAGCTGTTAGCACGAGCCTGTTCAACCGTACAGCTCAGCCACTATAGCGGCAAACCTCCCGCGAAAGGGACTTGCCAGCCCTAGCTGGGCTTCTGTTGTTTCTTTTAGACCTCCAGTGACTCTGAATTTGCTTTGTCGTGAGCTGCATCACAGGATTAAACTGACAGAAAACAAACACTATGAAAACGCACAGTTTCCATTTGGTTTGGGCAGGGAGGAGTGAATCGGAATAATCCTCTCTGAAGAAGCTGGCTGATGGAGTGGCTTAGCTGTGTGGCCAAAAGATGCCATCAAAGTATTTCAGAACATTCTAGTGGCATTTTGTGCTGGTAGATGATTAAAGAACACTGTTAGGAGAGGGTTTGATAACCTTTATTTGTTGACTACATAAGCGCTGTTTAAAAACTGGAAATTAAAAAATTTCACTTGCAAGTTCTAGAGTGTCTGAATGTCAGTGTTGTTTCGTTTCTCTATATATGTTCAGCCAATTTTTGAACAACATCGCAGCTTTTCGATAAGCTACTATTTGTATTTGCACAGAGCAGATGAACGTTGCCTTGATGGAAATGCAAGGCTGTTTGTGAAAGGTTACACAAGTAGAACAAATGCCAAGCTGCTGATCCTTCTCGTTGCCAGTCTGTTTTTCTTAAGCAACAATCTGCCAGTAGCAGTTGCGGTACAAAAGCAGATGCGTACAGTACAGGAGGACAATCTGGCTTCCTTTGTTGCACGGGGAGAGAGCATGGGCTTTCCAGTTTTGTTAGAAGTTGATTATCTGGAATTGGAAATGAGGCAGTAAATGAAGCCCCAAAGAAGGTAAACTGCAGCTTTCACTTTCAGTAGAGGTGTGACACGCTGAAGCCGGGAAATGTCTGCAAGTTCTGACGTGCATAATGGCAATCTGTTAAGCCTTGGGTTTCTCGTCCACCAGGCAACCCAACCATCCTTGAGTATACGGAGCGTGTTAATGCAGAGGGTGAGGGTGGGTCATGTTTTTTAGCGAGTTCAGGTATGGGTTGAATATATTTTCTCTTGAGTTCTGGATGTTAAAAGTAGCATCGTTAAAGCAAGACAAAGGATGGTATCGAGGGAGTCAGGGGGCACAACTTATTTTGGGGTCTTTCATTGCTCTCCCCTGAATCTGTTCCTTGTAGAGGATGGGACGAGGCATTTGCTCTTTCTGAGTGTAAGGAGTGAGGATGAGGAAGGCACTGGAGACAACAGGCAGCAAAGTGAATCCGAGTGGCTTTTCACAGTAATGGTTGTATTAGCAGATGGTAGGACACACTCATTGAAGTTTTAGGCTGTATCATCTTCCTTGCTCCTTTCTACACAGTCCCTTGGGTCAGGTAATTTAATTGGAATCAATACTGCTTTTTGCTCAAGGGGACTCAAGGATTACAGTGGAAGCAACGCAGTGGTAGGGAGGTAATTTTATGTGGGAGAGGACACAACGTTTTTGCCATGTGCTCTCCGTTTGTTTCTTAGAAGGTAATCTTGGATGATAGTGCTGTGGCTTTTTCCCCCCATGGTTGTGGGTAAGGAAGCGAAGAAAATGGATTACAAGAAAAACAAGCTTTTTTTTTTTCTCCTTGAGGTTTTTTAATCAAAGGTAGTGCAACCTGCGTGGAATGAAGTGATCATAATTGTTACTAAGCTGATTAAATATTTATAAAACAAGAGCTATATTATATTTATAGCTCTTCTGTCTGGAGAATGTAAGTGAATTGATGGTTTTATAGCTTTTTCTTTCCGTTCTCAAATAATGAGAACTAGTATTCTTTCTGTTGTCTTAAGATGCAAATACTATCTGAATTTCTAAATGTTAGAAACGTAAACGTTTTAACCTTGCAACATTATTAAATGAACGATGGTCCTTAATTTGTTGGGGAATGAAGATCCAGATAGTCTTGTGTGCTTGCTCACCCTTATTAAGGTTGTAAGAATAGCTCTAGATCTTTTGATCAGTTGTGCTTTCATTGTCTTGAGTAGGCACTTGGATCCCATCTAAATTAAAAGGCTGAAAAGACCTGCAGTATTTAAAGACTGAAGAAAAGATTTCTAATAATGAGGCATAAGGGAAATTTATTTTTTTTAGTTTCTCAGAAGGTCAAGAGGTAAATATAGCATCTAGCTAATGAAGTTAAAAAAAGGAGGGGGTGGAGAAGAAAGCTATAATCTAACAGGATAACAATCATAATTGGAAACATAAATGGATGTTAAAGCTAGATGATTTCAAATATTCAAAGGATGCATGTTTTAACGGTGGATGTGATCAGCCATTGGAACAAAATGCTGAGCAAAATAACATCTTTCTTGTAAGATACACAAGTTAAAACCAGATGCCTTACTGGAAGGTGTGCTTTTGGCTAATTAAGCTTTGGGTTCCCTACAGGGGTAACTAGACGGAAGGCAGACAGGAGCTGAAGGCTGGTTCTGACCCCAGAGCCTACTGCTCTGGTCCCTGCGGTGTGTGTACCTATAGCGTACCTGAGCATCTCTGCTCCGGGAGCTCCTGCTGTGCCCTGCACCTGATAGCCCCCGTGTCCCCATGGGCCCTGGGGGGGCTGTGACAGGGGCAGCTGCCCTGCCGTGGCCGCTGTCCTCTGGGCTCCCGAGCAGGAGATGGGCGGCTGCATCACTCCCTGCACGTGCGGTGGCCGTGACTGGTGCAATCCCAGTAGATCAGGCTTTTCAGGGAGGCATGGGTTGGTGCTGTGGTGTACGAACCCAGCGTGCTGCTGGAGGAAACGTGAATCACTTGGTGGAAAAACCGGGCGTTACCTGCGTACGTGTTGTCTCCGCTCCAGATGTCTTCTGGCGTTGGTGGTTGGGGTATGAAGAAGGTTTTTGAGAGTACACCTGCACTGGAAGAAAGTCGAGTGTAGTTATAGGCAAAATGTGGTGTGTTTTTTTGTTTGTTTTGTTTTTTTGGTTGGTTTTTCTTGTACCAGTGTAGCTTGTTTTACTTGGGCAGTGCCGGGGCATGGGTGTGGGGTGACGTACACGGCACGTGCAGGGCACAGGTTTTGTAGCAAGTGCTCTGTCTACGGCAGCAGCCACGCCGTGCTAGCGTGCTGTATTTGTGTAGGCAAAATATCTCCTTGGATCAAAAAAAGCGCATGTTTTCATTGTGAAACAATTAAAGAGTATGTAAGCTATGAAAACCATAGTGGGGACGCAACTATTTAGTTTATCTACAAGGTTAAAACAGATGAACTCAACCCCAAGAAGGGGTGTGCAATGCTGATTGTACCTACCTGGCAGATCTTGTCTCTGAATTTCAAGCTATGATAAGTGTTGCGTATTTGCCTTGTCTTTAAAACTACTGTCCCCCACCAAACCATTACCGGTGAAGACAAAGCAAGAGTCATGAGAGGAGGAGGAGCTGTACGTTACCTGTGTGTTGCGAACAGCTGGATCCTTGCCAATTCATTCTCCAGCTGGCTGTTTAAAAGGTAAAGCTTTATCTGGGGAGGCTTGTTTCCTGAAGGACTGAACTGATTCCTCGGACGCTGAAGCATAGTTTCTTGTCCCTTTTCTTTTGGTGTAGGGAGTGAACAGCCTTCCTTTAGCGCTCCCCCTGCCCTAGACCTTCCCCCCATCAGGTATGCAGAAGGGCTTGGGGCTGCGGCGAGCCAGGGGGCATCTCGCTGCTCGGCCCATTGATAGCAGAGCTTCACTTCTCAGCGGCGTTACTTCTGTGTCTGTTCTGTGTTTTGACATGCACCCAAATGGTGAATGGATATGGATATCGACTTCAGCTAGGGGGATTTTTGACAGCTTCTTTATAAATTTGGTCATAGGGAAAGGCAAGAAAGAAAATACTTCGTACGAAAATTGCTAGTCAGCAGGCCTGCAGGCAGTGGTGCTAGCAGTATAGCTGCTGTCAGGTTCCAAATATGCATGAGCACTTGCATATGCAAACAAAGTAATACCGAATTTGTGGAATAACAATATTTTATTGCTTTCAGGAAAAGCAATAGCAACATGTTTTGGATGCTGTATTATGAAAAGCAACTGCTGTACTGTTTTATGATAAAAGGATTCTTTTCAAAATTTGCATTTAGTTGCCCATGTATTAATGTAGAGCATGTATTGGGAAGAAAATTCAGATTTGCTCCTACCCTGTAGAGCTAAAATTCCATGCCTTCATCCCCTCTCCTTCCTGGCCCTCTGAGGAAGCTGCATCATATTTATCATGATTCTCAAACAGGTTAAGATCCAGCCTTTTAATTTCCAGTTTAATATAGCACTTGAACACACCAAATTCTTTCTGAAGCTGATCGGTTCATGTGCGTATCTAATAGCCTGGTTGGATTGGGAAGACTGGAACTGGATCCTTAACGGCGTTTGTACTTTCTTTTAGATTTAGCATGGAGCACATAGGAGAGCAACAGGGAGCAGAATCTGTATTCTGTGTTTTACCATCCTGAAATTAAAACCTGAGTTCTGAAGTATAATCAGAAGCTCAAATAGGGAGTGCAAACCAATATACCAAGGTTAGCTTTTGAGTGCTTGGTTTCTTAGCTGTTCAGTGTCATCTTTTAATGTGACTGCTGCTCAGGTGGGCCCTGCGCTGGCTGATGCTTTGACAGAGGTATGTGCACAAGTAAAATGATGTAAGGCTGCATCTGTTCAGAAGAATTTTGCACGGTTCATACTTCTGAACAACATATGGAAGAGCTTGTAAAGTTTAGATGATATTTTCAGTCATCTGCTATGTTTTGTTCCAGTGCTTCTGGTTCATGTGTGTGAACTAGAAATACATTCTGTTTCTTCTTTTGTCAGATGTGCACCTATCCATTTGGTGAGAACGTAAGGAAGAAACTCCTTGATGCCCCTTTTCCATTGAATTCACATTTAGAAGTGAATATTTTACTGAAGCTTTAAGGCTATTTTGGAATCAGCATGCCAGGGTTTTTTATTCCTATTTAATGATCTTGTCTTAGAGAAAATTAAGGCAACTGTGGTAAAGACAAGGGAAGAATAATAGTGAAGAAAGCTGAAGGAGAATTTAATACCTGTTTTGTAACACTAACAAAAATACATTTACTGAAATAAAAAATAACTGTTCCTTTACTAAAGTAAAAACAATGAAAAGATTGGTGTGTGTTTTTGTGGGAAAAAATTTCTAACAAACTAAGAATAGTGGTTAAATGTTTGTCCTCTTAATAGTATCCTAGTCATGATGCAATTCTGAGCAAAATGTACTATAATTATACAGGGAAGTTGCTATTTGCATAGTGGAACACAATGTATCTTCCCTAGTTTCAAATAATTTTTAGAACAGAATGTTGAAAGAGAAAGGCTTACGTACGTTTGCTCGATACATACAGTGTACCTTCAAAGAGCAGAAGTAGCTCCAGATGCAGGATGAATGCATATTCCAATATTCTCTTTCACTTCCCCAATAGGAAGCCTAGAAAAATACAAAAATACATCAGGTAGTGTGTATCACTGAATTTAGATAAAATTTGATATATATATGTTGCTTTAGAGAGGGATTCAATTTCACTTGCACCTCAGAGGTGGTACTGGCAGAGTTGGACTTTGGAGAAGTCTGGAATCATCCTTCCCTTCTCTGTTACCCCTCAGTATTTAGTAATTGTGTCTCCTTGGATCATACTGGATCACCACTTGCCTACCTCTTCATCCTTGCAGTAACGCTGCAACTTCAAGGCCATTTCCTAGCTACAAAGCAATTTTCATCATGCTTTTGGAAAAGATGTCTTTGCCACGCTCATGGTAATGGTATTTCTCAGTAGCTAAGTAGGAATTATCATAGTGTGACATTGTCACCCATTGATCTGAGCCTCAGTACATATTGATATGGATGAAGTCCTGAAAGTGAGTAGTTTAGGAACAATTTGCAATACAATGCATGCAAAACGTAAATAATAGTAACCTTTTTTTCTTTCTTTTTTTTCCTGGCTGTGGAATTGGGGTAAAGACTTATTTAGCAAAGTTCATGCAAACAAGTCTTGGTAGAGATGGAAGGTCCTCCCTTCGATTTCTGCCCAGTACCTCAAGCGTGACTTTCTTGTGCTTGAGAGCAGGCAAGGCTAATTTTCTTATTGCATTACTAAACCATGATAAATGACAATCTTGTCTAACCAGACCAGCAAAGCTCTTCTGTCAGCCAGTGCTTTTCTTTGTTTCATAGTAAGTAAATATCTGTTCAAGACTTGCACTGGACTATGGGGGAAAGGTGTAAATCCAGCTGTAGAACAAATTCTAGGAAAAACGGAGGTTTTAAACAAGACAGAATCAGAAAAGCCTTATATACTGCAGCATTACTCAATGACAGATGTGTTTAACAGTGTTTTTAAACCCGTATCTCTCTCTCCGTGATTGGCTTAAACTGGGACTCTTCAGTTTTGATTCTACCATTTCTTTTCTTTTTCCTTGATCAGATGAGATTTAGGTTCATAGAAGTTTCCTTCATTTTATGGTGTTTCTCTCTTGAGGTGTAATCCATGATTGCCTCTTAACCAGCGTTTACAGTGGTGCAAGCATGTCACAGTAATAAAAATACTTGTGTCTGATAGTCTAGCTATAATTTGGAAGGCAGTTCTGTCTTAAGTAGACCTTCTCATGACCTGTGTATGCTTCCAGGAGGGGCTTTTTAAAATGATTCAAATATTCTGAGCCTAAAAAGGAAACCTCTGATGGTTTGAGATAATTCAGGTGGTGGTCTTTTATATTATTTTTGTATAGAAAAGTGGTGTTTTCCCTGATTTTTACTCTTTTGGGTGCTGTTTGAGGTGTTCTTTTTTGTTTGGTTTTGGGGTTTTTTTATACTACTAGCATGATTTCACTCAGCAGCTAGCTTAACTTGCTTGTGAACAAGCGTCATTTAGGAGCAACGAATGTGATGCAAACCCAACAATCTTTTGTTTACAAGCTTTTTAAATCTACCAGTTCCTTATTGAACTGGACCAGCATGTTAATGCAGTGCCTGAAAAAAGGGTATGGTAGTCTTAACCTGAAAATGTATTATCTTGCTACTTTTTGTCCAAATCTGTCCAGAATTTGTAGGAGAGGGTTGATTACAAGATCATATGATCACACTGAATTTTGAGAGATGCTTGATTTTATACTGTCAAAGTGTGAGGTTCAGATCGAATGGGTAAGTGAATACACTTAAGCCATTTTCTTTATCAGGAAATCGAAGTATGAAGCCTGGCTATATTTTTGTAACAAGTTTTAGGAAAATTCCAAGCAACGTACTTTAAGTTAGGTAGTTTTGTGTGGCCATGGCTACGTAAGCGTATATCCCACTGGCAGTGGAGCTCTCACACAGGCAAGATGGGCAAGTGCAGTGAAGACCCAAGACAGTGCTGCTGTGGGAGTATTATGGGTTTCTTGTTTGTAACATCTTGACTATAACCAAGTGTCAAGAATTGGCCTGTAAAATGTCAAGGTTGGTTTCCCCCCCGCCCAGTGTGTCATTTAACAGTCCTTTTTCAGTATGTTAAGTTTTTCAAATGGCTCAAAACGCCTCATCAGCGGGATGTTAGGTTTGGGGATTGCTCAAAGGCAAGATCTCCACTTTTACTTGCAGGACTGTTTGAAATGCAGCCACCTAGCTTCAGCAGAGGTGAGTCCCTATGACAAACTCCTTGTTGGTGTCTTTCTGGAGCCCTGTGTCCGTCTCCAGTACCTGCCTTTAACATGCACGCTGACCAAACAGGTTTTACTTCAGAGCTGTGGAGTGGCCCCTCCTCTGGGCTGAGCTGCCACCAGCTTTGCAAGGCTGAACCACTGCTGGAAATTTGTTCATCTCCTTCACAAATCTGAACTATTTCAGATTTTAACTTGTGTACTTTATGGCATCGTTTGCGTGGCAAAAGCTGTTATTGGCCTCCCGTCGCTCTGGTCTGTGCTGGGCCTGCAAGGTATTAAGAAGTCAAATCAGCTGGGATGCAGCATGTGTATTTTGAGTTTGTGGAATGCAGACATGCACTGCTCTCTGGGTGTGAACCAAGTTAATTTTGTGACTTCTGGATTTTGTGGTCCTGCTCTTCAGAAGTAGTAGCTAAGGGATCATTCTGTAAGTGCCAGGAATTACAATTAATAGTTTCCCCTTTTTAATCTTACATAATGTAAGCTCTGTGTGTTATATTTCGTAATGCATGCCTGGAGAAAAATCTCCTAGAATAAATTTCATGCTGACTTCATGAATTGTTTTTCCCTCATGCTGTCATCTAAACGTGACATTACCAGATAAAATAATTTGCTATACTGAGATGAAGCCATTCTTAGCACCAAAAAGGAGGGAAACATATTTCCTTAGTGGCTCTTCATCTGCCTGGGAAAACTCTGCAAGTTCACTCCCAGCATCTCCCCTTTTTCCTTCTACGCCTTTCCCACCCAAGGGTAGATAGTCCTGACCAATACCAGTGCTGACACAGATACCCCCCTTTCCTGTGCTGATTACACCTTGGGCGCTCAGCCTGGAGTTTTGTGCCAATTTGCAATTAAGGTTTTGTTTTCCATGCCATATTTACCAAAGTCTGTGAAAACAGTAGTTGTGTTGTAAAACTTACAGGGAGAGTTCTGTATCTATGTAGCAAGTAGCTCTGAGTATGTTAAACAATCCCTAGGGAGAGCTTCTTAGCCAAGTTTTAGAAGTTTTACCTCTTTATGTGGAGCTTGAGGTCCAGCATATTTGGGGGAGGGAAGGAAAAGAACAGGAGTCTTTCATTTTAGCTTTTCTGTATGAAATGCGTGTTGCACTGATGCTTCGCTGGAGCACAGCCTAGTTAAACTTCAAAATTAGGGCAAGATAAAAAAGAACCTGAATGGTAAAATGTGAGATGAAATTCTCACTTGTATTATCCCTGGGAAGGAACTAACAGCAGCTGCAATGGTATAAACTAAGCATCTCAGTCTTTACAGTATGCTGTGAGGACCCCATGCAGCCCATCAGCAGGTACTCTGCTTAATAAGACTTCTTCCTCTGGCTTAATCTGCGAGAGGCACGTGCTGAAAAACATCCTTTTGGGCACTCAGAATGATAAATGCATTAGCTTCGCTGGCACATCTTTACTTGTTTGTGTTTTCTCCTTTCCTCCTCCCCCACTGGAAGAAAAAAAGGCATTTCATCCTCTGTGATGTTGCCTGTCACCGGAGCTTCAGTGTCACCTGGAGTTATTCCTAGGCTTTTCTCCAGCAAACTTTGTCTATGCGGAAGACAGTTTTATGAAGGTGATAGATCTGAGCTGTTTATTTGCAAATATTTTCCAGTTTATTGTTCCTTTGTATAGTGGTGCCAAGCATATAGTGTTGCAAGCTAGAAAGAGGAAAGCTCGCTGCCTCCTGAGGCTGTATCATTGTGATGTTTTGCTGTTCTGGAATGAACTATGGAAAAAAAAGTACTGTATGGGGACTGCTTCATCCATCACTGAAATAGGGTGCTATATAATGGTATACAGCACCTTAGTGCAGAAAGCAAAGAACCTTTTCAGTGTGAAGTAGGGGAAACTTTAAGCAGAATACAGTCATCTTGGAACTTGCCTGGGATTCAGAATGATTTTTAAAATCAGAATTACTTTTACAACAGTGCTGACTTTTCAGGGATGCTACAAGTGAGGTCTGAATCTGATGTTTCTCTCCAACTCCATGTAAGTTCATTAAGTCAGAATCTACTTGCCCCAAACTCGCCTGGAATAGCTGCTGTGGAACCAAGTGTCCCACCAGTGTGTGTTTTGCAGAGGGCTTCTGCCACTTGATGTGGGCTGACTTGGGAGGACTGCTTAAAATGCAGGTGATAAAAATCAGCTCTGTCCCCTTACATGTCACTTGTCCATGTGGAGTCTGGATGTGACCATCCCCTCCTTTCTCCATAGTTCTCAGGTACTTGTTCAGTGCTGGTGGAGTTGAGCCTCTCCTGCTGAGCTGCTGCTATTGCTGCATCCTTCAATACGTTCAGGGTCCTCGGCTCCCGTCCACACACACTTCTTGGTGAACCTGGCTTAACTTGACACTTCAAGGGATTTTGGAACAATACCCACAAGCATGCCAGAAATACAGTACCTCTGAGATCATGATTTCTTTGTTTGGTACATACAGCAGCCAGCAGTCACTTTCCTCTTCCTTCTTTTCTTTATTTTTTATACTTGGTGAAGCCTTGGTTCTTCTAATTTTGGTCATCCTTTCCAAAATGATGTAATATACATTCTTTGGAGTTCCTGGTGGAACTGTACTGATATTTTGAGGTATTTTGCTGTTCTTGCTGCAGTCAATTGTTTCTCATGTTATGGATTAGGTGAGAATATAATGTACCATTTTTTTCTCTGCTTATTGCAGAAGAGAACCCCCACGCTACTGATGAAGCTAGAGGTGGTGGTTGCAGGATACTGACTTGTTACCAGAGCTTCCAGTAATGCAGCAAACGTAGGCGCCTTGTCACTTACTAGTGGGCTGCTTTTAAGCTCAATCTTTTATGCACAAACTTTCTGGAATGTGTGTAGCCACTGTTGATAAGGCTTGTATCACAACACCCTTGTGTAGTCAGGAAGCCTGATTTCTCCTGCTGTTATCTCAAGAGTGGAGCTGAAAGTATACCCTTGAAATCTTTTCTTTCCGCCTTCACTACGATCACCTCCAAACTGCTTGCTGACACTGAGGCAACTTTGCCTTCAGCCTGTCTTGTCCCAAATCCATGCCTTTACTGTCTACATGGAGCAAAGCTGCTCATGCCATCTTTGCTGCTCTGCGAGGATGACAAAATGGAGAGCAAATGTAATCTCAGTATAAATGCCGCTTAGAGGCAAGCTAAAGGATAAAACTGTCTCATTGCTGATTTTGAGTGGTTCCAGAGATCTGGGGATGTGCTGTGAGGTAACAGGAAAGAGTACTTGGTTAGATGGTAGCAGGGCACGCTGAAGTCAAACAAAAAGTCTAATTAGCTGTCAAAACTGAGATGTGTGTCAGGCAGGGACACACAGTAAGCTTCAGTTTGATTTGAAACAGAACTTTACAATCTGACATTACAAGGGCTCATTTTTATGCATATAAATGCTAAATTGTACCTCAATCAAAATAGTAGTCGTGATTTTTTTTTTTTTCTCCTTGACATTGTTTGCTTGTCTGGGTTGGTATGACTTTCTTTGCCAAATCTCTGGGTACTAGTATACATCCATGTGGTGGCTGCTATACACTTGATTTTTATGGAACCGTAAAAGGGGCACATAAATGTGTAATTAACTGCTGCTTTAACATAATTATAAATACAAAGCATTATTCATGAAATTTATAAGTACCGTTCTTTGGCTTGGTAGTGGGGATCAATGTAGAAACCTTTCCATCAGTGTAATGTAAGCACATACAGTCGCGTGTAGGTGGTGGGAAATGGGGCTCCCCTCTTCCCAGTGCACCATTTCGTGCCCTTACTCTGTGCCACTGGTGCTGTTACTGCTTTGCTGATACGTCTGTAGGACCGATACAAATCATAAAGCTGTTGGCAGGTCCATTCACAGATATTTCTGTTAACGTTTTAGCGGTGATTTCCGTACACAGCTCCGTGAACTTTCAAAACTGGCTGGTGGGCAGGGGTTGTGCTGGAAGCAGTTTGACACTGCTGAAGCATGCTTGTGCTACGGTCGGATCCAGCAGTTGTTACATGCAGAGGATGTTGAAAAAGCAAGTGAAAAAGAGGCCACCGGTGGATGTAACTAGGCAGGGTGTCAGGTGGCTCAGGCACACCCTTGAGGAAGTGCAGGTACTCATCCTTCAGCATATGCATAGGCAGAGATCGGACCAGTAGCTGTGTTCAACTAAGCATATTGCCTTTAGATCGAGTGCTGCTCTTTCTGGATGCAGCAGCTTTCAAGTAAACTCATTTGTGTTTGCACATGTGCTCTAAATCTTGTTAAAGTGTGAGACTCTGTACTGCAGATGTGTTTTAAATTACTTATGTTGATGCCATATATATAAAGCGCGTGTACTTAAGTTGTGCTTCCTATAATAACTTTGTTTCATTTTTTTATTATTTTGGAGCATTTAAAATTGACTTTGAGAGGCTGGGTTTTCCCACAACTTGCATAAAATCCAGTACTGCAGGTAAACTGTAGCATGCAGTTGATCCAGAAAGGGGATATTGCTGGACGGGAGGAAAAGCGATAGGTGGAAGAAAGGCTGGAAAGGGGGCTGCGGAGACATGTGGTTGAGGAAAGGGAAAGGAAGGGGCTGGTTTGATGGAGAAGCTAACAGAACGGAGAAGTGGGTCATTTATCTGGGTCAAGGTAAAAAGATAGCAGGTTTAAAAATTTTATTTCAGTTGATCTATTAGTTTTAACAGCAGAGTGTCAGTTGCAAACCTGTGTGAGACCACTGAAGCTCTGTCTCTGAAGCGTGAATGCTTAGCTGTGAGAGTCATGGAGAGGCCAGCTTTCCTAACACAACTGTAACACCACAGAGCTGTATTTATTTTGGTTTGACCCCTGGATTTTTCTTTAATTTACTTTGGATAGACAGACTTTTAATAAAACTTAAGCTGCTTTATATCACAGGCTTGTTGTTTTTAGGGTGGTTTTTTTTAACAAACAAAATTCTCTCTGTGCAGATTTCACTGGTGAACGAAGTGAGGGCAACTGTTCAGCTTGGCAGGTGTCCTTTCTCCATTTGCCAGGACTTGCTGTTTAATGTTTCTGTGACAAGTCACTGTTACTTCGGGAAAAGATTGAGCAAGCATCAGCTTTTTCAAGGGCAGGATAATCTTCTGCACGAAGCGCCAGGCCGTGGAGTGGAAAGCTGAGCTGTGTTCAGCTGCAGGCTTCCTGTGTGCTATCAGTGAAGTCATTAAAACTCCATCTGAAGTGGATTGCTTGGAGAGTGGGAATAAAAATACTTCCCGCTTCACAAGGGTGTGGATGCCTGTCTTGGACATGCAAGTAAAAGTGTGTAACTGGCAAACGCTGCTGCCCGTGTGGGCGCTCTGGGACTGAGCGGCAAGCGCGCTGTTCCTCCAGGTTGGGTGACGTGGCTGCAGTTTCTTGGGTTTGTGCAAACAGTGGTCCCATTCCCACCCACTTTAGACAAGTGATGTTGTGTTGGTGACAGCAGCAATGATGTGATTTGTGCTAGGTTTGATTCGACAGTGTCGGTTTTCTGTTCACTGGGGAAGATTGCCCGTTCAGTAGACAAACTGGAGTGCTTGGCTGGGGAACTGCCCCATCCAGCCGCAGCCAGTGTCGCAGGTGTACGTAAAATGGCAAAACCACTGTGTTCTCTGAGATGTCACACATCGGGTTTTGGCGTGTCGGAAGAAGCGATGTCCTCGGGGCTTTGTGTTCCGGGTCACGTTATGCCACGCTAGTCACATTTTTTGCCACGGCTTGGCTCTAAATGCTCCAGCAGCGAGCTGTGGGCACAGCTGCCTGCCCAGAAGGTGTGTGTGGAGCTGTGGTTACATGCCGTGGCTGAGGAAGGAGCTGGATGTTGAGCATCTTTCTAAGGTCTGTTAGGAAAACTGACGGCAAAGTGGTTTCTCTGTGTAACACTTGCTGGTGTGTCACCGCAGGCCTTGCGTCTGGGGGTGCTGCTTGGTCACTCGGCCTCTGAGGGCCATTACCAGGTGCCTGCTCTTAGCTCTGGCCATAACGGCAAGGTGGCTCTTGCTGTTCGCGATTTTACTCTTCTTCACCCTCTCGGTTTGAGCTACGAGGCCTCGGTGCCGCTGCCGGGCTGGCGCTGGCGGGGCAGAGCCGCGTTCCTGGCAGTACGCACCCAGCCCGGCGCCAGGGCGAGCCCCGGCAGCGCTGCCCGGCCCTGCGCACAGAAGCCTCGTTATTCCCGTGTCTTGCCCACAAAAGCCTCGTTATTCCCGTTTCTCACCGGGCGCCCGGCGTGGCCCGGTACAGGTGGGGCCGGTGCTGCCGCGCTGCTCTGGGGCCGCCGCAGGCCGGAGGGGGCAGCGCCGGCTCGGGGGCCTCGGGGCCGGGTGCCGGCACCCCCGGCCGCGCCGTCCGAGCGGCGCCCCGCCGGGGGGAGCGGGCTGCGGGCTGCGGCCCCCGCCGCGGCCTCTGCGGGCCCAGCGGGGCAGCGCCAGGCGGGGCGGCCCGGCGGGAGGAGCCGCGGCGGAGGGGCCGGGCCGGGCGGCGGGGCAGAGCCCGCCCCGAGCGGCGGAGGGGCCGGGCCGGGCGGCGGGGCAGAGCCCGCCCCGAGCGGCCGAGCAGAGTCCGGGCCGAGCCGTGCCCACCGGCGGCCCGGCGTTTCCCCCGCTCCGCGCCGCTCCGCGCTCGTCCCGCCGTACCATGGTCGGGGATCAGTGCAGCCTCCCCGCGGAACGGCCCGTCCTCGCCCCGAGTCCCAAACCGGGATTAAGCTGCAAAATGGTCCTGCAGGCGGTGGGCAAAGTGCTGCGGTAAGGGGCGGGCGGGCTGCGCCGCGGCGCGGCCCCTCACGGCCGGGGGGAGCCGCCGTGGGCGGGGGGAGCCGCGGGAGCCGCGCGGAGCACGGGCGCTGCCCCTGACGCTGCGGGCCGTGTCCGCGCTCCCTGAAAAAGGAGTTTTCAGGACGCGAGAAGGCGGCGGGGGTGCTGGCTTTCCCGAGTAGAGAGCCTGGCCGAGACGCTACATGTGCTTTGGCACGTTTTCTGCAGCAATGTCGGAAGATGAGGGGAAAAAATTGCTCGTGTAGCTGAGAAGGGCTGGTGTGAAGGCTGAGGCGTGCTCGGCTGCGGGGGCCGAAGCCAGGCTCTTTGGCAGAGGACGTGGAGTAATTTGATTCGGAGCAGTTCTGACCCGTTCTGCTTCGCAGGGGAAAACATCGCCACAAATACTAGGACTAGCAGCCTTGCTCTTCGACAACTGCAGCTTTTTATTTCGGTTGCGTTGAGAATACTTCTCGGGGATCTGTGGAGAACGCCAGCACTGCTCCAGAAAGGAGCCTTGTTGCTCCAGCGTAACTTTATTTGGCAAGCTGTCGTTTGTCCCGGTTTCCTGCGCTCTGTTGCCAATTGTTAAATGTTTGTCAACAGAAACATTATCCCTCTTCCTCTGTTGACTCACCCGCTCCTCTCCTCAAGCCAGTCTGGGGGAGCCCTTATGAAACGTTCTGGTCACAAAGCGGCTGAGCCCTGGCTGTGAATCAGCCCAGGGGGCTTGCTCAGGGCTGCCTAGAGTTGCTCTTAGAAAGTGCTGTATTGCAGTACTTTTGGGGTTTTTTTTAACCCTCCCCCCCCCCCCCCCCCCAAAAAAAAAAAAAAAATTATTTTCCTGTGGAAAACATTAGTTTGAGGAATTCAGGATTCTTCAGCTTTTTAATAAGTCTAATGGCCCTTCTTTGCATTTTTGGGGGGTGGTGTGTCTCTAATTCAATATGGTGTTACACAGCTGGTCATATCATAAAATCCTTTGGCCAGCGGCTTGCTATTCATGCTGTGAACCTTTTGAAGTTTTTGGTAGCTGTTCTGTTGGCAGCACTCCCAGATGTAAATAGATGGGTGCCTCGGTGGGGAAGAATTGCCAAACCTTTTGTTCATCATCTATGGCAGTTTATTTTAAAGCATAGGTAACTTCCTGTGACTTAGCAGCGAAACATACATTTTTATGATTTGCTTGGTACATGTTTTTTTAAAAAGTATAAGTTAACTCTGTTCTTTCTCCTCCAACTGGATTACATGCAGAAACTGTGCATAATTTTATTTACTTTTTCCCCCCCGAGGTTTATTTTCTACATATGCTATAAGACTGTTGTGAAAGCAGGAAAAAGTTATCGTACGTGAAATATTTTGGGCTTTGGAATTAATGGCATAACTGTATTTTGCTAATCTGTTATCGGAAGGGAGTGACTACTATTTTCTAGGAGAGGGTTTTTTTAATGTGTCTTTTTGTTCTAGGTTATCTCCTTTTGCACCCAGTTAGAAATGTGAAGTCAAAAACTTACTTTAGATGCCAGACTGGTTCTCTTATTTCTCTTCTTGAATACACATCAGATGCCTTATCTGACCTTATGTCTGTTGCTTCATTTTGCTGTGTTTAAGTTTTTGTTCTAGAAAACATAAGCTTATCCTATTCTGCAAAGAGCTTAGGCGGCATAACAGCACATGTAGTAGCTAGGACTAGTATTTAATCATCCTATGATTATAGGAGCCTTGGTAAATACTAAGTCCAGTTGGAGTTTCCTCATTGCAGAAACTCGGTGTTAGTGCTTCAGAAACTGTAAGCCTGGTGACTGTGAAAGAAGAAACCATGTGAGACCTTGTTTAGGCAAAAAATGGTGGCTTATTGGTGACAGCTGTGGTGCGATTTCTTTGAACATACAGACATCCAACAGCAGAGCTTTGTCTGCTTCATTGTTGGTAGAGAAGAGCAGGGGGCTTAAAGATTTGGTTGAATGCTGAGGGGTAACGCCAGCCTGAGAGAGTGACCAGCTCGCTCGTTAGTGCTTATGTTGTAGTCATGTGAAGTTAAATGAGATGAAGCCCATGTTACTGTAATGGTTTGCCATCTACTTCGGAGTAAGTCTAGGGCAAAGCGTATCGAATACCACTGTCGAGCCTGGCCACCTGAAACGCTGCTGATGGAGTCTTCTGTGGTCTGTACAGAAGATGAAGGAATATTAAACTTCAGGGGAATTGATACTAAACTTTGAAGTAATTTTCCTTCTCCTGACCAGCCCTACACATGGCTCGGGGATGAGATCAAAGGATATCTTTCTTGTGCGTAGCCTGGCGTTATGAAAAGCCTACTGCATTTTAGACTTTTTTTCTCAGGCATGACTGGGAACTGTCGTCACCACCGTTCCCTCCCAGCCCTCCACAGGCTGCCAAGGACTTGTAGACATTCACAATGGACAAGGGATTGAGTGTCCGTCTTCTCCCTAAAGTGCCCTCAGTTTCTGTCTCTCTCCTGGGCGTGAATTATAAAGCTCAGTTGTTCCAGTGTGTACTTAATCAGTATGTCTTTCCTCCATAGCAAACTTTTACATTATTTATGTGAGTTGTGTGTGCTTATAACTCACTGTCTCGAAGCTTTTCACATGCATGTTGTTTTCATTAGTTAGTAGGTCCAAGTCCTTCTAGCTGCTGGGTGCCAAATAGTGTCTGTGTCACACTAGGAATAACAGCTGCCAAAGGAAAAATCGGTAAGGGGGAGGAAACCAGGAGGAAAGTGTGAGCAAGTAAAAAGGCTTCACAAGAAGAAGCAACTCTGAGAACCTGAGTTGAGTTTAAAAGAGCGTGGGGAAAGACAGCTGAACCAGAAAGGAGGGAAAAATGTAACAAAAGCAACAGATGTGCTCTCAGCCTTTCTAATTAATTTTTTATGAAAGCTACTGTTAGGTTTATTACTCTTTCAAAGTATTAGTGATTCAGCTGTGAAGAACTCTGGAGATGCTTGTATCTTTCGTCATATGGGTTAGTAAACTGTGTTTAACACTTCAGGGATGGGACCAAGACTATACACTTGTAACGATTAAAAAAATTAAAATACCATTAGAAAAGTGTCATCTCACCTTTAAAATTAATCATGGCACTGCTGAGATGAAGTTATGTATATTCCTTAGCATAGTGTTTAATTAGGGCTTTCGTTTCACTTCAGATGTTTTTGAAATACGTTAATCTCATTTTTCTCCTCTCCTGTAATGAATTGTGTAATTATTTAGCCCGTGGTTAGGGAGGGGAAAAAACCAAAATGGATGCAGTTTTTTCTGGGTTTTATTGTTTTTGTTTTTCTACAAGTTGGTGGCTCTGGAGAGGTAGAAGGGGAAAAAAACCCCAATGTAAAAACTTGAAATACTATTCTACTTTTCAGTATTAATTGTTCAAGTTTTTTGTGGAGCAGCTGACTACTGTTAGGTTCCTTGCAGAGGTGTGCTTTTTACTGGCCTCAAGCAGCGCAAGTGGAAGACGCGGGTACACAGGGCATCTCCCCTCTTTGGTCCCAGCGGGTAACCGAGCTGGCCGTCAGCATTACTCAGACCTGCGTGCTGGTGAGTTGAGGACACAGTGTTCGCTGCTGGTGCCAGTGCCTGAGTCCCGGTTCAGGTGCTCACCTGCAGCTCTGAACTGCAGCACGTTTGCTGCGTCGTGGCGCTTCAGGTCCTGCGCAGGTGATTTTCGGAAATCCCTCATGCAGCTTTGTGTAGTCAGTGTGTTTGCTTTTCAGTCTCCAGTGAAACTGAGTCCCTCTGGGACAGCTGACTAATAATCTCTGATAAGGTGTCAGGAACGAGGAATGATGCCAGCTACAGAGTTGCGATGCCATTGTGTGGTGACTTCTGATAAAGTACGCTGCGGTTTATATGTATGCATAGTCCAGGGTGAGTGTGGGAATAGGTAACTTGGAACTCCTCTGCCTCCAAAGAGTTCCCTTCTTGCAGCAATGTGCAAGGATTGACTTGGATACCAACCAAAACTTGAAACAAGCCATCCCACTCCTTTTGGGTAGGTGTGCCATTGGCATTACTAACAAAGTGGAATTTTTACAGGTGCTTTTCAAGAGTGTAGTAATGTCTTCAGTGATAGTGTGATAAAGATTGCTTCAGTCAGATACATCAGCAGGTTTGTGTTGGCATCTTGGATGGTGCTGTGCATTTTTACATCCAGCACGTACAAATTTTTGAAAAATCGAATTCCTTATCTATTTCTCAGATAATTCATAGCAAGATCAGAAAGAAACCAGGTTAATTTTGACATTAGATTCTATTTTTTAATTGATCATGCGAAGTAGTCTTAAACGTGTTCATGAAACAGGATGTAGGTAGGTGGAAGCAGGGCGTGTTTGATGTGGCTGCCTCTTCTCCACTGCCTTGACTCTTGTTGCTGAAGATAGCTGCTGTCTGTGATGCTTGTGTGTATTGACAGGACTAAAGCAAATATTTTAAAAAAATCAATCTTGTTATATCCTAATTTAGGTAGAAACATTTTTCAATTATTTAGTCCATTCTGCAGTATTAGAAAGTAATTAGGAAGAGCCTTGTTTATCATTAGCTCATCTGGTTAATGCAGAAGCCCAGGGACAGGCAGAAGGGGAGGGAGGGCAGTGTGCACGGAAGGGGCTTACGGGCAAAATGCTTTTCAGAACCACGCCAGCTATTCTTATCCTGTTCTTTTTCTTTCTTCCTCCCACAACTTTCCATGTACCAAAATAGTTAAAAAATGTTCACGGGTCAGGGCAACTGACATCACTGATTGTCGTGCTGCCTCTTGGTGAATATTTCTGTAATGGGAGCCAATTCCTTGTTCAGTGAGAGCCTTTCAGCACCCGGCTACGGGGGAAGGACCAGAAGGACCAATGACGCTATGGGGCAGTAACGTCTTGTGCTTTGGCAAGGTGTGACCAGGCCAGAGGGGCTTTCTGGTAGCTCTTCTGTGTGTATGAAAGCACAGGTGTGCTTGTGGAGCTGGTTCTTTGACACAAATGTCCTGTCCTCAGGACAGAGCAGGTTGCGCTGATGGCAGGCGTGTGTGGCATTGCCAGCTTGGTGTGGACCCATGCGACTGGGACATGCCCTCCGGAGAAGCGGCTCTCCCTGCTGGTCCGGTGAGCTGGGCATCCTCCGTGTCTTTGGGATAGTAGTCTGTCTGTTCCCTCATATTTGCTGCAGGAGTGTCATGACCCTGGTGCATCTATGAAAGTTGGTGAGCAGCGTACGTTGTATTAAGTTAATGAAGAAGTCTGTGTCTGTCCTCAGAGGGATTTACAACATTGAGCTGTATTTTGGTTACATGTTCTACATCCTGTGAAGCAATAGCCAGAGGGAGAGTACTGCTACAATTTTTCTGTGTGTTGAAATAACCCTGTAAGGTATCTCCAGAGCTAGTATAGGAAGGGCACTTGCCTGAGGTTTAACAGCATCTCCCTCTGTTTTAGGGGTAAAAGTATGTTTCTTTTTTTCTGAAGATTCCTCCTGGACACTTTAAGAATATATTTGACTGTAATCTGAAACTTGTGAAATTATTCACCTTCCTTTTATCTAGTTTCCTTGGTATGCAACTGTTTTCATCTGCGCAAAGTATGAGCGTGCAACGTTCATCCTTCTGGCACAGACTGCAATTCCTGGTTTGTCTCTTTGCCACCTGGGTTGTAATAGCCCATGTTTCTGGTGCTGCTCTTTATGGAGAAAGTATCTGTATCTCAAGCTGTCTGTGCACGCCAAGTTCTTTACGAAATAAGTTTGTAAGAGGAAAAAGAATAATCCTCTGTAGAAGAGCTTTCCTGTTACTATTCTGAGGACCTTTGCTGAAGAGGTGTGGTGTTAGGAATGTGGTCTCCCACCAGTTGCTCTGTCTCTAAGATGGCTAAGACAAAATTGATCCATTCCCCTATCATACATCTTTCTCTGACTACACCAAAGCAGAGTTTGATAGAAGTGTTCTTTTGTTGAGGAGTATTTTCTAATCCTTTTTCTTAATCCCTGATGCTGTGGGGCTCACAGAATCTTAACTAAGACTTTAGCAAATTGCTGTTAAAGAAGATGAGATGTTGCTTTTCTTTTAAGAGCTGCCAGCACGTAGTCTCTGGGAAGAGAAGAGCAAGAGCATGGGATGCACGGATTAACCCTTTCTTCCAGCTTTCTGAAGAAAAAACCCCCGCTTTTGGAGTTAATGGAGTCCATTAACACTGGAGTTAGGCTGGTTGAGCTTGTCAGAAAACGCTGCTCTGTTAATTTTCCAAGTTAATTTGTCTGATCCTGAAATAAGTTTAGAAAGGCTTTTGCTCAGACAGCAGGAACTGCTGGTAGCAGATGCTCCCCAGGTGAAAGGAACATTGTGGAAGCCTGCGTAATTCCTTTTATTTTTAAAAAAGGAAGCATCAGCAGCGAGTGCAGCTGTCCTCAGAAAGGCAGGCAGTGACAGAACATTGAAACTCTTAGGACAGCTTAATATCAGGATAAAAAATTATCCCGGCATACCATACAAAGTACATGGAGTTAATGAAGAAAGGTTTGGGCTTCTTCATGTTGACTTAGAAAAACTCAAACGCTAGGAGAGTTGACATGAGGTGCACCTTGGTAACTCCACTCGCACTCCAGGCACTTGCCCAGATCTGCTTTTCAGTCCAATGTGACCACAACTCCCAGATTCAGAACACCAAAACCTTACAGGGGTAAGTGCTGACAATCAGCAGGCTGCATTTGGCACGGCAGGGGAAAGGAAACTGATAAATGAGATTTTGCTGATTCTTCTTTCTACAAAGTCCTCAGTTTTGATGTGACTCATTTCTTCAGACCAAACTTGTGCAGGGAAAAGGTAAAGCTGAGGTCTTCAGACCATCATCTGTGTGAGACAGAAACTGTATTCTGTTTCAGCTGAAATACTGATTTTTCTGTTGTTTTTCAGCATATAAAGCATTCTTTCATGTCCAGATACATCGTTCAAATACATCACGTTTTAAATCCACACAACTAACTTAGCAGATTAGTTAGCTCGACTACTAAGTGATTTCAGTTAAGCTTTTTGAGGAGGATTCCTATTGATCTTTGAAGTAGAGACTTCAATATTGAGAAGTGGATCACCCAACAGTGATAGTGAGCTACTCCCAGCGACTTCTTCACTGGTTAGGGACCATCTTTCGTTTCTTCACAGTGAAGCTACTAGTGCAGCTACGCGTGAGCAGCACGGTTTCGTCTCTGCAGAACCAGTACGGACTGTGGGTCACTGCCAGGAGTTGAAACGGGGCTTCTCCGGCGAGCAATGCTGGCTGGCTTTGAAGAGCAGTAGCGGCAGGTCACAACCACCCGGTGTTCTGAGGCACGATGTCGGGCTGCAGAAGCTCGTGTGAAAGCATCCCTTCACCTGGCGTCCGGGCGAAGAATCTTAGATGTTGGTCTCTGCTTGTATGAACTGATTAATTGCAAATCCACACGAACAGTTGAAGATACCGCTTGTCATGTGCACCAGCAGCCAAGGGAATCAAACAAATTCAGTATGCAACTGTGCATCTGATTTTAATATTTATTTTTGAAAATTACTAGTTTTCCTTAGCCCATTTCTTGGCCATGCTTTCAGCATTTCATTAGAAGGAATGAATTTGTGTTCCAGCAAGCCCTTGGAGGTAACGCTACAAGTTTGAATGTATCTGTGGGTTCGGTTTCTTCTGTTTGCTAATGGATCAGTATGCATCTGTAAAGGTGCTTCTGCTTAAGCTTTCTGGTCTCTCTTGGTGTATCCTGAAAAGTTATAAATTAGGGTTGGGATTCACTGCTGTCTAACAAGCTAATTAACAGTGGCTGATTTAACTGTACCAGTAATTAAGCTGTAATTCACCCTACTATTTTTTTCAACCAGTGATTCAAGTATTCTTTACTTTGGCCCATTATTCCATGGAGTTTGTATCTTAAAATAGATTTTTCTTCCTCTGTTGTAAAGAAAGCAAAACTTTAATGCATGATTTTGTAGGAAATACTGAAACAGCTGTGTGATACTGATGACAAAACTGAACAGAGCGCACTGCATCATTCTGCCACAAAGTTAATTTTTAAGCTACATGGTTAGAGTAGTGAATGTTTTGTACATATAATTTTTAATGAAAGTTACGTAATTAAGATAATGCTTTGATTCCTTTTACCATCAACTCTTTCTTGCTCTGCGAGGAGACACAAATTATGCTTTCTAACTATGGGTTTCAGGTTTTTAGTTTAACAAGACGGTTCATATTAACACCAAAAGGTACTTACATCACAGGATCTGATCGAAGGCATGCCAGGAGAGGGGGGATTTCCCTGAACTAACTTTGGTTTACATTAAAGCCAAAATGTCAGCAAAAGAAAACAAAATCCTTTTTTGATATTCAGAGCTGCTGTTGAGAGAGAACTGACCTCGACCCATGGTCATTTCTAGTAAATAAATATCGTTCCCAATTAAAGTGCTGCAGTTCATAAAGTGCAAGAGATGAGTTTGTGGAGCTTGATACAGTGGATGAAAATTTCAGGCGGGGCTGCTTCTTCACACTGGTATTTCTTTGCCCAACCTGTTCAATAACTAATGACTGGGTAGGTAATTAATTCCTCACAGCTGTGTGTCTCACTGCAACAAGATGCACATGTGTGTGCTAGTACAACTGCTTCAAAAGTGAGTTTACAGGTGCAGGCATGTGGAATTGCTTATGAATATAGTGAAAACAGCTTAGTTTTTTCCCATGCTGTATAACTTATTTGAGTTTACTGAAGCTCCTACAAAAAAGCTAAGCTGTTTGAAGTAGCTATTTTGTTACCGGTTCTTATGTATGCTCTCAGTTGTGGTGTGCTCTAGCACTCTTCTGTCCTATTAAACCACATTTTTTTAGGTGTAAACCAGACAGTGTTTACGTGAAGGATTCAGCTGTTGAAGTCCCACCTTTGAAAACATTACCTATATGTAATCGTACGGTAGGCAGAACTGTAGTAGCAATGCCAAACAAAAATAACTAACTTATCCTTCCAACGCAAGACACTTTTTGTGCCTAAATAGTTGCAATTTGCCTGGTCCTGCGGGAAGTACAAAAGACAGTCCTTTAGTGTTCCTCACCTCTGGGGAGCCGAGGAGAGAGACAACAACTAGGACTGAGCTCAGCTGCAAGCTGGCATGTTGCACCATGTTGAAAAATATTTATCTATTGAGAGCACAGGCTCTGGGAGTGAGTATTCTCATTAACTCTTTGGGGAATGTCATGCAGTCCGTATTGCCTTTTTCCAGACTGCACAGTATAATTATAAAATGTATTTGTAAACGTTTTTATAGACTTTCAAAAGTTGAGAATTGTAAAATTCAGATAACAAGCACATCAGATGTTATGTACCTGTCTTCCCAAACGTAGTGTGCGGGTAAGGCGGTGAGCTTGGCCTGCATATCTGACATACTTTATTGCGGGTTTTCTTGAGGCTACAGTAGTACTTACAACTAGTTAGTATTGTTAGAGGAATTTTTTTGTTTTACAGAGAGAGCTTGTAAGGCAAAAAAGGCAGTGAGGAAACTAAACCACTCTTACAAAGAAAAATCTGTCTGCGCCCTGGTACTCCGAGCAGAGCAGACGGTTTGTTTGTGTATCTTGGGCCATATAGCAAGAAGGCTGCCGAGGCCGGGTTGCCAGGGTGAGATAATTCCCAGCAATTAAAGCGCAGTTCTATCCTGAAAAGCAACTCTGTGCAAGCTGGGTTGTGAAATCCCACATTTACAAGGCCGTGAGGTTTCCAAATCAAATTTGCTCAGTTTAGAAATAAAAAGATAGCTTTGCAATCTGCCAGCTCTACAGATTTCGTCAGGGTTGGAAGATAACAGCGTCTGCAGGGGGTTGTGTGCTGTGGTGGTGCCCACCCTCCCCACACTGGTGTACCAGAGCTGCTGCCTGGGCTCTTCCAGACAGGGACAGGGCTGCCTCAGCGGAACCAGGAGGAGCGGCTGCTGCCAGAACTTGAATTTCATCATGACACAGAAGTTAAAATCACTTTATTTAAGTGCGTTCCAGTATAAGATTACAGGATAATAAATCACTGCCTCAGTTAATAGACATGTCTGAAAACACAGGGAATAGATGATATGTTAATTAAGAAGCTTCTGTTTTTACTACAGTACACTTACGTTTTCTTTGTTTGCAGAGTCTAAAAATCTTAAAAGAGAGATACAGATTTTTTTTTTTAATGCGTCAATCATACTCTTTTTAGTTTTTCCTTGCTGTTTGCAAGCAGTTTTTCTGGCCTCTGGAATTTCAAGATCATGTGTTGAAAAAATACTCTTCTGGCTATTGCAGTAATAAACCCGACAGGCCTATATTTGCCTTTCCCAAAGTGTAAAAGGTGTTAACAGCCACCCCAGAACTTACTTGCTTTCAATTCTTGGTGCGGATCACTTGTTCCTGTGGCTCTGCATGGTGGGAGATGTCCCCACTGAGGCTTGCAGCATCTGTAACAGAAGCAGGCTCGCTATCTCTGCCATTGTCTGCTCTCAGTTGAGAGCCACTTTTCCCCTTTGCCTGTGTGTTTTAATTAAGAAATTTAAGGTATGCTGTAGATCTCTACCTTGCGCTGAAATGTTTTCCGTTATGGAGAAAGAACTATTTCTCTCTGACTTCAGAAGGTCCCTAGAGAGCCAGTTCAGATACCAATGTTTCCATATACAGATATCCGTGCCTGGGCGAAATGCAGCTCGTTCCTGCTGTCTGGCTGCAGTGTGGGAGTACATTTACCAATGGAGGATGAAGGGGAGGCATTTGTGTGGCTAGAATACAAATGACATTTTTCCTTAAGGGGGAGGCAAGGATACAGGTATTGTGTATGGGCGTGATGGGTTTGGAGTGTGTGCCTGGGGACTAAAACGAGCTGCTTGTTAACAAGACAAACCCCAGAACACAGAACTCCAGCCTGTATTCTCAGCTGATGAGCTCAGGAATGGCTGGGCAGAGATGCCCTGGAGAGTTAGCGTGGCATGGCCTCTCCTGTCCCTTGGTGCCCAGTGCCAGCGTCTGCTTGGAGAGTACGGTTCTAGGGAGGGAGGCATTGCAAGCAGGGGAGAATACACTAGGAGACGCCTGAAGCTGGGATTTGCCACCTTTCTGCTCAGTTTTTGGCTTGCTTTGTCAGCCAGCCAGAGTTTGCCTACAGTGGGAGAGTTAAAAACAACAAAACCAGACCAAGAACCACCCCCCCACACCTGTCACGGGCCCAGGACTTGGGCATCTATGATGCAGTGTTCAGCTGTATGGTTTGTTCTAAGCACTGGATAAATTAATTGTTTCAACACTTTTAATCTATGACCTACTGAATCTCTCTTACCACAGACCTAATTTGGCTCCACGTAGAGCTCTTGCAAATAAACATCAGGGAAGATTTGTGACCTTTTTCTTGCCTAATCCCCAAATTGCCAAAATCTGGACTGTAGTAGATCGCTCGGGAAAACAAACTTGCTGAGGCTTCGTGTTGGCACCTCCTGGTCTGGATATATTAGGGCTTTTTGGCACAGAGGTGAGAGAGAATATTTCAAAATGAAAAACAACAGAGTATTTGCTTGGGTAAGGTAATTCTCTGTTTCTACTAGCGATTGGTTCCTTTTAGATTGAATCACTGGCTCCTAGAAATAATCTGTCTCCCATCTGACATAGTTTCCCTGGCGTTCCTGGGGCTCTGTCCCACTCAGCCCTTCCCAAGCGTGTTGACTGGAGGGGAACTTGGACCGGTGCAAGGGTTGTAGTCAGAAGACCCTCCCCAAAGGCACCCAGAGAGGCTGGACACCTCCTCTCCGTCTGGGGAGGAGTTCTGGCAGGTACACCCAGAGAAGAAAGGGAACTCCAGTCCAGTGTGTTTTACCACAAGAATGCACTCTGCATATTCTTGTAGCATTAACTGAGCTGTTCGCATGCCTGGCCTTGCCTCTGTAGCCGTTCTTCCCAGAGCTGCACTGCAAGGAAGATCCTGAGCAGAAGAGAGGGAGCAGCAGTGGTACCTGGCCGCCAGCAGATGCCTGGGAGTTTCAGCACCGTGATTTGGGAGGCAGTTAATATGCAGCTGACAGGCCACTGTGGGCAAACAGGCTGGCAAACACTGAGCTGGTGCTCGGGGAGCAAGGGAAGAGAGGAGGGGCAGAAGTGGAATCATAGTCACGTCGGTTGGAAAAGACCTTTTCAGATCATCAGGTCCAACTGCAGACCTAATACTGCCAAGTCAACGACTAAACCGTGTCTTTAAGTGCCACATCTACCCTTCTAAATACCTCCAGTGATGAGGTATGACTCCACCACGTCCCTGGGCAGCCTGTTCCAATGCCTGACCACCCTTTTGATGATGAATTTTTTCCTGGTATCCGATCTAACCCTTCCCTGGTGTGACTTCAAGCCATTTCCTCTTGTCCTGTGGCTTGTTACTTGGGAGAAGAGACTGACCCCTCCTCACTACAGCAGAGACCTGCAGGGTCTCCCCTGAGCCTCCTTCTCCCCAGGCTGAACACCCCCAGTTCCCTCAATTGCTCCTCACAGGACTTGTGCTCCAGCCCCTTCCCCAGCGGGTGGGTGGGGAGCCAGGGAGCAGACAGGCCTGATGGACCCCAGGGGTGGCGTGTGCCCATTGCCCCAGGTCCTTTTTGCTTTGCTAGCAGCATCGGCTGGAAACTCAAGTTTGGCCCCACAGAATCTTTTGGTCTTTCTGTTAAGAAGCGGCATTATGAAATAATGTTATGGCACTTGTCATCCTTAACATGCCTGCCATGCCTTGGCACCGACTGTTCACACAGAGCATCCGGAGGCCAAGCAAAGATTCCCTTTTAAGGCAAAGAGCCACTATGAGAAATCCAGAAGAAAAAGTTTCCCTGGCATGTAGGGTACATTCTTCTTTCTTCCTTCTCTTAAATAAACTATTAGTAACTTTTAAAAACAGAACAAAAATGAAGAAGCAGGGCCAGAAATGCTGCCAAAGATATGTTATGTGGCGCAGCCCCCTTAGACCTGCGCAGCAACTGAGCCCTGGAACTGACCTAGGGCAAGAGAGGAGGAATGAAACTGAGGTCAGAGGGGTCTACTGGGGACCTGGCTTAAGAGGAGATCAGAACGGAGACTGTCTTAAAAAGCTTCATCTCCTTCCCTTCGCCAGGCCCTGCAGAAGCAGTCTGACCACAGCAATCCATGAACAGTTGTACTGGCTGTATGCCGCAACTGGGATTTGGGCTTGCTTTCCAATACCTTCCACAGCTTCCCTTCCCATGCTGATGTTCTTTTTTCTTTCCCAGTCCTGAACATGTATATGTACATCCAGGATTTGTGGTCTGGGTGTGCTGTTACGTGGCATTTTCAGCTGAAGACAGCAGCGATCAGGGTTCAGACAGGATCAGGGTTCAGACAGGACATGGGATCGCAGAAAAATCTCCAGATACTGATCTCGTATGGTTTTAAAGGAAGAGGGAAACACAGATATCATCTCTGGGTTTTTCTCAAAGGAAGGGCAACTGCTGATGTTCCAGTGAAGCTTGTTACTCACCTTTTCTTGGATGCTATACAAATAAAAATGTTGAATTATCAAGAAGTGGTTTTAAAGCTACCTAGCGCCTCTTAAGCTTTCAGTCCTTCTGCTTGACTGGGGAGAAGAACTGTGGGCTGCTGGGCTAGGGAGCCAGACAGCCTTCAGGAGTTTGTTCCTGTCCTGTAAAAACTGGCATAACCTGCTGCTTCGTTGTTCTTGGTGGGTGTTTGTCACCAGGACTCACAAATTCTAGCTCATGCAGCTGTTTCCTTCCTGCTGTAAATGGGTTCAGGGCTCCTATACTTAACGCTGAGCGTTTCTAACCAGAAGTTAACAGAGAACTTCTTTCCAGTAAGGTGCCACAGAAGAACCAGAAAGGTAACAAGTAACTGAGCAGCTCACCTGGTTTTCCTTGCAGAGCTGTACCCTTCTGTGATGGCTGAACTCTTTGGATTTTCTCTGCAAAAGGAGTACATTGGAGGGAGGGAGCTTGCATACTGACTTTTTTTTGCCTTACCATGTCCCGTTCCACTCACATCCCATCTGACTCCATAGCCAAAGGAGAGGGAAGCTAAGCCAAAAATATCCCGTATACCTTTAATTTTGAATTACAAACCCTTATTCACTAGAAAATAGAAAAACATGAAAGCGCTCATAAGGCTTGGCCTAAAAGACACAGTTAATACGTTGGCTTACTGCCTCCCTAGTTTGGTGTTTTAAGAAGCTAACCCCCATCCTCTTATTACCGAGAAAGTAGGTTTTGGCAGGAGTACTCCACTCTATAATACTTCATCAGCGGAAGATATTTTAAAACATGACACTTCAAAAAGCAAGGAAAAAATTACAGAATAAAATTCGAAGGCCGAGGTAATTTGATATATCTGGTAGTTCGGTGGCGTAGAGGTGCACCTAGGTGAGGGTGAACATGGTGGTGTTGTTGGAGGCTGTGAATGTTCTACATAAATGTTTTGGTTGGGAATATACCATTCTAACCCCCAAAAATTTCTGGGTTGTGAACTATACAATTTATAAAGCGCAAGCTAGGTTACTTGACAATAACCCCCAAAACCTCAAGTGACTTTCTAAATACCATTGAGTAACACTTCTGTGGGCATCTTATTCTTGGATCTTTTTTAAAATAGGTTTTGTGCTACTTGTGCGTGCATGGCTAGGAACCATGGGCCTTTTGCTCTCACCAGCACACGCTGAACACTTCACAGCTGGATTGTCAGCAGTGGAGACACGCTGCCTTCTACATTTGCTGGGGATTGCTAGGATTGTACCAGTTAACCTTGGGTAAGAAATAGGGTCAGTTACTAACAAAAATAAAGTATTACTAATCATAAAACAAGCATCTTTGTCCTGTAGGGTTCATAATCCGTGGTGATTTTCATCCTCACAGACTTGAGATGACTTCTGAGTTTTGAGATTTGCAAACAGGGAGACAAATTTGTCACGTAAGGCCTGTTGGACCTGTTCTGTCAATGTTCAAATGGAAATCAGTGTGTTTGAGACTTGGCTGGAACCTGAAACCGGTGCCTGATCCAGAGGACACAAAGTGATTGGAGTTTTGCCTGCAGCTCTGCTCACCACTAGGTTTTTTTTAATAAAGTCTTTAACTTTATAAAAGTTACTCTTATATCTGGTACTAAACCCATGTTAGTATGCCACATTAAAAAGAAACTCTGCTGATTACTTGAATTTAAAATATAAAAAATAAAGAGCCACTCACCCCAAGGCTATTTAGTTGGGTGTGAAGGCTGGGAGATGGTAACTGAGGCATCACTGTTTGTCCTTGAATTGGTTGCAGTTTCAGCTGCAGTGTAAGGAAACTGCGCAGCTTGCTGGAGGCAGCAGGAAAATAATATAGCTGTGCTGGTTCCCTCCAGAAGAAAGGAATCCTGAATTGATAGAGATGATGATAAACTGCATGATCAGTTTAGGGACATTTGGCATTTAATGAATCACTAGTGTTCCCTCTGTGTGATCAAGCATGTAATAAATCCGATTCTCGTGACCAAAACCGTGGATCCATGGATGCCTGGTGCAGTTCCAAAGTGATGTGAACTACATCAGCTCATGAAGAACGTCCACGCAGGGGGCATTGCGTCTTGGATACGTCTTTAGCTAAATCAGATTACTTCACGTGTGCTTCTTTCCAAGCAAACGGTATCAGTTTAAAATTAAACACATCTTTAGTATTTGCGCCATGAACAAACTTCGAACCTTACAGTCAGTCTCTGCTATGAAATGGGAAAAATACTTTCCTTGAACGGTTTTAAAACTAAATACCTGGATGGTGCTTTGAAGATGCTCCAAAGTGTGGGGTTTTTTAAACCAAGAAACTACTGGGCATCAGATCAAGAAGGAAATGAGAGAGATTAGAGGAAGATCTTTATTAACTGAGATGGGATAAGAAAACAAGCTGGGAAATTGGCAGTTTTATTTGATCGTAACAAAGCAGTGAGACCAAGGAAAAAAAATACTGTGGCCCAGTGGGCCTGTCATTTGGTGGAGTGTCTTACATATCTCTTTCTCCAGTGAAACCCAGGCACACCTCCAGCTCCTGTGTTTTCTCAGCTGAACATGCGACTGGGTACAGCTCCCTGCTAGAAGCCTTCAGGAAGGTCGTGTCTTTGGCTGGAGCCAGTTTACCAAACCTCCTTCTAAGACTTTAGACAAGTGACCTGTCTACTGCCATCTCCCATCGCTTTTCCTTCTCTGAAACTTACTCACAGGTGTGGCCTTGCCTGTAGCATCGTATTCAATTGAGTGCCTAAAACTAAACAAACACAAACCTACCCTGGGAGTTCTCTAAAGAATTAGTTTGTGTGCTGGTTTGCCTGTCAATAAAAACTGCTGAGTGCCGTCTCCTTGGATTCCCTAAAGACTTTTGTTTCCTTAATTAGTAGCTAAGCACTGATAGACAGGTTTGGGGCTAACCTTTTGACAGACCTTCACCCAACTGCTGTGTAACAGCCATTCCCCCAGCTGCTTTGGAGATGCAGTTGGTCCAACGTGGACATGTTAAGACACGTTTAGTAGAATTGTCGTATTTTTTAAGAAAGACACGGGTAAACATGAATCAGGACTTTGGTTTGCTTTAGGGTGCCTGTAGCGGTGTTTTCAAAGGTACTGCCCTTTTTGTGGTCTTATATGACATTTAGTTGTTCTTCAGTAAATAATCGTCTACAGGTGATGGATTTTAGCGTTTCCTGAATAGAACAGTAAAACTCACTGTTGTCGCTTTTCCTTTCACTCAAAGCAGGCTGAAGGAGCTGCTGTCTGTGCTGCTGGAGGCGCATTGCTGTAGTCTTCGCTTACAAGGGAGTTCTGGGACAGCTCAGAAACGGCTACACGTAATTTTTTGTATTTGTGTGCTTCAAATGAAAAATTAAGAAAGACGTCTTGAGTGTGAACAGCTCGCAACAAAGGGAATAATGGATGCTTCGCTTTGCACATTTGGAGTTGGTTCCACGTGGATGGTGGTTTCTTACAAGTTTTTGTAACGGTAGTGAGCTTGGAGCTAGGGGAGAGCAAAGCAGCTAGCGCCTGAACTTCACGCTGTCTCGTAATTCTGGTAATTGTGAATGTATGAGCTTTGATTTATCTAGAACGTGGAACTATTATTTGTTGTTCTTAATCACACACAGTTGTGTTTATAAAGCTGTTTTCTCTGTACCGCTGTATGCTCCAGCTTTGCAAGTTTGTGAAGAAAATGCTTTAGTAGCGACTAGTATTGACGCGGTTTCTGAACTAAACCCAATTCTACAGCCTAGACTGAGCGTGACTCAATTAATATGAGCAAGTCTGACTTTATAATCTAACTTATGCCTAATTGAGGGAAGATGTGTGGTCTGGTTCAAAACTTGATGTCTGTAAGACTGGAATTTTTTTTAGTTTGTACTCGGAGTCTCTATTTGGGCCATGTAGTGCCCCGACTGCACTGCATGCAGGTCATGAAAATCTGCTGGCAGAAACAATTTCCGTGGCCTTGCTTTTAGCTCTCAGTAGCTGCAGAAGATTAAAAAGAAGTTTGTGTTGCACATGGTGATGTGACATTCAGGTTTCAGGGGGGTGAATGAACCCTTTGATATCTGTGATTATGGACACTTTGCAGGTTCAGTGACGATACCCGTGAGTCAGGTCTGTTTTTAAACCAAGCCAAAGCTTTGGAAAGGGGCAGAGCATGGAATCCTTCGGGAAGCTTCTGTTTGAAGTGCTCCAGTTCCAGGACAAGGCAGTTGTGGAAACACTGTGTCTATTGGAAAGACACAAAGCGGCTGTATATACTCATCTAACAGAACTGAGGTTTGGTGGTAATGAGGGGGGCTGGGTTTTGTAAAAGGACCATGTGGAGTCGTTTGCACTAGCAGACTTGCCAAATAGATTTAGTGTTGAATTTCTGTTTCTTTTCTTGAAACGAGGAGAAGATGCTGAAGTGAGAATGAGGTACACACTACCCATTTCTGTTCGGTGGAAGGCTTGTTTCAGCCTCCTGTGTCTGGCTTCCTTCTGTGGTTTCCCTGCACAGCCTGGCTCTGGGACAGACTGTCTTTGACCTCTTCATCTCTCTCTCCCTTCCTCCTCCTCTCAGAAGACTGCTCTTAGCTGACGTGGCACGGCCCTAACCTGGGGCCCTTGGTTTGAGCATCCTGGAAGTAAAGCGAAGACGCAAACTCTGTTCTGTCCAAACAGCTTCTCACTGGTGGCTTTTCTCCCCAGTTGTGCTTCATGTAGTTTGTCAAACCAGTCTTCTGGAGTTGTTTTCTGCGCGATTGTTACTGAAACTATAATGCTCTTAAAAATCCACTTATCCTTGAATGCCTGAATCCTGCCCTCCACTGCAACCAAACCCCAAAACCACTAAACCTAAATAGCTGAAAAAAACCCCAAAGAGTGTGTTCTAAATAGATCTTACCTGCTGGGCCTCTGACAGACAATGTTATGAGGGTGCTGTCTGGAGCGTGCCAGCCTTGGTTTCAGCAGTGTAGGAGTAAGGCAGCCTGTGCTGGGAATTAAGCAAATCAGTTGCCTGGAGTATTTTTTACTAGCTTAGGGCCAAGTGCATGGTTTTAACTGGATTTACACTGTTGACTGTCAGGGGAAGGTAGTTACAAGTCTTAACATATTCCTGCAAAAGGAAGAGGTCAAATATGTTGCTTCATCTGCCATAAAATCAGGTTACAGACTATTGATTGAGACTGTTGTTTCATGCTATTAAATTTTCCTTGGATATCATCTCAAGTTCTGTGAAAATCCGAAGTCTCAGACCCAAGAATAAATTAAAGATATTTAAAGAAGCCGTGAAAGATGTACTTAAGGCCCTCCTGCAGTTCCTGCTCTCACGAACTTTTCTTTCTTATCTGTAGCTGATTTTTCCATGGTGAAGTTCATAGGAGATCTAGCAAAGTACAGGTTTGAAAACAAGAATAACTAGCTGATAACCAGGAGCTGTTGGTCTGAGCAGCCCCTCTGTATTCAGAGCCTTGCTCTGAGGAATGTCTGACTGCATGTCATAAAAATATTTCGTTGTGGAGCTGCTATGAGAATTAATCCAGGTTACTTCATTAAATAAACGTAAGGGACAAATCTTGGATGAGCTGCTGTGGAAAAAGGAGATGGCAGGAAATGTGGGGGAGTAGCTGTGCGCTGAATTCATCTTCGCCGGTACTGGTTTGTTTATTCTCGTGTTGTATTTGTATTCTTTAAAAGGTGTTCTATGTCACAGGCATTTTCTCTCCAACCATGAAATCCACCTTTCTGATTAACATATGGAAAGAAAGTGTGACCGTCTTTTCCCTGCCAGAGACCTCCTGCAGTGCTTTCTGTGCATCTGTGGTTTGAAAATATACTGTGAGCATGTAAAGGTACATCGTACTGCTGTCACTAGGTTTTCCTTATTTTTTCCTTGACAGTGGCCTTCCTGAAGTCTTAAAGTCCTTCTGGTCTTACTGGTTATAGAGTTAACTTACTGGTTAGAGAGAAGTGTGACAAAACTCAGTGCAAGTTCAAGACAGTAACCAGCAGCAGTGCTGGCACGTTACGGTGTTCCTTTCTTGCGGAAGGCAGATCTGGGTCCGTCCCTAGTGCAGTGCTGACAACGTGGATGATGGGTCCTTCTGAGGATGGGTTTAATGAACAGATCAATAAAGAGCCCATAAAGAGAAAAATTATTATACTTTTTTTGGGGGAAGGCACTGATACTTTAAACACCATTCCAGGAAAGATGTGTATCCCATCCTCACGGCAAAAATCAAGCCTGTGTTTATCTCAGACAGGGGCAAAGTTGGTAATTATGTGAATGAAGTATGTTAAGAGCCACAACACGAGGTTGGTTTCCTCCGGATGGGATCTAGAGGAGTTTCATCAGCAAACAATGCAGTCATCTGTAAAGGTGGGCATGACTTGGTTTTACAGGTCCTTAAAAACCTTTTTAACCAAGAAAACCTCACGTTAAAAAATCGTGGCATCTCCACCTTGTATTATTGCCTTACTGCGCTTGTCCCTCACCATTAAATAGATGTTCTGTCTCCGATTAGGTGGATTTTGTAAACTGCAGTAACGCATGGCTATGCGACTGTTTAACCAGACAGCTGAAAAGACCAAGGTGCTGACCCGCCGTCCTTCCTCAGAAGTCCTCACCAAGCCCCTGGCCCAGGAGTATGGGTTGGGTTGAGATTCTAGCTTGAGGATGTTAAAAACAGTGTGAGAGGAAAACTAGTGATTGCAACAAACACTTTAGAAGTGGGAGATGAAGCGGCAGAGTATGCCGTGGAGATAAGTGCATTTTATGGAACGTGGTTTGTCTGCTTTTATAAACCCAAATGGAAGGTTATTTCGTAATACATTGGATTTTAAAGGATTTTCAGGAAACAATGAACTCACATCTTTCTCTTTCAGGTATCCTGGGAGTTGAGAAAGTTTTTGTAGTTATCAGTGCTTCTAGCTGGAGTCACAGATGCTCGCTTCCGCAGTGTAGGGCTGGAGTAGCGAGGAATGCCGTAGCGCTGAGGGCTGGAGTAGCGAGGAATGCCGTAGCGCTGAGGGCTGGAGTAGCGAGGAATGCCGTAGCTTTGAAGGAGCGGTGCCAGTACGTTGGGTGGAAGGAGCGTTTTTCCAACTGGGAGCTATCTCCTTGCAGCAGGCCACTTCTGCTGTCCCTCAGATCCCCGTTTTGCAGGTGCCAGTTAACGGTATGACGCAGGGGACGGTTAGTGTGCTCGCGTGCGGCGCTCCTTAGGCACAGCACCATTCCACTGTCACGACTGTTCGCAGGTGTGACGAGAGACCGTCACTCTCCCAGTAATTTGCTGGCCAAACTGGCAAAGGGGCAGTGGAGATGGAGCAGCTCCGTCTCAAGTTTCTTAATACCATTCAAAATTTCCAGTGTTACTTGAAAAAATTGACTGAGTTCACATACACTTTTTAAGAAACTGCCTTTTGCTTTAAATAAAAAAAAATAATTAAGGGAAAGGGAGGGAAGGCAGGAAAGCAATGTAACCACAGATACAGGAGTTTAGCTGAACCAGCTTCTGTCAGGTTTCTGTAGCCGTTCATCGACAGTACAGGTAACCTTTCTTCTCTTTCTTTAATGTCTTACAGGAAGTCCAAGGGAAAGCCAAATGGTAAAAAGCCAGCACCGGAAGAGAAGAAACTTTACCTAGAGCCAGAATACACAAAATCCAGAATTACTGACTTTGAATTTAAGGAGCTAGTGATGTTACCACGAGAAATAGACCTCAACGAGTGGCTAGCCAGCAACAGTGAGTATTGTAATGGTACAGCTCGGAGCTTGCTGTCCACGCCCCAGAAGGCATTCATTCACTCTGTTCCTTGTTACTGTTTTCAGTACTTAGAAAAACACTCTGTGACTATTTGTGCTTACTGCATAATGCACGTAATTAGACCTTGAATAGTAATTAAGCTGTCTTATGTACAAACTGTGTTCAGCAGCATGGCAGCCTCGATGCATTTCGTCCTTCCGCTGCCTCGCTGTGCCACGAGGGCATTGAAGGTTTTGATGCTTTTTTGAGGACCAGCAGATGCCCTTTGACCGTAAACTGGCTGGTTCAGCACGTTGCTGATGCAAGCTATTGATCTTCCAGAAGCATTGTAAAAATGGGAGTTTATTAAGATTTGTATGTAAAGCAGGTTATGCCTAAAGCCAGAAATTTTGAAGTATTTTGGTTGGATTTCTTTTCCCCACTCCTTTCAAGCTTTGGTGTGAATTTAAACTGTAGCCAAGTGGAACTTGGAGATGTGACTGACTACGGTGACTGAATGCTGTGCCTGTGCATGGCAGTTCTGATTTACAATAATTTCTTGTGCTTCTGCTTCACCTGCCAGCCCTGCAGCTATGACCCAGTCTTGTTTACATTTTCAACAGTATGTGATAAGCAAGAAACTACTTTGAACTGCAAGCTAGGAAAGTTTACAGGGACTCATTAAGAAAAAAGTTGAGTGCCCCCTGAGGAGTATTAAGATGCTGTATTAACTCAGGAGGTTTTTAAAAAGTAGAAGTGTACTAGTTTTCATGCCCTTACTTTTTTAAAGGAGATACGTTGTGAGAATTATTAATGCTGTTTTCTAGCCAATGTGCATTTTAAGTCAAACTTCAAAAAAATGTAGCAAATTGTTTGCCTTCAGCTTGTAGTAGAGTGTTATACTGTAAAGGTGAGGCTGATGACGGAGACACTTTCCAGTCTTGCTGCTTAGTGAGTAATAAGAGCTGATGCATCATGGTGCTTTCATCTTAAATCAAAACAAGAGCTTTCATTCCATGTACCTCTTTGTTTTGCAGTTCGTCATTAGACTCATTTAGCTAAATCATGTTTAGATTTGTATGGAAGCTCAAGACTCTGAGGTCACTTCGCTTGCTCTGCTCAACTAATTGTCTGGAGGATAACCAGTGTTTAAAAGTATTTTACTTCTCATTTTCTTTCTTTTGTGTTTATTTTTCAGCAACAACTTTCTTTCATCACATCAACTTACAGTATAGTACAATCTCAGAATTCTGTACAGGAGAGTCATGTCAGACCATGGCAGTGTGCAATACGTAAGTCAATATTTACAATTACAAGGTTTCCATGAAGTCTTCAGAGTTGCCTGGGGGAGGATGTTGCATTGGGTGGCACTGGGCCAGTGTTTTACGGCAGATCCGTACTTGGCGAGAACGTGGCAGCTTGTACAGCCTCTGCTCCCCCTCAGCGGTGCAGGGTGCTGGAAATCTGATTTTGTGGAGGGTTGGAAGGATGAGAACCTGTGAGTGCTGTGAGCTGGTTTTACAAGGTCCGATCAGAGAGGCAAATTACCGTGTGTGTAGCTTGAGGGGAAGAAGACCAAGGCACAACTGTCCTTACTGGTAACAGTGCTGAGATGCCATAGAAGGCCAGGGAGATAAACTGGCTGTGGGAAGCTCAGAGGGTGCTTCTGGTAGCTGGAATGCTGGCAGAGCACCATGCTGCCGACAGGTAACCTCTAGCCTGACGTGAGCCGCTGGCTTGCCGCCCAGGCCCCTTGAGCGCAGAGGACACAAGTGGCAGCTTTGCAAAGAGTAAGGAAAACGTTTTGGTTTGGCACTTTCCCCCTGTAGGACTTAGTAGACTTTTTTGACGTGGACTAGCTGTCACTTATGAGAGAAAGCTTTGTAGTTTTACTGTACATGGTGAATGTAAGAAAAAGTTACCATAAACTCCTGCTCTTGATTAGCACAGTCCAGCATGATGGAACATGAGATCTGGTCCAGTATGAATAAGCCTGTTGAGTTGTGTGGGTTTTTTCCTCCAGCACACGCGCTGATAGTCCTTTTCTTCCCTCTTCATGCATTTCCTGGGATTAATTTACTTGAGATGGATTTTAAAACAGGAGACCGAGCAGTTAATGTTATAGTACATCAAACAAACATCCCAGGGAATGTATGCAACAGAACCAGAGCTCTGTATTGTATCTCTGACAATAATTACGTAGTGCTTAGAAAGGAATCCTTGCTTAATGTACTGGGCTATCTTGTACACTTGGAATTATTATCAGGGGCTTTCATTGAGAGCACTCTGAAGAATGCAGAGTGTACAGAGAATACTTTTGCATTTAAAAGTTGGAAAGATAACTGTCAATAGAGAATTAAAGGCCATGCTAGGGACTTTGAAAACAGGCTGGAACAGCAAGTAATATCTGCTGGACCCAGATTTTATCAAGAGGAGACTTCGTGTCTCTAAATGATCTGTAAATGAGAAACAGTGATCTGTAAGATGAGCGTTCTGTTGACTTTCGCTCCCCATGCTTTCTGATGTTTAAATTCCTGATGAAGCACTGGCTGCCCAAAGGAGCGAGTTTAACTGTTTGTCCACTTGGCTGATGGGAAATAGTGGCTAAAAGGAGGTTGGTGGCAGGGAACCTCTCTAAGTGTCGTTCTGTTCTGTGCTAGGGAGTCTTAAACAAGAGTTCTCTGTAAGCATTTCATGCTGCAGAATAAAGCAAGGAAGTGCTTGTAGGCAGCTCCAGCTGTAGTCTAGATTTTTGGTGGTGAGGACTGATGGCAGAACGTTCCTGTCCTGTTTGGGGAATCTGAAAAACTGCGCTGTTTGGGAGTAACAGGAAGCATGTCTGCACTTGGGTGAAGCGCTTGAAAGGGTTTGTGTTTAGCTAGATTGTAACAACTGAAGTATCTTCCTGTACTTGGGGGCAATGAGTGATTCAGGTTTGCAAACTGTAGGCTGCATGTTGCGTTCTTCTATCAAGTGTGCGGTGCCCATGAAAAAACTACGGAGGTGAGATCCCCCAGCTACACACCTCGCTATGGTTCAGCTTTCAAGGCCCTGTTCGTAACTCTGTTCTCCAAGTATCTCTTAACGACAGTTTTAGATAATCCGCATCTTTATAATCTGCCTTTCCTAGCTCTTCCCTTTTGGAAGAGAGATGCCTAAATGGAACGCAGAGAATTGCCCTCCAAGATGCTTGTTTGTTCATAGTTATGACTATGACAAAGCTGCCTGTCGCTTCTCCATCCCCCTCCTGCTTTTTAAAAAATCTTATCTAATGAAGTAAGGTAAGGACATGCTTATTGTCTTGGAGAAACACCAGTTGGTATAATTTACTGTGCCTTTGCTTTGTCTCCAGTATATAGAGTTCCACCTAAACATTAAGAGTCTGTTGCTGATCAACCTGATGGACACTCCCGATTTGACCTTCTGTGGCTGTGCTCTGTTTGTTCAGCTACTTTGGAATAAAATAGTATCTGCTTATATTAGAATGCCACATAATTACAGACCTTGGAATATGGGTGCACTTTGCCATTTTTTTCGGTGTGGATTTCTTAGGCAGTCCAGTACAGAGGTCTGCATTCTGTTCCTCTCTTCTGTTTTCCTGCCCAGTTCTCCAAGGTGTGTTTTGGATCACACCATTCTGGTCATACCCAAGGAAGGTTACTCGTATTTACGGTTGAGGTGTTGAAGTAACTATTGAGAACAGGCTGCTTGTCAAGTTAACCTAGCAGATACTCAATCCTAAGTATAGAGTATTTGCTGGCGAAATAAACACCAGTTGCAGTTACATATTTGAGGTGAGGTTTTAACATCTCAGAGGAGTTCCAGCCAACTGCTGAACTGCAGACAGGTGCACCTTTCAGGCCTCTTGTCAGATACATGGGATGGCGCAGCCATCTGCACACAACGAGGAAGGGGATTTCTGCTTTGGCTCACTAAGAGACATCTGACCAAAAGTCGGTCTTCTTGTAGAACGTATGGCAGCGTTTGCTGGTAAGGTGGGAAAGTACCAAGAGAAAGAGCAGAATGGCCAGTTATCCTCAAAATTTAATGACAGTGGCACGAATGTAGCTTTGGGAATGACTTAAATTTGCTCATTAGTATGTTTATTACTTACTGTAAAGCAGTTTCTGTATTTTTAACACAGTATTTACCATTTAGATTTAGTATGCTTTTTATAGTTTATTATTACACAAAATAGCTGTAAAGCACCGTGAGCTGTAAACTGGTTTTATAGCTGACATTTGGGTAAAACTTCTCAAAGTGCTGGAGCGGAGTAACTAAGAGCCTACATAAGTGCTGTTCACAGGGCTGAGATTATAAAACTCCTGAGGCAGAAATCAAGGATGGATGCAAACTTCCCGGCAGCCCACAGATAAAAGTGAAAGGTTTCTAATCTTATACTTTCCTTTCTCATGTCTGCCTTGCCCTTAGTGTCTCTTTCCTTCTAGAAATCTTAATTAAAACTTGCATGCTTTGCATTTTCTTATATTTATGTTCCCTGAGCTGTGTATTCCTTTCTCCACCCCCATCTAAACATTTCTTTGCCCCTATCAAACCATCAAAGCCATTCCGAGGTGCTGACAAGCACTACGTTACTGCCACTTGATATCAGATGCCACTGCATTTGATACCATTTGCTGTCTTGCTTTCTTCATAACTCGTCTGTTAGTATTCCTAGCGGGACTGTCTCGCCTTCCTTTCCAGACCACATCATCTCCACAGCGTTTGCCTCTCCCTCCTTCCAGAAGCCCTTCTTATATACCAGCGTAACTTCTGTTTTGCCTTGGCTTCTGTGTCATCGGCACAAACCTGGAATGTTTTAGAGGAGAAGGGAAAAATATGCACATGTGCTAAGATGCAGCATTGTGACTTCATATGCGTTATACTTTATTATTTGCGTCATAGGCTTCTTTCTGTTAAACCCATGGTCATTTCTCCCTGGGATTTGGAGTGGAGCTGCAAATTCCTCCTGCTCTCCTTACTGGGGAAAGTTTAGATCTGCCAGAATTTTTACATAGGAAATAAAATAATCAAAGTCTGTATAATGTGAGCACTTCCTGGTGCCTTTCAGTGTCATCTTCTTGTCCTTTCTGCTCCCCATCCATTGCCTAATACGGGACTGCTCTGCCCTAGTGCCAGCAGTGGAATGCAGTGAGGCTTCTGTGCCCGCCGAGCCGCAGCCTGTTTCCGATCTTGTCAACGGAGATAACTCCAGCGCGGGTGGGAGATGCTCATGGCATGTCAGGGGCTCCTCTCTTCCTCCAGGGCCTGTGAAGACTGTTCACAGCACTTGAAACACGGGGAAGGTGCATGATGCTAACCAGCAGCACAGTCCCTGTAGTTATCCTCTTACTCTTAATGATTCTTATTTTAAGTTCCAATTTTGCATAATTAGCCTGATTTTCAAGGAAAGGCAAAAAGGGTATGCAGAGGGGTGGTGCAGCAGATTTATTCACTTGGATTGAACTTCTACAGTTGCCAAACTTTGACTAAAATCCAACGATCCAGATTCATTTTTGCACCAAAGGCCAACGCTGAACTGTGCTTCCTGCCTTGCAGTTGAGGAGGTGTGCGGCACGAGAAAGCTGCCGAGGTAACAGACAGTTCGCTCTGCTTCTGCTCTTGGCAACAAGCTTTGTCTTAAGACCCCAGATAAGTCTGGATTACCTAGAACTGTCTTGGTGCGGCTTACTGCAGGACCAGACCAATGGGGGGGCATCGTGTCGTTCCGTCTGTGCGGACCGTATAAAGGTGGTGAGCGGTGGTGGAGAACACAGTCTGCGCCCAAGGGCCCAAACACTAGTTCTGGTGCCTGACATCACTCTACAAAGAGCTTTTGACTCCTGCTGTTTCCTTCCACTTGCTCACCTTTTTATGCCCTTTTGCAGTCAGTCCTGCTCTTTCCAGTAAACAGACACAATGACCAAGCACCACATGCTGGAAATGAGCTGAAAGAAAAATTCTAAATCTTAAGTGTCTGCAGAACTAGTTTCCAGTTGCTTTTCCTCTCTTAAATTCTGAATTACTCTACTCATTTCTGCAGCTTCCTCTTCTTTTCATACAGCTTGGGGCATGAACAGTGCCGTTAGTGCCTTCACCTCACCGCCCTCAGGTCCCTGAAGAATCTTTCCAGGCAATGAAAACACATTGTACATGAAAACTTTTCAGTTGCTACTTAATATTTTTCTTTAGTTGACTCAAGATTGTTCTGCTGGTCGGTATACATAAAGCTTCACTTTCCAAGTAGCATGTATAGATCCTTCCAGTTCAATGCAGTCTAGTCCTGTCAGGCACATAAAAAACATTTATCTTTAATCTTTACCTTCCATGCAAATAAAAAAAAAATGCAAAGGTGGCTAAATGTCACACTGAAGGGATATTTTGACTTGGGCTACAGTGAGGCTTGTTTAGTGATTTGTGTGAAGAACGTCAGATAACAGATAATTAGTCAACAGCAGCAGAGTTGGAGCTGAACAGGCAAGCAAAAAACGGCATCCTGGCTTCAGGGGCTCACGCGATGGATGAGGTGTCTTTCTAGCCACGTTCTGATGCTCAGACCACTTCCAACCTTGCTTCCAAAGGCAGCCAGCAAACACCACCTACACTGTGTTCTGGGAAGACAATACAATGGATTTCTTATCAATCCCATGATGATATAGGACTGCGCCTGGAGTGTTTGGAGGAAGCGTTCGGGAACTGGAACTCAAGACACCTCAAGTGTGACAGAGACGACAACAACAACAATATATATATATATGTATATATTTGCCAAATTCCTTAATTGTAAAACATTTCTTTCTGTGTGCGTAATGCAGTAGCAAGTTCCTGGTAACAGTTAGAGGTGCTTTAATTAGTCATGACTTTAAAAAAAATAAAAAAACAGGATCAAACCTTCAGTGCTTTTATAGCTTCAGATTCTCCGTCAGGTGAGGGATGGCTGCAGTTGCTCAAGAAGATGCTGGCTAACTGATTGCATTAGGGCTGCTTTTGAGGAGCTGGGCAGTATGTTAACGTCTCCTGTTCCTTTTGGATCCAACAAGATTATTCACCCGGTGGCAGAGTCAAGCGTAAACGCAGATGTTTTGGGGAGCCTTTACTCTCTGTAACCTGTTCTCTGTAAACTGTAACGAAAGCAGTCAAGGCACGCTGGCAGCAATGTGCGGAAGGGTCCTGAAAACTTTCCCCAGACGAGGTGTGGGAACAGGATTTGTAGCGCTACAGAGGCTGCCTGTTCGGCAGGGCCGGCTTGGGCGAGCTGGTGTTTTGGAGCCACCCTCTGTCTGTTCGGTAATACT
The DNA here is from genome assembly GCF_023634085.1 of Falco cherrug. Classification (NCBI taxonomy): domain Eukaryota; kingdom Metazoa; phylum Chordata; class Aves; order Falconiformes; family Falconidae; genus Falco; species Falco cherrug. Next base: position 36,006,025 of record NC_073706.1, on the reverse strand, counting down.
GCGCTAGCAGGTGCTGGATGTTCTGCAGTGGTTAGCACTAGAAGGTCACCAGGTCACCGCTGCGCAGTGTTGCTGCCCTTTAAAAATAGTAACGTAATACTTTCCTGCACAGTTCTATGGACTGGATGTAAACCCTCGGTCTGCCACGGACGGGGGTTACCGCTGCCTGAGCGGAGCTGCTCCCCTCGGAGACCCGTCGGCAGGCTTTCTGGGAGTGCATTGATAGAGAGGAACAAAACTGGCTAGCCGAAACCCAGGGGGTTTGATGTGGAAGGATACCCTGAAGGGAATCTCTTCTGTAGCAGCTATGATGTATTTTGGTAACGTTGCAGCTGTTGGTTTATATTCTTTAGCCGTCGAGATGTTTTAGCTCCTGGGGGAGCCGAGCTGAGGAGCCAGGGTGTAGTGTGGTGACACTGTCACTTCTCTCCACAGACAGTACTACTGGTATGATGAGCGGGGAAAGAAGATCAAGTGCACTGCTCCTCAGTACGTCGACTTCGTCATGAGTTCAGTGCAGAAGCTAGTGACAGATGAGGACGTTTTCCCGACAAAATACGGTATGTCTGCTTTTGGACAGGTGCTTCCTGCGGCGCTCTGCAGATGCCGTGAGGTGCAAGCTGGCATTCAGCGTATGCGGTAACAGCAGGCAGCTTTCACACTTCCTTGTTTGATGGTTTGGGGTTTTCTTAAGGGATATTTTAAGTTTGGCTTATTCTTGAAGGCAGAGTTGCCCTGTTGGCATATGAACTTGGGTGGAAGTCTCACAGTCCTGTCATCAGTATTCCATCATCGATACATCTTTTTCTTCAAGCATTTTGAGATCTTCCAGCCTGTATTCAGAGAGGATAAAAAATTGAAAACTGTCAGCATGTGTTTAATACAGCCTGCTGCTAATAAAATTTAGCCCTGTTATTTCACTATTTCCAGTAAGGGGAAAATCAACTGGACTGCCAGGACTGTGGCTTGTCTTCCCTGCTCAGCCAGGCCTTGTCTCACAGACTGCTGGCAATCTCCCTTCCCTTCCAAAGATTAAATGTGTTTTTTTTTTTTAAGAACCAAAAAGCAATACGAAATTAATTTTAACTCAGATTTGTATCCTAACAAGACTGCTACACGCAATGCCTTTGGTGAAGGGGAAGAAAATAAGAGACCTGAAGTTATTGTAGGTGGGTTTCATCAGGACTGAAAGCAGCTAGATTCCTGAGCCATTTCAACAGATAATCGGGGAGCTAGGATATCGCAATACAGCAAACACTGAGCTACTAGCGTTCACTTACAAGCATCTTGATCTGGAAAACGGCAGCGTCTAGTGAGACAGTGCCTAGTAAGCTAGCAGCAGTTGACTAATTTTTTTTTTTTTAATGCTTATTCAAGGGCAGTGAAGGTGTTTCATGCAAATGATTTGTCTGTGTGGCCAGGATGCACTTTAGACCAGTAACATACTCTGTACTGTGCACCATGCACAGGATGGCAGGTGGTGTCTGAAACCAGGACACTGTTATCACAGTAGCTGTGCAAGAATCACTTTTTTTTGTGCCAGCACAGTACTGGACCAGCAAGCACAATTTCATAGAATGGTTTGGGTTGGAAGGGACCCTAAAGATCACCTATTTCCAGCCCCCCCCATGGGCAGGGACACCTTCCACTGGACCAGGTTGCTCAAAGCCCCATCCAGCCTGGCCCTGGACACTGCCAGGGATGGGGCACCCACAGCTGCTCTGGGCAGCCTGGGCCAGTGTCTCACCACCCTCACAGTAAAGAATTTGTTCCTAATATCTTATCTAAATCTACCCTCTTTCAGTTTAAAGACATTACCCCTTGTCCTATCGCTACCGGCCCTTGTACAAAGTCCCTCTCCAGCTTTCCTGTCAGCCCCCTTTGGGTACTGTAAGGCTGCTATAAATAAAGTCTCCCCGGAGCCTTCTCTTCTGCAGGCTGAACAGCCCCAACTCCCTCAGCCTGTCCTCCCAGGAGAGGTGCTCCAGCCCTCTGAGCATCTCTGTGTCCCTCCTCTGGGCTCTCTCCAACAGGTCCATGTCCTTCTTAGGCTGCGTGGGGGCCCAGAGCTGGATGCAGCACTGCAGGTGGGGTCTCGTGAGCGTGGAGAGGAGGGGCAGTAGAGGTCACCTCCCTCACCTGCTGGCCGCGCTGCTTGTGATGCAGCCCAGGGTACGGTTGGCTTTCTGGGCTGCGCGCGCACGTTGCTGGGTCACGTTGAGCTTCTCATCGGCCAGCACTGCCGGTCCTTCTCCTCAGGGCTGCTCCCAATCCATTCTCTGCCCAGCCGGGATTGATACTGGAGGTTGCCCTGTCCCAGGTGCAGGACCTTGCACTTGGCCTTGTTGAGCTTCCTGAGGTTCACATGGCCCACCTCCCCAGCCTGTCACGGTCCCTCTGGGTGGCATCGCTGCCATCGGGTGTATCAACCGCACCACACGGCTTGGTGTTGTCAGCAAACTCGCTGAGGGTGCGCTTGATCCCACTGTCCATGTCACTGACAAAGATGTTGACCAGCGCCAGCCCCAGTATGGGCCCCTGAGGAAGACCCCTTGTCACTGGTCTCCACCTGCACATTGACCTGTTGACTGCAACTCAAATGGAGTGGGACCATCCAAGCCAGTTCCTTATCCCCCCGAGTGGTCCATCTGTGAGGTCCGTGTGTCTCCAGTTTAGAGACACGGTTGTCCTGCGGGACAGCGCCAGATGCTTGGCACAAGTCCAGGTGGATGACATCAGTCCCTCTTCCCTCACCCACCAACGCTGTAACCCTGGCACAGGCGGCCACCAGCTTTATCAGGCACGATTTGCCCTCGGTGAAGCCGCGCTGGCTGTCACCAATTGTTTCAACTGCACCCGATGGAAGACACACGCTATTTCCTCCCGTTTCTCTTCCCATGTGGTAGAATTTCAGCAGTGAAATGAGGGAAGTTGTTATATGCAGTTAGTCAGACTGCTGCACCCCACGCAGCCCCCTGGGGATTGGCCTCCCAAGCATTAGGTGCTTCCAGGGGAAAAATCTGCTGCTCTTGGGCAAACTAGGTAAGGACCCAGAAGAACCTCTCATTATTTTTATGTTCAATAACAAAAAATGTTGTGGTTTTAAAGAGTGATTACTCTTGATTTTTTGAACCCTTATGGCTTAAAACAACTTCAAATGAAAATGCTTAAACCCTCCTTAGATTCTTCCCCTGAATTCCCATAAAAAGAAGGCAAGAGGATGGTACAGGCCCCCCCCCGTTGTCTGCTGTACAAGGTGGGCCCGTAGCTCTTAGCGCAGCTCAGCCCAGACGCTGCTGTGGGGCTGAAGGTGACGGCGGGAGCTATCATGGTGTTTCTTATTCTTCCTTTCAGGCAAGGAATTCCCCAACTCATTCGAGTCTCTAGTGAAGAAGATCTGCAAGTACCTGTTCCACGTGCTGGCCCATATCTACTCCTCACACTTTAAGGAGACTTTGGCACTGGAGCTGCATGGACATTTAAACACACTCTACACACACTTTATCCTATTCATCAGGGAGTTCAACCTCGTGGACCCTAAAGAGACCACCATCATGGACGACCTCACAGAGGTCCTCTGCAGCAGCAGTGGGAGCAGCAGTAACGGGAGCGGCAATGGGAGCAGCAACAGCGCAGGAGCACAGAACCATGTGAAAGAGAGATGAGCCCTTCTACAGGATCAAAACTAACATTAAAAACAATATTATATATTCTGTGCGGATATGTCTGTACATACAGACATATACGGCAATGAGAGCTGAAAGAAATTAATGCTGCCACCGCAGGACGCGTAGCCGTATGGGACGGTATGGAGCTTTGGTCTAATGCGCCACCTGGCAAGAAGTTGCACCAATTTTATTTTATTTTCTGTCCGCTCCTCCTCTTACCTATTCAGATGGATGACGAGTGCTGTTTTTAGAGAAGAGCTGAGCTTGAGAGTGGGGCCACTCCTGTTTTTTTGGTTGGTTTCTTTTTGTTTGTTTGGTTGGATTTTTGTTTTTCTTTCTTTGGTCTTGAGTGCAAGTCCTTTGTCTTTCTAGGATGGTGGTCCTGCCATTTAAAAAATATCTATTATATTATAAGAAGTGACTTTTACTTTGAAGTGGCTTAAAGTGCAGGTTTGTTTGGGCTTTTTTTGGGGGGTGGGTGAGGTGGGGGTGGTTTTTTTGGTTTGGTTTTACATAGACTGCCCCTTACCCTGCCAGAAACTCCCCTGTTGAGTGCATCTTGCCCTTTGTTAGTTTGGAACGGGAAGGAACTCCTGGCTTGACTAGAGTAGCAACCAGGGGCTTGCTTCGTGTTGGGAGTGGGCACAGTTCTCCAGCTGTCCCATCTACCTGGTCACCACACGTGAACGTGCAAGAGGATCCACAAGCCTTTCTGCTTATTGCTCCTACAAGATATATACTCTTTTCTCTGCTCCCCTGCCTCCTCTTTTCCCAGGCACCCCTCTACAACTGAAAAAGAGTAAGGTCACTGGAGTCCAAAACCCATGTGCAAGAGCCACCACCGTTTGCTCCCCGCTGAACAGAGGCCCGGGGAGGGGGGAGAAGGGTACATTGAATCGGTCACCGCCTGTGCTAGAAAGATGGCTGTTGGCATAAAATTATATTGTTGGCTTATTTTAGTTCATCTGTTCTATAATAATAAAAACAAATCTATCAGCCACAAGCTTTGGTTTTGTGTTTGCAGCGTCAAGTCAGTGGAATCCACACATAGAGCTTCCCTTTCACCACTGAATGCTACTGGCCCTGCTGTCAACCAGCTTTATAAATGTTTGTCTTCCACCGTGTGACCGTACGTTTCTAATCGATACCTTGCTCTTTTCGGTAGTGCTGGGAACCTCCTCTCCTCCCCAGGTAACCTGACGGTAAGCACTCTGAAGATAAGCAGCACTTGGAAAGGAGCAAGCTTCCTGTTCGTGCATGCTTAAATTCTGCAAATGCAGTGGGCTCCTGGGGATTGTATCACACTATCTGTGGATACAGTATTGTATCAATATTGTATCCTGACAGTCATATTACTCTTGCCTTCACATTTCCACTGAATTCTTGTAGTCAGCACTTCCAGTTGGGAAAATGCCAGGTTTTGCTTGCAACTGTGCTTCTACCAAATATGTGGCAGCCTCTGAAAAATTTTTGTTACTGTTTTCGGTCGTTATCCTAAGGTTTATACGTCGTTAGTACCTGACCTGGCCTGAATCCTAGAAGGTTCTCCTGAATGAGGTCTGTACCTGTAGTAAAAGTCAGTAGACAGAAGGAAAGCAAAGCAGGTGCAAAGAAAAAAAAAAAGAGAGGGGAAAAGCACAAGCAAGAGGACAAAAAAGCTTGTGAGGAATATCCAAGTGAGAAAAAGAGCAAGAAGTCATAAAAGTGAGGAAAAAATGAACAAAAAGGTAAGAGCACGGGAGAGGGGAAGTGGAGGCGTGAGTGAGAGAAAACGATCTCAAACTTGGTGAGCCCAGACCTGTGCTGTGGTTGTTCCCGGGCTGCGGGTACCTTGGGAACCTGCAGGCAAACGCACTGGAGTCTGGCTGACCTCATCTGGGTGCTGTCGCCAGGCTGTTCAGGAGCACGCCTTCCCCACCACAGCCTCCTGCTACAGCCTCCGTGTCCAGGGGAATGTTCCCAGCCTCCCTTCACACCGACGTGAGCCTTTCCGTTACAAATTCCCTACACTGACATCTGAAGGGAAAACCAGGTGTTGGCAGAAGCGACCACAGCAATGTCATTTGTCAGGCCCCTGTGCTACTTGCAATTGGAGCCTAACAGCGGAGTTCAAGGTAAAGTAATAGCAACAACTCACCACCCAAGTATTTCTGGTAACTTCCTATCTACTTACAAAAATGCATTTGCAGCCTGAATTCTAAAAGACGATTTAGAAGTGCTACACATTTTGAAAGGCTTGACTTGAGCAAGAGGCAGTTCAGCTCTCGCTGACAAGACTGACTTGACTACGACTTAAGTTCAAGATCACCACGTAGTGACATCTACATCAAACGCAAGGGTGACTGTACCTTAGCGTCCCACAGGAGAACCGACAGAACCTCGCAGGACGTCTGGGAACCCGTGCACGGGGGCAAAGCAGCGAGCCATGAATTCAGCTACCAGGAGAGCAGTGAGGTACCACATTACTTCTGGAAGAACCCGCTGCTGTTCATGGCAGCTGTCCCAAGTTTACTCTGTAGACATTCAATACTCCTGAAAGCACAAGATGCTTCATCTAGTGGAGTAATCTTGTGTTTTACAAGCAGTTAACAAGAACACAAATAATGAATCCTATTTTAGTGTAGCCTATCTTGTTGGGTTTAACAGTGGGAATAAGGAAAACGCTGAAATAGTGCCAACGCTAATGTTCTTCTTGTCAGGAGTAAATGTTACTGTAAAGCTCAGCCTCAAGGCATCCAAGAATATTTCAGAAGCTACTGGATTATGCTGTAGCACCATTAGATACAGAAGTGCCTCTAAGTCTTCAAACTCTGCTTGGCTGACGCCACCGAAGGCTGTCAGTGGCTCTGCATGCTTGCAACAAACCACTGACTATCCCCACTGTAAGCACCCTGTATCCATAAGACAGGCTTAGCTCTTCTGACACTGAGGATATTGTCATGTTGCTGCTTTAGATGCATTTTGTGAATTGTTGAAAGCACTGTCAGAACAGCCGCAGCACCTTACCTCGGCTACATTCAACACCCCCTCCTCCCCAGGCCCTTTGCCCTAAAGGTCATGACATACCACACCATTGTTTAAGGGTTGCTAAGTAAATAAACCAAAATAAAAACCACAAAACACCCCAGAAAAGTAACCAAACCCTGCTAGAATACACCTTTTGAGCTATGTACACACCCACCCACCCGTGGCATACGTGCCTTTTGCAGGCCTGGCCTCGTCAAGCACTCAGCTTTGCACGTGCCCTTGCGGAAGCCCTAACCAACCTTCAGCCTAAACCCACGGCCGTGGGCACACACCGTCGCAGGGCTAAAGCCTTTCCCTTCAAACCAACACCAGCCCTGTGTCTGTGTTGTAGGACTCTGTTCCTGACACCCGCTGCTCTGGACACAGAGTGACCTGCTGAGGTTGCACAGGTTTATATAGCAATGGGGTCAAACGTTAGAGAAAGCTGAAACTCCCCCCGCCCCCCCTTGACATTATCAGTAAGTCTTTGGGGCTGCAGCGGCCTTAGGAAATCCAAGCATAAATGCCTGTAAATAAAAACAGGAGGAAAAATACTTTCTTCATACATGCCACATGGCATAAATTGCCACAGGTTGTGTCCATGACACGGGCTACCTCTGGCCATCCCTGCACAGGAACTGCCACTGCGTCTTTTGCCCAGGGCAACAGCCACCTTTAGCTCTGGCCTCAAGGCAGTGAAGCTGTGCGGAGATCACAGGACCAGCCCCCCCAGCCCTAAGGGAGGTCCTGAAGTGGCAAGGTGTGAACGGAGCCAGACAGCTTCTAATTCAGCCAAGCAAAATCAAAGCGATGCCTTTCTCCCCTGAGAACTGCAGAAAGCTATCAAGCCTGAGATCCCATAGAGCATGCTCATTTTATATATGAATAACAACCTTTTAATCAACGCTCTTAAGAAAACACCTTGCTTCTTATGGAACACTGTTCTGACAAGAAAATCTGAAGAGAAAGAAAGAAGTATTCCGGCCCTGAGATGCCACCAAACATGCACATACCAAGGTGCCCCTGGAAGTGACGGGGGGCTAAAGGTGGATCTGCCGGGTAGCAATTAGCTCCTGCACATTAGCACAAAACTAAAAAGCCGTCACAGAAACAAGCAGTCCCATAAAAGAACAAGCCGATTGTGTGAGCGCTGACCAAGTACGCTGATCTCATGCATCCAAAGCCACACTTCCACGAACAAGCCCTTACTCACATCTGCCATGCAACGTGTCCCAGCCATCCTTAGCTCTCCACTTCAACTGTCAACAGAGACTTGAACCCAGACATACCGTTACCTAAACTGAGCACGGAGGAATAGGTGGCTCTTTTCTTCTGTTCAAAGCTACTAAACAAATGAAACGGATGTTTGTGTCTGTAGCACAACTGGCAACACCAGACAGTTTAAATCTAGTTGCAACGCCGGGGCGCTGGCCACGGTTACTGCGGAGTTCGGTATGGCCGCGTTACCCACGCTGCTGTGGCAATACGAGCGCCTCAATACACATCAGTACCTGGAGGATGGAAAGACAGATCTGGTCTCTTTACAGGGTGTAGCTATATGCAGTACAGACAAGTCCCAGTATTTCCAAGGGAACTGATGATATAAAGCCAGAAAAACACCAAACAGCTGGCAAAAAAACCCTCACTGTGCTCATGAGGGGGTCTCCATTCTTTTCATGGACAGAGGAACTGTTCTGGTTGTGACAGCTGTCACAAACAATAAGGCTTTTTAAAGCTAGATTAGCATGTGACTGTCAGAGAAAACAGGAATTATGGCCAAGCACTCAGATGAGAGAACATTTAGAGAGCTTTGTCTAGCCAGAAGAAAAAAGAAAAAAAAAAAAAAAAAAGGAAAAAAGAAAAAAGGGGGGGAAAAGGGGGGAGGGGGCGTCGCCAAAAACGGGGGGGGAAAGACTAGCCTCACTTCTCTGTCTCTGTGTTACCATCTACTAATTCTTTCCATAATATTAAAAAAAAAAAAAAAAAAAGAGAGGCAGGCATTAAAATACTCAGATGCTTTCCCATACACCAGCAAAGATAGTTAACATTTTCCCACAAAGTGGTGCAGGCTCTTCCCTAAAACTCCTCCTTTTAATGGTCTCCGGGACAGTTCAGAAGAGGCGTACGAAGGCCAGCCTGTCCGCCCAGCGCAGCGGCCCTCTGCAGCAGCAGCTCACGTACAGAAAGGTCACACGCTGCCTTGCAAAGGGCTCGGGCTCCTGTGAAACCACTGCCTCAGCACCAGTAAGGCTTAGGAGACACTTGCCCCAAAGCAAGCAGTGCCCACCAGGACCACTGAAGGCAACCAAAACAAGGAAAATAAAGTGGTCCTTGGCACCAGCCACTGATTTACCTACCGCCCCGAAACAGCGAAATGGCCTGGTGCTCCACCAGGAGGGTTTTAATGCTGCTGTACAGGGGGTTGAAGGTGAGTCCTCAGCCTGGTAAAGAGCAGAAAGGCTGCGCAGCTCTCCAGTGCCGCGCACGCACTGGGCCCCCCATAAGGCCCCAGCGCTTGGAGTCCTGTCCTGCTGCTGCCTGCATGGGCTGGATTCCTTTAGGAAATGAAAGCTCTATTCCCAAGCAGGTGAGACTCCTAAATTCCTTTATTGCCCCCTCTTAACTGCAATTGACCAAGTGTCAGACACAAAAAGCCGACCTCCACAGGATTCATTCCCAAAACCATCTCAAGAAATACTCTTTCTGTTCCTGAGTATCAAAGCTTACGGAGTAGCCAGGGTAGAAGAGCTAACTCCTGTAGTCTGTCAGACAGTGAAATAGCTGTTGATACAGAAATTCATCCCAATTCTCAGTCTTGGCCAGTGTGGGGGTTCTGTTTAGTTTTACTGCAAGCTAATGCTAGAGCCTTTACTGGTTCTGGCACACCAGCATGCAGAGGCAGATAGCATGCATAGTTTGTAGTTTTGGATGACTAAATGTAAGCGGTAATTTTACTTTGCAAGGTAGAAATACATTGATTGGGACACTGGTATTGCAGACAACCAGGATACACATCTGCCTACTAAAAGAAATTACTTTTATGAATAAGAAGAACCCTGAGCCCGGCTCCACTTAAAAAGGATAATCCAGGACAGAACTGGGAACTGACATTGAGTAATCTGAGATTTTTACAGTTACTTGAAATCTATATAAAACCTGTAAAAGAAAGAGCTCTGTGTCCTTTTCAGCCAGGTTTACTGACACTCAACAATTTGGGAAGGTGAATTTGAATCCTCATGGCTATAAAACCTGCCTTCTGCTTGTATTTGCTTCTGCTGAGATGAATTGTGCCTGAAGACAAGCAGTACCCACTGCAGCAGAACTGTGAAAACGTTCCTACTTTAAGATAATAATAATAATGATAAATATCTTTGAATAACCTTATCAGTTGTTTTGAACTGGCTTAAGTGAAATCTACAGATTTCATATATACAGAAAATACAGATGCTGTGCTGTGGTCAGAGTGTCACAGTCTGGGCACGTGGAAAGGACTGCAGCTCGGTCAGGTAGCTCCTAGCAAATCTTGAAATGAGATGTGCATCCAGACCTCGGTACTATGCATCATTGTAAAACTGTTATACCAGTGACACTCTCCATCTGCAGAGCCACAAAGACCCAATGCTTCCCTGAATTTGCACCTACTGACCCCATAAAGTTTGTGCACATACTACGTCCCTCATTTCGCTCCCAGAAGGATGGCATTAGGAAGGTAGTCAGGCACTGCAAAGCCACATTTGTCGGCATCCCGCTGTCAAACAGACATCACATTGAAGCCAAGACACTTGGGAAGAATCAGGTGAAATCTATAGAGCAAAAGAAAGCAGACACACCATTGCCAGGTGGACAGGTAAGGCTCCTTCCATGTGAGATTTTTCAGCTGCAAAGCCGCTACTTGAGGGAGTAAGCCAGGCCAGCTGAAGCTCACACCGAGCTCAGCACTGAGGCACCAGGAGGCTGCATAGCGTCACCCGCACGGCACAGCACAGCCCCTTGCAATTACCAGCAACTCTGTGGTGGATGTTCAGCACGTTACAGGGCACGTTTGTACCCCACACCCCCGGCCACAAACTCCACGCTGCACGCCGTGACGGAGTGCACTTTGCCACTCGCTGGCTCATTGACCTGCATGTGCTCAGGGCTGGATCACAGCTGCCAGGAACCTGTGGGTGCTGCTAGGACTGGGTAGGACTCACATGCTGCTTCTGTGGACTCCCGTCAGCACCGGGCTGAGAGCTGGTTTGACACCTTCACAAACCTGGCCCTGCCACACGGCTGTTCACGGGCCATTGTGGGCATCGGGTACCCTGGAATCACTTTTCTTCTGCCTACGTAAAACTATTAAGCTGAATTTAGTAACATGATGGCAACGCCGTGAATGAAGTTAAGCTTGTGGTATAACCACTGCTTAAATGTGAAAGCACAATGAATGCTCCAATCCATCAAGGAATTTTGATTGGATTAGAAGCCCTCTGTGCTTCATTTTAATCTCCCTGATGAAGGCAAAAAGCAAAACTACATCTGGATGAGAGATTAAAAAACCCATTATAACAGTTTAATTATCTGTTATTACTGGATTAGCATTCATTTCTTATCCAGGTGCTCCTCAGATAAATAGCTCAGGTGGTTTATAAGAGCATTGTTTTATTTTGCAGTGAAAGACTTCTGGTACATGAAACAAAAACACAGGGCTTTTTAAAGTCAGAGAGCTAAACCAAAGACAGCTTAAGCAAGACTCCATCTGCCTGTCCCTTCTTCTTGCCTGCGCCAAACACTGGAACTGCTGGCTGACTTCAACTAACCTGGGAGACCGGTGGGGGTTTCAATGCAATTCGAAAGTTTTTACAAGTTTTACAGAAGCAAGCAACCATTGGAAAGAGACCAAGCCTGTAAATAAACCCTTGAGTTTCCTGAGCAAGGAAAAAGTTGCAAGCTGTGCTCCTATGCTACTGGATACCAAGGAACCTGTGTGAGAGCACACACTCATAAAAGTCCCCAAACACAAAGGGATAGAAGAGCTCAGAATCGACCGCAAAAACCACAAATCATGCAAATCCAGCTGCTGAAACGTGTGCACTTGTTCCACTGCTTGCACAACTGGGCCAGTCTGCGTGACCCAGGCTTCCTCTGCAGTCTCTCTGTTTGCAGATACCAGGCTGGATCATAGTGTACACCACAAGAGAGAGAAGAAACGCCGAAACAACTTTTCTTTCATTATCAAGATAGAAATGTAGCATTTGCATCTGCAAAGGGCTAATCTGAAGTGATGTGCAGAGAAATGAAAGAACCTGCCTTTAGGGACAGGCCACCGCGGAAGGCTGTGGACCTGCCACTGAAACGTGCCGTTGCCAGGTTAAGATCTGGATTCAAGTTCCAGCCCAAGCCACAGAGCTCCTATAAACAACTGGGAGAATCACCAGATTGCTTGGCATCTCAGTTCCTGAACCTGCGTAATGTGGACAACCGATACCTCCTTTCCTTCTCCTTGTCTGTCACACGCACACAAAGCTGTCCCTTGCTGCACTACCGAAGGACGCAAGGGAACAGACGCGTAGCTGTCACGTGCTGCTGAAACAAGCCTCAACAACACGCTGCAGAGTTTATCTGCCCAGGCTCCTGTGACAGTGGGCTCTACTTGACCTTTCCCTTTGAGAACAAGTAGGTTATGCATGGTCCTTCCCCTCACACAAACGCAGACTCTGACGTTCAGCTGCGTCCCTGTCATACCGAGACTGAGCCCTGTCGTGTCTCTGCAAAGCTACGCAGAAGCCAGACAGGCTAGAGAGGGGCACGTTCCACCTCACTGTCATCCTCTCCTGCCTCCGCACCGCACACCTGCCTCCGCACGGCACACCATACAGCTTGTAAAAGCCTTTAGGAAGCAGAGAAAAGACAGCGTCTCTGTTACCCCATTCTCTCCGAGGAAGGTCCCATGTTTGCTCTTCTCCATAGTAGCTCTTCAGCAGGGCATCGTACGAGGCCCGGCACAGAGCACGCCTGATCCCCAGCTGCTTCACGGAACATCTAATGGGTGACACCATATCCTGCCTCCCTTCAGGACTTTTGCATGCTACAAAGCTCATCTGTTTTCTCCACCCCTCTCCTGTGGGGAGCAGAGCAGCAGCAGCTGTGGAAGCCATGGGTGGACTGGGAAGTTTATCTTCATGCAAAACACATTAGTAACATGCAAAACGCACTGTCTGTACTTTCAGGTGGCGTCACGACACTTGGTTCTACCCTTACCACTCACCGCAGGAGCTGGCTGTGGCCGGTGCTGATCTGCAGGTTCTGGCTGACTCCCCTACTGCAGCCCACCACCCCAGGAGATGGAGCAGGCAAGCGCAAGCAGGAACCTGCACAAACACAGCCTGGGGCCAACTAAGCAGAGACCAAGCACAAACCACACACATGGCTCAACAAGTAGTTAGCCCTTTCCATTACAGGGCAGTACAAGGTAAGGAGACCAAAGCCCTCTGTCCTCCTTTCTCAAATCAGGCCGTTGGGCAGCAGGCTGACGTGCTGTCAGGCTCTCCTCTTTCCTCCCTTCCTCTAAAGCAAACCTCCAGTGCAACTCCGCTGAAATGGGCGGTCAGGGCTGTGTCTGCTTTCACACCCCTGTATGATCGCGCAGCCCAGATATGCTGTGAAGTATCTGGCAGAGCTACTTTTAGAACTACTTTATTTTTAAATCAATGGCTGTAGCTGGCCCTTGGCTGGGTGACTAACCAAAACCGAGCCCCCACACGCTAGCAACATGGTTAAAACCAGAGCTAGTGCATCAAATTCAATTAAAACTGCACTGAAATTAAGAACTTTTCTAAAAGTTTTCGTTCTTCTCAAGTGTAAAATGCTCAGGGTAGGCCCTCATATAACCTGGGCTGAAGTTCACTGGTTCAAAGCAAGCCCACTTTTGTTTATGAGACTTTCAGGCTCATTTCAGGGTCAGGAGGGGACACTGCGAGCCACCGCTCTGAACTCCCAGGTACCACAAGGCACCACAACAGCCCCTGCGAATCCCTGATTTGCAGCATTGCTGAGGGAACTCTCCCTGAGCAACACCGTTTCCTTCTCCACTTGAAGCTGACAGCTAAGCCCCAACCCAAACGTTTTCCCTGGGGCCGTTTGATAATCCAGCAGCTGTCAGCTGCAGTGTTCCGAACTGGGCTGAGCACACAACACAGCACAATGAAAGAACAGTGGTGCAGAAGTGGAACCGGGAGCCAGAATTATTGCTCATTCAGGGTCAGCTCTACAGCCAGTTTAACCCAGCGAGGCCAATGGCCTTCTATCGGCTAAAACCAATTACTCATCTGTCTTGAAATATTTCCTGCTAAGCCCCCTTTAGTATGTCTGGCTACTATTGCCACGTTCATTTTACCAATTAAACTTACTCAGTCTTTTCTAATGCATAAATCACGGCATTATTGGTCCTCTTTTAAATTTCAGGCAGTACAAACGTGATTCCTCCATCCCTCAGGGTTGATTTGTGTCTCAGTTGCCTGAACCGACATGCGCAGCTCCCTGTTGGGGCAGTGGCTATGGGAAAGCCTGTACCGCTACTTCCTATGACCACCCCTTCCTAGGACAGGGCCAGAAACGCGCACACAGTCTCCACGTGCTCCTCAAAAGGACGGCACAACCCTGCTCCAAAGCTGTGTTTTTCACTGCCTCCTTTAAACCCTCGCCCTGGCCGACACACATCCGCAGCATGCGAGAAGTCAGCATGCTGCAGGGGCACGCGCCAAGCCGGGGCGGCCGGTCTGCGCGCTGGCGAGAGGCTGCGGAGACACATACCCCGTTCCGGCCACACAGCGGGATCAAGGCCATGCCAGAGCACGGCACGGCTTGGCTGGGGCTACTCAAGCCAGAGTCTCTTCTCATAACAATTTTCTCCTCCGTCACTGCCTTGCAGATCACGCATACCTGAGCTCAGGGCTTGGTTCAGCTGCTACAGTAACACGGCATTTTCAGAGGGTTTGAGGGTTGCTTAACTATGTTCCCATGGAACAGCAGGAAAAAATTAAGTCAGCACTTAAAAAGCTCAGCCGCAGTAGCTGGACTAACCACTAAAACCTCTTTCTATGCAAGGGAAGGTGCTGCAACTTCAAAGTTGGTGGAAATCCAAATGGTGCTCTCATACCACCTGATACACCTAAACAAGAGCTGACGTACCACCACCGCCTCAGCGGCTCAACTCGTAAGTGGGGATGCCGCGTGGTGAGTACACGGAGCACCGTGCAGCAGGACAGCCTGCAGCCATGCCACCTTGAATCCTAACGGTAGCAGGGGAACCTCCACCAGACAGAGAACTTGCTGGTTCTTTATCTGTGGGCCTCCCTACCTGCTGCCAGGACACAAACCTCAGGTGTGCCAGGATTTTACAGGGAACAAGACGACTACCGGCTGCTCAGACTCGCATATACGCCTACTGACCTATGCTCCCATTTGGTCCAGGCTTCTTATTTTAAACTGTCTTAGGGTAGAGTGAAAGACTGACTAAAATTTACCCAACCAAGGAGGAAGACACCTCCAAGACAGGGAGTATGCCTGCGCTGCCTCAAATGATACACGGAAACTTCAGCTCCTGGGAACTCTGAAGCAGTAGTGAGTGAATCAGTTCTGCATCACATGGCGATACCTGAAGCACCAGCAGATAAGCTGGCTCCCGGACTGGATCCAGTTGAGCTGCATTAGCCTGGCGCCGTGCCAGCTAACATAGCTCAGCCACCTCCCACACCCAAACCAGCTCATTTACAGCAAGCTCAGGCATCTCTAAGCAGAGGGCTGTTCCCAGCCTCTCAGCAGACACGTGTCTGTGTGCTCTGCTTTTGGCACCTACGCAAAAAGCAGCAAGCTGCCTGTCCTTACTGCAAGAAAAGGAGTTACCAGACTCACCACCAGATTTACTATCCAATGCTCAGGCTTGCTAGTTCGTTGCTTAGTGCAGTGATGAGAAATAAAAGATATTATGCAATATTTATTATTTGGATAACAGCAGCATTTAAAGTCTGCATCAAGGTCAATGCCAAACATCATTCCCAGACTAAGTCGTAATCCCTCAGCAGAAGGATCAGACCAGTTGACAAGCCAGTCGAAGGAGGCAACATATAGAGAAAGATGATAGAAACAGAAGGGATGAAGCCGCCTGGCCACAGTCACCAAGCTTATCAGTTCTGGACAAAGAACAGATCTCAGCTCTTCCACAGGCCGTCTCCTACTTCAGCTGCACCCTCTGCATTATCAGTTATCACAGAACACGTGCACCGCAAACACTGCCCTTAAGAAACAGAAGTTTATCAGCATCTTTATCAGAAACATAATGACCACAATCCCCCTCTCTATGAGGGGCAGAAACTCATGGGACTGGTCCTCCAGCTCCATCCCCGTGGTGGGACCTGCTGTCCAAAGGGACTCACGCTGCTGCAGGCCTGTTTCTGGGGCTGGTGGAGGGGCTGCTGTGCCATCCCCAGAGCTCCCTGCACCCCACCACTTACACCGCTACATGACAGGATGAAGCATCAAGGGCTGCTCCTGCCTCCTTCTCTCGCTGTCAAACCAGACACCAACGTATGCCTGGTCAAGATGTAGAGGACAGCATTTACCCAGTCAGCAACTGCTGAGTCATTACTTGTACATGAATGACAATCAGGAAAAGCAGAGAATGGGGGAGAGTGGATAAAACGCAGTATAATAGCTGAGGAAAAGTTTGGCAGGGGTGAATAACATGATCTTGTGCTGTAAAGTCACCTGTGCAATATGCCACGTTAATAGTAATGGATTGAGTAGGGTTACCCTGGTGGTAAGCAAGCCACGTGCTAAGCAGGGCAGTGGCATAAGCGTCTGCCCTCCGTGTGTGCTCCCCACGAGGCTCTGCTCTTGGCTGGCAGCCCAGCACTGGCACGGCACCCTCCACAGGTCACCCCTCCCGGTGCAGGCGGCAGGGAAGGATCTGCCACTTCACAGGTGAAAAACACAGTTGCAGAAGAAAAAGATGCATTGGGAAGCTAATGGGGCAGCAAACAGGTCTGGGTTTGGCCAGGTGTTACCACCATCGCAGCGTGGCGGAGGCAACGCTTCAGTCTCAAATTGAGCACTGACCCCTCCACCGCTGACTGAGCACGGTTGCCTGCAGCGCCAAGCTCTAGCATGCTAAACTAAACCTAAACACAGAAACAAGGAAATAGCACCGTGGACCTTCACCTCCCTCTTTGAATGCAATTCTTAATCCAGCCAACCCAGGCCTCTGCCAGGTGTGGCTGCTGGGGCCCTCCGGTGGCCCTGTTACACCCAAGAGTAGTGCTGCCAGCAACAGCAGCGCCACCAGCTCTGATGGCACAGGCTGCACACCACACAATCTACCTCTCAGCTTTAAGTTATGAACTATTTAGCCCCCCCCCCCCCCCATACACTTACCGGGTTACACACTCAACACAAGGCAAGGGGCAGGGAAGGGAAGAGAGCTGTGCTTTCTCTCAGATGCCGGCTCTCACGAGCTCAGCAGAGCAAGAGGCATCCTTCTTTACTGCTCTTATCCAATCCAATTAAGATTTCAGCCATCCCCTCTGTAAAGTGCTGACAAAGCCGTCATTGCTGTGCCATCCAACTACCTGGCAAATAAACATCTTCACACTGAATGGTTAAGGTTAACTGTTATCTGAATTTACATTTGGATTCCCTATAGGAGAATAAACTTGAGAAATATAAGACACTTCCAAGCCATAGCGTGTGCCACAGACCCCTGTTCTGGGGCCACATCTCCACTCCAGAGATGTTTCTGAGCTATCTCAGTGCAAGCAAAAGAGTGTGCCCGAATCCCATGCGAAGTATAACAGCATCGGAATAGCTCACATCGAGATTCCTCTCTGAGAAGCCAGCAGCGTCAGGGACCCACGGCAAACTCGCTGTGTTTCAGACAAAACGTCAGCTTCCCATTCAACGCCCAGTTTCTGCTCCTCAACTGCAGTAAAACAGGAATGGTCTAACAAAATCACCTATTTCTTATACCACACTTTCAACAGTGATCCTCAAAGCTCATTGCAAAGGAGCTGCTGCTGCCTTCCTCAGCATCTTCATCTCTGCAATGGTGAGAAGGGGCGAGCCCGCTCCCACAGCAGGCAAAAGTGAAAGCCAGGACACTCTGCAGCCCCAGCCCAACCCTCTTTTCACCATCCTGTGTAGAGGCCCTGCTGCAGAAAGGTAACACCACCCATCAAAACATTGGCCTAAAGCTGGGTTGACAGAGACTGGACTTTGGGACAGATTTTAGTCCCAAGACTCTCAGGGTTTTTTTAAGCTTTTCTGTAAACACAAGCTCTACCTAGTCCACACAAACACAAGCTCTACCTAGTCCACACCCATTTCTGCTCTCATTGTGCAACCGGGTGCTAAAACTGCAGGCTCTTGGGCAGCAAAACAACTTCCTACATTGCATTTATGCACAAGGGTGTGGATCAGGAGCGCTATATGAATTGGAGCTCATAAGCACTCCCATAAAGTGACATGAGCTCTCAGTGAGGACTCCATCTGTAACAGTCTTAAAAATAGCTTTTCGCATATCCTCGAAGCATCCCTAACGTATGTAGCTCCAATATATTCCCTCATGCATTCTTGCACCTAATCGTGAGCAGTGTGAGTCAGTAAACTGTATCAGAACCATGGAAATAATTTGCTTCAGACAGGAGAGAAATCAGTATTCACTGTACGATTTATATAAATAATAAGATTTGACCGAGCCAATTGCCACAAACAGCATAATACTGGAATGTAATTCCAGGTAACTCCAGCGTGCACACCCTGCTACCAAGTCAGGAATGCCTTGTTTCAGCTTAGTTTCATCCATTCTAAAACCCGATATTACTTTAAGAACAAGAATGTCCCGCAGAGGAACTATGCGGAACAGACACTGAGGTGTGAAGCCACTATTTGAATCCAAGTACTTTTCAAGAGTATACGAGACTTTACTGTAAGCACAGCTGCTTTTCTGACAGCTCTTCTAGCTAGAAGTGCCTCCTATACCAAGGCTGGCTACTGCCCTAGCCCAGCCTGGTTTCCTTCTATTCTGGACAGCAGAGAATGTGCCACACTAGCAGCGCTGGGCCAGTACTGCCTTCTAGCCCCATGTACCTCCACATGAGAGAGAACGCTCAGTAGAAGCACAAAAGCCACAACAAAGAGGTCGTCAGTGAGAAGCTGAGAAGCAGAGAAATAAATTCCTCTCCTCTCCCCAGCAGCTGTTGCTGGAACAGGCTCTCCTGAGAGGTGGTGTGCCTCACCTCAGAGACACTGAGAAGCCATCCAGACAGAGCAGCAAGCAGCCAGTTTTGAGCAGGTCTCCAGAGGTCCCTGCCAACCTCAACTGCTGTGTGGTTCCGATTCACATCTAGACCCCTCTGCCCAGGCAGATGTCCCTGACTACACCAGCTACGGAAACAGCCTGACTGCAAGCAAACTCTTCCTTCTGCTAATGCTGTTGATGAAAGCTTGTCTTCCCTGACCTTGAAGCTGTGTTATCTGCTTTGGCTGCAAGAAGGCGATAATAGCTCCTGACAATGGCAAGAGTCAGCTCTGAGCCGGTGGAACAGGAAATCCCATTTCTCAAGCCCTTCAAAGCCTGCCAGCCTGCCTGGCACAGTTTCTCTCAGCAGCACTCAGTGAGATTAAAGCACTAAAAATAACCCACACAATAAGCTGTGCATTTAGAAGAAGAAAGGACTTGCCCTCAATGTGGGTTTCCCTTCCACTTGTGGCCTCAAGTATCCCCAGACAGTTGAACTGCTAGGGTTTTGTTCTCCAAATTAAACAGGAGCTGCAGCTGCTGAAGTGGTTTTAAATAAAATAAGAAGATTAAAGGGTACAACAAAGAACTAAGATACATTCCAGTTTTTAAACAAGTGTCTCTCTTCCCTCCCTGTTGTTTTCTATAAGAAACTCAGAGCTAAATCTGCTTCCTTACCAAAACACTCTGCTGTTCTATCATGAGCTCACATAGAGTTGGTTGTATACAGCCAAAATGCAGCAAAGGTAGGGGGGACCAGTCCTGCAGACCTCCGTACAGAAGACAATCCCTGTGGGCATTCTGCTGCAGTGTTTAAGAAAGTGTCCAAACCTGTTGGGTTAAATGCAACAGCCCCGCCCCGCCCCCCCCCCCCCCCAAAAAAAAACACAAACCAAAAACCAAGACATACCTCTTAACAGCAGGCACCCGAATTAGCACTACTGAGAGGCCTTACACACATTTTGGTGTCTTCACAAACGCTGGTCTTTGCCTATGCCTAGTGTGAACCATTAAAGCTCAGTCATTTGTATCAGATCACTTTCATTAAAGACAACCTGACTACTGAGGAAATTTTCATGCATCACTTGCAAAGTCTGGACAATTTGCATTAGTACTCTCAAACAGAGCTGACTTCTTTCTCGGCCCCCGAACAGACGTACACTGACATGTGGCAACGAGAATCACCTTTATGACTACAGGCTCAGCTGCTCATTCGATGCATACACACTATTTATTGCTTATACAGCACATGTCAAGTACTGGCTCAATTAATAACAGTTCACCTTGAGCACAAATACATTTTTCATGTATGCATGTATCTAAACAAAGTTATTATCCACATGCACGCAGACAAACAGCAAGTGCCAACCACTCTCACACACTTACCTTCAATTTACACTCAGAAGGTCATACGCTGTGTTGTTTTACCCAGAGGAAATCAGACAGATGAACGTTGAATGTACTACATTTTTTAGGTACTGGGTCCAAGGGGCTGGGCTCTCCAAGAGAAGCAGAGAGCAGAGCTCAGAATCACAGCAAATGAGGCGCAGGTGTCATGGCTCACAGCAGCCACTCCTGGTTGGGGGTTTGGGCGAGGACAATAGCCACTGCCTGACAGCAGAGATAATCCAACTACCTCAACGACAGAGGCAAACCAAAATTCTCTGCTGCATTTACTACTTGCCTTTGGATTTAAGCTACAAAACAGGAAGGGTGTTTTGCAAAGAATACTTTAAACATAAACTCAACTCACCCAGAAGTACAGCTCCTCCTGCACACTACAGGTGATAATATAACACCATGGAACTAGAGACTGTGTTATAACATGGTCAAACAAGAATGCAGAATAAATGTGGGTAGGCCCTAAGCATGAGGTCCTTCACTTTGCAAGCTCATTGTTTTCTTCTTAGAGCTTTTGGAGACCATCGTTAGCAATTCTGGGGACCCTAACTGTGAATACTGCTAGGGACATAAAAAGATCATACAAGTTTATGAACATTTCTGGAAACATAAGAGGGAGAAGCACCTGTAGAAGATGCACACACCTGTTGCCATGCTGCTGCTAAATCCCATTGCCCTGTGTTACCCTCCAGCCCAGTGCATCCTCTGCCTTTCAGAGCTGCAAATGATACACAGATAGTTCCCAGTTCAGGGTTTCCAGTGTTACAGGGACCAAATTCTGCAGCACTTGTGATTCTCCTCATCTTTTGGTCTTTGTCAGCTTCTCCACTCCCCTCATGCTTCTCCTCCCTCCCCTTTGGCTTCAGCAGACCAATAAATCTCCTGAAGACCTCCAAACCACTGTCTTCTTCCCAGATAAGAGTGTATTCTGTATGAATAACATGCCTGATATTGAAGCGATTGTGCTCCTGTCCCCCTTCGCCCCTCTGACACGTGTGTGTGTCCCTCCTGCTGCACCCTGCCTGCACAACATGGCTGCCCAGGGGCTGCCAGCCGGGGCACAGCCACCACAGCTGTATTGGGCACTGTCCTGCAGCTGGTGTGTCCTTGCCAGCCCCCTGCCAGCCTGCCCGCAGAGCTGCAAGGCTGTGCCAGCACCTCCTATGCGGAGCCCCGCAGGCCGGCGCGCCAGGCTGCGGGAGGTGTCGCAGGCCGCAGCCACTGCCACGATGCCCCTGACAGGCGATGGCCCCAGCGCCCCCAGGCCCTGTCCCCACTCCCCAGCACCACCACCCAGCACCCTGCCCAGCCTCAGGCGCAGCGGGGGTGGGATGGCAGCAGCTCTGTGAGGCCCTGCAGATGGAGGGAGGCCCCAGGCCCCCGCCCCCCGCCCTCGCCTCGCAGCCGGGTTGGCCCTACAGAACCTTCCAGATGGTGCCACCCACCTGGGGACAGCGCTGCCCCAGCCCACTGCCCTGCACTCCTGCAGGCCCACCTGCTCCTCACCGCCCCCTCCAGCGGGCTACCCCCGGAGCTGCCCCTGCCGCCCGTTGCCTGCCCGGGGTCAGCGCTGCTGGGTGCTGCTGGCTGCGGGCTGAGGCGGGTGCTGCTGGTGGCGGCTGGGCATGGGAGTGTGGGGCAGGGGCTGAGTGCCTGTGGAGGCTGCTGGGGGCCTGGGCCAGGGCCTGCGCCTGCCATGGGCCTGCCCTGTGCCTGGGCCTGCTGCAGGCCTGGGCCTGCCGTGGGCCTGCCCTGCGCTTGGGCCTGCTGTGGGCCTGGGCCTGCTGTGGGCCTGGGCCTGCCGTGGGCCTGGGCCTGCCCTGCGCCTGGGCCTGCCGTGGGCCTGGGCCTGCCGTGGGCCTGGGCCTGCTCTGCGCCTGGGCCTGCCGTGGGCCTGGGCCTGCCCTGCGCCTGGGCCTGCTGCGGGCCTGGGCCAGCCAGGCCACATGGGGAAGTGCCCACACAGGCCTGGGTGCCCCTCTAGCCCACAGTGGCCAGAGCTCTGAGCCTCCCGGGCAGCGGCCAGCCCAAAGCTTGGAACCCACTGCCCCGGTGGGCCCCACAGACTGACTGGCCCCCCATAAACCCCCACCCAGCGCAGGCCGGGACCTACCTGAGGAGCTTTGTCAAATGTGTGTGACTGTTTCAGGCGGGCGGAGGAATCCTTCCTATGCTAAACCCGGAGGCACCATGAGCAGCTCAGGCTACAGAAAAGGTCACAGGCAGCAAAGGTTTGTGTCGGTACCGCCGTTTCCATCCAGCTCCCATCTGTAATGTGGGTTAATTCACACGTTACAGCAGACAAGCGGCCCTGTGGGGCCAAGTGGCCCTCGCAGACAGGGTGGGTGTCTGTGCAGCGAGGAGATGGTGGCAATTCCACGGCCAGGAGGATGCTGCCCCATGTGCCCATTATCCTCGACTCCATCGGCGCAGGAAGGTGCGAAATGCTACTTACGGGCCTGGTGCTGGCCGGAAGTTTGTTTTCATGGACATAAACAGGACACTCCACAGCTCGTATCTTTACTGAATGAATTTATTGGTTTTTGAACTAAAGTTGCTCACAGTTATTTAACAAGGGATACATCAGATTTTTTTGTCCATTTTAAACCATTAAATAATGTCAGGTTGTGTCTGTATATGTGTGTGTGCGCGCGTGTGTGTCTTCAAAGTACAAAATAGGAAGGATAACAAGAGGTATTGCTTTCATTTATTCTTATATCTTGTGTAAGTAATCCCCTTCCTGCTTGTACCACATGGGTTTTGCTGATATAGGTATTTTTAAATTATTATTATTATTTTGTATTGAAATCCCAGCCTTTTGTAGAGGTACAATGTAACAGAAGCATCAAAATCTATACACAAGGGAAGAGAAAAGAGGGAAAAGAAGGACGGGGGTGATGGGAGGGGAGCTTGGAGGAGAAGTAGAGAGAGGGAGGAGGCAGGAAAGACAACGAAAGCAAAAGAGACTAATTTACAGCAATGTCATGCAATTAAAACTGCCCCCCTCTCCTGCACCCTTGCCTCCCCCCCTCCCCAGCCATCACCCCCTGGTGTCTGACATGCACACAGCAATACGAGAGAGAAAAGTTTAAGAATAGGGAAAATAAATAAATAAATAAAACAAGAAAAGAAAATAAATCCCTCCCATTTGGGGGAATGGGGAAACGGGGCAAAAGTCAAAGGTCTTTGCCCCAGTTGTGTCTTTTAAAAATTCTTTTTAATCTTCAAACCTATGTACAAGTAAAACTGGTCCAAGAAGGGGAAAATGATTAAAAAAAAACAACGACAACAACAACAAAAAAGAACTCATCCAACATTATCATTAAAAAAAAATAAATCTTGCGATACAACATACACCCATAGGAACCCAACGAGCAGCAATCGAAGGTCATAAAAGAGCTGAACACTAATGCTAAGCCTACATTCTTAAAATCTCAGTCAAGAAGTACTTCTCACTGTGTTTTGTCTTCCACGCGTAAAACCACTTTTTTTTGTTTGTTAAACCTTTGAACTTGGGCCAGAATAAGTTACACTTGGTCACATAACTCTTGAGGAGGGGGAAAAAAGGCGGCAAGTCTTCTTTCTCAAAGTCACAAGATGAACGCTTACAAGGTTTCTGTGTCTTTTTTCCCCCTCCTCCCCAAAATAAATAAGAATCAATGTTGCCTCTACACAGTTATTAAACAGAAGATATATCTAACAGCTTATTTTTTTAAATATATATATGTATATATAAATAACCAAGACCTAATAACTGAAACACAAAAAAAAGGTCCCCATCCACCCAAGCCCACCCTCCTCCCCTTCAAAAAAAAACACAAACCAAACCAAACCAAAACCAAAACAGAAACAAAACAAAAACTTTATAAAAATATCTTGCAGTAATTTTTAAAGTTTACAGTAGCTTTGTGATTAAGTCTCCCATTGCCCTGACTCCACCTTGTCTTGCTCTGATGAACTAAGTGCCAGTGATTTGCACACACACACACACAGGAAATAAAACTCAAGGTAAGTCTCTTTACTTCCTCCTCTTCTTCTTTTTTTCTCTTTTTTTTCTTTTTTTCCTTTTTTTTAAGAAAAAAATCACCCAAGCCAACAAATGAAACTGGTAACTTAAAAGAAATAATAATACTGATATCAATGCAGCACTAGCAACACAACAATTGCCTCTAAATGCAGGGTGTGGTGGAGGATCCAGCTGGTCGAAGAAGGTCCCAGCGCGGTGGCACAGTGGCAGGGAGTTGACAGGTGGGGAGGAAGGTGTCGAAGGAGGAGCAGCAGTAGCAGCAGTGGCAACTGTGCCTGGTGGCGGGAGAGACAGTCCTTGGCAGAGTCTTGTCCCTCTTCTTTGCTACCAGAAGTTGCCTTTTCCCTAAGTTTTAATGTTTTGTTTGTATGTGTTTATTCATTGAACCCCCTCTCCCTCCTAAGTTTACTCCTTTCCCCTTCCAGCAGGTCAAAAAGCAAAATGATACAGTATAAAAAAAACAACCGTTTTGTATATAGATGTATGTACGTATGCATATTTATATATAAATATACACACATATATACATGTATATATAAAAAAAGGGGGCAAAAGAAAAGGAAAAGGTGGTGGGGAGAAAAAGAAGGTTAAGAAAATCCCGTAATGAAGCTCCCCAATATTGTCTTGGTTCAACGCTTAGTTTTGAGTTGCTCCTGGCTGGTTTCTGATGAGAACGCGCTCTGGATTCATGAAACACTGCGCTCCCGCTACACCCGTCTCCTGCCCCGCACCCTCCCGCTCCGGGCTGAGAGTTCACCTGCGTGGACAGAAGTTGCCAAGGGTAAAGGTTTCACTCCAACAATTTGCAACCTCCTTTCAGCCCAGACTCTGCAATCCCATAACTGAGCAGATCTCTCTTGTGGAGCACCAAAAAAGAAAGAGGGGGGTGGGGCAGGGAAAGGCGTGCACTGGGGAGGTGTCTGGGGAGAAGTGGGGGAGAAACCCACTTCCTGAAGGGAGAGGGGAGGCTGGGAACCTCAAACAGGACTGGTCCTTGGACAGTCTACATCGGTTGCCTTCCGTCAACAAGTGTCCGCAGAGCACAGAAGGTGAAGCCGTGGCTGACATGTTAACTTTTCGGGATAATTCCTGGTAGCAGAGCGGAAACAAGTGGTGTCGTCAGAAACACAGAGAGAGCATGAACAGAACAAGAAACAAAACAAAAGAAAACAAAAAATAATAATAATAATAATAATAATAAAAAACCCAAAAAATCAGGAAGGAGGAAAAAAGCAAAACATTCAAAAAAAGGGAGGAAAAAAAAAACCAATTGAAAAAACCACAACCCAAGATCTGGTGAACTGGGTTTGTCATCTGTGCTACCTTTTCTTTTCTTTCTTTTCTTTTCATTCTTTCATTTGTTTGTTTTTGTGTTTGTTTCTGAGATATATATTATATATCATATATAAATATATATATGTATATATATACAGTCATTCCTTCATACAAAATTTGTCTATAGACAGTTTTGTACTGTTGTGGCAAGGTATATACATCCTTCTAGTTTAGAGGCTAGCTTGCTAAGGAATATTCTTTCATTCTTTCTTGCTTTTTTTTTTTTTTTCCCTAAGTTATTTAATTTTTTAATGTGTTTATTTAAGGTTGGTCTTGTAGGCCGACTGATGAGACCATCTTTGCCTTGTCTTTGCCAGCAGGGTACTTATTGTCTCCTCTAGACCCATAGTCATTAGAACCGGAATCGCTCCGCTTGCTGTTTGCGCTATGCTTGGTTGGCGTGCCGGGGGGATGGCTCACCTGCCCGTTCTTCTCGTCTGAAAAAAGTTGTTTAATTACGTCAAAGAAGTTACTCAATGGGCTGCCTGGGTACACAAAACAGAGGAGACAAAAAAAGAAAGAAAGAAAGAAAGAAAGAAAGAAAGAAAGAAAGAAAAAAAAAAAAACGAGAGGGAAAGAGAGAGAAAAAGAGGAGAGAAAGAGAGAGAACAAACAAACAAATGAACAATGGGGTTTTTAACGAGAAGAACATGATGAGGAGATCCAGAGCCACGTGCGTGGGGGTGTGTGGGGGATGAAGACAATGAGCAGGAAGAGGAAGAGTGTTTAGGATGGGAGACCTACAGAAATAAAGAGGCTGGGACCAGAAAGCATCTAAGGAAAGGTCCTGGGCTTCTCCTGAGCGGGGAGCACTGCTGTCTCACCTAGCAGGAGGACACAGTATGGTGTGGCTGAAATAGGTCAGTCTATTACTTGGAGTCACTTGGCCACTCCACGCTGAAACGTCAGTGAATGTAATGCTGGATACAGGCAAATCCCATCTTACTGCTGCTGTTACAAACACGGGGCATTTCTACGTCATCGCCAATTGATGCTTTGCTAGACAGCCTTGGGCTCTAGCCTCTGGCTACACTGGGCATCAGGCTTTCTTTGCTTGCATTTCCTTTCTTTCTGAGCTATCTCCTTGCTCACCTTCCAGTCACCAAGCCTGAAGCACCTGAGTGCTCCAAGGGAAAGAGCATTTGAAAAATAAGCTACGGCTGACGTATTGCCACCTGCATGTACGGTTGTGGCTTGCACTTGGAAGCTTCTAAGCACCTTCAGAACCTTCTTACGAGAGGTACCTGGAAATGAAGATGCTGAATGCATGGTGGAAGCAGGCTGTGACGCATCTAGCTATTCCGGGACCTGCCAGCATCAAGAACTACTTCCCCACTGTCCTGAATTCACATTCTTTCTACGATACAGCCTCCGTGGCTCTGACACCCACTGTGGCAGAGCTGGAGGTGCAGGGCTGCCTGCCGGCACAGCAGGGCTCCCCTGACGCCAGCCACTCCAGCAGGCTGGGTGCTGGGCTAACACAACCTCTCGTGCCGTTTGCCCCGCCGGCAGCAGGGCTGTGTGCTGTTCATCTCGTCCGGCCAGGGGACGTGTGGAAGGTCACACCGAGGAAAGGCTCTGGGGTGCTACCGAGGGAAAGGGACCAGCTACTCCTGGAAAGGGAGCCTTTGGGGGGCATTTCTCGTCCCTTTTAATTTTCTTGAACTGCGGGATTAATCCTGATCAGACATAGGAGCGGTCACACTGAATTCTCTGAACACAGATATAGAAGGTGTTTTTTATCTAACACAGACCACGGAGGCGATGCCTGTGTGTAAGCATTACAACCGCACGATGCTTTTCTCAATATTATGACTGTTGGCTCCATTGTTCTAACAAATCCGAATTATTTATATCTCACCTAAGTAATTTCATTCTCCACCTCCCAGAAAGGAACAGGCCCCTTGTATCTGCCTTCCAACACTGTGGCATGCTGCGTAGAGTGGAACCTTTTGTCCCCAAGATGGGAACATTCTGTTGGGAGCAAAGGGCTTTCTTCATAGCAGAGATTGCCACTTATCCCCAGCTGGTGGCACGGGTGGCTTGGCAATACTGTATTTCCCTTCACTTTCATTACAAACAGAAGCAAGCAAGTTACTGCAGCAGGGAAGTACCTTCTATGCACGGTAACTTGTCTGAGGAGCTTGTTGAGTGCTTGCTTATCCTCCAACGGAAAACGCTAGACAGACATCAACTGGCTTTTATACAAAGGAAGAGGAAATACATAGGATTTGTGCCCTGCAACACTGAACGTGTCACTCTTTGTTTTTCCAGCCCCACGCTGATCAGGTAGTTGCACCTTTCTCTGCGTGTGAAGAGGCACCGAGAAAAATCAGACAGCTGGCATATACAGCGAAGGATCTCAATCTTATTAATTTAATTCATTCCTTGTCTTCCTCTACTTGCTGCTGTGTGGTTAACTTCCTGCTGGCCCTGGTTCTGCCTGTGCATTCAGTTACACCAGTGCCACAAGAACTGGCTGTCAGCTTCTGGAAGGGCATCATTCAGCTGACTGACACCTTAGAGACGGGCCCAAACAGCCAGGCAAAGCACATGTCTCAGTTTCTGGCCAGGAAGAGAACGGCTGTCAAACTCTCAATCGCTTTGGGGTCAGACCTGCATGAGCTCCACCTGCTTCCTTCCACCTGCATGCAAATGCTTTGGAAGGGGGAAAGCTGTTCCACAGCTATGCCTTCTGTATCCAAGCTTTCCCCAAGCCTCCCTGAAACTCTTTTAGGTTTGTGGGCGCATGCTCTGCTCAGACTCATTCCTGCTTCTTTTAGGCGGATACTCTTTTTTTTCAGTGAAAAGAAAGAAAAAAAGAAAGCAAACACTCAGCCTTGAATGCAGGAATGTGGGCAGATCTGGTTCTTATGTGGCTTTGGACCCCTCATCTTCATAAGCAAATGGAGTCAGCAGAGAGAATGAAAAAAGAGCACTGAAAAAAATGCTGGAGAGGGAAAGACTGCTAGGTTGGGAGAAGAGGGGAGAGGAATATCTCTAGTTATTCAGCTGAGCAGTTTATTCAACAAGCTTAGAGGGAAAGAAGAGGGAAGAGTAAGCAGGGCTCTGCAGGAATCAGGGAGGCTTTTTGTTTTCATGTAGACAGGAACAGCAGACAAAAGTACAACTTGCAAGAATGGAGCAATAAAACATTTAAAAAAATATATTTATATATCTTGTATTTGCTGAGTCCTGATACAGGATTTTTAACCATCCTATTAAAATATGCAGCCCCTGTTTCATCCACCCTTTCTCCTCCCCATGCCCTACTGGCTTTCAAGTGCCTGGAGATTTATTGCAGCAAAAGTATTTAACAGTCTGCTTTTCTTTGCCTGTATCATCACTGGATTCCTTACAATCAGCATTTTCAGTTAAAATTTTAATGGGAGGTAAGAAATCCTTGGGGATGTTTAAAGAGAGCTACTGAAAAATAAAATAGGCCATTTCACTAACCCTTTCCTTCCTTTGCCTTTTGTAGTACCTGGTCTTGTAATTAAATACTAGGTAATAATGCTCTCCTACCCTGCAGTCAGGGAAGAACTGATCCTACACCAAGCAATACAGACCATCACTGCACTGATGCTGCCCACGTGACAGCTAGTTAGCCCACTCTCTTGGGCTGGCCTAGATGCTGGTCCTTGGATAGACAAAGAGTCCTCACATTTTTCTCTGGAGATACATAAACATGGGTCAGCTACGTTGGAAGCATGAAAATGGTGTGTGGCGTTGCTTCTCTTAGTTCTCAGTTCCCTTTGGGCTTATACGTCCAGTAAAACAAGACTTGAAAATGAAGGTGATGATGGATTAGAAGAGCTTTTTCAGCAATCTTCCGCTCCTAGCATTCAGTGCAGTATGTGTCATAGGCTCTTACATCTGGAAGTCCACCTGGGAGCCTCAAAAAGGCTGCCTCTCTTATTTCGGGAAGTGACATGACATCCCATTTCCTCTGGACAGGGATGAAGTTTTGGCTCACTGATTCTTCAAAACTTCTCTGGTGTTTCATGCATCTGTAACTAAGGTCTTCTTTCCCCTTGAGAGCAAATGTTCATCAACACAGAGCAAAGAAGGCGTGAAGGGTAGCAAGGGTGAGAAACCGTGAGAAGGATCAGAGACAGGAGGGGAGATTCAGGGCATCGGGTTTACATCTATTAGGAGGCGATGGATGTGTGCATTTTTGAGTTAGACCGAGGAGCTGTAATGCTGCAAGACGGGGAAGGGGAATGGTTTGAAAACAAGCACTGAAGCTTATGAAAGGGTCATGTATTGAAGGGATGCTAGAGAGAGAGATTAGGGAGGGGGTGCGGGGGTGCGGCACCTGTGGGTAGCACTGTCACGGCCAACTATCACAGAAGTCAAAACTGTGAATGCATTTGGATACAACAGGCACTAAAAGGAAGAAGCCAGGCTGGAAACAGACACCAAAATGTAAAAGGAAGCCGGGCAGGTGGCTTGTATCAACCCTCACAGTCCTCAGTGTTTCATCTGCTGTTCTTAGGAGGTCTGTCCTGACACTGACCTAGCCCCAGTGCTGTCTCGGTTTGAGAAGCTAAGTGAAAGTGGAGCACCCAGGGAAAAGAGGAAAGAGAAGATGAGGTGATTCACTCCAGGCCCCAGAAGTGACACCAGGAAAGGATGCACCTTGCAAAAATCTGCCCTGACCTTGCAAAGACCCGCAGAGTCCTCCACGGCAAATGACGGGAGGTGGTGAACAAGCAGCTTCAGGACAAGCCTGGAGGCTTCAGCCCCTGATTAGAGCCTGCTGTTTTGTAACATTTTAAGACAGTCAGAAAAGGACTTGATCCTCTTTTCTTTGAAACAAATAGCAACATTCCCATTGACTTAATGGAAGCAAACCCTGAGGCACTTCCTTCTCCTGTGAAACCACCTCTCTCGAGTCTATGTATTTTTAATGCACTAATCTTTGTGGTGCTGAACACAAAGTTGCACAAAACAAATATGCCATCTGTGAGATTATCATCTTGCCTTTCCTTTCTGCATAGCCAGAGAAATTTTGAGTTTCTGCATTTTTAGCTTAGGCTTTGGGAGAAAGTGACTGGGGAAAGATGGGTCTCCACTGGAAACAGACACTCTTTGTCAACCTGACTTCCCCTGTGCCTTCCCTTGTTGCTTTCACATCCTTCCTGACTGTCTTCTGCCCGCCTCTGCTGCTGAGGTTTTCCTCCTGTACTCACTCCTTTCTCTTTACCCCTCGTCCTTTTCATCCCTAGCTTGCTCTGTATTCCAATAGTAGCTGTGGTTTCAGTGAATCGTGTAACAAAAATCCAACTCTGTTCACACGGAGCATGGAAACACTCTCTTGACGGGTGATCATCCATTCCCTTTCACACGCATTTTACTACTTTGACAGAGTTCTAGCCCTCCCTGTGAGGACCAGGAAATTTTTGCCTGTTTGTTTGGTTCCTGTTGGCAGAGTCCCTTCTACCTTTGAAAACAGAACACTTAAAATACACAACGCACTCCAAGAGTATATGCTGTGAAAGGCATGACAGAAAAAATTGGCCCGTTCCTCTTTGTTTAGTTGTAATATCACGTAGGGGTCTTCCTCTAGACTATGGAGCCCCCAGCCTAGGCATTGTACAAATACAGATCAGAGAGGTACCTCAACAAGCTCACCGACTGCTGAAGAAGGCTACAGAAATATTTTTTTGTTTCTAACGCTGGAGGAAGACCCCTGCAGAAGACTGCAGAAGGGTGACAGAAAGGCCATTGCAATGCCTTGCTGGAGGCCACCACACAGAACCTCCTCCTGGTCTGTGAACCCATCCTAGGCCACCTGAAGTGAGCTGAACAAACTGCAGAAATGCCAGGATGGGTACTTGTCTAAAAATATAGGAAGTCACAAAGTGTTTCAAGACACACA
The DNA here is from genome assembly GCF_023634085.1 of Falco cherrug. Lineage (NCBI taxonomy): Eukaryota > Metazoa > Chordata > Aves > Falconiformes > Falconidae > Falco > Falco cherrug. Next base: position 35,974,433 of record NC_073706.1, on the reverse strand, counting down.
GATGTGGTTTTTACCAGAAACATAAACTGTCACAACAGACTGACCGGAACAAGTTTTCCCATTTATGTTTCCCCCCCACCCCCGTTAGTAACCTAATGGGACAGTTGTTCTGATTTGATTTCAGTTCAGGACTAGAAAATGGAGACGGCCAGTCCCCAGAACAACTCCAGTTTTAGCAGGACACCTGAGCTGCACCTGGGAAAGGTGACGTCCAAAGGTAACACCGGAGGAGCTTATGTTCCAGAGTCCTTGGACTCTGCCAGTGAAAGTGCCAACTGGGACCAGTGTTTGCAGGCACAGACTGCTGGTAGGAACTACTCAGATTATCACACACTGTCAGCACAGGTGTCTGTGCTACCGGCAGAAGGTGGGAACTTTCAATCACTACATACCCGGGCAGATCTGAACCAACCCGACATCCGAATGCACCATGACCCATCCTTGTTCTTACTCCCCTAAAACACCCCACTCCTTTGCAGGAGGGTGGCCCAATATTCACGGCTAGCCAGATGCATCCAGAAGGCCATTCTGCCTCCACCTTGTACTTTTTCTCTCTCTCGTACCAGCACAGAGAAGCTGAGGTCAGTTCAGCCTCTCCTGTCATAGCCAGCGTAACTGAGACAGGGAGCTCTCGGGTAATGACTCAGGGAACGGTGCACACAGGCAGCAAAGACGCAGACAGCCGAGGCATTATTTCCTTGCTGCTGCCTTCTCAGAGCTAAGGCATGAGCGATGAATCGGGAAAGAAACGTGTCCCTCGCTGGCGAAAGCTCTGCCCGATCCAGCACCACCACGTAAAGTTCAGCGAAGGAGACTTGGTGACGGGAGCAGGGAATCATACATAGTTCGGACAGCTGGTGGCACTGAAGGAGCAGGCAAGGACTGCGGCGGGATGAAGAGATGCCAGATTCCGTTGGAATCACACTGTTCTGGCAAATTGGCTGGTAAAGGACTCGGCCCAAGAATTCTTTGTATCTCCCTGTCCTTTGACAAAGATCTGCCTGCACAAGTGTGTGCTGAGAGGGGAAGCTGGTGACCTACACTCGTAAAGCCACAGCAGATGACAGTATTCTGCTACCCATTCTCTCAGAGGCTACTGCTTGCTTCATTCCGATTTTTTGTCTTTAAAAATGTCAGAAATCTATTGGCACTTCGTAGTATGATTTTTTCCTTTCCTGCCAGATGGATGTTCAAGTATTATCTTACGGGTTTTAAGTTCTCTGACCTGTTCCAAAGGAGAGAAATGACCTGTGTCTGCTGGTGAAATGTTGCCTCCTCATTTCCTCTGATTCAATCCCTTCAAACTCTGACTCAATCTTCCAGGGAGGTCATCTCAAATTTAGCTTAGCACAGCAAGCAAATATTCACATACAGTATCCTGAAGCACTGCCTGCTATAAATAAAGTACTGTGATCCTAATTAAAAAAGATATCTGTGTTTTCTGTATTAAATATTATTACAGAGAAAGAGGGAAAGATCTTGTATTGGGCAGCACAAATCTAGCCATAGCTGCCCAAACAGGCTCTGACATGTACCAAATAGCTCGGTACATCTGGATTCATCTTCAGTGCCAAGTTGCCATTTTTGTTGCTACCTTCTTCTACAGTGCAAGAACTTCAGTCATGAACCGGAAAAGAAATGTCTCCCCAACATAACACTAGAATGAAGACGCATGATGACAGTGTGGGGGGAGCCATCCATCCATTTGGACCACCCAGGATACTAGTGGAATGGGCAAGGATAACTGGGAAACCTGGCTTGAGCTCAGGAAAATCTGACTTCTCTTACTTACCATGATCTACCCGTTATGAATGAATACGTGACCTTTCAGGTGGGTCTTCTTTCTTTAATCTCTCATTTGGGTCATAATTTAGACAGAAGAATCAGCCATGCTCAGAAAGACGAGCAGCCAGCACATTTTCCAGAAATGCTAATAAAAACCCCCTGTTCTGACCACTTCACAGTGCAACAGTGCTCACAGAGCTACATGCTGCAACCACAACTCAGGTCTGATGTAACCAGTTTTAAACTACAAAATGTACCCTCATTTCTTCAGTAGCTTGGGATAGGCTTGCATCTGTATGAATCAAACTGTGATTGCGAGGAGCTACGAAGAGAAGCCTTGACTGCAGTGCAATTGCTCTGTGCACAGAGGATGACTGGCCATAGGGGACAAGGTCAGATGGCTCTGAACAGGAACCTACGTCAAGTCCTAAACACTGGAAGCAAGAGATGTGAGTGGGATGCATTGGGAAGATCAGAGAATCACAGAATGGCTGGGGTTGGAAGGGACCTCTTGACATTGTCCTACTTGAAGAAGCCCTTCTTGTTGACCTCGACATCCCCCGCCAGATTTAATTCCAAATGGACCTTAGCTTTCTTTGTCGCAGCCCTACATACTCTGACAACATCCCTATATTCCTCCCAAGTGGCCTGCTCCCTTTCCACATTCTGTAAACTTCCTTTTTCTGTTATAATATGAAAGATCTGAAAGGCAAGTGGAGTAGTTTCTGCTTCGATCAGATCATTTTGGTGATGGCTGCTGGTACACACAAGGATCTGTAAAGCTTTTTGTTTAACTCTGGTGCAAGGAATCAAGGTTTTGAATTGTAAGCAGCAACACAGGATATTTACAAATAAACATTTGTTGTCCCAGGGTTATGGTCTAAGACTTTGCAGGAACCTACGTTTGTGCAGTGCCTAACATGATAGCGTGATGTGACTGGAGCTGTACTAGTCAGATGTACTGACCTTTTCCTCCTCTTACCATCATCCAGTTCCATGGAAGTGCCGCTGATGCAAGCGAAGACTCCCCTGAGAGTCATGAGGGATGGAAACCAACAAGCCAAGATTGCTTCACTTGGAAGTAAAATTAGCCCCAGACAGCTACAGCGTGGAGACTGGAAAGTTTACAGGCTCCCTGGTGCTTCTCGGAAGGTGAAGGTCAAGAACCAGGAAGGCTTCGCTGAGCCTCCTGCCAGCAGCCAGCCCCTTGGCAAAAAATACTGCCTAAGGACCCCCAAAAAGAGGGGATGGCTGGGAAGGGGAGCTATCAAAGGCCAGACACCAGCTTTACTACTAGAGTCAACCACTCCAAGAAATTCTCAGCTCACTACCTAAAGGACTTAAAGCCGTTAAGGTCTGTACAGACAGATGTTTTTCTGAACAAGGACTACTGAAATGGCACGGTGGGCTTCTGTGTGGTGCATCAATGGCTCCAGGTCCCATGTGCCCAATCTACAATGATGCTTTCTAATTCCCCGCTTCGTGGCTGAAGCTGGAGGGTTTTCCAGTTTGTGTATTATCTTGATTTTTTTTTTTTTTTAATGTAAAGGCTCTGTGGAACCTATTAGAACCTCATTGTCAATTATACAATGTACTCTGCAGTGAGACAGACATAAATACCAGATTAGATGGTAGTAAACATCTCAATCCTGCCTCAAAAGAAACAGAATCCAGCATGTTCTTTTACAGCTGTGTTGACTTTCTAAGGCTTAACTGCAGCACATAAGGTGGTAAAGCTCATTTGTCACTAAACTGATTTGGCTCTGAATACACACAAGGAATAGATCAGCAAAGTCGGAAGGCATCACTCCTAGAGGCGGTTTTCAGGTTACAGCTGCATTTTAAAGGTAAAGGTTTTAATTTTTACAAGGTAAATTTAATCTTACAAACAGATATGAAAGACTTCAGGGAAACCAGTTGAGTCTTTCTGACAACGGAAATGCCCATTTCCCTGCTTAAATGGGTGGAAACGTAGACTAAAATATTCCACCCCAATGTGCATTTCAACTTTATAACGAGCCAAATTATTTTCTACTGTTGTGAAATACTAAGAATTGGCAGCAGCTTTCTAGTGTGCACAGGTAAGGTTTGATACAGCAGCTATTACATCATTCGGATATTGGCAGCTCCTATGACATACCTCTGCTGCTCAACATTAACTTGTTTTTCAGTGCCAATGGCTATATGCAAAGTCACTTCTCAGATTGATGAGCGCTGCTAGCAGATGAGATAACGTTTAAAGGACTAAATAAATTTGCTTTGCTGTTAATTACAACATTCAATGGTTTATAGTGGGTGAAAAGACATTCCGTATTCCCACCAGAGCTTTCCCATGGCTGAGCCAGGCATCAAGCATCTGGGCAGCTCTTCCTGCTCCAGTGTTAACTCTTCCGCAGGAATGACCCCCTGTGCTCACTCTCAGAATACAGAACAATGATGAGGTCAAAAGCCCCACACGGTATAGTTTTTCTTACACTATTTGTTGTTACTAGCTGAACACTGCATCAACTTCACGGGGGGTTCCCTGTCCTCAAAGCCATAGAGGACAGTTCACCAACAACAGGCTAATTGCTGGTGTCATTCCCTTTCCCTCCCCTGTCCACCTTGCGGGTGAGCTCTCCTGCACACAAAATAGCTCTTCATTCGTACGGGAGGGTGGAATTCAGCACGGTGCCCTCACCACTGCTTATGTCGCGTGTGAGCACACCAACAGGAATATGATTTAAAGCAAGCAGCTCCATTAAAGCCCTATAGCCCATCCTTTCTCTTTCTGGATGGATGTATGTGTTCTGTCTGTGCTGTAGCTGCCACTGAATAGTGTCCCTGCTGGCCTTCACCTTGTCCTCTTTGTCACTTGTTGGATTGATGCTGACACTGTGACAGCTGGAGGGTTTGCCTGAAATGGGAGTGGGCAGTAATGCTCTCTATTTAGAGAACGCAGAGCATTGGCTGCTTATCTGTACAGCTCAAATAACTTGCAAGCAATCAGCAGAATCAGCGTTTCAGTATTTCCATATGATGTGAATGCCTGATCCAGGCAAGAAACAAAGACTTGAGGGAGAAGAGGGATTTGCTGTCTGAAGACTTCAAGAAGAAGCTGGGAGGTCTGCCTACAACTTAAATGAGTTTTCACAAGGAGATCCGAAATAGTATAAGCCAGAAAACTCAAATCAGAAAGTAAACAAGCTCCTCTCAGAGCAAAGAAAAGACTCCCGCCAGCAAAGCTGCAACTTAAGGGAAAGAGATCACCTGAAACACAAGAAACGGGCCAAATCCTGCCTCAGTCACACATGCATAAACCTAATACTATCTCCACCGCGCCAACCTTCCTTTGTTGTTACAGACTCCACAACAACTCCAGAAGTTTACAAAGAGATGACACAGGAGCTGCAGGTCCAGCTGGAGAGTGGTACTAGCTCAGTGATGACTTCTCAACAGCTTGTGCTCCCTTTCCCACAGATATCTGAACTCTACCTAGGCACCAGACGGGAAACCTACAGAGAACAGAGTTCTCTTGTACAGAACCTTTCCGTACAAGAAATGAGACAAAAACCTCTCTTACAGTATTTGGGTATTGTATTTGGAGGTGTCAGGAGGGGCACAGGTAATGAAAGAAAGAATACACTCCACGTGTGGATAGAGGGGAGGGAAGGCAAGGGACAAGTTAACCAAAATTCACGGAAGTCCAAGCAAGTTGAGCTGCAAGTTTTGGAAGAAACTCTTTTTTTCCTCATTCCTAGCAAAATTCTGAATCTCCAGTAGGTTTGCTACTCCTCCAGCTAGAGACACAACATCCTTCCCCAAGCCCAGACTGGAACTATAACAATTTACACTAGCTAAGTGTCTGACAGATAATATGCAATGGGCCCTACAGAAGATTTAAAAGGGTCTTACCCCAAGGATATCTGGGGAAGAAGGGAGTGGATGCAAAATGGAACTAAATAACATAGCAATCCTGTCTCAATAAATAGCGGGAAACCAAGGGACACAGTAGCTAGCAGGGCAGCATTCACCTTCACTGTAGAAAAGGCACCGAAGAATCATGTATCAACGGCAGCAAGTAAACAAAAGAGGTAAAAAAAAACAGGAAAGAAAAAGAAAATCACTGGCCTGGGTTACGGTGAGGGAGGGAATCTCCAGTGCAACACCACACACTTGTGCTATGAAGGGGAAAGCTGTGGCGGAGCCTGTGCATCTGTGCATGGATGGGGAGGAGCAGAAGAAGGGGTACAGGCTCGTGTCCACCAGGTAAGTGAAAGACACAGCGGGCTGTTAGGGGGTGGGCAGTCTTGAAAGAGCGTGGGGAGCAGGGGTAGGGAAGGGGAACAGGTGGAAGGGAGAGGACGGCGCATTATTATGTTGCTCAGCAGGGGCTGGGGAAGGAGAAAAGGCAGAAGGGAAGGAAGTTCTTACCACATTTGGAAAGTCTGCCAGTCATCAACTCCATACAGTTAGTGGTGTCTGGATCACAGAACGGAAAGAGGAGGGAGGGAGGGAAAAACATAAAAAAAGGTTTCCACACCTCTGTGCATAAAGTAGTAACTTAGCACATTATTACCTGAAGCAGGAAACATGTACACATCTCTGTCTTTACACAACCCAGGCCAAATTCTGCCACCCACTGTGCGCCAGTGCAAACCTGGCCCTGTGGCTGAGGGGATGCTGCCCCAGCCCCGCTGCTTCCACTCACCTCTTTATCGGAGCTATAGGTATCGATGAGACATGGGAAATACTCTGCCACTACATTAGCAAACTAAAAGCCTCCAATACACTCTTTCACCTGGCCAGCTTTGCAAGTTAGCTTGCAACAGTCAGGACATGCCCAGCCAGCTGACCTACATGCACCAAAAACCCGGAGGGAGGAGGAAATGCAGCACTGTGCTGTTGGACGTGGAAAGAGAAGGCTACTTACGCAGCTCAAAAACATCTTTTAGACCCCAAAGGATAACGTCCAAGTATGAACAAAACTCTGCCTCTCTCATTCATGTGTAGTCTCTTACTCCTCTTGCTTTAAACACCGCTCTTCCCAGGCAATGGAATTACTTCTGGAAAGGGTGGCAGAATCTGGCCCTAAGACGTTACTGTCCACTTTGTGTATAGCTCCCATTGCCACAGCCTCTGAGCGCTACTTACTCAGGTGCGGTAAGCAGAAGGAGCTCTACGTGTCAGCTTCGAAGCAGAAAGGACCAGCCCTGCTGGACACTTCCATGTGGAACCTGCTGGCAAGCCAGATCTGCGGCTGTCAGCCAGGATCCCCTCGCGTTTGGGGTGTAAATTGTTGTGTCCACGAGTGCTGGGTGAAGGGGAGCACTCGGTGCTGAGCAAGGCTAACAGTTACAGCACCCAGTGCGGTCTCAGGTTGCCTCTGGCCTGGCCTCTCGATGAACACTTTGGTATTCAAGAATTGGGCTTCTTGGAAACACGCACACATATGCTGAAAATCCCCACTGCTGGGAAGCTCTACACTCCCTGTTTGCTGAGAAGTCTGCAGGACAGAGGGAGGGATCCGCTCTCAGCATTCCTGCCCTTAAAAACCGAGGAAAGCAATACCGAGAAGGGGGAAGGGCTGCTCGATGCGCCCCGGTAAGCTGAACCCGTGCTAGAAGCGTGTGGATGCGTGTGTTTGCTGCTGCAGCCAGACCCGAGCCGCACAGACCAGCTGGGGGAACGTGGAGCGCAGCGGGCAGGTGCTCAGGCTGGTGATGCTGCTCCAGGCACCTGAGCAGCAACGACACGCTCGCCGTCCCCAGGGTCAGAGGCAGGCTGGTCGGTGGGAGATCATACCCACAGAAGGTCTCTCAGAAAGGCACAAGACTGAGAAAAAGAGAAAGGGGGGAAAGGAAGGAGGTGAAGGAGAAGGGAGGCTTCAAGAACTGGGACGAGGCATCCGAGGTGTCAGAGCCAGGTGCTTCCCTGCCTCAGAAATTCTTTGGCTGCTCTGACTGAATCTGGGCAGATTAAGCCCCCAAATTACATCTCTCCCTGAAGATGCCAAACAAGTTTAAGAAGTACCCACAGCTGCTGACTAAGCCAATGATCAGAAGTCGCGATTAGGAGTTTGTATTGGTTTTTTTTTTCCTTTAATAACTTGGAGAAGTTTGTGGCCTCATGCCTTTTAGTGGTTCCTGTCCAGCTCCCTCTGAGTCACCTACACTTTGCCATACCGCAGTGCAACACACGTCCATAGTGGTAGAGCTCAGGGCATTCACCCAATCATTAGCAGAACCTACGCTTTGAAAAAACACCCAAGAGCAAGGAAAGCCTCAAATATGACCACAAGATTGCTTCTGACTCCAACACCTGGAATTTCCCCCTCAAGCCTGTCCAGACTGACTGGCCACACAGCTAACTAGCAGTCTGGAAACAACAAAGGCAGTATTTGGATCATGTCAGAGCATGTAAACATTGTGACTGGTTTACTAAGATTCTCCTGAAATGGGTATTTCTGTTTTCTTGTTCATTTTAGCAAATTAAAAATCATCGTGTCTCCTTAATACTTCAGAATACCGTTTTTTTTCCAAGTCACTCGCAATCAGTATAGCTCTTTTTAGTATTTCATCTAAAGCTAACTGTGTAACAGGTCTACATACATTAATTGTGTGATCAGAATGCAAACTGACAGATCTACACCAGGAAAAAAAGGATTGTAACGTTGACTTTTTGACTGCATAACATCTTGGGCTCTGTACTTCATTTTGTTCCTAAAAACTAGGTTTGCAGGTTATAGAATTGGTTTTGATGGAGAGGGAAAAACACAAACCCTTTCTTGAAATAAAAGACCATGGAAAAATATCAAAGTAATGCTAATAAAACCTCTTATTTGTCTTTCTTAAAACTTCTAGACACAACTATAATTTGCATTCTCTACATTGCCATGGCCAGTCCCAGAAACTGCGAGGGAATTTATTTATTTTTAATGTCTTTCCAACCCATGAGCAGGTGGTTTTCCCCCCATTCCTAAGGCACAGCAAACATGAGCGCACCAGACACAGCAGCTCATGCCACATTGCCTGAAAGAATAACGGAGTTAATATGCCTTCAGCTTCTCTGTTATAATTACTTTAATACTTCTTTAATTTCCATCATATTGTAACATCTGCTTTAGTAAATACTCTTCTATATGATAAAATCTTTCATCATTTTAAAGTAGAATTTTCATTCTAATTAGAAAGACTTAGACTCTTGGCTGTCAGCTTCTGCTCATGGATAATAATCCATCACCCAGTGACTGTGGGATCCAGGTGTTCGGCGGGATGAATAAAGCCAAGGCCCAAAGGCTTTTAGCTGTCTGAGAAGTGTTGATGGGTCATCTAACTGCATTTTTAACGTGTGCTGTTTCATTTTTTAATTAAAGCATAGTGTCAGTGTCAGATCTCAATCCTTCTGATGACAAGGCAATTCCTTATTTCACAGAGATTGCTGGCAGTCACTCATGCTTTGGATTTGACCAAGCACCCTCACAAATGACACCCAGTACAGTTCATTAACAGATGGAAAACGCTTTGGTTAAAGCAAGACCTTCCTTCAAAAGGCTAAACAAGCTCTGAATCCATTAAAAAGTGCTAGTGTTCTGCTGAGCTTTCTTTCCCAATTTTCTTTTAATTTCTGTGTTTCTGTCTTACATAAATTTCACAATCAAGCTGCCTAGTTTGTGATGCTTCTGATATCTGTGAGACTGAGACTTGTCCCAGCCCAGAAAATCTCACCCAAACAGCTGCTCCCCTGAGATCTCCAAACACTGGGCTAGGTCCCAGAAAGCACTGAGCATCTCCTGCCAGATGCTCATAGTCCCCAGTAAACATTTCCATTAAGGGAGACGATGTCAAGGGAGCCACCAGCTCCTCTGGTCCAAGGCAGTTATCATTTAGTTGGAATTCCCCGGTGTTTGGGTGCCTATTTGAAATGCACTGCTCTCCTATCAAAACTCTGGAGAGCCTGGACTTTTTTCCACATGCTTCATTTCAGGACTATTCAGTTAATTTTAATGAAGGCTGTTCAGTATCAGTACTAAAGCTCTTTACCAAACAAACAGTGCTCTGCCAATCCAACCAGGCATTACACGGCACCTTTTGTAGGTGGGAACCACGAGAGCAAGATGAAGTGATTGCCCCAGATGCTACAAGAGTGGCAAGATGTGAAGGATCGCACAAGAATGCAGGAAATTATAAACCTGGGACCTGGATGAGCACCGGATAAAACTGACGTGTTCCAATTCCAAGCTGGCATTTGCATAGGTCTGTTTTGAGTCGGCAGCTGGAGGTTCACCTTGCAAAGCACTTCATTTGCTCCTCACTCCCTTTTCTGTCTTGACGATAAAACCCATCACACATTTAGAAACCGTATGTTTCTTACACATTTTTTGTAGCAAATTGGCCAGCCTAGACCCCTTGTGAGCCGTGAAGATGAACACCCAGAATCCACAGACCAATACCCTAGCAAAGTCGTTGGAGTCGTGTGAATGTGTTTTGCTTTCTGAGATGTACACCAGCACAGTGAGGGAGCGTGGGTGCGTACACAGGAGACACACAATGAGCAAGAATTTGCGCTGCCCTATTTTGAAGCTGGATATGGTCTCTGAACACTTGTTTCTGCTGAGGAAAGGCATTTCCAGAAGTAACACTGAGATGCTCTGAACTTTGAGACGCTAATGGCTAAAGTCTGAAAAGAAGCTACTAAATATAATAAAGAAACAGAAAACCTATTATGAGGAAGTTATAAAAGCTATTTCAGTATTGCTGATTGCCCAGAACATGAGAAAATAGGGAAAAATAAGAATATGCAGCACCCCACACTTAAAACCAAAGCCCAAAGAGGCAAGAAAATATTAGGGAAATAAAAATTGATACCCTGTGAATGATCACAGATGGCTTTTGCATGTCCCTATTCACCAGCTGTTTCTATTACTCTTTTGTGCAAAGGCATTGGAGGAAAACAGATTATGATTTAATGGAAAGAGCATTGGGCTGAAACAGGCACAAATCTGAGATGTTTTCCTCCATGGAGAGAGATCCTTCTATCTCACTAAAGGGCAGACCTGCCCAGGGATCACTTCGGTAGAGAGTACAAGGCTCCGGGACGGAGCTGTGCACGGACAAGACAAGCCCAGCTGCTCTCATGGACAGCAATCCTCGCTCTTGATGCAGAAGGGACCATCCTTTCACGGCCTCCCTGGGCTTATGGCTTTTGCCATACCAGTAACAAGAACACACGGACAGCTATTCCAGTTCAGATCAAAGACCAAAAGTGTCTAGTGCTCTGTCTCCACCAGCAGCTACACAGACGTGCAGGAGCGTAAGGGCAGGTGAAGCACAGGAGCGCTTCCTCCTGGCACTGCCTCACCCTCACCACTTTCAGGTCAGAGACCTCCCGAGCCTGCTGCGGCTTCTCTCTTTAGCAATCCTCATGAAGATCTCTCATCCAGGGAGTTGTCCAGCCTTCCTGTGAGTAAGAAGTACTCAGGGGAAGATGAGCATCTGGCAAGCTCCTCGCATTCGGAACCTGCTGCAGCGAGGAGTTCCACAGGTCTTACCCTCCATGAAGACACGCCTCCCAGTAATTTTTTGGTACAAGGATCCCACTACTTTCATATGATGGCCTCTAGCTCTTTCATTAGGAAGAAAAAATGAACAACCAATCCCTATCTACTTGTTCCATGCCAGTCACGAGACCCAGTATTGTCGCAGCAGTTACACCACAGCGGATTTAACGTCCTGAAACGTTAAGGTCAAAGGCTGATATGTTGCACTAAACGTGGCCAACTGGACAGTGGATTTTAGAAGTATTACATTAGCTTTTGGGATAATTTCATTTATTTACACTTATTCAGGTAAGGGAGGGAAGCTATTTTCCTGCTTCAGAGTATGCCAGAAGAAATAAGCACAGCCAGTCTTAGGAAGGAAAAATGGAAGTGGATGGAGGGATACCCAGGGGGAAGGGAGATTGTAAGGTGCTCAAGTGTGACACAGAAACACACCTGCCTAAATCAGGTAGATACCAGGCTCACATACACACACACACAGATGCATGGGCAACACAACATCTACAGACACTGTTGTGAGCTGGAGGAAATGAGAAAGAGGAAAGTGTGTTCTGAAACCCAGGCAAGCCGGCGTAGTGGGCTGGCATGCTGCTTAACAGATCAAAGAGGGGCAGGAGAGAGAATGACTATCAGTGCCATGTGCTTATCAGGCCTTGCTTTACAGGCTTTATACTGTGTTCATTGAATCTTCCCCTTCTGCAGGCCTTCCTCTACATGCATGCACCTTTCACAGGTGGTTTTCATCACCCCGCCTGTAACACCATTGGAACTAGAAGGCCGGGGAGACAACTGCGCGGAGGATACACCTGTGCATGATGACCTAAGAACATCTCCCATGATGGGCCAGTATTGCTGGCCAGAGCCAGCAGTACCCTCAGAGATAGAGGAGGAGAGGCAAGGTGAGCTGCGAGCTCCTCCCGTTGCAGCAGCGGACTGCCTACAGCGTCCTCAAACCAGGCACCTGAATAGGAGTCCAACCACCACAATTCTGTGAGGTGTTCAGGGCTGGGGATATGGGAGAAGAAGAGAAACAGAGAAGACTCTGCCTTGTTTCTAGTGAGAAATGCTGCATAATTCCATGGCAATTTCTAGGAAGCTCCTGCACACATCTTCCCAGCCACAGCTAAGCAAGGTTCAGAATGCAAACTCTTGCTGTCCCTTCATCCCTTTGTTTCCCATCACTCTCTGACTGGCTGGGAATGTGAACCACGGGGTCTCCCTACTTTGATACACAGGTGTATGTTCTTCGTAACAATCCTTTTCCCCCTTTTCTCTTCTCGTTGTACTACGTGCTCCAACCTATTTTCAGGTTGAATTACTTCTCTCTCTTTCAAGAGACTTGCTTCAATATTCCTGATCAGGTCAGGTGATACGATACAGGATAGTCTGGCATCCTGTCTCTCCCGAGTATCCTGCCTGGATAACTCCCTAGCTGAGGGAATTCTCATTTTTAAGTTTCAAGAGACCACTTTGGTTTTGCTGCATGTGGAGTTGTCTGTTCCTCTGGTGTTAAAGATCAGGCTGGACCTCCCTTGCTAGAATTACATGCTCTCATGTAGCTTTAGGCAATAGAAAGAGATTCAGTGAAAATAATATGATTTCTCCATTCTAGAACCAGAACAAAACTAAGTCAGATACATTTGTCACAGCACAGTTTGCCCTAAACTTCTCCCTTAGTCAGACAAATGGGTTTTATTCCTGCTATAATACGACTGTCTTAGGGAGATGCCTTGTTTCACGTGCAAGTGTGCAACAAGGTCCAAGTCTTTCTAGAGAGCCTCAGTACCTAGCACATACTAGGGTGAAGAAGTTAAGAGAGATCACCGTCTATTTACTTAAGTTTTTTCCTCACTGGAAAGCAAGGGTACACTTCCTTCCCTATGAAACAAGGAATGCCTGAACATCGTTGATGCAGCAGGGGTAGTATGAACTAGATTTAAAGGATGCTTTTCTGTCTAATTTCCCTCACTCCCACTTGGCCCCAGCACTCCCCAAGAGTGAGGGCTGGCTGGCAGAAAACTCTGGTTGCTTCCTTGAGTTTGATTTAATTTCAGAAGTCCAGACAGCAAAAACCTGAATCAACCATAGTTCTCGTATCCTCACCTTTCCCGTTTCCTAACAGAATAACCCATGTGCTGGGCACCCTTGCAATCCAGCGTGCAGAAGGTCAGGCAGTGCTGCAGGGCAAAAGCAAAGTGGAAAACAGCATTTCCTGAACTGAGCGTACTTCTCTGTCATGGAGTAAGCATACACTCTTCTAGATGGAGTTTTTTATCTTCAGCTGTTAAAGCCCTACTGCTAGACCAGAAGGATGTAACCCATATGTGCAATGAGCCAAGGACACCTGGGATTTAACTGCAGGATGCAATGCCTACTTCATTCCCCCACTTTTGTCTTGGTTTGTTCACACAAAGGTCAAGCGTGGAATTTGGCTCTCACACATAATATTGTTACTACCTTTTCATCATCATACAATGGGAAAACTCTTCCCACTCCTCCTGCCTCTGTCTTCTTCCTGCAGCCTCTGTTCTCTACCTTGCCCCTACTTCTCCCCCTGTTACAGTCTTTCTGCTTCTCTCCATTTTACCCTCCCTGAAGAACTCCCAATAGCTGAGCTTCCTTACTTTTTCAATTTTCACCTTCTTCTTTGTCCTGTCCTTTTAAAGAAGAGTTAACACTGATAATTTTTCATGTGTGTGTGTGTGTGTCACCGCTCGTGTTCACAGTGCTACATAATGGAGGGATAAGGCCAGTTTCTGAATTATCAGTTCAGGCTTGCCTGCAGATTCACATTGATGCCATTGCACAGGGTCACACACGTAAGACTTTCTGGACCACCATGAGGAATTGAAATTTACTTTAAAAACAGGTAAAATATAGCTTCTGCAGAACCTTAGTATATAATTTGTGCTACCACAGTATCAGGCCAAGAATTTGATCACGCTGCTGGAAACTATTAGCCACCTTTTGACCACCTCAAAATGCTGCTGTTAATGGCTAAGTTAAAAAGTAGCTCTCAACTTTGTTCTGGGACCCTCTGAAGCTGGAGGTTTCTAAAGTGTGTGTGAAGGGTTTGAAAATTGGGTGTCTTCTAGAGCATGTCCCTGTTCTGGGAGATTTTGGAGCTGGAGAAAATCTGGAAGATCTATTGATGATGCAGCTTTGGATGGAGGAGTGGGCAAATGGCTCTTTGGGTGGGAGGAGGGCAGAAGCTGTTCAGCTGGGGAATGCACTGGGAGTACTGGCGTGGGAATGAGAGAGGGAGGAGCAGGGTGGGTGTGGGGAGTTACTGCTCTGTCTGAACGGAGCTCGTCGCTTGCTGTAATCAGAGGGATGGCCTCCCTCTGCCTCCTGGTACTGAGAGGCACTTGACCTTCCTGTCCCTGCTGAAGCGAGGTGCTCAACAGTAGAAACTACTTACCTGATAACTGCTGCACTGAAGGCTGGTCATGTGTGCTTAACAACTGTGCCTGAATGGTTTCTACTACCCTCTTAAAACGACGGCTCGGACCTGCGAGGAGAGAAGAGGCACAAACGGCCGTGAGAGGAGCAGGAGCCAAATCCTCACACAACCCAGGGGCTGGAGGGGAAGGATCACAAGCGTCTGCCCTTCAGCCTTGTCCCCAAGAGCGTATCTGTCCTTCGGGCAACGGCACGGCTCTGAGGAACTCTGGTGCAGCCCCCCCCCCCCGTGAACAGGGACCGTGCTGTGCTGGAGCTAGCAGGAGGGAGGATGGCTTTTGTGTTCTTTGGTAAAGACAGCAAGGGGGGGTTGGTTGGCTGGTTTGGTTTAGCCCCATGGGGGGCCATGTGGCTACCCAGAAGAAAAGGGTCAAACCACAACAGGTGACTGCACGTTTCTGTTCCAGCGGCCTCACGGTGCCCAGCCGAGACACCGAGACCTTTGTGTGAAACAAGGAGACAGCACAGGGAGGGCTCAAATCCGATGCACAGAGCAGGCATTTTAGTGCTAATCACGGTGGCGGCAGCTTCACCTCTTTGGGAATCTCTTTCCCTCCCAGCATGATCAACACCATTTTTGTTCCTGACGTGCTTCTTGCCCAGTCTGACTCTCCCCCCAGGTCAAGACAAGTTATGTTCCTTCCCTGGCAGAGCTCTCTTTGCAGGTTCTGTCTCAGCAAAGAACGAGCCAGCCTGCACCCACCGCACGGCTTTGCCACGGTTACCTGATAGGAGTGTGAAAGTGACAGAATAGATCCCGTTCTCCTTCTGCGCCTCTCCCCCTTCTGTGTATGTTATGTCCACCTGGAACTTCACTGGCTTCTGGAAGACAGCAGGACCTCCTGTGGACTTGTATTCTGCACGGAAACTTGTCTGTGAGATGACACTGTGACTGAGGCTTGGGATCTGAAACAGGTTGACAGAAGGAGATAGTAGAACCAGAGCACAAGGGGAACAAAATGGCAAAATTTGATTTAGAACACCACACGTTTCCAGAGTGGGTAAGATTTGCCAGACTTGCTTCTGGACTTGGATTTTTAATGCACAGAGCGTTCTTGTGAAATCCGTCAGAGTGTAGGTTGCTTGGCACTGCAGAAGAATGCACTGCTCCTCACAGGACTGACCCAAATGTAAAGGCTGAATATTGATGGAATACCCACCATGCTTATAAAATCACAAATATATTACATTATTATAATGTAAAATATTTTTTACATTATTAATGTAAAAATACAATTAATTTATATTGCACTACAGAATTACAATATAAAAATACAATGTTGCACAACTTCATACACTCAGCCTTCCCTTTCCTAGTCATCTGTCGCAGCACTCTCCAAACCATCGTTACACTCAGTCTCATAATCTGAAGGTCGTGACTTCAAGCCTCACATGGGGCAGCAATTGTCGCAGCACTCTCCAAACTATCGAGCTGCAACAAGGTCTTTTACCATCTCATCCCAGCACACTCTTCATGCCAGTCCCTCTGCTGCCTTCGCCTCATCCAGGGCACACTCACTCTCTCTCACTTTTCTCTGTTTCTTCCTCGGCTGCCCTCTCTTCATCAGCTGCCCAACCCCCTACCAGAACCAGCCACAGCTGCACCTTAGCTATGTCGGCCAACGCGCCGCCCCTGAAGCCAGCCCACAGCTGTATATTATCAGTGCTAATTAACACAGCTTCGTTCCTCTACACTCATCTACCAGTTCCGAGAAATGTCTTTTGCTGAATGAAAGCTGATACTAAGGAAGAAGGCAGAGAAGTCAGTGGGATGTAAGACTGGATATAAAAAACCACCTGAGTAGCCTGGTCTGATCTCACAGCTGATCCTGTTTTGAGCAGGAGACCTCCCCAAGTCCTTCCCAGCCTCAGTTGGTTGGTGGTTCTATGATATCAAATAGACATCAGGACACAGAGCAGACACTTAGACAAGCGCCTGGGATATCCACAGGGAAAGCATACCTGCAAATAACTTACCCAAACCACAACTCCTATCAATGTGTAAAAGAACTCTGAGAAGCTTTCTGGTATCAACTGTATCTTCAGACCCATGGTAGAATTTCATAACTGCCTAATTTTCAAGCAGTTACCATTCACAGTTCCTGCCAAAATGTAACATGCTCACGTTCTATTTATTGCTCCACAAAGGACCAGGTTTTTTTAAAATATAAACTCAAATCACTTGGAAATCTGGCCTCTAATTTAGGAAGAAAAATGAAGACGAGTTCTTTGAGAAGCTGACCTTAAGGCTTAGGCTGTGACAATGCATTTAAGTTGACTGTAGGAGACGATTCATAGGGTTTGCACACAAATCACTACATCACACCTCAACCCCCCCGTGAGGGGTATGTACAAGATCACCAATATAGACAGCAGTGCACGCTACGCAGAAGCACAGCTAAACGCTCAGAACCGATGCAGTAACATGGCTGCTGCAAACCACTCTGAGATGGATCCCAGGGCCTGACGCCTGCTACTATACTGCATCTGCTCCTCGTATGCCTTTACAGATAAAAGGATTATAGCTGGGTTTTTTCTGGAAGAAATTCATTGCAGCACCAGAAACGCTAAAAAGGAGTGCAGTATTTTGTGGAAAACAGTATCAATTCAACAAATGATATAAGGAATTAAGTCTCCTTCTCTTAATTCTATTGAAAAAAAGTCTTAATTATATTGTCAGCTACCTTGAATTGAAAAATCTCTTGAATTAACTTTACTGTGCTGACATTTTCCTCATTGGTACTTCTAGATAGTAAGAATAAGGGCTTTCTACAGGAAAAAACCGACAATTTCCCTCTGTTTTCCTAGACTGTATATAAACAGCTTCTGCAACAACTGAAACTCCGGTCACCAGAGGAAATGCCCCTTCTTTCTGCCATACAGCACTGAAGAGGAGATATAAAGTAACAAATGCAGATGTGAGACAGGATTTTTGTCCAGCTACAGTGGTGGAGGGCATACCCAGCAGAGAGAGACCCAACCCGCTGTCCCAATGGTGACTGAAAGGTTAGTTTGACAAAGCAGCAAATCACTGTCTCGATGCCACATCAGCAGTGTGCTCCGACTGCAGCCGTATCCCAAGTGCTGGCAACCTGAAGACCCTGCCAAGGAGGCTGAGACCTTTTCTTGCTTCAAGGAGTACTATCTGCAGTTAGAAATTCAGACTGAGACCGGTGGAGGCCCGACTCAAGAGGCCATGTAAACGAACCCCGCTGAGGATGCACTCGACGGAGCCGAGCCGCTGCCCTGTAACACGTGGCACAAGGTGCCCTGGCTCCAGCGGGCAGCTGGGGTGACTTACCGAGAGGAAAGCGTGGACGATATCAGCCTTAATGGAGCTTAGTGGTTTGTCCTTAATGACCACAAAAATCTGTTCTTCTTTCTCCAAGTTGATGAAGTTACCGAACCAGGATTTTTTGGCAAGCCTGACGTGATGAAAAGAAAAGAGATGGTTTAAAATATTGCGTGCTGTTTCTCACATACCCCCAGCTAGAAGGAAGAAATATTAAAAAAACACGCATGAAAGTTCTGATAACCCTCCAGATGTGATACTATTACTAACAGTGAGTAGAAAACAGTGTCGGAGACTATCCAAAACAACATTTCGCTTAGTGAAAACTGCTAAAATGATGGACTACCCTGCGTTAAGTCTGGCAGCATGTCACCAACAAAGAGAAATCAGGAACAATGGTAACCCT
The DNA here is from genome assembly GCF_023634085.1 of Falco cherrug. NCBI lineage: Eukaryota > Metazoa > Chordata > Aves > Falconiformes > Falconidae > Falco > Falco cherrug. The sequence goes on along the minus strand of NC_073706.1, from coordinate 35,955,950 downwards.
TTTGACTGAGCCAATATACCAATTAATACTGCGTAGATAAAGTGCATGTAAGGCAGGGTTATATAGTAACCTTAAATAAATAAATAAATAAATAACACATTTCTGGTTTGTCTCCGGGGATCTCTCAATTTCTTGTGACAATAAGCAGATGCTGGTAACACAGGGATCTAAGTTTCCCCCTACCCAATTTCAACCCCTTTGGTGTTTTAGGACTCAGAAAGTTCCTTTTCTGAAGGTGGCCTGTTGGGGTGACAGTACAATCACAGGATCTTGCTTTAAGTCAAGCTGTAGGCTTCACTGGACCTCCAATCTGTCAGTGAGTGAAATCCACGCCTATGCAGAGGGCCAGGACAAAGGCTGTCCCATGCATTAGTCCCATTCAGGGTGTCTGTATAACGAGTGAACTCCGGCCATCCCACAAAGGAATGAATTTTCAGTACTAAGGGAGAAGGTATCAACACCATGCACAACGCAGCCCAGGCTTTCCACTGACAGCAGTTCCACTTCGCAGTTCCTTTCAGCATCAGATGGTGGTTTCATCATAAAATGAAATTGCTCTGCTTTTTCACACTGATCGTACCAACAAATGTTTGATTTTGCTTCTTGTTTCACCATCTCAATGCACTTTGTTGACATTTCCTTTTAAGTAAAACAGGCTAAAGGAAAAATGCAGAGACATGAACGTTACTGGGAGACATTACCCAGAACTTGAAGGTGGCACCTCTGACAGGTATAGTTTTGATGGCACAGAAGACGCTGTCAGCTATGACATACAGCCAAAGAATTGCCGGACCAACATAAACCCAGGAAAAATTCCACTGAAATCAGCCATATTCTAGTAGGGAAGAATTTAGCATGGAAATGTCAGAAATAAGAAGACCCGCCACCAAGAGATCGCAGGTTTTTTCCTCCACAGGGTATTTTATAATGCCACGACAAGTCCAGTTTGCAGCATGGCAAGCAACAGCCTTTCACTGGTTTTGGCGGACATTCACTGCTGTGTGGAAGACAACCTCGGCAGAGAAGGGGAGCCATCTGCAGAAAGGATTGCTGTACCTCCGCTTCCCAGCAAAGCAATCAACAGCTGGAGGGAGTCATTAGTAGATTCACTTGCTGCAGCAAAGACTCGGAATGAGGAAGGGCAGAGACTAGGAGAGAGAGGAACAAACTAGCAAACTAATTTGAAGTCTAGACCTTCGGGATAAAGAACAAAGCTTGACTTCAGCAGCATCCAGCAATTTGCACTCATTGCTCCACGGATGGCCCAGCTGTCGGCTCACCGCCCATCTAATGCGCACGGCACAAAGCCCACCACCAGAAGACCGCTCCACTGTGCAAACAATCATTTGCTTCTACTTACTGCAGGCAACCCAAAATAAGGGTACAGGAAGATGCCCTTGCAATTTGGTAAACCAGTGCCCCCCACTCAATTAAAGTGGGCTGGAAAACTGTCACTCCCTAAAATATTCATAGGCAGCTGTAACTACGCCGGTGAGCCAGATATTAGCATAGGGAGCAGTAAAGAGAAAGGGCCTCTCATTTAAATGGGTCGTTAAGGAGCCAGGGTTAGAGTGTGAAAGGAAATTACATACTAATTAGCTCATGTGTCTCACACACACCATAACAACTCTGCAAGCCCCTGGAGAGCTGGGGCAATAGCTCCCTGCATGTAAAGGGTCTATGCTCATTAGTAAATTAGCACCTGGTTATCCATCTAAAACGGCTGGTTGTCTTAGGCTTGCGTGTGCCACGACCTGACCCGGGGCTGGCTATGGGGACTCCAGGGGCCCACGTGGGTCACACATGGACGCTGGGCCCGGAAACCGCATGCGTATTTAATTGCAGGTCTGCCGTGTTAAAATATGGCTTTTCATTTTTCTGTTTTTGTTAACGGTTTTGTTGGTCCTTCACTTATAGGTCTCTTAACAGGTTCAAGGGAGCCTGGGCCACAGGGGTCTTCTCCTGCTCAGCTGGGAAACTTGGTCTGGGGTCTCCAGAGTCCGGCTGAGCTCTTCTCTTTGGCAAGGTTATCGCCAGTAATACTGACCCGGGAAGATTCACTGAGTCTGGGCTACGCTCCAGCTTGTTAATCACTGGAACTCACGAAATAATTTTGCTGGTGTCACATAAGATGGAATAGATGCCAGTGGCCTCTCCTGTTCCTGGAATGAACAAAACCAGGCCAGAGCACACATGCTTTTCTCCCCCCGAGCAGCAGAACTAGCTGTGCCCACACCTGGGAAACACGCCGCCGAAGAAGGGGGGGCAGCTGTTACGTGCTGCTGGCTCGGGTTAGAATGGGCATGCGCCAAGGAGCCTCGGCACCCTGAACGCGATGCTCTAGCATCTCACAAGATCAGGCTGTAAGCAGTATCAAATGCACTCAAAATTCACAATCTTCTCTCGTCATGGCAAACCTCCTAAGGGGGAGGGAGATGGGAGGTATGTGTGGGAGGCTGGGTATGTAGATTACTCTAGGGAATCTAATCAGGTGTCCAGTTGATGAAAAAGCAAATAGATTAGCATGAAAATGGAGGCTGGTGCTTTATTACTTCACACTGAATTTCTCACTGCTATAATGTTGTTCCTTTTCCTACTTCTGGAGCATCTGACTGCGTCGCCTTCTGGAGAGCCTCACTGTGTACCCTACCTGTTCCTGAGCGCCCGGATCCATAACCTCCAGAGGTGTACCTGCTTGGCGTAAATAACGGCATTTCTCCCCCAGCAAATGCAGCTCTGCAGCTTTAATGCAGCCGGGGCGATGTCTAAATGCCATCCCTAACGCATTCTCTAGGACTTTTCCTATGAGGAAGCAGAGCCCTTCCCAGACATGTCAAAGTGCATTACCCACTCATCAGCCCCGTTAAATGAACGGCAGTCATCGCTGTACCAGAGCCGGGGCATGTATCTATCGCTCAACCATGAGCTCAATACAGCTCCTGATAAGGGTATCTTATTTCTTACAGAAAAGGAGAAAACACTAGAAAAAATAAAGACATGTGGAAGTGGGCACTGAGCAACAAGACATCTATCGTTAAAATATAAACCAGTTCATTATTTTTTATGACTTTTATTATGTTTACTGCGGGGTGCAGCTCAATTGAACTCATTAATATGGCAATTATACAGAAAAAGAAAAAGGGCCTTAGGCTTTGACTTGCATCCAAACTGCCTCAAATGACAGGCACTACTTCCCTACACCAGCTTTTAAAGAGTGAGTGGGAAGCAGAGAAGGCAATAAATTAACAGAAAAACTTCCACCGATATACATACATGAAGAGGAGAAAATTAATTCTGAAGATTTTCTGCTTTAATGGCCTTAAAAACATTTGAGATGAGAATATCATATATTTCTTTGATAAGGATGTGTTCATTTTATGAAATTCTCTCATGCTTCTCTAATAGCAAATGCTCCGAAGTGTTGGAAACACAATTTATTCCGTTTATCTTCCTGGATTTCTTTTTACTAACCTTTACTATTCCCTACCTCTCCCTCTCCTGAAGCCTTCACCCCCTCCATTCTGCAGCATTAGCTATAGAGTGCCCATCTTATACCAGATAAATGCCAGGTCTGGGGAAAGTTGTTAAGGCAATACCATTGTCACCAATTATAAAACTTTGGGCCCAAAATCTCCATCTAAGACTCATGAATATTTCACACAAGTATCTTAACAAAAGGCCAAATTGCCTTGGTTGGCAGGGTAGGTCTATGGGCACTGGGTGCACAAACACAAGCTGTGAAAATAGAAAGGAATAATTTGGCATCTGTTGCATATATTAGGAAGTGTTTGGAGCCGCACTCCCTGGCAGGGACTTCCAAACCTGCCATGCAGTGACGCACATTTGTGCAGCAAAATGGCTGAAATGTACGTTGACTTTTAGGGAATGAGTCTGGTGAATATGAAACAGCTTCTGCATGTCCCAGTGCCGCTGCCTAGAATTAACACTGCGTTTACTATTGCAGCCAAAGATTCCTCTGAATTATCTTAGCAGAGGCTTCTGCATGTTATCCTGAGGATGCAAACTCTCCTGTACTAAGAGGAAGACTTTTTAGTGCACAGTTAGTGCCAGTATAAGCCACTGATTACCCTCTCCACTCCTCAAGAGTGGTCTGCTCGACAACCAAATGAAATAAGAGAGAAGGAACATGTTACAAACCTAGTAAATTCAGCGAGCCATGAGAAAATGAGGTGGTTACTGGGAGACTGTTCCATCACCTGTTGACCCCACTGCCATTACTGAGGTATAGACTTTATCCAGGTCATCCCATCCCATCCCATCCCATCCCATCCCATCCCATCCCATCCCATCCCATCCCATCCCATCTCCATCCAATGGTCCTTAGCAGAAGAACCATTTCACATCTCTATCCCGTTCACAGGACAACAGGTTACCATCAGATATTGACCCAGAACAGGAGTATATTGCCCTATGACATTCAGGCAAGGAAATTACATTGGTATGTGGTGGAAAAAAAGTAACGTGCTGGCAAATTACTTACTCTGGGGATGATTCTGGGGTTAAATTAGACATCTCCTCTGGTGTAGGTACTGCCCATGCACGCACAGCCAAAGAGAGGGAGGGAGAAAAGAAATTGCTGATTCAGTAACCCTTCCATTTTCTGCTGTATACCAACGAAACAATTCTGGCTTTACACCCTCCTGCATTTGCCCACTGCCTCTGCAGACCAGTTCTGACATTTGAACATTGGCCGTACGTCTCTAGATCACTGTATCTAACCGAGTGCTGCATTTCAAGGCTCGCCCTACCCCTCCTTAAATGATGCTATGAATCTGACTGTAATCTTGCACTGGCTTCAGTGGTTTACAGTTCAGACCCAGCCCCTGTGCCAATCTCACTGCTTGACAACTGCTTCAAAGCCCAGCAGATGCAGCTCAGTCACTGCTGCAATCCTCTGCATTTCCCTGAGACAACGCCCCTGACCATCACGGTTCAAAATCTAACTCTTCCGTGGCTGTAATCCTCCTTTCCCACGGGATCACATCCCAGTGCCCTGTAAAACCACAGGGTGCTGGGATCGCTGCTCATGACATCTGAGGATAACGCATGTGACTTTGGGTGCCCTTTGCCTGAACGCAAAAAGCCACCTGGAGCTTGAAGCAGAAAATTTTGCACATCTTAACACTCCAGAGACTCTCAAAAACTGAAATAGGCCAGCAGATACGAAACCACTGATTATATTAAGGGGATTTTTATACCAATTACCAAAGGAGGTAAAAAAAGCATTAACCAAGATCAAACAAGCTGTGCTTCAGAAGGACAATTTCAACCTATTGCCACGGGCTAGTTTTTCTCAGCTGAAGGCTCAGCCCACGGCTATGGAGAGGCAGTGCACAGCCATGGGGGAAAACAGCAGAACTCCAGGTTCGCTGAACAAAATGGGTGGAGAAGCTGGAGATAAAATTTTCTTGTGTTCTAAGAGCCACAACAGGGATAGCAAGAGGGCTCAGGAGATGCTGTGGGAGCAGGTGCAGTGGCACGACAGAGCCTGCTCACATGTGCCTTGGGTTAGGACTGGCTGATGCCATCGCTCTCGTTTTCAATAGCAATATTCAGGCCTCAGGACCTGAAATCTGCAGAGCCACGGAGAGGTATCAACTCGCTGCCGAATGTCTGCCCAAATCAGAAGGACCCTGAGCGTCTGGGCGAGCACTCACCTTGCAATTTCCGGCGATGGAAGCGAGGAGACCCCAGGAAACTATTCTTGATTGAGTTGAGTCGTGTCCTCCATGGCATTCCTCCAATGCTGGGGCTGGATGGTGGTGTTGGGTTGGGTGTGCCTGCTGGGCTCTCCTTTGGCGTATGGACAGGTGTCCCCTTGGGGGTAGGGAGGGGACTTCCCCTTGGAGAGGGGTGAGGGGTGACCTGTATGATGGGGATAGATTTGGTGCTTGGGTCAGTACTAGAAGGGAGCAATCTAACAGGAGACATAGGGTTGGTCTGCACTTTAGGAACAGCCAGCTGTGGGTTAAAGCCGGCAGCAGGCGAGCGGCCCTGGGCGTTCTGCACAGGGGTGTTCTGGGAAGAGGGCGCGCTGGTATTGCTGGTAGGGAGTGGGTTGGATTTAGTAGACTGGAGTGGTTTTTCGGCCAATTTGCTCTTGGATGGCAAAGTCTGCGTCTTTGGGTTGGGCTGAAGTGCTGGCTTTGGTTGGAGTACATGTCCAGGCCTGGAGGCGTTCCTACAAGCATCAGGGTCCAAGGAGACTTGGGGTCGGGGAGAGAAAGGGAGGTCGGAGGTCTGAGGGGGGATGAAGAACTTTCTGATAGGCTACAAGACAGACGCAGAGTGTCCATGCACATCAAAAACAGTGAAATACGCATAGAGCGGGCGAGCAGAGAAAGGAAAGTCAGAATAAAATCCATCCAAGTCACAAAGATGCACCATGTCACAGGGAGACACAAGAGATGGAGGTGAAGGGGTAGTGGGGGGAGGGATTTTGCAAAGAAACAAAAACGAACAAACAAACAAAAAACAAAAAAAAAAGACATGCAGTTAGCTGGGAACACAGCATAATCAACAACAGCAGCAGCGGCAGCAGCAAGAACAACAGTGTCATAACAGGCTTCATCATATTAACCAACCATGTGTCAGCAAAGGAAAACAACAGAAAGAAAAGTAAAACAAAGGAAAAGTATAAAAAAAAAACAAAATGAAAGAAAGTAACCAAGAAAAAAAGAAGAGAGAAATCTCTCTGGGATTGTTCTGATTGCCCTGCAGTGAGAGAAGCACGATGCTGTAGGGAGGTGAGGAAGGGGAAGAAGAACCACTCAAGCCACAGACAAATTGAGATGTGCCAATGGGACCACCTCTTCCAGCTCCAAGTGCCTGTATGCAAACCCAGCAGAGAGATGGAACTCAAAACAGGTGTGTGATACACACGGGGTGGTAGGCGATACACACAGCTACTGCACACAGCGGTCAGAACCTCTTTCCTTCCTCTTTACCCCCGTCTTTGGCTAATGCGCACCCCGGCTGCGCCAGACATGGCAGAAAGAGGGGGCGAAGGGAGAGGGACCCCGCGTGGGCATCGCCTCTCCTCCCCTGGCCTGGCAGGTTAAACTGCTCAGCCTTCTCTTGGAGGCTTCCGAGCACACACCACCACGGGAAAAATACGAACTCAGGTGGTGTTTGGTTTGTCCGCAGCTACAGCCAAAACTTGAGTGAGGCCTGGCAAATATTTTGTTTATCTGGGAAGAGATGATACTTCCCATCAGACTTTATGCTTCTCCGGCAACATCCCTCATTGTACTGAAGGACAGCTTGACAACTGGAATTTCTGTCATAAAGTCACAGCAATATTTGCCATTAAGTCCCAATTCTATGGAGGGGGTGGGGTGAGCCATTGTTTTGCAAGACACAGTTTAAAAAGAAAAACACAACCAAAGTTCATAATCCATCACCGAGTTACCAAAATGGGATTATGATTTTTTTTTTTCCCAAACAAGAACATATACACACGTTAGAAGCATTTGGGAAACCAAACAAACAGCAATACACAGACTTGGGAGAATAGAAGCCTTTTAAAGGGATATTAGCAATCTAAAAATCACATTTAAAACAAAGGTCCTTACAAAACATTGCTGTTAACACCTTAGATTACAAGCACTGGCAGAATTGTAAAAATAGAAATCACTACTCAAAGTCTTTCGGTTTGGACTGTGCTCAGATTGTGAAGTCTAGAAATTACTATCCATTATAAATGATTTACCATTATAATTTTTATTTTTATTATTATTACAATTATAATTATCATTATTACTATTATTATTATTACTATCCATTCTTAACACCTACAAGCTGTAACCAAGCACTGTCCATACATACCATGTACACATAACGATGCCTCAAATCTCAGTCCCAGGTAAGCACACTCACTATTGAGTTTACTTTCTGGGTTTGATGGATTAGCCCAATGCTGTCATATTCAAAAAATGCAGAAATGTATTGAAGACTTAAGTCCTAAAATTGTTTGCATCAAAGCTGTGTAATTACTTCAAAGGACTTAGGGTTAGGCCACCAAGACTAAAAGAAAATCACTACATCAAAACATTTGTGTTAGGATTGTAAAGTTAAAACTAAAGTGTGCCACGTTGGTAATTCGGATAACCCGTGAGAAAGGAAGGGGAAAAGAAGAGGAAAGTGGTTAATTTATGGAAGTCACTATCAGCATCTGACAAGTCATCTTTTGCAAATGACACCAATGGATAAAAGTCAAAGACTGTTGATTGCAAAAGTTTCCTTGCAGTTTTTGTATCTTACATGTATGATGATTTGAGAAACAAATTTGAAAGAAAGTCGGTCAAATGCAGCTCCCTCTCAAGCCATTAAGAATCTGAAGGGGCACCCTTAATTACCACATTTTCAATAATGAAATAAAGAACACGATCAGGTCTGTTGTGCTGGTGCGATGGGGAACATCACTGAGATTTCAGAACTCCTAGTTGCTGGAGGATTCAATTCATCATAGAACTGAGCCTCAGCAGCACACAGAGTGGAATGTGTATTTGCTTTTTAAAGTATGTTCTCTTTCAATAATCTAAGGTGCTATTAGAAGCATAGGTAAGGACGTTTAAAAAAATATGATTTTTATTCCAACATTTCCTTTTAAGCCTCACATGTGACCTGCCTTAATATTCTTAAAAAAAAAATGATTTTTATTCCAACATTTCCTTTTAAGCCTCAAATTTGACCTGCCTTAATATCGTTATGATCTGCTGAAAATGCCATCTGGTTGCTAAATCCCTTTGAAGACTATTTAATCAACTGCCTCTTAAAAGAATAATGGTAAGATACAGCAACGATGGGACAGATCTTGTCATCCTTATTCTTTGATGTAGTCCTACTGAGATGCCAGAAATTGATCCCAAGAGATCAATTAATGAGATTAAGATTTTGGTTTGCTACACTGGATGCTTATTTTGTGCACACAACTGTTTCCATGCTCTTTTTCAGTACATTTTGCAGTGGTGTAAGAATTCTCAGGCTCCTGCTTCATTCCACTGACACCCAGGAGTCCCAGTGCAGAAACAAGGAAATGGATCTTCACTGGTTCCTGGCCCGTTAAAGATGCAGAGGAGACCACGAACACATTTATGCCAGTTGCAAAACAGCGTAACAACTGATGCAAACCCAGAATGTGTTTCAGAAAAGAGTTCCACCGAGCACGGAGCTGGAAGCTGTATCAGTCTATAAACTTACAGCTGACAGCGTGTCTTTATGCAGAAGAATTACACACGATGCTACTGGGGAATTACAATGTTAAACACTTGGAAAACTGATGTTACCTTCATATACCTAAGAACAGATCCAGAGCATCCGTACCCTAACACTGTATCCATTTCCAGTGGGGGGATGGCATCTTCTCCTGAAGTCATGAAAAGTGTGGAGAAATCCTCCAAAGACTCGGCCAGGCAACTGGGTAACCTGCACGGCCACAGCCCCCCAGGCTCCTTGATGAGGCCTCGACTTTTGTAAGCACTGCAGCCTTGGGGTGACTAAATGGCCTCGCCAGACACGAGGAATGCTCGCTCTTATCCCTAAAGAGTTACCAAGGAGAGGGACGCCTCTGTCACTGCACTAGGAAACTGTAGTAACTTTGCTACAGGTGTACGGTCAAGCACGTTTTGTACTAGCTGAGGATCAGTACTGGCCGAGTATCCGTATTTAGCTGACTGTATACTGAACAAGGGCAGTGAAAGTACCTTATTTAGAGGGCTTTGAGTGTTCTTTTCTCATCTTAATTAGCCAGCTTCTTCCTCTCCTTTTAAATTTGCTAGCCCTCAAATTTGTACAGCCTATTTTCTCTGACTTTCTAATACAAGCTATTCTGAGGCAAAGAGCATCCAGCTGGCTGTAACCAGCATGGTTTGGCGCTCTACTGTGACCTGACTGAAGACAGCGACGAAACCCTTCCCGATGCACGGTCTGAACCCACGCCGCACACGGATCCCGGCTGGATCTGGCGGTGTTTAGTCACAGCCACGTTATCCTGCATGCTGATGAGACTGGAAAAGGGCGAGGGCACAGCGAGACCCCTGTAACAGCGCTGGGAGCATGTGAGAAATTCTCTGCTCGCATTTGTAAATAGCATTTCCCTCACCACTCATGAAAATTTACAAGCTGCCAAGGAAAAACAAAACATCCCAGCTAAGAGCCACAGCTCTGGAGCAACAGATGTCAAAAAGCATCAAGCATGTGTGAGTGAACTGGACTAACAGATCTTGAAGCGGCACCACTTACCCTTGGACTGCTGAGAGGACTGGTGGAGAGCCCAGACGACGCTCCGCTGATTGACCGAGACCTGGATGGACACAATAAGGAAAACAGCCCTCAGAACACTTGGACAGGTAAGAACCCTGAACACCAGCCACCACAGGCACAGGCATGAAGTGAGGAGGAGGAGGGAGGCTGTCACTGGAAAAGCACAGGACTCTTTCCTTTCACTACTGTCACCTTTTGCAGTTGCCCCACCCTCAAACCAAAGAAGCGCTGCTGCTCAGGGAGGACGCTATAATCCCTTTTCATTAAGGGAGCTGCTACCTTCTTTTTGGTCATCAAGCACCTGGAAGCTACTGCGCCTGACCTGTGCAAGCTGAGCTGCTGGATTCCAACAGGACTGTCAAGACATCCGTGTTGGTGCTGAGAATTCTCTCCCGCACAGTGCTGGTAAACACAGAATGAGGCATTCTCTGTCAGAAGCAACATGGAAAAGCACCGTCTGTACAAGGCACAAAGGTAGGGGATTCTTCCAGATATGAAGAAAAAGCGCCAGGTCTCCATGCCCCAGGCACAGAGTCATTTCCTACGGGATGAGCTCCCGTGCTGGCTTAACCCCTGCCAGCCCCCCACCGATGGAGCTCGATGGGGTAACCCCTGCCAGCCCCCCACCGATGGAGCTCGATGGGGTAACCCCTGCCAGCCCCCCACCGATGGAGCTCAGGCCTCCCCTCTCCAGCAGGACTTCCCACTGCCCGGTCTGCTCGATGGGTAACGAGTTCTGCTGTGGTTGGTGACCTGACTGCTATCAAGATAACAACCCAGGTGCCCTCAAAAAGAGGCCAGTCAAGGGAGAATAAACCCTCCTGCTATTTGCTGACAAGGTCACCTACACTGTAATGCTCTTACGCTCTCCAGCGAAGGCCACCTATGAAAAATATCAGCTGTAGACAATAAAATGTACGAATGGGCTATGCTAAACGCGCTGAAAGGGCAGACAGGCCCAACGCACAAACATCTCAGCAGCAGAAGTTTCCAGGAGGAGGGCTGCCCAGCAGGGAAAAAACCCGCCTGTGTGACTGTGCCTGAGTAAGCCCCAAGGGCAGCTGCCTCCTACCCTTTTCAAACAGAACGTCACCTTGAAGACCGAACCATCTGACAGCAGAGGACCTGGCTAAGAACCTGGTTGTCCAACAACCACCATGCAATGTCAACGTAGCAAACCTACCAACGTTTCACCTGCAGCAAGAGCCGTGAAAGCAATTACTTGCCTTCAGGTAACAAACATGAAAAGGTGAAATCCTCTAGAAGCTCGGAAAGCAGAGTGCCAGTGTGCATGTGTATACACATACATATTTAAACTTGACATAGGTCAGAGAGTTCATGTCAGTTTATACATAAAAGCATTGAGAACACAAATTGTCTCAGTTCACTCTCTTCTACTGTTATAGAAGAATCAAACAAAAAAATCAGTTTACAAAATGGTGTCCCTGATATATTGTAAATAAATTTGAGTAGTAATGTTACTAAAAAAATGTGAACTGCAAGGGGAAATATTTCCAAGGGAAGAGCAAGCTACAACTGAACACAATGGCTGGTCCTGTTCTCTCTGTTTGTATCCTCTGCAGAAACTACTCACTGATGGTTGTCTTTGTATCTCATCGCAGTCTGTCCATCCCAGTAAGCAGGTGAAACCCAGAAGCCCTGCCTCAGCATGCTTTTTTGCCAGATAAAATATAAATTTGCGCCGTGAAAATCTGGGGCACTCATTCTACGCAGAAACTCCCCACCTACGTTCGTCCTTGTACCCTGCTGCAGTCTGCCCATCACAGTGCAGCAGTCAAAACCTAGAAGCTCAGTCTTGGCATTCTTTTGCACTAGATAAAACCTAAATTTGTACCATCATGATCTGGGGCACTCATAAAGGTTTATGCAAAGTAATTTTGAGGGGAGAACCGTCTGCCCCACTTTCAAAAGGCTGTTTTACGTGCCTCTCCTGTAACTGACGTAGCTGAGCGCAACACAGATGTGTCATGCATATGGGAAGTCCATGTAGTTAAAGTCTTCCTCGTATGAGTCATCAGAAAAAGCTTCTTCCAAACCATAAATTACAAGAGGAGCCTATAGGTTATCTTGGACAAATGTGGAAGGCATTTAGGTGCCCAGCAATGCAGCTAAACAACCTGCTTAGGAGTTAAACTCCCACTAGGAGATGTTCCCACCAACTCTCAACAGTGGTGGGAAAGTCCTCTCTCACACTCACCTGAATTCCAGGATACTTGATTAAAAGTTCCAATCTGCTATTTCCTTTTTGCAATCAGGTGTTTCGAACAGTCCTGAATTCTCCCCTCCCAACCCCATTGCCTCCTATGTTTTTACAAAAACGATCACACGCATGGAGGGCAAAACATGGCAGGCCCCACCTCCCAACTCCCAGTTCCTTATTGGAAGCAATATTTGAAAAAAGAGTTGTTGTGTACTGTGTTTTCATCCAGCCTAGGAGCCTGAGGTAGGGGACAGAAGAGAGAGTTAGTGTGAAATCCTCCTGGAAATGCATTCAGTATCCACATGATTGCTATCAAACAAGCTTTATCTCTGCTGCTGATTTACATGCAAAATATGTAAGAAGTAAAGTAAGCCCTATAGCAAGTTTTAGTTTGTCCACACTGGAAATGGTATATAGGAGCAGTGGAAAGAGTTTAAAGAATCCCGGGTTAATTTTAAGTGTTGGAGTGAAAAGAGAGCTGTACATATTCAAAACTTTTCCCCTTTACCAGAGAGTGCTGGTATGGGATATGACACCCAGACTGAGGAGCTTTTCCTTGCATCTCCTTCAATTTAATAAATCTCCCATAATTTACCTTTACAAGTGGGACACAGTTCCCAAGCTGGCTATAAAATCTCAGTACACTGACAGGTTCTATACTCCAGTACAGAAATGCTAACGAGCAAAAATGACAGATTTGTCCTTCCCAGCAAGATCATCTTAGCTGGGAAACGCCAGAATTCTGGTTTTTTTGGGTTTTTTTTTTTTTTTTAAAAAAACACACACATGCACTGCTCCTGTATCTCAGAGTCAGGTGGACAGAACTGGGACAGGGCCAAAAGTAATGAAAACGTTGCATTATGCTGAAACGCTGTAATGAAAAAATAGAGAAAATTTAAATTTTTATCCCTCTCACCAGAAAATGAAAGCATGAGGCCCTACAGGCAGCACATTAGGATGGCAGACCCTGGAAAATCTTATGTGGGGAATGAGGAGAAAAATATGACATCATCTTATCTCTGTGGCTACAAACTACATTTATTCAGTGGGAAGTATCTATTAGTAAGTAACATCCTATGTGTCTCTATAGGCATTACATATCATTGGAAGCATTAAATCTATACTTATTCCAATAACTTAATACTAAATGCAACAATCTAGGAAACTACAAACATTGCAATGTGGCTCCTTTTTCTCTGTGTTTTGCACTGCTGCATGCTTGGGCACTAACTCGAAGGAAGCCATCAAAAAGTTGTTGAAACTGCAAGCAGGGAAGTCAGTGCAGTTGCTCGGATAAAGAGCATTCCCTCAAAGACACCTGCCAGGTTTAGAGACACAAGAAGTGACTCTTTAGCCCCTTCCAAAGTGACACAGTTGTTTTGCCAAGCCTGGAGAGAGGAGTGGAAAAAACCCAAACAGAAGGGAGCTAGACCCAAGGCTTAGGAGGGGGAGGATGTAGAAGACACTCTAACCACAGGATGGGCACTGAGACCATTGCAGGCTGCTCCTCCCTCTCATGGACTGACAATAACCTGGAGACGTCTGAGCTATGAAAGAGAGAGGCCAAGGACTGACGAAATGTGCCTGTGTGGGCTGTGCTTTGTAGCTGTGATGATTTTATACCTTATTCAATCTGTTTGATACCTCAAAGTCAAAAGGTCCTTTGTTTTAAAGCAGTTTCTTACTGATTTTACCCAGCTGCTTGTCAAAGGGGAAGCCATGTGAGGCCCAATTCGTGTTACACCAGTGGTCTCTTACTGGTGAAACGGGGGAGCTGGAATCCAGTTTCCAGCTGGTTTCAGAGAACGGCAGCATTTCTTGAGAGCTGTGAGAGGTGAAGGGCTGAAGCCTCACGCTGCTGAGGTGCAGGCAGAGAGAAATACAAGAAGGAAAAGCGCAGCTGACCTGGCAGCCGCACCCCCCAGCACCCGTACAGCGCGCCCCTCGCTCCATCAGCGTCCAGGTGCTTTAACCAGTGCAGCTGCTGGTGCACACCAGGGCAGTACGAAGGCTTCACAGCCAGCAATTAACGTTTGCGTGGGATTTGGCATTTGTTTCTTCCTTGAATGACCGTCTCACAGAAATTTGTCTTATAATCAGCGGGGGGGGGGGGGGGTCTGCGCTTGCTGCAGTCCCAGCAGAACCTGCTTTCACAGCACAGTTTTACCAGGACGCTGATACAGCCTCTTAGCTGGCCAAGCTGGAGCCATGCTTCCAAGGAGGGCAGCCTGCAGCATGCATGCAGCGTGCAGTAATGCATCAGGCTTGTGTCCCTGGGTGAAATGCCTTAGAAACTTTGAATTGGGTTGATTCCACGTGTTGTTTTGAAAGTCATTCCCAAAATATCCAGCCAACCTCTTATTTGCTTCAAGCATAAATTGGGTGGAATTTGATACTCCTCTTTGCTTGCTCACTCAAATGAAACCAAAAAATTCTAAACTGTATTGCAGGGTATGAGACCCCTGGAAATGACCTGAATTAACCTGCGATAGGTGAGCAGCCTGGCATTGCGTGTTACAGCATTTCATCGCTATTACTCTTGGGTGTCTAAAAGATACAACCTGTGCTTCCTTCCTCTCTGATCCAGGGAATACGAACAGAATACCTCTGATGGTCCAGTGACTTAACAGTCCCAACTGTGCAAATAATACTAACTGTAACAGCTCTTACTGGGAATACTTATGCTTAGGTCAGAAGGTCTACTCATGATAATAACCACTTGTAAGATGAAGCCTTACAAAGAGTACAGAGAAAGGACTTGCAGGTGTTGGTAACACACCTCTTCTTCCTTTTAGTGCAGACAGAGGGTGATGTTGAACAGCACCACCTTCCTTAATTGGCCAATTATACTAAAGTTCCATTTATAAGTGGTTTAGAAAGAATTAATAAATAGTAAAGCACGCTACAAACATGAGAAGCTACTGGTGCTAATTAGCTTTCTCAATATGTATCCTCTCAATAAGCTTTTGCTGGAGTCTGTAGTGATCTATTACAATGTTTTTATTAAATCATTTACTAATGAAATATTCTCCTTCTGTTAAGTACTTATAAATGGAACTTTAATTTGAAGCGTGACTGCATTCCTAGTTGTACGTATATCCACTTTATTGAAAGTAAAGACCTTTGAAGACGTGTGTGTCTCTAGGGCCATCTGTTCACCTCTTAAAAAAACATATACTAAAAAGAGAGGGAATACCCAGCATTTTTTAAATAACACGGATGGGATTCAGCTTCATCTTAAAAAAAAAAAAAAAAAAAAAGAAGAAAAAAGGATAAATTAGGATAAAAATTAACTGGAGGGTACCAAACAGATACAAAAAGTGCTAAACAGAGAAGGGGTTTTCATTCTTGGAGGGTGTCCTGGTACCTGCACAGTGTCTGAGGATAGTTCTCTGTGCCCACAGACATTGAGACATCGAGACAAACAAAAGAACAAAAGAGAACCCAAAAGTAAATTATATGGAGTGTGACTCCAACATAAAAGCATACAAACACACACAAAAGCACCAAAAATGCTTCTTCCCACATCTCTCTCTCTCTCTCTCCCTGTGTAACGCCTCGTTCACTGAAGTGTGTCAGCCTGTATTGTATTTGTAAAGTGCAAATGAAAAGTTTCTCTACAAGATACAACAGGTCCCGCAACAGGAATAATCCAAAACTAGAGCTTACCCCAATGGATCAGCACTCGCCATCCTCGGAAAGGGAAAACGGAGAGGGAAGGAGAGAGAGAAAGAAAGAGAGAGGGATGCGGAGGCAGGTGGAGAGAAGAGTAGGAAAAGCAGAGTGAAATACTGTTCGGAGAACTGAACGGTCATAATTATTGCCACCGGTGCCTACATCTTCAGAGACCAGGAACACTAGGGGGACAGTTTCATTTACCAGAAAACAACTTTTGTCCTGCTCATAATATTGCAGACACATCCAACTTTGGCACTGGGGAGTACGGAGAGGGACATACTGAGGCTGTAAAAAAAAAATTCCCAGCCAAATCCCAATTCAAGCAGTCAGCAGAGCAATGGGGTTCATACTTCATGCTGCATTTCTTTTCTGCCTCTCACATAAGGCACAGTTACATCAGACTGTTACCAAGGAAATTGTTCTTTTTGTCCCCAGTTTGCTCCGTGTTGTGTCCCTCTGTCCCCCAAGCTGGCCTGGTAAGAAGTACTTTTTTTGCCACGAATGAACTGTGAAACGTATTGGTTATTAAAGCATGCATTTCTGAGCCAGCTTGGGAGCCCAGGGTACAAGATTGTAGCTCAAGCTGTGAATCCGCTTTGAGACTGGCTTATTAGTCATGATGGCCTTATAGTCAGGAATTCAGATCAGCTAGAACATACCAGCTCAGCAACCCAGCACTTATCTCTGTGGATGCCATCTTGTGCTCCAGGATCTCATTTTTCATTTAAAATAAATTCAGTCTCTAGGTCTTAAAGGTTGCAAAGAAAATCTTTCAAATGTGAATGGAGAATAAATCAATGCTGTGCTGAAAAGAGTCTGAAACAGCAGCTCTGAAAGCAGAATGAATCTCTGGCATGTTGACTTTGAAACCTAGCGACAATCAAAAACTTCAGTATTCTTAATTTTTCACTACTAACCAAAGCATTCAAAATCAGAAAGAATAGTCAGGTTATTAAGTTTTCAGAGGTGCAGGTAAGCCAACTCAGGAAAGTATCACCACCTTTTCACATTAAGAAGGATCAGATTAGAAATAACAAAAATTCGGGTGTTCTTACACCAAATTATTTTCAAGTTGGATGCAGCGCTTTTTTTTTCCTCTCTGTCTCGTTCTCTCTCTCTTTCTTTCCATTTTCAGTAACAGGCTCCCAAGCTGCCAGAGCTACCTCTGGCTGGGTGAGGAAAATCCATTCTCCACAAGACGGTCACCAACAGAAATGCCAAATTTAATATATGCCCAGTAGATTTCACAGTTTCCTGCTCAGTGCAACTAGCCATGCTTCCAGTTACATCAACACTGCAAATGCTGGGCTGGGCAGCGCAAGGCAGTTTTGAGAAAAGTTAAAATTAAAACATAGTTAGAATAGAAAGAAAAAGTTGTTGTGCTACGCATTGATAGAGAAGTGGAAAGAAGCATTACATTAAGTTCTTTTTCATGTGTTTGAGCGACACTCCATTTATATTTCGGCCTGGAGTGCAAATTTGGGTAAGATCTAATTCATATACATACAAATACATATATATGTATATATTCAGGGACATACACTGTCCTCGATTGTACCTGTACAAATCTATCTACAGTGATGTAACTGAGAAGAGCAAATTGACACCCATTGTATACTGGAACGTGTGTGTATATTTATACAGAAAATACACCCATATTCACACATGCAGAATATTAAAACGTAAATAGAATGGGTGCAAGAAGGTTGATTAATTTTTCTTTCAAGTCATTTTCCCAACAGGGAAGGCACTGAAGAGGTTAACAAAGAGAATGGAAAGCAAATTGACAATAGGGAAAAGGAAAAGGGAAATGAGGTTTAAAAAAAATGAACAATCCCAGGACACAATAGACCCAGAAGCGCAGACATGTGCATTCCCTACAATACTGAAGCAAGTGAACTACGGAGCTGCAGCAACCCAGATACAGAAGAAGAGAAGCACTGAAAGAGGGGGTGAAAGAGAAAGTCAGAAAGAAAGAAAAAGAAAAAGAAAGGGACAGTGGCCTCAGCTACTAAGACAACCATGTGCATCTAGAGGGAAGGGACCCTTAAAGATGCAGTATTCCTTTAAAAAAGACATCATAAAGTTGGATAATTAAACACTGGCCAAAAATTTAATGGCCACCATGATTAGCTGGCCCCATTTTGCTGGGGTCCTCTTTGCTGCCTACCCCTTGCTGCCGTGTGGCTGTGCGCAGAGCCAGAGTCCAGGCCCTCTCACTTGCCCACCACTGAGGTTCTGCATCCTAACTCTTCAAAGTGGGAGGGAGGCAAGACCACAGCAAACGTGGTCCTCCAAAAGTCAGCGTGGTCCTTCAGAGAGAAGGACCTGGGGGACCCCTGTGCAACGCTCTAACCTTCTCCTGCCGGACTCTGACCAGTGTCACCTCTGAGAGGGAACACAAAACGTCCGTGTGTATTTTGAAGTTCCCCCAGCGGTTACTGAAGGGTCATTCCCTTTGCTCGCACCACAGCTGCAGCAGCTGCTAGAGAGGGACAGGGCGACAACAAATGGTGCTGGGAACATCTGCTGGCAGCCCCTTCTCCTGTCACAGGTATCATCTCTGCACTTCTCTTACTGGACCTGAGTTTTAATTGCTGTGGAAAAGCTCATCTTCCGAGGAGTCTCAGACTTAACTTTTAATGCAAGAAGTGCCACGTGGTCAAGAACAGGATTTATGTATCGGGGGAATCAGAGAAAGGAACAGGAATTCCTGTGTCTGTGGTAACAGTCCAGGAAAGCCCACACACGAGAGACTGTATCACCACGGCTTCTTCACGGCTGTGAAACTGGGAGCTTTCTAAGTTCGGGTCCAATGCTTGTTCCTATCCCGGCATCTTAAAGAGGGTGCTGGACGCCCCGCGCCGGGCACAGCCTCTCCTGCAGATGTTCTTCACCGTGGCGGGTTCAAGAACTGAAGCACTGCCCACAACGGGCTGCCCCAGCCTGCAAAAGGCCAACACAGGGGCTGTCCCTCACACATCCTACAAGTCTCCTGACGCTTAAAAGCCACTTTTTATATAGAAAGTTGCTGTTAGAAGGGGAAATGGAAAGAAGAATGGTTTGCCCGGTCCAGAGGTTCCTTTACGGAACCTACTGCTTCCCCCTTTTTGAATCATATGGAATACTCCTAACCATTCAGTAAGCTAAGTGTTTGTCCAAAATGTATAAGGATTACATTTTGATGAAGAATTATCCATTGGGATGCCAGGTTTTAACATTAGAGAAAAATTCTCTTCCCCTGAGACTCAAATTTTAGGAACAGGTCAACTAAAAACTTCCCCAAAAGTCTAAACTTTGTTGTTGTTGTTGTTTCTGGGCCCACATGAGTCCACTTAAACTCCTAAATCTGGTGGCCTGCGTGTCTTCCATTGTGCCTCTATTCACAGTTGGGAGTTACGCTTTCTGTCACTCTTTGTCTGCCACTTGAACTGCTTGATTGGAATCATCCTCCGAAATCTGTCTCTGGTCACCTTTTCCTCTGGTGTTCTCTGGTGCAGCTGCAGCCAGGGTAGTCTTAAGGAGTTTGTCTCTCACCTACAGGCACTCAGTATTGTGCTCTGCCGCGCAGGATTTCCCAAGTTTCCTACCATTGCTGTCACTGACTCAGTTGTGCTGCTGTTTCTAGTGCTGGGAGCGAGGCACTCGGGGCTTTTCTAGTGTTTTATATTCCAGTCGTTCCCAAAGCAGTCTTAGCAAATATGTCTTCTGCCCTGGGCGTCCTCGCTCATGGCAGAACCGAACCAGAGGTAGCAGTAGGATGAAATTTTAGGGGCAGAAAACGTTGGTACAGTCAAAAGCTGCATTTGGGATAGCCTCAAATGAATAGTGCTATAGAAAAATATATGTAGTGTGGGGCTGTAAGTATCCCACCCTCTGAGTTTGTCTCTAAAGAGAGAACGGCTGGGTCCCCACAGGGAGAAGGTAAGTACTGCATCTTTAAGGTCTCAGCAGTGAGGTAGAGGAGAGGAACATATTGTCAGTGTTTATACCTTTCTTCTTTGTTGAATTTGGGATTGGCTTCAGAGATATCCAGGCTTTTACTGAACATTGTTTTACTATGGCAGGAACAAAGCGAGAAAACAGAGTTACTGGTGTGGACATTTATAAAAAAGAGTCACCTGAAGCAATGCTGGACACCCAGCCCCCCAACCCCTCCTCCTCCCCTTTTTAAGCAATTCTCTGACAAACCTTTCTTTTACTTTCCAACTATGGCTCCAGCCTACACACAGTGCTGAAGTTCATTATCTCCCCCTGACTTCTGAGGTCTAAGATGACGTCCCCCACACATTCCTGCAAACTCTGTTCTCCTTTACACAACTGAAAACCCAGGTACCATCTACTTTGTCACGTTGTCCGGGGAAAATAGAACATGCCTGAAGGCACAAATTGCAAAGTGCTCATTACTCAGACTTTTCTAGAAGACCTCAACGCTAAGCACAATCTGGGAAAAGGTTAAAATCAGACCACAGAGCCTCTTAGAGGAACGGTAATCCATTCTGTAGTCTAATTTGTAGGCTCCATTACCACTTAGTCCCAACTCTCTTCCCTATACTCAGGGTATAGAGAAATGCCCTTCTTGGGTCTGAATCCCTGAAGCTTAGAAGCAAAATTCCCCGTGCTTTGCTAAAGAGGCAGCTCTCTGTAATATATTTCACTGTAATATGCTTCGCTGTTTCACAGAACACTGCTTCCTAATGTTAGCTGATCTCTCATGCAAGCTATCCACTTCAATAACCAGAAGAAAATGAATAGTTAATGAAGCCCATTTTAGAACAGTTTTTGGACTCTCACAGCAGAGCTGCTGAAAATTTCTGGCATATCCCTGGGGGAGGCTAGCTCCCATGGAATTCTTCCTAGTCTGTGTGGTTTTGGCACCAGGGACAAATTAGCTGGTATTGAACTAAGCTCAGAATCTACCTCTTTTCTCTTGACTTTTCAATGAAATACCAGACAGTCTGAGAGGCGTGGATACCACAAGAGCAGAAGCAACTAAGAGATAGTTATAAACCCGTTTAGTTGACAACTAGCAGGGAAAACCAAGAATTAACAAAACTTGGTCACCAGTTTTAGGGTGGCTGCTGTTTGTGCATACTAACTTTGCCTTGTACGAAGACCCAACGGAGAACACAGGAGAGGTCAGCACAAGCATTTCAAGGAGTCTGTAAGCTCAAGGAGCAGCCTTTGTGCTGAGTTGCCCTGCTCCATTAGCCAAAACTAAGTCACTGAAGGACCAAGTTTTTCGCTTCATACTTTCTCAGCCTGTAGGGCTGAAGGCTGCCAAGTTTCAAATCTCACTGGGAAGATGTGCCCTTCAACAAGCCAAGACCAGACCCTTGTTGGGTTCCCTCATGGCTACCAAAAGCACAGTTCATCACACAGACACATATACCAGAGGTCATAACATAAATCCCCATTATGCAAGCAAACATCTGTTTACTACTGGGAAAAAGGACAATAGGACTAAATCACAAGACACATGGGCGTTTGGCCCACTGGTTAGAAGAGTATCTCTGTCAGCTCAAGAAAGAAGCAATGGCTCTGTGTTTCTGGATGTTTACAAAAGTCATCTGTGTCTAAACAGGAGACCTGGTTCCATGGTCCACCTCCCTGTCTTCCCAGTGTTGTAGAATAAAAGCACTGCGGAGTCATCTGTTGAGACCGAAGAATGTCATTCTTAAAAGAGCACCCACCCCTGGGATCTAAGCCCTACTGCTGTAAAATCCATCGTCAGTGGGTCATTTCATGGACATAACATGCGACCAGCCATTAACGCCCCCCCCCCCTTGGTGGAAGGCACTTGTCATTTTGTTACTGATTGCTCTGACAGATGGTGCCCCATCAGCAATGCATCGTCCCCAGACAACCCCCATGCAGTGGTGTTCATTAATGAAGCCAGTTCACGTTATAAACGACTGTGCTGCCAGCAACACAAAATGTGCCGTTGTCATCTGTGGATGTGGATGGTATGAGTTATGGAAGCTCACACATGGAGTAAAATAACATCTTCCCTTTAACCCCTTCCAAAACAAGCACTACTAAGCCCATCGTCATCAATCACGGTGTCAATACGTCCCTGTCTCCACCCTCCATCACACCTTTACGGCCAGCCCTGAGCTGTGGTATGCACTGCCCTGTATCTCTTCTGTGCCTGGCAGGTTTTGCTTCCTCCTTAAGCCAAAGTCCTTCTCTACCGATACGTAGCCTGGCCACGTCTCTGCTCTGAACCATCTCGGACCTTTTGACTTCAGTTGTTTCCTCGTGTGCAGAACTGAGCGAGACATTTAAAAGCAAAAGAAATACTTTGGACAGCAAGACACAGCGTTGCCTCTTCAGACTTCTGAATCCAAAGTGAAGGCTGAGAGCTGGAAGTGAAGGTTCCAGCTCTCAGCAAACTTGGGGATCAATCTAACACCCCCTGTTTGTTCCGCCCAGTTGGACACTTGCTGTAAGCTCTGCAGAGCGCTGAGCCTCGCAGGCAGCCTTGGGGAGAGGGAAAGTGATTCACCCTGGGTGGCTCTGGGAGCTTCACGGCCTGTGCACCTGCCAGGTACCAGCTCAAACGCTGCAAGCCCAGTAAGGAGGCAGCGGCTCTTTGTCGGTTTTGTTCATCCTCATCCCTTTGAGGCCCGTAAGGAACACTGAGCACACCCTGTCCTGAACATTTCCTTTGCCCAGCCTCCACGTCAAAGCAAACCAATTATTCAAGACAGGTTTCCAACCTACACTGCGATGAAAAATCTTTATGGCAGAGTATTTGAAGGCCACGTAGCTAGTCTGAAGTAAGTCCTAGCAGATTCTGGAAATCACCACTTTTTCCTCACTGTAGACAGAACTGTAACAGCTGCCAGCAAAACTTTCCAGCAATACTAGGGGCCTCTGGACATGAAATTATTTCACGTTTTTACCCAGTTCTCAATCAGCAGAGGGAGTTTCTGAGCACAGCAGGCTCTTTTTGAGCAGATCTTAACAGCTGAACAAAATAATCACGTCATAAAGCTGAAACAGAAGTTACAGCAGCAGCATCGTACATATACGTGAAGCGTTCTTTTATACTGATTGATTTATGCAAATATGAACCCAAATGCCTGTGCTTCCCTTAGGCTAGTCATACAGATGGAGGGAGCAACTTCCATGGTTCACAGAAGTGAACTTCCACAGTTCACTCACTCTCCCACAACCTGCCTTGAGGAGACGCTGCTTTCCTCTGCTGTTTCTCCACAAGACTGACACTTTCTTTGATAGAAAAGAGGCAAAAATATGTATTTTCCATCACTTTAGAGGCATGTGGTAATTTATGTGGGTCAGACGCATGCTGGCTCTGACAGCACATTTTAGAGGCATCCACAGATGCCTGGACAGGGCTTTCCAGATTTAAGCTGTTCTGATGACACAGAGGGTGGGGTTCATCTTATTTAAATTCAGGTGCCCAAAATCTAGGCACCTAATCCAAGACAGTCATCTAGATTCCTATTGTAGGCTACGGAGACAGAAAGGAACAACTGGAGGGTAATTTATCCCACCTAAGATTGCTGGAACAGAGGACATACGTATCTGAGACCTTCCAAAGCCCTCGTCTGTCCCCATTGCCTAGAGCCTGTATCACGAGCTTAGACCAAACGCCTGTGTTCTCGACAATTAAAAAGAGGTGAGATGAGTCTTGCCCAGAGGACACGGTGGTTTCCTGAGCAATAGCTGCAAGCGAACAGAACCCTTAAGCCCCTGGCAGGACTTCTGGTCCTGTGTGCATAAGTGCTGCTGGCTGCCAGATCATGTGGCACATGTGCTTGGGAGTTGTCATGAGTGCTAGTGCCAACAGAAGAGCTCCACAGCTCCTTTGTACGTGTAACACAGAAAGGGGCAGCAAACCCAGAGAGGCAAGACTCCTGGGTAAAGGAGAGACCCACCTCTGTCCGTGTTGTGCCATTTCAATAGCTCTGCGAGCAGGGACTGGGGAGCCACCGTCTGTCACGCTGAGAACCTCCATCGACTTCCTCTCCGGCCGCCGCTTCCCATGCCTGTTCAGCATTGGGGAGTCCACGCGCTTCCTGGGGGGATCTTTATGGAAAGAAAACACCGTCAGCTGAATTCGGCTGTGACTTACCTCACACAGGTTGGCTAAACCCTTCCTCAACCTCACCCCCACACCTCCCCTTACGGAGACGGGGATCTTCATGACGGAGACAAACTTTTGCAGTCTCTCCCTTCCTCCAAATTTGCAAACACTAAGACCTAAGTTGCAATCCACCGACAGAAAGGAGCACTGCTACTGCCCTGAATGCACAAGCACTGTAAAATAAAGGTACCGCTATAGCGTAGCTCGCAGAAATAACCTTACAGGGCTTATAACGGTAATAACAAGATGACAGCATGGGCTATAGCACAAGCTGTTAGCCAGAGCATAAGCCATGTAGGGATCCCGCACATGTACTCGGGTTGCTGGAGCTTGCTTTCGATGTCCCTGCCAGCGAGATTAAATGTCACACAGGGACAGGAGGACACTCTGAACTCAGAATTGCATCCTCCTCTGAAAACGCCCTTTTTTGCATCTTTAAGATTAGATTTCAGGTTTCCCCCACTGCTTTGTATTTTTCCTCCCTTCGACATTAGAAATTAAACGTACTTGATCACCCAAAATGAATCTCCAATGAGAGCTACTAAAATTTATCTCACAGGTCAGTGTACAGCTTTTACTGCTACAATAACTGAAGCGCTTTACACTTTTTAATGTGTAACATTTCTATGAGGTATTGAAGTGCTACCTTCACTTTACAGAGTGAAACTGAGGTCTAAGAATGACATATTTAAAGGCAATTCATTCCTAAAGGTGCTAAGAAACATTTATTAAGGTACTGAGGAGCACACCTAAATTGCTTTGAGAAGAGTAGATACCAGGCTGCATTGCAGAAGGGGGCTGGCCAAGCCATGCACACTTCCATGGTGCAGCAGGAACCAAATGCAGACCCGCTGAGATGTTTTATTACCGACATCTCTCATGGCATCAAAACAGTAAAAAGGAGGAAGGCAGAAAAAAACTACAGAAGGATTTTCTTTCCTTTGGCTGGGCTATTTCAGTTCCCTGTCTCTATTTATAGACACAGTTTTAATTTTAGTGGGGAGTGACCACCTGTAAAAACCAGCATTCTTCACCCCTGCAGTTAGACAAAAGCTCACAGTGCCCAGCCCCCAAGGCTTCTTCCTCCGCCAGGATTCCTTTATAAAACCTGAAACACCACACCTGACAGTGGTACTGCCTAGTCTGATGGTATTATTTTTATTATCCTGCCCTCCTCACCCCCGCCTCCCTCCTGCTTGTTTCTTCTCTCACCTAATTTTTTCCAGAACAAGATCTTTAAGGCAGGGCTTATACTTGAAACGATGAGCAGAGACGGCTCACATGCAGATGGGCTAGTGATAACAGCTGACCCCATCACAGTATAACCCAAGTATTCTTTGTATTCATAGTAATAACGTTCCTCTTAAAAATTAATTAAAAAAAAAGCAGTTGTATCTCACTCTATTTCAATCTATGTCCAGTCATAAAAAGGTAGTAGAAAATACTAGCAGGGGCAACGGCCTCCAGATTAGGAAAAATACATAGTGCATACAGTTGAGGGAAAAATAAAGGGAGATGAACCTAATAAAGCAGTTCTACTGGGTGACTTCAGCTGCACACATGGAAGTGGTCCAAAGGAAGCTGGGACAGGGTTTAAACATTTCAGACTCCGGCTTCTTCCAACAAGTTCGAAATATGAGAAAAGATTCATCCCACAGGACAACTGCTGGTACCACAAGTGTGACTAGAGCCATGTAACACAAGTAACGACAATGAATTACGTTTGGTATCAACAACGGAGAGCTGATACTAGTTTTGCAGAGGGATATCAGACATTAGAAAGGAAGGTGGAAGAGTGCAGTTTAAAAGAAAGGAAAAGGAGGCAGGAGAAGGGAGATGAAGAAAGCAGCTAATGTCAAAAGAACGGACTTGAGCGAACTCATACTGCATCCATCTTAGTTGATATTACAGTCCAAACAACAGAGATGGAAAAAGGCAAGAAAAGCATTTAACGAACTGATGTTTAAAAAGGCAATTTGATCCAAGCATGTTCAAAACAGAAGACTTCACCAAAGGGAAACTCAGCTGAGTGACACTTACAGAAGTGGACATTAAAAGACAGAGAAGAGATCTGAAGAAGAATTAACTAAAGACTTGAATATCAGGTTTTTGTACAGCCATCAGGAAGAGAAAGCTTGAGAGAAGGACAGTTGCCAGAGGGACCATGAGGGAATCCACAGAACAATTAAGGAGGAGAAGGATATCGCTAACAAGCTAAATGGTTCTTATGTATCAGCCCTTGCTGCTCAAGATGCTGGAAGATACTGATTTACAATCTGTATTTTAGACTATCAAAGAGACAGACTAAGCAAAAAGAGCAGGTGGTGAAACACACCTATAAATTCAGCAACAGCAATTCACAAGAAGTTTGATGGAAAATACATCCAGAAGCTTGCACAAAAGTGGTTGAGCTTTTAATAAAGGTATTTGATTCCTCTTTAAAACTGCCTACAGTCCTACACTATACATGGCTGAGTGTAGCAAGTAATACACATATTTTTCAAAAAGGTTTGAGTAAGAACTGACAGGGCACCAAATCTGTCATCCCTGTCAAGTCGAAAGATACTAAAGAAATAGTTCAATACACAGCCATCCTGCCATAAAGACTAAAATGGCATCATCATATGAAAGCAGCAGAAGATTTTGCAGAAGTACAGGAATTAAAAATCGGAAAACCTCCCATGTTTGCCCTTCTCTTCCTGACCCTGGAAATATTTCACATGGGGAAAAAAAATCAAGTCCTAGTCTGGATCTATGATAGTTTTGAGGATGCATTTTCCTCTTATTTCATATCAGAGAAATGAAGCCATTCCTAAGGATTTTTACCGAGGAAGAGAGAGTAATTTAGGTAATGATCCAATTATAAAGGCATTCATCTGGAAGGTGGGAAATAAAGGTTCAGCTTCCGAGTTTGGACGGGGCACCTATATCCTATACGGCTATTCTGGCCCAATCTCTTGTTCTCTGGTTTGTTAAAGAAACTCCACCCCACAAAAAGGTGTCCCCTCAAGGAGACATTAGTTGACATTCATTCATTTTAATAAGTTTCTCATTTCTGTGTTTTCAGGTAAAGAAAATGGGGCTGGACTTGAAAGGCAGTGAAGGCGGCCTTTCCCTGGCCCTTTGAGAAAGCTTCATATACCTCAGACAGGCAGAAGGGCCACCAGAAGAGAGTGCTAGTCTGAGCCTGCTGTATGTGTACCCGCATCCATCCTTTCTGAGAGCCTACATGCAAAGAAAGAGGAAAAAGCAAAGTACTCTGGGATGCACTTTTCCCCTCCCTTTTTTTTCCACAAGAGCTTGGGCAACACGCAACTCTTATGAACGTGGCTTCCTCAAGCTGCTATTATTAAATCTGTTACTTTTTCTCTGCTCTTCTTTGTGCAAGGCCACGGCTAACGGCTAATGATGAGATATTCATCAGAAGCAGGACTGCTCTTAATTAAACCTTGCCCCATGTTCTCAGAGACACTGCTGGGAACAGAGGCAGTGGAAACCTCCTGTGGAAGAGGAAATACAACCTACAAACACTCAATAATGCTCAAAGATTCTAAAATGAGCCGATAAGGCACAATGCTACATTCAGAGTGGTGTTTCCCTGTTGGGGAACATTTTCACTCCTCGCACAAAAAAATGCAAGAGTGGAGCATAACAGTTCAGTTCAAACCATGAAAACACTTTGCCACGTACACGAGAGATACAGGATGTATTTAGGGTATAACACTTACGTGCTGGATATGAAGATTCTAGAGTCACCTCGATTCTTTTCTTATGACAAAAATATTTCTAAAACAAGATGGTAGTGTCCTTATGTGGCAGGCTAATCTGAGTCAAAAGCTCATTAGTAAAGTGCCAGACTATAAACTGCACTGAACAAGGGGCTTTTGACCACAGGACCTGCAGCTGGCACATCTAACCATCTTCATCAGGATCCCTGCTAGTGTGCTCTCTGTAGCTCTAACCGGGGTAAGCTTTTAAAAACTACTGTGTTGCATAAAAACTTCCATCTCTTCTTCCATAGAAGAGAATTCCCTGCAAAATTATAGAGCCTGGAACCCGGATAAGGTAATAATCCAACAGAGTATTAACAAACTCACAGTTCAATATACCACTGCCCCGGAGGCTTGGGTGATTCCAGGTGAAAATAAAGAGCACTTTGCTTATAGCCTTCAAAGTGCTGAAATAAAATAACTTAAAATCACAACTCTACTATGTAAAAATGCTATTTCAGGTCATTGCTAGAAATGGACTAATCCTTTAGTAGTTAAAACTTTTGTCACTCTGCACAGCAAGAGCCACTTACACAGTTAGCTCCTTAGGGAAGCATTTTTCCTTTCGTCTAGATTAGTGGAGTCCTTGGTGATGAACAGTACCCTAAAATACTAACGAACAGTTCTTTGGGAACCAACAGGTATCACAAGAGCTTTATAAGATATATAATCTTACTGCATATTAAGCTTTTTAGATCTTCCTACGATAGTCTAAAAACATAGGATTTTGATGTGTGTACTATAAACAGGTAAGTGATATCATTCATACTTCCACCAGTGCATGCATTTGCCTACGGAAAAGAGCTTGTGTACCTGCATAACTCCTTGGGGATGCAATGCTACACAGTCTTCCTAGCTCAAGTCTAGAAGCATCATTTCTGCAATACTGCATGTAGATGAGTGATTAGAAAATTCCACCACCAGACGATGCTAATTCTAAACCTCGACTGCTTGCGCAGAGGCAGCCTGTGAGTCCACACGATATTTTCTAAGAAAAGCCCACATTCAAGATCAGATTGGATGTTTCTGCGCTTTGAGACAGACACACCCTGAAAAACGAAGCCTGCGAGTTTAATCACAGCCCCGGCCTGCCTGCCTCAGGCTGAGCATTCTCCAATGCTGGACACTGTTTCACTGGGAAGGTAACAGTGATGCTAGGGTTTATATTGATATTACAAAAAAAAAAAAAAAAAAAAAAAGGTGAAGAGGAACTAGTTGAGATGGGTTCATGGTGACAGAGATCATATTTGTAGTACCTATTTCATTTCTGGGGGGAAGATCCTCATCTTCATGACTGGGATACCTCTCCTTCCGGTCAAGCAGAAGAAAATAAATCATTTTCTCTTGGTTTTCCCTGAAAAAAAAAAAAAAAAAGAAAAAAAAATCATTAAATTTGAAGAAAAAAAATCCACATGTAGATAAACCCTTCTCATCAAACACTTGGTTACAGTTATTCTACATAAGCTGGAAGGTTCACGTGCCTGCCAGCGAGATAAACAACCCACAAAGCCTTCGAGAACCTCGCTCCCCAGCAAGCCGCTCGTGAGCAGAGGAGACACGATCCCCACGTTACACACGCCGAACCGAGGCACAGGACAGAGGAGGCAACGCGTCCACAGAAGTCCAAGGAGGAGGGGCAGCCAGACAGGTTTCCTGAGCGTCTCAGCGCTCCTTCCACTATGTGGCCCTTTTAACACCTCAGGAAAGACACCAGCTCTCAGTATAAGCTTGAAATAAATAAAAATCTGCCAGCAAAGGCACAGCCAACAGAAATGACAGCGACGGCAGCTCCCCGCCCGGCGCAGGAAGGCTCAGCACGTGTGCCCAGCACCTCGCCGGCCACGGGGCACCGGGGGGGTGAAACTGCTGCTGGTCCCTCCCAGGAGAGACATCAGGCAGAGCACTCGCTCCCGCTCCCCAGGTTTATAAGCATCCCAGCCCGTGGACACCCAACTGATATGAAGACTGAGCAAGTGCTTACTCTTCCGACAACAAGTCCTGTAAGAGTTTATTTCGGTCACGGAAGCAGCCTAACGAGTGCATGCTATCTAACACGTCTGGGTCAATATCCTCCAAGGAAGGGAGAGAACGAATCTGCACCTTTCGAGGGATTGGTTGCTCTGGTTCTGGCTCGTTCTTACCCCCTCTGCAGAGGAAAGAAGATGAGAAAGAGAAAGGGGGACAGGGAAAGGAGAGAAAAGAAACATGAGTCACAACTGAACCCGTAGTCTGAAACACAGCCTGCAGCAACGGATGGAAACGGCTTGTTAAATTCCCACTGGGAGACCAGAGCTCCCGACCAGACAGATAATTCTTTCCAAAAAAAATTGCCGTGAAGGCTCAGAGTGACCAGCACCTTGTGGATTTGGGTCTTTAACGAGAAGTGCCTGTGTTCAGTCAGCAAGGCAGTAGGCACCTCACTTACCAGCACCTTCACAGTTTAAGCAGCTGCTCAGCGTCCTGATGCCAAATGTTTCTAACACACTAGGCAGCTTTAGAGGGGCTGGCCAGACCTCAGGCCATCAGGGTGAAAGGCACAAGCTGAATGATTCCCTTTCAAAGAAGGAGCTGCAAACAAACCGCCAGTGTTTGTCACCAATCCCGACTACAACGGGCATTGCAGCAGCTTCTTTAAAGCTTCCGATGGGGTTAAGAGACCCCAGTGTTCAGGTCCCCACTTGACACACTTTAAAAAGGGTTTTGGGGGAAACAAGTGGTTTATTTATGTGCCCTAATATCACAACCTCTACTTCTCTTCAGACATGCCAATTTGAAAATTGTGGCTCAAGCGTGATGGCCAAGGTCAGTGGCAGACCTCAGAATACACCATGAGTGGTAGAGCATATACTACTTTAAAAAGAGTTAACGCAGGCTTCCTGCATAATTAGCTCATCCCGTTCGCCAGGCTCAGGAAATATTATTCGTTGCAATTGAAGGCCCTGACTGTAAGAAACAGGTCAAGGTCTCAGAGTATCTATAACTGACCGACTGATGCACATTGCAGGCACCCTGAATAGCATTTCTTTTCATTTACAGTGAGCAATTTACGTAAACTCTACCCACCCAGAGAGGTGGGTTTGGTGTGTGTGTGGGTATTTTGGTTGGAGGAACTACCTACCCCGAACCTTTGCTATTTCTCAGTGGATGCTTTGTGCGTGTTGAGGTGAGGTCCTCCCTTTCCTTTATGTGGGGGAAATGTGTGACTGTTGGGTCCAGGCTCCCTGGGTGGGCAACAGGCATCAGGAGTATTTAAATTGCATCAGATGTCAACATTTGCTGTTTATGGGGTTGTGTTTGCGCAAGAGAGTCTTCCTTTTGATGCTGGCAGAAATCAGGCGAACACAGCTTGGGAACTTACTCGCACTGTTTAAAATGCTCTGGGCTCAGATGTGAGATATCCACGTGGCTACACAGAAGAACGAGCTCCAATTCAAATGCCCCTAATTTTTCTTGGGTAAGTTAGAAAGCAACTCTGGTAGGGGATACAGATGAGATCAAGGTCTCAGCCAGCGTACCAAAAGGAAAGCCAATGCAGATCATCTCCTCCAAGGTAAGAAGGCAATGCCGTCATTGCAGCCAGGGCTCTGACGCTGGGCAGGGCAGCTACATGCCTCACCTCAAGCACAGGAGATTGCTGGGTGCTACTTGCAATTTCTTTTTAAGCAGCTGAAATGCAGTTGTGAGGCATCTGCTCTGTTAACTGCGTTTGTGGGACGTCACTTGCAGAAAGACTCCTTGGAAATTTTCATTTTATCTTCTCTTGAAGCAATGAGAATGTCTTCAGCCCGTAGGGGATACATGCCATGGAATCAGACTCCGGTGTGCATTACAGAGGGTCATGACAAGATGGGTCAGATCCCTCTTCTCTTACTCTGAGCACTCTCACACACCCTGCTCAGTTTTATTCACTTTAGGAGGCTGGAAGCAGAATATACAGGACAGAGAAAGAATCTGCTCCTTGGGACTTGTTCCTATGCATCAAACCCCTAAAACACAGCTTCTGATGTCCTCCTGGAATCTTGCAGAAGTGTCTGTGTCTTCTGCAATGACACCATGGTCTTAAATCTAAGGGCTAGATTCAAAAATCCTTGTTCAACTAAAGAAAAAGCTTATTCCTTGAGTGCCCTGCTTTAAGAAGTAGCGACTCCTACCTCTTAGGATCAGGATCTAGCTCTCAGCAGGTAAGAAGCAATGATTAGATCATAACCTTGCACTCTTAAAGCCAGCGATGACCTTGTCAGTAAGATAAATTCTTGCGGGATGGACCTTTAGACAGCAGCTGAGTGGTTTTGGTTTTTAATGATCTGCAGTTCACTGTTAAAAGGTATTGACTTAATTAATCACTCATTATGTTACAAGCAGATGACCTTAAGGTAATTTAAAGAGATTAAAAAGAATTCTTGTTCTTGAAAATTTCCAGAAAATCCGGGTTCCCTACTAGTTGCCCCAGCCTACAGCAGAGTACCACCTGCAAGCTCTTTTTGTATCAGCCAGCGCGGGAGCCACTTCCAGAGAGCACAGCTTGCCATCTTCTGTAGCTTTTCCTTACGCCCTGCACCTGATCAGCCTCAGACCTAGGCAGGAATTTCCACACCTCCTCATCAGGTAGAAGCAAAACCTCCTAAGAGGCACCTCGGCGTTCGGCAGCGCGATGCCAAGCTTCGGGCAGCGGCACCCGCCGGCTCTGCACTGCGAGTGCCACCGCTGCATTGCCTGTGCCGTCTGCGTCTAGCAGGGAGTGATGAATGCGTGGCATTTCAGCCCAGAGAGACATCAAACAATGTCACACGAGAAATACTGCAAATCACGGGCATTTTTTGAAGGCCCACATGAATGTAATTGCTGCTTTGAAACCCATCCTCTCTTGTGTGCGTCGGCGCACGCCGCCGGCTGTGATGCCAGAGCCGGGCAGACTTCTTCAGTCTCTCCATGAAATTCCCTTGTGCATCTCACCAAGATGCACATCTGCATCAGTGCAAAGCAAAGCAGAACCAGTACAGTTTTTCTTTTTCTGGTTTTAGTAAATTTGGTACCTTCCCAATTAGGGCAATAACTCAGTGTTACAGGAGTATGTATTTACCATATCAGCTAATTTTATTTGCCCTCTTGCCTTATTAAAAATATGTGAAAATAACTGCTGCTTATTTGCTGATTAATGATAACCTGTGCTTGAGGTAAAAGTAAATAATTTCAATTACAAAGGCTTAAAAAACCCTTGCTGAATTAATTTGGGTGGGAGAGCAAGAAGAACTGGAGGTTGGTGATGAAAGGTTTCTCTTTGGTTTCTTTTTTCCTTTTTTAGGCTTGTGAATCATGATTTCTGCTTTCAAGACCTCTTCCTCTGTCTCCCGAGTCTGCAATTAAATCTTTTCCTCAGTTTTACAGCAGCCTTAATATCTATTTGAAGAAGTAAGTGAAATCAGTTACGTGTTCCGAGTACAACTTTCAGGTCAGTAACCTACATATGACAAAGAATGAAGATTTTACGTAGAATAGTAGTGTTCCATGAAATAAGGAAAAACATGAAAGATGTGGGCAAAACAGCCACAGAGTAAAACACTTCTAACCCCTCCTTCTCTGTCAGCATCAATATTTCGAGGCAAAATGAATGCAAAGAGGCTGTGAGACATCACCAGATGAAAGTAGCTGAGTTTTGGAGGTGGCAGGGTTATTCACAGACTAAATTTAGCCAAAGGAGGTTAACCTCTTTAGGTCAATCCATGGCCAGTACAGAGAAAATGAGAAAGCGACTCATTAAAAAAGCTATTTTGAGCAGAAACTTCATTTTAGGCAATCTGAACAGACTTCTGGAAGAACCTTTCTCTCTCTATTGACTACACTCGGAGTGAGTCTAGGGGAGACTTGCTTTTGCAAAACTCAGTTTCCACTTCTGAAAACAGCCTCAGATGCTATTTCCATCAGGGTAAAAAAGCTGTTTACTGTGTCAATCATCAGAGCGCGTGACCTTCATGGAGAAGTACATGAAAATGTTCAAACGCTTATGTCTGCAAAGAAATAAATCTTCCAATTCTAAATAAATTAATGAAATAACACCTGCCTAATCGTGCATGTGAGCCTGGGACAACAGTCCTCCGACAGGTGGAAACTTCCAGGCAAAAATCTTGAGGAGGGTTAGAATAATAACTTAACTGATCGATGACATATCATTTCAGTTCCTATTCCAGTCCTGATCAAAGCACATAGAAAGTCAGCTCATTTCACTCCACGAAGGAACAGGGGGAGCAGCTGTCCAGTGTGATGGAACCAGCCTTTACTGCTGGAATTGCTAGTGAGACATTACAGGAAGGGCAGCTCAGAGGTTACAGTTAGAGATTTCCCCTGTCCCCTTCTCCTACATTTATCCGTAAGAGTTTTACAAAATAGTATCTGCAGCAAACAACGCTCTGATCCTTCTCTGGTTTAAAAAGGTGCCAACTCTAGCAACTGCAGAGAGCATGAGAGCGCCATGGGCAGAGGGCTGCCACCCTTTAGGTGAACTAAGAAAAAACCATGTTACTCAACAAACTGTCGAATGCCCCTCAGGTCCTGTCAAGGTCAGGTAAATCCAGAAGTGAACATTACCCACGAGACACAATCAGAGAAAACAAAACGAATCAGAACAAAGGTGTATGATTTTTTTTTTCCTGGTGATAGGCTTAAATACCAGTTCATATCATCCTCAAGTATTTCCCAAGAGCAATGACAGGATTATGAAGGCTGAACTTCCCTTATCGCCCACCTGGGGAACCTGTAGGTATGCTGACCCTGAGAAGCATGTATCAAAGCATCATTTCTTTGTTTAAGATGTGAAGTATTCACCTTAGTTTGATTAGGTTATCATCAGTATAAAAAATTACTTTATTTACTTAGGTTCCTTGAAATACTATCAATGCTATGCAAAGTGCAAGGTCACTTTTAAAAGCCATCAATCTTCCTTATACCCAAACCACTAGACAGGCGTGTACCTTTCCCACAGACCTCCTGTTTCACTGTCAAGACCGCTGCTCTTAATCAAGTCACAGAACTACTCTCACATCAACAGGTTACAAGGTCACAAGCAGCCTCTTAGCTTGCTGCAAAGGAGGAGGAGCAGGGATTAGAAGACAGAAAAGCTCTTGTTCACAGGTACTTACTTATCAATATCATCACTTTTGTTTCTACTTCTGAGAAAAGCCAAGATGCCAAGAAGTAACAACTGAAGGCTTTCTTGTCAAGAAGGTATTACAAGGGATTGTATGTAGCTCTTCGATGGAAAACTAAATATGGTTGGAGTTGGGGCTTTTTTTGCTGATCACCTGCAGGTATCTTTTCAACACAGCAAGTTGCTGGACTGAATGTCTTAGTTCAAACAATTGTTAGCCGCGGTATGAAAAGTTCCTGGCTTGGTATGTATATATCTACAGATGAAATTATATGAGTAGCAAAGGATAAAAAGAAAAATTAGATGCCTTCTGTCCTCTGCCACTTTCTCCACATGTGTGAAAGCTGCTTTCAGACTCCAGTAT
Organism: Falco cherrug; assembly: GCF_023634085.1. Classification (NCBI taxonomy): domain Eukaryota; kingdom Metazoa; phylum Chordata; class Aves; order Falconiformes; family Falconidae; genus Falco; species Falco cherrug. The sequence goes on along the minus strand of NC_073706.1, from coordinate 35,920,376 downwards.
CTCCCTTCAGAGATCACTAGAATATTAGCTCCTGTAACAGAACCAGTAACGAATACATACAAAAGTGAATTTAAAAAGAGTTACTTACATATACCATATGTGTTTCTGAATATGTTCTAGCTGTAAAGGAAAAGAAAACAACAAATTAGTGCTGTAAAATAGAAAAGTTAACTCCACAAGACATCCTTATTCAAGGCTTATTCAAGTTAAGTCCAACATTCCAGAGATGGATCCGTGCAAACAAAAGGAACCTTATTTTGCATAAAGAGCACGCTCCTCCTCAGCCACCCCACTGGAAAGGAGCCTGTAATTCTGGACATAAGGAATCATTCAGGAGCAAATCCCAGGAAAATGCACACAGAACCCTAGGAAAAGTACAAGGCTTCACAGGGAAGTATTTTGGCAATGGAAGTTTTTCCCTTCCTAAGCCTTTCCTCTGTAAAACTTAATTGAAGCTTAGAAACTGCTCCTTTCTGTATGTGCATAACAGCTGATTCTTTACACCTCAAGTTCATTTCTAGGTTGGGGGGGGGGGGGAGGACAGGGCAAGGGGACAGAGAGAGAGAAGGAAGGAAACAGAAACAGGTTCAAACATAAAGTGAATAAACAAAATACGCTGTGCATGTGATACAACCTCCCGCCACGACCCATTCCTGACTGGCTTCTCATTTATGAATAAAATCTGATGACCCACAGAATAAGGTTCTATGTCAAAATAATACCAGTTATTGTTCCAGGGCCTGAACACCAGGCTGCAAATTCCTTGTACTTCCCTCTTTCCTGTTTCGCACATGAGCACTCTGCCATGCAACGAGGGACCTGGCAGAGCTGAACAGTGGCCCTGTCCACCTGTGGAAGGCAGATCCCAGCAAATGTTACGTGATGACCATGTTTTCCACCAGTATGGGGAAAAGAAAGTCGCAGCCTTTTTCCAAGAGAAACTCTTGACCAGTAAAAGAGAACACGCTGTTCACATGACATAGAGCATGTGAACCTTCCTAATTGTTTGGTTTTTTGTGTTCTTTTTTTTTTTTTGTGGTTTGTTTTTAAGCATCATCACAGTAGAAAATAACTTTTTCTAGATGCCCAGGGATTATTCATTATGTGGACAATATTTCTCATATTACTCGTTATGAAGCACCTTTGTATGTGCAGAACAATATGCACACTCACTGCACACAGGCTTGCATTTGTGCAACACGCAGGTGAGAGACAGGGGAGGGCTGGGAGGAAACTCAAGTGCTAACAGCTATAAGATGAAATCACAGACCCATTAAACTGGTCAGGAAGAACGGAGATAGCTGTCCTGCTCTTATTACTTTCCACTTCAATTCCAGAATAATAAGAATCAGAGAGAAAAGAAAAAAAAATAAAAAGAGGAACACACAAACAACAAAATCATAGAGATAGAAAGTAGGAGCAAGAAAGCTCAGAGAGCAAGGAATCCGAGACCTCTGTGCTATGGAACAACAGCTCCATGCCTGGGCAACCAGGGAGATCTGAGGTCGGCTCTGTATGAGATCATTTTTCAAGTGAGACAGGGCTTTTCCTGAAAACAAAGAAACAAGGGAATACAGCTTAGGAAAGCATGACAGGAGTCTGGAGGGATCTGTAGGAGACAAACAGCCTCCTTTAAAACCAAGACTGTACCAGCACCGTGATCAGAAGTGCAGCTGGTACTCACGTACCTTGCTGTCCTCTACCCAGCCCAGGCACTGGGAGCACCAGTACCCCCAGCACCCTCCCCGGGCTCGGGCAGACTCGCAGAGCTTCCAGCCGGGAGTTCACCAGAATCCCCCTTCAGCAGAAGGGGCAAGAGATACTATTCCTGTATTAGGTAGTCCTTTCAGCCCTGCCCCGCTAAGAGAAAGGTGGATGTTGCTGACATGCTGCCATCTCCCCCAGCAGCTTAACAGAGCGAAGAGACACCGTGGGTGCGCCCCCCCCTCCCCGGGATGCAGCCCCCTTCCTCTGGCTCTTTGCAAGCTGCAGCACAGACACAGCAGAGCCTGGTTTGTACAGTTTCCATGGGACGGGATTTTAGCGCGGTGTTTATCGGTCCCTAGCACCGTGAGGATCTGCTAAGGAGTGCACCCTACCTCCTCCGCTTGGTACAGGCACCCTGTGAGATGCGCATCTACTCGTTATTTCATATACACTGCACGGAGGGTTAAAGACATTAATGATTTCAGACAAGATGCAGATGATAACAGCTAAGCGATGTCCAAGCCTCTTTCATGCCTGTTTCTCCTGCTGCATTTTCTGTCTCCATGGGTCACATTGTTCTTTTGTGTCTGTGGTACACAGAAATGCCATGGCGAAGCAGACAACTGCACATCATTTTCTGAGTCAGAGAGGGGGAAGAAAGGCGGGTCACCAGTTCATGCCTTAGTCACAGAACCCCTGGGCTCCGTCAGAGATGTCAAGGAGAAATCCCTTCTGCCCATCCTTGCTGAGCCACCTCCTTCAGGCTAAGGGATCCCTCGCATTTTTCCAAAAGAGAAGCCCCGTAGCACCTTGACACACATTGGAAGGTGTGTGAGAGCCCCCACGGCTGCCGCTCACCCACACACCCGCCGCCAGCCCACAGCAAACCCACCGCTGTGAAGCGCTGGGACATCCCAGGTAGGAAAAGCACTCTGTGAAACCGATTTCTATTCCGATTCAAACATAATCGCACTGAAATGTTACTACAAATGTGCTTGCTGCTGCCAACACCTTCTCCGCTTTTTTAAAGGTAATTAATTAATGCTTTGTTGCTTTTCATCTGCATTAAAGTGACAGGAGGGTTATGGGAGGGCGATTGGTTTTGACAAGGAGAAGTCTGTACGCTTTTTACTATGCGATGCAGGGGAGGGAGATACACAGTGGGAGCTAATCTCACTCCTCCTGCCTTCATTTAAACACAATGTTTAAATGCATTTAAGTGACGAAGGCATTTAACAACCCTTCCCAGAGGGTTCTTCTTGCTGTTTGCACATGAGTTTGCCAAATTTAACGCCATTTTATGGAAGTTGTAAAAATGCTGCTTCCTAATATCTCCTAGCCACCGAAGGCAATTGTCTCATGATGCCATCTCTGAAACGACAAAACATGCTCAGATCCATTGCACATGCACAGTCAGAGGAGAGACTTCTGCCAGCTCAAATGCTGTGATGGAGGAAGAGGGGGAATTCCTTTATCATGGTTTTATGCAAAAATACTTCCAATATATATTAAACCTGTATACTGAAGCAGCACCTAGGAGCCCCGCTCACAGGTGAGAGACCCGCTGCGCTCCAGAGCTGTATAAGCTCATCAGAAAAGGAGGTCTCCTCCCCCAAGGAGCTTACGTCTGAATCCTGAGGCAGGGAACAACAGATGGAGACAGACAGGCAGATGGAAAACAAGACAGCACTGTCTACATCCTCGGCACTGATCTCAGCAGAGCGGTTGCCAAGCTAAAAAGTTCTGACCTGAAGAAAAACTTTCTCAAAGTCTGTGGATAATGGATGAGGGCTTCTGGGCTCGAACTCATGTCAGATTTCAAAATTCCCTCTCCAGGAAGGGAACAGTCTGAAATCCATCTGTGCACTAAAACAGACCCACACCTCAGATGAATCTTTCTCATTCAGAAGATCCTCTAGTCTGAACTTTAAACCTACTGTAGAGTGTCAAGAGAGAGGCTTTCCTGACCGAGGGATTCACGCTGGCAGCGCAAACAGCGCTGGTAAAACCGTTATCTGTGTCAGTAGTAGCAGCCGTCCTGTAGCAGCCTCCAGGGACCTTGACAAGGGCAAGGTATCACTGTGCTACGTGCACGGTGCATGAAGAGACCCTTGGCAGCCACAGGCTTACAGCCTAAATATATCAGCTGGACAATTACCTCCATTCCACAGGCGGTGAAGGGAGATAATTTAAATGATGTGATAGGCGCCTTACCATAAGACCCTCTAGAAAAATGAAGAAGGAATTAGATGAGTTTTCCCTTGTTCATTTTTTTTAACATTCTTTAGATGCCGTGGTCCACCATTAGCATGCATTAGATCCAAGAAAAACCAAAACCAAACAGACAGCGGAGAGGAGATTCTGCCAACGTGTGTAATTGAAGTTGGATAACATTCGGGGTCAGGTATTTCAGGGTATGTGGACACCCTACATGGAAGACCCTGGAATAAAATGCCAACAGTGGAACAGTAGCAGCTTTATCAGAATAGCTTATTCTGCAATATCTGCTCTGATACACCTTGCTCGACAGACAACATTTCAATAATGCTCATCCACCTTGAAATGGGAAGCGGACCAAAAGCTCCTTACTCTCCCTCTTTGCCTTTGTGTTTCTGTGGAAGAAAATATCAGCTGAGAATGCAAATGGGTTCCACTACAGGAGCTGTAATTCTCTGCTGTAGAGATGCTGAATCATTTGAAACCTCCAAGGAAAAAAAAACATTCATGTTCTGAAGAGCACGTAACTAAAAGAAACCTCAACCTGTGGTACTGCAGGCACTGAGAGCATTCATTCTATTCCATAAACCATCTCAAACGTAAAACTTAGTTCACTTTTCCCTTTGACTACTTCCCTACTAGGAAGATGCCCCAGAATATGGCTAAAATGCTTCTTCTAATTTCTAGCCTACTTTTATGTAAGGCCATTTGACATACATTTGGGTTTGTGCCTGTATCTTCCTTTAGTTTCAGTAATCCTTCTCTCCCTAGTAATTACCTCTAATGAATATGCAGACAAGCCGTACAACCTTTCTTAGACATCATCTGTGCAGACTACACAGAGCTCTTTTGGGCTGTGCTATTCAGACAGGCTCTCTGACCGCCTTTGTACTCTTTCTGGGTTTGATTTCATCTTTCATGAGTGCGAGTGGTCTGAAATACCGTCACCAGCAGCTAGCACCAACTTTTGCCATCTACTGAAAGAAAAACATGGGTTCTTTTATTTTAAAGCATGTTTAGTAAACCAGGCCCAGTAAAGGAGGGTGGTCAAGGATGTCCCATGAACCCTACTTAAGGCTACGTAATACTGGGTGAACATGAACAATATTCCGCTAAGACATCACAAACTCGGTTTTCCATAATTGAATCATATACAAAGAAAGGTAATGACTATTTCTTAAGGCAGGAAAGGGCTAGTAACAATAATCCCGAGTACCCTCCTCTCCATTAATCCTCTGAAGCTCTAACACTGAAGCCGAATGATGACAGTTAAACGTGAACGCTAGTTCTGTTTTTGTTGATCATTTTAACAGATGGACTGGGGAAGGTGTGGGTGTGCTGTGAAATGGCAATTACTGCAGGGAGGGAAATGCAGTTGGATGAAAAGGAAAAGAGATACAAATCAAAAAAAGGAACAAAGCAGAGAGAAAGGGAAAAATGAAAGAAAAAAATTCTAGTGACCTTACATTCCACTGTATTTTTCTGCTGAATTCACCAGTGAGATATTGAGGAAATGATCAGTAATGATAACAGCTACATCTGTACTTATTGTACCCAAGCCACTATTCCGCTCAGATCTTTGTAGAAATATCAAATTGATTCAAGTGAGATACTTTCTAGGAATGGAAGCTTCCAAAACCCCCCATATTTATACCCTTTTTGACAGGACACGGCTAAAATAGAATTCAGATCTCTCCTCAAAACGAACTGTCTATTCCCAGCTCCTGCATGGTAAACAAAGAGCTCCCTTCTGCCTGGCGATCCGAGCAGCACACGCAGTGACAGCAGCAGGGACAGCAAACCAAGAGACCCTCCAATAATGAAAATAAGATTGCTGCTAGTAACAAAGAGCTATCCTTTTCTCCTCCTGGCTCTCAGCTCTTGAGTATCTTCTATTTCAAATTCTTACTCACAATTCACTGGTTAGTGCTTGTTATTAACTACCCGATCTGTTTTTTTCCCTCCCTAAGGAAATAAGAGCTTAATTTTGATCAAGAAAAGGAGCAGGGGGAGTGTCACCCTGGGACCCTGATTTAACTTCACTGTTTTCTCTCTCATGCGTGTACATTCTCTGCTGTACTGCACCACTCAAAACATTTAGGGGCTGTGCTCCACGGAAAAACTCAGTTAGAACAATCTGGAGATCCAACCTCTCGTGACCTGCTCCCTGGCATACTCAATCCATCAGCACTAAAATCTTTCAGAGAAAAAAAAACAACAAACCCAACAGAAAACCCGTTATGTTTATATTATGGAAACTAAGCTGGAGAGGGACTCGGTGACTTTCTTGTCATGAAGAACAGCTGTCTCATGCCCCAGGGTACAGCCTTAACTTCTGCAGTGTTCTTTCCGTAAAAATGCTTGGGAAAATATTTTCTTTCTTTCTTCAAAAATCTGTTTAAAAAAGCCCTTTTAAAGTGCCTAATTTTTTTTTTTTTCTACTTATTCAGTCAGTGCTACTTATGTATTGCAAATGTGATGGCTACCGGGTTTGGAAAGGTAGGGACATTAGTAATAGCACGAAGAACTTTTCACCTGTGTCACCAAACAGAGCATGACCTGGTTTCGTACTGAATGAAAGCAAAACCAGCTGCAGCTGTCAGGTAATGCTGTAAAGAGAGTTGTGAAGGGAGTTTCAGTTCCCTTCTTAGCAGACAGGTGTCTGCATCCCAAAAGCACCATCACAGCTGGCACAGACTGATGCTGTTGTTAGCAATCTCAGCAGAGAGGCCAAGCAGTGATCCGAGAGTTTATTTATAAATATTTTAGCAGACTGAAGAACCAGGAGGAGTTTTAAATTTACATTTCTTTATACATACTCCCACCCAGAATCTGTGAGCTTAGTAAATCTGTATAAAATCATCACCACAGCCTGACAATGGGATTTACAAGGGCAATGTACCCATAAAGGCAGACGCCTCCACTGACAAGCAGGCAATCTTGCCTTCCAAAATGATTTTAATTGCTAATTTTTTTTAATTCCCCAAAACATTAACACAGTGTTAATGAAGGATACAATCACTACGCAGTGCTCACCCTTGCAGGGTCTCTGTGGTAGTGATGGGATGTACCCTGGATGCAAAGGCTCAGTGCCGAATGCCAGGAGCTCAGCACTGTGGGACTAATGGTGCTCAGGAACACGGGGCACAAGAGGAAAGAGCAGACGGGAAGACCCTCGCTCTGAAGGCTGCTGGAGGGTAATGCCGAGCAAATGCAAGAGGGAACACAAGGCAGGTTGTGTGCCACGAAGTGAGAAGCCCTCGCTTTTGTCAGGAACGTAAGAAAAGCATACTCTCTCCAATAGCGAAGCTCCAAGTAACAGTCCTAGCGGTTTTGACCTGCCAATGGTTCTATCACATCCCTGACAAACTGCGGTACCAGCTGGGAGAGCCAGACAATTCCGGCGGACTCTGCAGCGTGCTAACAGGTCAGCAGCACCGAGGGATTTCTCCTGAGTGCCCACTGTTACACGGGAGGAGAATTACGGGGCTAGAGAAGAGACACAAAGATAATCTGCCCTCATGATTCAAAAGAGAAGGTAACTGACTTCTTCCTAGACGCTCTACCACCTCCACTCATCCTTCGGTCAGGAGCAAACACACAGCAGTGGCAGCAAATCAACAAGCTACCTTAGTTACTCAACTGTAAACGCAACAAGGTGGCAAATGAAGCCTTGCTCACATGACTCACAGCAAATGCCTTCTTACCGTGAGACGTTTCGAGGCATCCACTTCAATCATCCCCCGCAAAAGGTTCTGACAGTCTGGGGGGATAAAATGTGGCATGTGGAACACTCCACGTTTCACCTTCTCCAACAGTTGCCGCAAGTTGTCGTCATCAAAAGGCAGGGCACCCTGCAGGGATGTGACAAAGTGGTGGATGGGAGAGACGAGCGAAAGGGAAATGGAGTGAGCAAAAGGAGAAAAGCCAGGATAAACGTGGTGAGAGAATGGAAGAGACGAAGTCAGCTCATAATGATTTATTAGAATAAGTGAAAAAAACTTTTTATTTACTGAAAATAAATAATTTCTTGGTGCTGCTATATTTTCTCCAACACAGGAAACAAAACCGAGGACAGTTTTTTTATTAGACCTTTAATTAGAAAATAACTACCAGTATAAAACATAATAAAAAATATGAAATTGCCTTTCCAGGCAAATTCACCAAAGATGCATGGATTCACTTAAATTCAGCTCAAGCTTTTGATCTTCTGGTATTCCTCCTGGGCATACTTTCACAGCAGCAATGTTTACCATCTCCTTATTTTTAATCTTCCCGAGACACATTTATTGCAGACATTGAAAAGGAGGTGAACAGCATTTGAGAGACTTTCCATAAAGAACATCCTCTTCCTGATGGAGCCGTGAAATGACACATCTGAAAGAAACCCTAACCAACACTAGCCTTTGGAAGCTGCAGACGTTCTACCTGTTTAATACACTCTATCCAGTTCTCATGCTGTGGTCAGGTCATCAGTTCCTATTGCTTCCCTACTGCAGCTCACTTACATGAATGGCTTGAGGTTTTTTTAGCGGAAATTACATTTTGAATAGCTCATCAGCTTGCCACAAAAAGTGGCAAAAGACCTACCCTTGCTGCAAGGACAAAAAAGAAAAAAAGAAGTTGAAATCTTTAGGATAACGCCACCAACTGAAGCTGATATCCTTTTATAGCAAGTCTGCACCTTCCTAGATATTCTCACTTCCTTCTTTCACTGCCTAATTCCAGTAAGTGCCGAGCTTCCTCCATTTCCAGGATGGCTTGTGGGAAGCTGCAAGCTGTCAGCTGCTGTGATAATGAAGCTTTAAGTTGTCAGTTCTGGCACCGCTTTTACTACAGTGAGTAGTGCATCTGTATAAGCAACCCTCTGTCTACAGCTTACGGACCAACAGCTCTGTTTACGGCCGCCTCAGAACACCCACCTGATGGACCCGCGGCTGGGCACTATTTACTGTCGTCTGTTCGGTCCAGCGGCCTCGAAGAGAGAGCCTCCCTTCTGCACCACCCCCTGCGCTACCTACTTCTGTCCTAACCCTTCCAGACTTAAAGAAAAATCAATTCTGATCGCTCAGGACACTGGCTAACGCAATTTAAGCCCCGATGAAGTCAGCAAGGCTGCTCTGTGGAATTTCCTGAAGGTAACAACTACAGCTCTTTTATTACCACCACCCGCCATTATAGCTTGAGACTTCTTGTAGGGTTTGTCCTGACATAATTAACCGGAGAGCTCCGCGCTCTCCATCTGTAATAGATGTATTTCGATCATCTCGCAGGCTCGTGTATCTACATAGGAACAGACAAAGATGTACCGACAGAGGGACACCAAATCTTGACAGAGAATCTCCCTGAAAATGAAATGCCCGCTCCTACAAACCCTAACCATCTTGACACCTTCTCTCTTCTACTCTTACGAACTCAAGAAGTTAATACTAAGAGCTCATTATACAGCTCTATTCTGTGATGAGCCATGAAAATAGCTGCTCAGGAGCAATAGATGACCGGGTGCTATGTAGTTAGATGGTTAAAATTCTTCCCTAGCAACATCAAGATAAAGAATCTACAACTTAAAAAATGTCAGTGAATTTTAATGACTAAAAAGAAAAAAAAAAGGAGTAAGCTCAGTTAAGGGGAATTAAAGCATCATACTGCGACTACTTTGAGGTATTTTGATTTGGGCCATTAAAAAATTATAATATTTTTTTAAACAAAAATCTTTTACAATTTTCAAGTATTTTAAGGAAAAATAATGTGCAGAATGTAACTCTGATTGGACGTTGTACAAGTGCTTTTGCCAAATAAAACATTTAAGTGAAGTAATTAGTTTTACTAGGAAATCTACAAGGCCATCCAAATTTGACTTCAGGCTTGTTATTTTTATAATTGTAGATGATCATCTCAACTATTATAGATATTAAAAACTTAACATGCATATAAAATCTATTTTCATATACAGTATTCAATCTGCACATGGAATACGCTTATATGAACATAAAGTATATTTTCCTACATTATACTATTGAAATTGAGAACAAATGCCAAGCCTATCTGCCTTCAGCTGGACATCCAGTTGCTGTATATTTAGGAGTATTACATTACCACTGCAAATCAGAACAAATCCCACAGAGAGCTGAAACTTTGATCGAAAGAAGGATAAGCTACAAGATACCACATTTTGAATACTAAAGAAAGTATTACTGAGCCAGATGGAAACTAATTTAAACTTTGTACTACTGGCTCAGTTTTATATTCCCAAGTGTACCAAATTAAAATGTAGCTCAATACTTGCATGAAGCAAAATTGTTGCACTCAAATCTTCTCTTGATAAAACACTGCAGTTAATGTATGCATATACCTACTGAAACACATCTATACATACAGCAGAAAAAACAAACGCTTCCCCGAACCAGCCATATTTTGGTCCTGTGAAGGACAACTTATTTGACACTCTCTGTATCCTGCAGCTGTAATCCTGCACATCCTTTCCAGCCAAAAAAATGTGCTGCAATATCACAAAACAGCAAAGAGCTTTTATGGAGACAAGTTTTTGATGCTTGCCTATGCTCTCCTGTGCAGGGCAGCAGCATTTCAAAGCAGCAGTGAAATATTCCTCCTGCTTTTCCTTTGGGACTGATGTAGAAGTAAGAGAAAAGGATGCAACTGAGAGGTACAAAAATAGAGGAAGTAAAAAAACCCATCTGTTCATGATGTCAATAGAATCGCCATTACATACAGCAGCATTTTTGGATTTTTCTTTTCTTTTTAAAGGATAGTGCAAGGAAGATGACTCACCACTAGCAACGCAAATAAAATGACTCCGCAGCTCCAGACGTCTGCTTTCCTTCCATCGTATTTTTCTCCCTGCGCAGCAATGACACAGAGGTTCAAAAGACTGCTCGCTAGTAAATGAATTAATTATCCTTGAAGAACATGAGAGGGGAGAATGGGAAACCCCACATTTCAATTCAGCTACGTGCTTCCCAAGTTGGCCTTCCCAACTAGAAGGCCATGACACAGCCCATTAATTGAATTTTTATGAACATCAGTTTACAGCCTTTTCTGGCATCTGTGAGAACAGGCTCAGAAGTAGGGAGCAGGGTAGGAATGGTCAACAACTCACAAATGACTAGACCTGGCACTCAAACAGTGTCAGAGGGGCATTAAGGACACCAAGAAGGTGTTTTTCTCTTCCCTGGTTCTTCAGGGAGCTTGTCACCAGTCATATTATTTGCGAACTCACAGCACTGTCTGGACAGTCTCTTCTGTACGCTCCCTGCTCAGCTTTACATTAAAGGTACGCTTTAAAAGATGGGAACCTTGAGCACTGAAATCTTGGGATACTGATTTTCAGAGGACAAAGGGAGAGTAGAGGGAAAGGATAGTTCGTATTATTTAAGAGAAGCCAACACCACTGACAGCCAACCCCCGTTCTACTGAAATGACAGCTACATCAGAGACAGGGAAGCGTAGGGGACTGCGTCCCCTGGGCGGAGAGATCAAGCTCAGCAAGGCTTCTGTGTTTCTGTCTGATCACATGGCATGAAGGGTACTGCGAGAACAACACACCATCATTTCCCTCATATGGTCGATGTGGCTTGATTCAGGGCTGAGCCAAACAAACAAGACCATAGTCAGGTTCTTGTGTGCTTTCCAGTGTTGTCTGCCTTGGACGGACTTGCTGTACAGAGGGTTCATCTGCGTCCTGGCAACAAATGACACTTTAAAAAATATATTTATACACACCAGTGTTAACAACTTACCCGAATGACTTCAGGGCAAGCATAATGTGGTGATCTGAAACACAAAATACAGTCAAATGAGCATGTAACAGCCTGGTATTTATGGATTACGTGCATTTCCATTTTGTTTAGCAGAATCACGATCGGCTCGCTTATACAGAACGCAAGTGTGCAAAACCAGCAGATTTTTCCTTAACTCAACGAGAAAACATTTCTAAGAAACTCAGAAAATGGTCAAAAACTAGCATAATTCACAATTCTGTGGCCCTACTATGAATTTCTTAAAAGCAAGGCAAGAAGAGAAGACGCGGCATATTCTGTGACTATATAGAATTCCAGCCTTCTAATGCCACCCTTGAGCTTGGCCTTGTATCTAATTAGAAGGAAGGCCCACGCTGGGTAGCCTTTTGTAAGAAAAAAGACAGAACAGTATTTTCAGACCAAACACATGCATCCATAAAGCACGTTTTGCATTTCGTCTGCTAAGACTGCTCTCAATTACTCCAGCGCTCATAAAAACTGCTGATTTCAAGACTTCAACATCCTTTTTTTTCTCTTTTAAAACACTAAAAAAGATGGAAAGTAGTACTATTACCTAGTGGGTTAATATATTCTTTTTGCATCCTTCTACCCATATATTTCCAGTTTGATTCCTCACTGAAAATAGTTAATTACTACAGCTTGCCAGGTAATCATTTTAATTCCTAAAGATTATAGCCATGGCTATTTATTTTATAGTCTTCATTTAAGTAACTTGACAAGTAAAAGGGATGCAAACTGTCTGAGATCTGTGTGCAAATCACGCTATTGTTTATACTGACACCTCCCAGCAGTCTCTGAGCCTGCCTTCATTTGTGCATTTGTTTCTTGTGACAAACGCAATCATGGCTGGGCAATACCTGTCGCACGAAGTAATGAGCAGAACAGAAGCGCAGTGAGGTTAGCTTTGTGCTAAGGTGCTAAAATAATGCCCAGTGAGACAGCCAATTAATTGAATTTCCATACACACTACATTTATCTTATGGCAAAATACCATCCCGTGGGCATGGAACGCCCTGATTTGGTATCACAGCTTTTGGCAGACCATGATAATAAACTCAGGGCACACTTGGGACTGCAGCTGCCTTGGCAGCAAAGCTGAAGCAGGGAGAGAGAAACGCAGTTGATCCCTCACCAGTTTTAGGAAAGATGGAATTCAGAAGTTTAGAGCAAAATTTAATCCACACACCCCCATTTAAGAGGTTATTGCAGGTATTCTAACCAGGTCGCCCTGCTCAGTAGTGATCCCAAGTGTCTTAATTTAGATTGGATTTTAAAAACCTCCATCGAGAGTAAAAGCAGACAACGAAAGGAGAGCTGCCCTCGGGGTGCTGGCCAGGGTGGGCTCTTGGGAGACCAGAAGGATGGACGTGTGCTCCGTGGGCAGGACGGACACCGGGGCTCTCCTGGCAGCTCTGCCACTGGCAGCCATATGGACACAATTACCTGACATTTGTAAAAGCTGCAGCTGCCCACAGTTTGGAAAAGGTGACCAGACCCTCACCACAAGTCTACTCCCCTGACTAAAGCACGAGCAATGCCACCACAGCTCTCGTACCTCACAGAAGTCGGCGTGACTGAATTCACAGGGATTCGTATAAAGCTTTAAATTTTTACAGCAAAAGCTTCTGTAGTAACAACGAGTGTGATGGCAACAATAATGAAATAAAGCTAAAGCAGTCAGTAATGTTAAAAAAATTATTGCTTCTGGACTAAGCGGGGGCTGATTCAGGGGACTTGCAGCATACTGCTGGCCACTGCTGGCCACTGCTGGCGTGAGAGTGGGGCCACAGCGAGACACTGAATTCCTTCATGTTATATACGTGTTCCCAGCCCTCCAGTGTGTATCAATCCCTGTGAATTTGCTTCTTTACAGCAACCCAACAGCTACTCTACACCTCTTCTTTTTAATACCCCTGAGCCTTAACCACTAAAGAGTCATGTCACTGGACTAATACATGATTTCACAAGCTTTTAGAAGCCAAGTTAAATTATTCTTGTGAGCATGCTTGGCTATGGTGGTGTCTTTTCTTCATATCATAAAACCAGTGTATATTGTACAGGTCATCCTTAAGGTACACACAAATCGGAATGAAGGAGCAGCACCAGAACCGGGCCTGCAGCCCAGGCCTGGAGAAGCAGAGCCCGCTTGCCTTTCCTACAGAGGGTGACTCGTGAGGACACACGGTACATTAAACAGCTACTACAGGTGGTGTCTGCGGCTGAGCTAGAAACTTAAGCCAGCCCTCTCAAATCCTGCCAGGTATCCTGTACAGTTCAGCATCGTCCTTCAGCACAATACTTTTTGGGTGGCCATGCCATCTAGGGCACACTGGAAGAGTCGGTATCAACTTGCAGCGTACTTCTGAGTGTTTATTTATATATGACGACTCCAACAAAGCTTTCAGAACGCTTAACTGTGGATGCTGAGCAAGGCAACCAACCTGACAGCTTCCTGTGCTAACATCTTTGAAAAGAAGGTGAGTGTTGGGAAGAACCAGGACAGGTATGTACCTCTTCACGTGTCCCACTAGCAAATGTACTCAAAGCCTTCACCCTGCTGAGGCCAGCTGTAGGGCAGTGGAATCTGCTAGGTGTCTTACAAGGCACAACTGAAATTCTGCTAAATTCTAGGAGAACGCGTGGAGAAAATGCTGTAATAAATCCTTTGAGCAAGTTGGATTGATTCAATCATTCAACAGCTGCACTGCAACTGCCCAGAGAGCACAGGTTTCTGGCACAGCCATTTGGAATTCCTGCCAGCACACACTAGCTAGGTATCTGCAGCATTGCCTTGGCTAACAGCTCTAAAAGGGATCCTCTGGCCAGCCACAATCCATAGAAAACTCATTTCCATGCTGCCAATCACAGAGCAACTTCAACTGCCTTAAAGAGAAACCTGAAATTTAATAAAAGATCTATTTATCTTTCTACAGAGTCATGAATATTTCTTTGGCTCTTATCACTAATTATTCAATATACGTGTGTCAAGAGCAACATTCCCTGCCTCTTCCCCTAGGCCATCCCCTCATCGTTCAGCGACATCTCTGTGCAGCAAAAGCCACAATCTGCCCTTGATAACAAATAAGTGTATCGCTCAGCAAGATCAAGAAGCAGTTGCTGCCTGCGGGTACTGCTGCAAAAAAAGCACTGATGCTGGCAGTGTTTATTTCAAGGGTGATGTGGATTTTCCCAGGCTAGTCTGCCTGGGGCAGGAAGGGCTCTCTGAACGGTCATTCACAGCTATGACTCTAGGACACTGTAATCTTAAGGACCTTGGGAGACCCTAGCAAAGCATTTACGTGGGATTTCAACCAGAGGAAATAAGCCAGAGTGCCATGGTGAAATCCAGGACAGCCCTGGGCAGGTAAGTCAGGCATTCAGAAAGAAACCTATATATCCTCGATGCATCTATCCTGAATTTCACCTGAGAAACTAGAAAAGTAGTTCTTGATCTGTGCATAGCAAGATACAGCGCAGCTACAGTAGACCTGAGACCACCGGGGCCACGTCTTCAGAGCAGAAGTGACGTGCCTGTGACCTGCGGGTCCCATTATGCAGGTAAGAGAGACCTGCACCGTGCACACACAGATCAGCTGCCCATGCACGGTTTCTCTGGGGACTGATGGCAACTGCTTTTGCAGAGAAGCAGCTGGCTGATCAGGAAGCACAAGGAAAGCTGTGTGATCCTACTCCACAGTGTGACAAATCATGTGTTACATTGCCTCATGGGCTCCCAGGTCCCATCAAAGACGAGTGTCCATGCCTGGGTCCTTTGGTCCTATATATAGATGGTACTATTTGAGGAAGAAGAAAAGCTTCTTTGAGTGCCATTCTTCAGGCCTCGCAGCTGGAGGCACAGCTTCTGCAGAGAGGGAGGAACAAGAAGTCGCCTTCCCTCTGTTTTTCTTATGCATGAAGTTACCTTGATACAGGAGGTTGTACAGGTGCACTGAAGTCCTCCCACGCCTCGCTGTTTTTGTTGTTGCTCGGATGCTGGAGTCCCTTCCTTCCCCCCTGTTAATCACTGTCTCCAAGCTGCCTTTCAGAGACAGGAGCTACCCACGAGCGTAAAAGGCTGCCTGTGCTTTCCCCTCACGCTGGGTAGCAGAGGGCTGAGATGAAGGGGAACGCCAGAGGAGTAGAAAAATAGATGAAGGGAATTCTTCAGGAGAAGGACATACATTAGAGCATCCTGAGTGGAGAAAGTGACAGCCACAGATCACAGAGAAAAGAAAGGGAGAGACTGAAGAAAGGGTTCCAGTAGCAGTGGGTAGTTAAGGCTGCAGTGAAGGCAGTAGCTGTAGGTAAGGCTGTAATTAAGGTAGCAGCTGTAGTTAAGGCTGAGTGCTATTCTGCCATTAAAGCTTCAACTCAGTCATTTAGCTTTATATGAGAAAACTCAGCATCTAGCCCTCAGCCATCTTACAGTTGTTTACTCCTTGAGTGCAATTACATTTCCGGGGAATCTGCAAATCAGTTCATCAATTAATCCATCAGTTCAAATTATTAAGACTTGGAACCTTTAAGAGATCTTAATTTTAAAAAATGAAACAGACCGCTGTATTAAAAGGGCACAAAGATTGCAAAGTTAAGTATTCAGAAGTTAAGACTTGCTAAAGCAAAGCTTGCCAAGATGACACTGCCCTCAGCGGTCAGCCAGGCGGGCCGGGGACATGCTGCTGTCCCCGACACCTCTGCTCTGCTCGTGGCCGACGTCGGGAAGTCTGTACAACGTGGGGAAGTTCAGCGCCATGAAGGACAAGCCTGGGATAGAGGCAGCTGACTGACGGACTGGAGAACCAAATTCTCTCTGCCCCTGCCACAGAACCCTTCTGTGAAAGAAAATGAACAGGTGCCTTAAACTGAGGTGCTCACAGGTAATTACAAGTTGCAGGTTCCCCGTTTTCAAACTCACAGTGTGACACATCTGAAGTTTGATTTATGGTGTTCAGAAGTGTGCGGAGCCGCGGCTGTGGTCGGTAGGACTCTGCTCTCCCAGCAAAGGACTGTTATCAGGCCCTGAGTATTCTGATACCAGGCCCCAGAGCATCCAACTGGTTGTTAATTTTGAGTTTCATTTTGCAGAATCATGTGTCCTCATATAAATCAGATCAATGTGGCAAACGTAATACGAGAACAGTCTACTTCATATTTGTAAACCTAAGACACTATGATGAAAATCCTACCTAGCATTCATAGCAAGGCTTGAATGCAGTGAGCAGAAATTATGAATGGATCCATAAAATGAATGATGAGGAAAAATCAAATATTAAAAAGCTGTTTATTCAAAAAAGCACAGCATCCAAACACCAAATGAGGCAAAGATTTGTTGGGGAAAAGCTGTACAAGCTCGTAATTAATGGCCATACCCTAATGTGCATGGGCTAAGTTAATGTTATGCTGGCAATCTGAAGAATAGCACATCTTAAATTCTCAGTTCTTGATTTGGCAGACTTAAACCTCTTTTACCATACCCTGGGATGTATTATAGGGGAGGCTGGTATTAACAGTTATTAATAAGGTTGTCAGGTATTTCCCTTTATAATCCTCATTTTAAGTTGCTTACGACTTACAATCAATTTAACAACTTAACAACAATTTTCCTTGCTTTTCGTCTGCCTCAGACTGGTTTCATGTTTGTGTGTGCATGCTACCTAAGCCTAATCTAAATTAAATGTTTTTTCCCATAATGAAGGGAAAATTTCTATATCCTCAACTGCAAAGGGAAAACTTGAATATTTGTTTGCATCCTCTAGAAAAATGTACTCAAACTGCCACTAGAAAACTGCAGTTTGCATTTACTAGCTAAAACACTCTGCAGCATCAGGATCAAAATTCTACCTGCACTGTTAACACTTCACAGAACAGTTCTACCTGAAACCGACACTGTGAGCTGGCAGCTCGTATCACAAGGTACCAAACCTCAAACCAAAGGGAGTGCAAAACCAACAGGAAACAGATCTAGGATTGACAGCAACTGACCGGGACAACCAGGTAGGGGAAACTAGAGCTGGAACCTAAAAAGGATCTGGGATCTGAGGCCAAATATGGAGCTGAAATGACTGGGAGAAGTTGGCAAGACTGGAGTGTAAATCAGGGAAGGAGACGGAAACAGAGTGCTGGGAATCAAAGATCTCCATGAGATGGGGTAAAAAGTACTAATTCTGGCATTTCCAATTTTAAGAGTCTAACTTTGAAACCCTAACAGTAAGTGGATGCAGGACATCTGCATATGTTTTGGACAACATGCACCCATTTATTATAAAGGGGAAAGGATACAGAATCAATCATAGAATCGTTTGGGTTGGAAGGGACCTTAAAGATCATCTGGTTCCAACCCTCCTGCCATGGGCAGGGACACCTGCCACCGGACCATGTGCAGCATCTTGTCTTGTCATTAAAATCAGAAATGCTGCTTGGACACCGAGGTGTGTGGCAAGTGTGTGGCTCTTCTGAATTAACGGCTCATCACAGGTGTGCTGACACACCAAACACAGATGTAAGGGAATCTGGAGCTAGACGACCTCTGGTAGCATTTCTAACAAACACACAGTGCATTGGTTGTTATAAATACCCTGAGCTAAAAACGAGCCAGTAATCAGTCCTAATGAGAATATGTCCTTTTTCGTCTGATCGATCCAGGCAATCTGTGGGTCTGCAAAGTGCTGCTAGGAATTGCTAGGGAGAGCTGGGAGCAGGGTAATCGTGCTGGAGTTGGAAGTTGCTGTTTTCTGCCATTATGCCACTGACAGGTGCAAGGCTTTCTTCTCACTCTCAGTGAAATCCTAACCAGCATCGCTCATCCCACATGCACACAGCTTTCTGTATCAGGCCAGGGGTTCTCCTACAGAGACACCAACACAGGGAAACTGTTGCATACGGTCAGTTGTGGGAATGTCAGCAGTGGTCTCAGCCTCCCTACTGACTGCCTCTGCAGAGATGGGAGCTGGTGCTGGAGAAAGCTCCATGTTCATGTCAGCTCTGGCTGGCTCTTGGTCGGGATACGTTTGGAGGCAGGGAGCACAGAGGCTGGTACTGCTGTGGGCTCTCAGCCACCTGGCAGCGTGCAGCAATCTCCGTGCAGCAGGACTCAGTGTTTCAAAGTTGTGATGAGTGAAACAGAAGCGAAGAGATGGCAAAAAGGTTTCTGCAAGGGGCAATGAGGAATTTGGAAGGATCTTTGCAAACTCACAAGAATAGTAACTCAACAGTTTCCTCTTAAAATCCTTCATTTTAGCCACAGGCCCTCTTAGTTCACGAAAAGGGAACAAGGATCAGGGAATGCCCCAACCGTTTCTACTTTTCCAAGACTCCTATAGAAATGACTGAAATTTATGTTCAGAGCAACTTGAGCACTGCAATGACTCGCTAAGATGGAGAACTGAAGCAGAGAAAGGTAATTTATCTTGTCTAAGACCACCCTGAATGCCTTCAGCAGAGACAGAAATCAAGCTCAGATCACCTGGGTCTCAGTCCTGAGGTTTAACCATGAGGCACTCGCTCTTCTTGCCTAGTGACAACTCAGGATAGATTGGACAGTATCTACCATTCTGAAACGCTGCAAGGCAGCAGGCTGGGGAGAACTGTGGAAAGAGACGGGGAGTGTCTCTGCATGCCATTGCCTGGATGGGTGAAGAGGAGAAAAAGCCAAAGAGATCTAAAATACTAGCAGCAGCATCCTACCACATCTTCTGCTTCTCCCTTGTCCGCTGTTTGCTCGCAGACCTCCCCTGCTCCTGGAGGAATGCAGAGACTCACTGTGTTACTTTGGCATTGCAAGGACCATCGCTCCGTGAGACTGCCTCGCTGTGCAATGTCTGCCATAAACAGAATTATTCCCACAGACCCTACACACAGCTCCTCTTCCCCTCAAGGGTCTAAAGCCACGTGTTTAAAATGATGGCTTATTCCTCTGTGCTGCGTATATGCAGGATTCACACAATATACATTTCCAGTAACGGGGATTCATTACAATCAAGGCCTAACGTGCAGTCTGTCAGTGACAAATTATGTCAATGAAACAGCAAGTCCATCCTTACCTCCCTCTCCTACACAAACACAACTGGACTGAACTTTTGATTGTTTCCCCCAGGTAGGCACCAGTGCTGGAGAAAGCCATGCAGATGCGAGGAGCAGCTCTCAGAAAACACTAACTCTGAGGTATGCAATACAGCATACTTCAGGCTACGATATTATCTTCACGAGGCCAGACAAGGCTCTATGGTGACCTACAGCCTACCCAAACTTTGGACTAAACTTAGCACTTCACTTGTGACAGCAAAGAATTTTTGACTGCACTGTGCTGCACTGACAAAGTTAGCTGCATCACATGGCTCAACCCCATCTGATCCTCCCACTCTGACTGACAGAAATACCTGGAGACTCCTTGTGTGACTGTCAATGGAAATGTTACAGTTTCATCTCATTATCAGTGTTCACAGCACAGATAAAACCATTCTGGAAATTAACTTCTGGGTGCACTGAGGAGCATCTCATTAAAGCTCTGTACCTCAGCCATGATTCACTCTGTTTTGCTCCTTTTCATGCTGGCTGAAAGTACCAGCTACAGGGGTAGGTAAAACTGTTGCCTTGAAAAGCTCTGAGGTTGGTTACTGTGTGTGCTCCAAGGGAAAGGGAGTCATAACTGGATTGCCTTTCTTTGTGAACAGTGCGGCATATTGTTATATACTCCTTCCTTCCTTCCTTCCTCCCTTCACCCCCCAAACCAGAGAGATCACAAGACACCAGTATCAGCCATGCTGGGCTCCATGCCAGGAGAATTAATGAAGTGGTGTAATAGCTCACACGGAGGCCTAGTGATTGGCACCACACTTAAAATGCATCTGCAAGGCAGGAGATCATAGCGTTGCTGCTGTGTTCTGTTTATTACAGGCACATCTCTTCCGTCCCATTGATTTCTTTACTAGCGCGTTTTAAGGCCGCAGTGTGGGGGCTGGCTCTGCTTGAAGCACGGAGGTTTGAATTCCAGCACAGCTTATGGTAAGGAGCTCTCTCTTTGAGACTCTAGACCTGGATGACAGAGCCCGGTGCTAACAAGAACAGGAACCCTGCCGAGAGGTTCCCAAGGAGTTTGAAAAATCTTACAGGGCAATGTGAGCCCAGGTTGGTTTTTATACTTCCTCTTGTTCTTTCCATGGAAGCAAGTGGGGAAATTTTCTGTAAAGAGTGTAGAGGCGTTGTGGTAACTGCAGGGAGGACTTCATTTCCTAATCTAGGGGGGAGGTTTGAATGCAGCTACAAGCAACAGAGGTGCAGACTTGTAGCTCCTTGCTTTTCATCTGTGTTGTTAAGAGGTCAAATCCTGACTTGACACAGACAGAAGGAACGGGTGGATCTCAGTGTACTCATCAACCAGCATTCGATCACATCATGAACTTAAAATAATTTTGCTATCCATTATTCATGACTCGGAAAGCAGAGCTGTGCAGCTCGGGACTGAGAGGCAGTGGCTGGGCTGTGCAGGGGACCACGATGGCTCCACGGCTGCCCCGGCTGCCTGGGCTCAGAGCACGGACTGAAGGAACACGGACTGCAACCCGCTGGGGCCGCAGCGGGCCTGGAGTCACCGGAGTCACCGGGCCGAAGTCTGGATGGGAGGAGGCGGAAATCTGCCGGTACTGTCTGCAGCTCCAGTTGCTGCTGGATGCTGTAGCAAATTCAGACACAGCTGAAAGCTGGCGCAGTGGTGCCAGGCTGCAGCAGCTCAGTGCAGCTGCTGCCCTTGCTACAGCTCAGCGCAGCAGCCCCCTGCACAGTCAGCATGGCACCAAGGCTCAGCTCTGGGGGGCTTAGGGGGCACGGTCCAGTGGTGCCTCTAGAGGTGATGGTGATGAGAGGGCACTGCCCTCAGGGAGCGCGTCCCCAGCCAGGGACCCAGGATTTGCTCAGCTCTTGGGCTTATTATTGCTGGCTCCCTTAGAAATACCTAGAAAGGTCTTGAATTGCCATGGAAATGTTTTTAGATTGCCCCTGCAATAATCCTCCTAGCAGTCTCGCCTTGCTTGTAATTGCAAAGGACCCTGCTGCAGCCATGCATCACGTCAACTTACTGTCTTGCTGGGAAATAACGATGCATGGTGTAAGTCTGCAGGTCTTTATTGAAACCCTTACTATAGACAACTTTTGTCTGGAAGCTATCACTCATTTTTGCAACATGTTCTGTGACACTTACCCACAACTGGTTTCTAACAAGCTGTCCCCAACCTGCAGTGATGCCATCCCAAAGTCTGCTATCCGGATGTTGTTCTTTTCATCCAGCAGAAGGTTTTCTGGTTTTAAGTCCCTGTGGCTGTAAAGAGAGGATCAAAATGTGAGTTAAATTATCCACGACAGCTTTCCCACTCCAAAGCTTGTTCCTTACCCAGCACAGCATCCAACCTATTACATTTTAATTGATTTCAGTTTTTTTGCTGTCCCAGGCAGGAGAACACACATACCCAATATCCAGCCTTTGCAGTACTCTAAACGCACCCCAAATGCCCACTCCTGATGAATGCAAGGCTTGAGCCTGCAGTGTACTGCCAGGAAACGAAAATCTTCAACTTCCAGCAATACCAACACAATCTGAGGGAGAGACTGAGAGAAATAGGTAGGAGGAGAGTTTCAGCTTGGATTTAGGGCTGATACACTCCATCACACGCCTTGAGGTAGGAGGCAACACCATCAATACATTCTGTCAACAAC
Organism: Falco cherrug; assembly: GCF_023634085.1. Taxonomy (NCBI): domain Eukaryota; kingdom Metazoa; phylum Chordata; class Aves; order Falconiformes; family Falconidae; genus Falco; species Falco cherrug. Next base: position 35,897,970 of record NC_073706.1, on the reverse strand, counting down.
AGGGAACAAAAGGAGCGATATCTAGAGAAAAAAAACATCCTTGATGTAAATGCTACTGCAAAAAGCCCCTATTAGGAGTTGTTTACATAGGCACATGGCTTTGAAATAATTTTGGGTAATTAGGTCTGATAGAGAAATCCCTTCAGCCCAGCACTGCTTATAACTGAGGGCGCCAGCAGTGGGAAATTAAGAGAGAGGATTCCCTCCTTTCCATCAAAGCTCGATTCTCTTATTATTTGGTAACATGGGAAGAGCCAGGCAGCCATGACCTTCAGGATGGCAACTCCTGCTTTCAATCAAAGGTTTCATAATTGACTAGTTTATTAATCTCCATTATCCGCAGCCAACACCACTGTGCAGCCACGTCTGCTTCTTAGTACTCAAGTGCCTCTGTACAACTATAACATTTACATGATTTTATATCCAAAGACAAAAATCTCGCACAAAATTTGTGATGACTTTGCTTTTTCCCCCCTTTTTATTTGCAACTCTCAAAGAGTCACAGAGATGAGAGAAGCACTTTGAGCAGACTAAAGCAGCAGCTCTTTTCTTGGTTTTGCCTATGAGTAGGCAAAACGAGCCTTTGATGTCTTGCTAATAAAAGGTCCAGATAGGAGCACTGACACCTCGCAGGCAGAGCGGCCAGCTCTGGTGGCCAGTCCCAGCTGGAACCTGTGGAACATGGGCAGCTGACAACACGTGCAAGGATCAGGCAAACAACAGTCATTTGCAACAAGGGGTCACTAAAACCATCACCCTGACCAGAAACTGAACTCAGTAAAAGAACCAGCGTTAGGACAGTCTAGTCCAGTGACACCCACGACGCAAGGCAGCCTTATCGTCAAGCCATGTCCTCTTCACTTTTTAAGACGTTCCTCTAGTACTCCTCCTGTACCAAAGTGTGATAGTACCTCTACACCACTGTAAAGAAGGACAGTCTCTGCCTTCTCAGAGAAACACGAGAGGTACGACAATGTCTTGGAAATTATCTCCCCTGCTCTGACGAGAAGATGGGAATGATCAGTTAGAGACAACTGGTGAACAACGCACAGCGATTCTGTGCAAAACCAGAGCACACTGGAACAGCACAGCTGGGGAGTGTAACAGGTGTTTCCAAGGCAGACTTCCAGCAAAACAGCACACATTCAAAGCAGGCACTGGTCATTTACCTTATCACCAAGTCCTATGTTTCCTTCCCCCCTCACTTTTTAAAAAAGCATAGAATTTGGTCTCCAATCTTATATAAACAGGATGAACCCTGCATGTTAACGTGGCCTTGTTAACCATGGGCAGACAATCCAGTAGATAAGGGTGCCATTCAGATTTGCACATATTTTCATCTGACAGAGCAAAGGTGCTTTATCAAATCTATCTTTCTCATAGAAATCAAAGTTTCAAGGTAACTGGAGACAGTATACTTATTAGCCATATAATAACTATCAAGATAGTCATACCTACTTGACAAAAAAAGCATGAGATCAGTGACAAGGAGATGTTCCAGAGGCAGTGAATGACCAAAAGAACCCCTGCATGCCACCATCAAGGACAGCAGTCCTGGACAAACGCAAGATCATCAACATCTGCCAAATGTGAACACGCTGCAGCTGCAACAGTGCAATGGAGAGCTCACAGTCCTGAGGCAAGCTGGGCAAGCTGGACACTAATGAGACAGTAGTGTGTGATTTAATCTTTCCTCCAGCAGACATCCTGGACAGTTCTCATCTTGCAACTGGTTTCATTAACGAGGTGCTGGGAAGATCTCATCTGACTGGGGAGATGCCCTGAAGTTCTCCTGTCTGAGGACAGTGGCAAGGAACAGCTCCCTGTAAAGCGAGCAGTGCCTGTTTGATGTGATGAAACAAGAAACCTCCCCATAGCTCCGGTGTGTCCTTCTGCTGTGCAGTGTGTGGTTTTTCAGTGGCTGTGGTTGGTTTCCAGTCTTGACCACTGCTCCTGGCTGACTGCTGGACAGGTAACATAGTGCAGAAGCTGAGGGTGCTGCTGTCTGTGCCTGTTCCACTGATATGCTGTTTGTGCCCCGACTGATATCACTCATACACGTTCAATCTATAGCAGGCATACTGCTGGCATGTGCCTTTTGTACCTAAAATTTGAAATTCTTTGCTTATACTAAACTCATGTAGCTCTTTTAGAAAGAAGAAAGAGAACTTGAAGGAATGATCAAGGCAGAGCACGACCTAAGTACAGGATGTCCACAAGCGTTTCTCCAGCCTGGATGCATGCTCACTATAACACATGTTATTTCAGGAAAATAGTGCAGCTAAAGGAAATGCAAAACTGCTCCCCTTCCGTGCCCCAGAGCTACCAGCCTTAGCAGACCTGCCACAGGCCCTGCCTGGAGCGGAACCTACACGAACCTTGAGCCAACCCCACTCCCAGTCCACCAAGAGGCAAAAGGAAGGGATGACACCTCTGAAAATGAGAACAGGATTCACTGGTGGAAAGGAGTCTCTGCCTCCCTATTTCATCCCGTCTTTGCATCAGCTGGGATCCACAGACAGATAGTTTTAGGCCTGGGTTATTAGGGAGAATCGAGTGGGATGATCAGGTTCCTATAAAGTGGTCAATATATTCAGGGTTTTTTTAGAGAGCCACTGCAAGGGAGAGAGGGAAAAGGGGGAGCCACCATCCACATTCCAAACACGGAGTAAGCCAAACCTCCTCTGCTGTGCGATGCTCTTCCATGAATGCTCAGCCTGCAGGGGCTGATGGTGGTCTTCAGGCAGAGGCCCTGACCCACCTCCCAGAGGGCATTCTGAAAGCTTTAAATTGGGACCTGGGGATCTGTGGGACTGGGATAGTATGTGTGAAAGGAAACCTGGGGTGGCAACACACCTTAAAGCTTTTTTTCTTTTTTGTCCTCTGGACACTCACCAAAATAAAAGCGGGAAAAATTATCAGCTCTCCACTATAGCCCACTGAGCAGAGAGGAGAGTGGGGACTCCGTCAGGAATTGTTACATTCATTGCTGACTGGGCCCTAAAATGCAGGAACTGTCATACCACAGTTTTGCGTTTCTCTGACCCTCCTCCACCCCTCTTTCAACACAGTCCCTAGTGCCCGGTACGGATGGTCCGCACAGGAATGTCATGGCAGCCTCAGTATTTGTTTTATATTGTGCCAGCACCCCTCTCAGAGATCAAGGTGCTGGTGGGATCAGGCAGTTGCTTGCACATTCAACCACAAGAGAATTTTATGCCCCAATGAAAATTTTCTTCCAGCTGGAACATTTCTCTGCTATCCATCTTTAGACCACTTCGAATTTGCCGAGGCAGCACCCTGGGGGGATAGAAGCCAGGCCAGGAGTCTGCACCACAGTGGCAGAACCAGCACCACTGCCACCGAAAATGAGACAGTGAAATGCATTTACATTTCCCATCTTTGTATTGCCAGCTTTTCAAACGCCAGAAGGAAGGGAGAGGAACATATGGGAATAGGGAAGGTTTGTTATAATTTACCTAAGAGCCCAGCAGCCTGGATAGCCTCATGCATTCATATTTGGGAAGAATTCTCTTGTGCCAAAATCAAACAAAACAAAACAAAACAAAAATCCCACCGTATGTGGTAATTACTTGGCATTAATGGAACATTGCAGAGTAAATGCATTTAATTTGGTCCCATTCCAGCTGATCTCTCTGGCTCTCCATGTCTTATATGACCGCATCAACTCCTCTCTCTGCAGGTGAACAGAGGACTCGTTACCCTTTCCTTGTTCGAAAGGCTCTAAAGCTGTAGGGGCTTTATCACATGGCTGGAAAATCAGAAGAGAAGAAAGCACCTTCTTTATTGACAAACACGGCAAACTCTCCTATTGAGCCCTGCATGTGCTGAGAAAGAACATGAAAGAGAAATGCAGCACTGCAGAAGCAGTCAGTGCAACCCTGATCGAGGGTGGCCACAGACTCCCAGAGCTTCTCAGCCAAGACAACAGAGCAAGAAGTTAGTACCAGGAGCCTGCGTATGGCAGGCTTTCGAAGGGAGAGCGCGTGAGTAGAAGCTGTGACAGGGGAAGCACACACCGTCAGCCTCTCTGCAACGTCCCTCTTTCACAGATGCCAGCAAAGGCTGTACAATTCTCTTGCAGAACAAGATGGATACAGAGAGAGGTCTGAAAAAATTGTCCCATGGAAATGGGCACAGTTCTCGGTGGTGATGCATAGAAAATGAAAGGCACACACATGCGTTACCATGTTCCAGCTTCCCGCTTACGCACCAGCCATGCTTGCTTTCCAGTCACTCCCAGCGATGCTATTCAGACAGCTCCTCTAGCTGCCTCCATCGCCTTTCCAGTCTGTCCTCCTGCTCTGGGAATACCCCCGTCTCTGTACTGCAGGCAATCGCAGCATACGTAAAAAAGAGAAGTAAAGCACTCTCCCTGTCACCCAGGGTTGGCAGAAGATTTTTGGAATCCAAGACTCCAGACCTTGGATTCAGAGGAGCTATGTCACCTGGCACGAGACGATGAACTAACCCATTATTTTAAAGTGATTATTGAGCTGAAACGTTCATATCAGTTTCTATGACAACTTATTGTAGGTCACAGATTTCTAACCCAAGAAACCTCCTAATTGGAGGAGTTGCAGGTCGTTTGTACTAATCAAATTGTTAGCTACTTTGAAAATGCTTTTCTTACTGACCCCAAACTCCCAGAAGGGCCAGACCACAGAATAATTGTTCTGTAGTATGCCTCTTAAAAGTGCCTGATGTGATGCAAATAATTTATCAGTAATAATTAATAGAAACAATATTTTTTTATTTTCCTGAGCAGAAAAAGCCTTTCATCTTATTTTTCTCTTGCTTCTGCAAATCAGATCCCAACTTTTACCTACCTACAGAAGAATCTTTGTTGAAAGCCATGGTTGCTATGCACAAATTTAGTAATTTCACAGAATTCTGCAGAAAAAGTAAATATCGTTATAGCTAGGAAAAAGGACAGCATCTATAAACCTATCAGGAGACCTGGAGAGGGTTTGTATGCATAAAACCTTGCTTACTTTTTAACAAATACTTCCACTATCTGTTAAAATACATTGTTTCTCCCTACCGACCTCAGCTGAAAACATATATTCATGTATTTCAATGCCGGAACAGACTGCCAGGTCTGATCACCACTACTGTACTTGCCAGAGAATGTCACCCGGTTATGCTTATGATACGATAATGCCATTTTTGACTTTTCAGTGGCTTATGTAAAGAAGTAAACTTACAAAAATACATGTTCTCTGACTTTAGCTGAGCTGGTAACTTAGCCCTTGGCATTGCAGATGCCGTACTTGATGGCTTTTCTCTGGTTCTCTGTACAAGGGAAATCTCAAAATTCCTCACTGTATTAGAATAAGTCTCAGTCACTGAATCCAGATCTGAAACTCCCAGATTTGGGCAATGATTGGTGAATCTTAGCTCTCAACAGGGAAAAAGGTACCCTTCTCGCTTCTAATGGTCCGAAAGAAAACTTGAAAACCTAAAGACTTGATGACCAGAAAAAAACAAACTGAACCAGAAACCAACCTGATTAAACACCACAATTTCTAGACCAGTTTCACATCTGGAGGCCTTAAGTCACGATTTTGAAGCGCCCAGCTGCTGCAGTCCTAAGCTTGCGACAGCCCATCCCTGCAGAACGCCCCAGCGGGCTCCTTACAAGCGACGCAAGGCAGAGCAGGGGTCCTGAGGGGGGTGGCACCACCTGACAGAACATGGCACCTGGATTCTTTGGCGTTCTCTGCTCCTTGAAGACACCCCAGATTTCTCCCTAAAAGCCTGCTGGCAGTGCTCTGCAGCTCCTGCCTGCGGGAATGTACCGGCGGCGTTGGGACTACTGCTGTGAAATCCTGAAGCGGTATTTGATGAGAAGCTGTGTGCCCCCTGCACTGAGGGAAGAACTCAAGGCAAAGTCAAACCAAGCTCTTCCTCACTGCCTCAGCCCTCCCAGTCACACAGCCCCCCTCCCAGTCACACGGCCCCCTCCCAGTCACACGGCCCCCCTCCCAGTCACACATGGACGCTTCAGCCCTGTGCTACTCAAGCACAGCCCCAGGCAGTGAAAGGAGAAAGGACCCTCATAATTGTCATTTATCAATATTCATAGAGAACCTGCCTTAACCCCTCTTGTGCATGATCGGGGAAAAAAAAAGAAAAAAACCACCTCAAAATGAAACCCAACCAAAATAAAAATAAAATGAGCTAATCATCTGGCTGCTCAGTACCGCGGGGGATTTCCTTCCCGTGTCACCGCTGCCCCGCGCAGTAATTGGCATTATCTGTTATCTCTGAAGCCCTAATCAGGTTTGCCACGGGGCACTCTCTGTAATCATATTTTTATTTGTCAGCCTGCCAGCCGCAGGCCCCGAGCGCGAGCTGGGCCGAGGCACGAGCCCGCCGCCCCCCGCGCGCGGCGCCAATCCGGGCTCGCGCCGGTGATGTCACGCGCGGCCAATGGGGCGCGCGGCAGCCCCCGGCCCGCCCTCCTGCAGCATCCCGGAGGGGGGGGGGCTCGGCCCGGGGCCGGGGGGCTGCGGCGTCCGGGGGGGATGGCGGCGGCGGGGCCGCGCTGAGCCGCCCCGAAGGCCCGCAGCTTGGGAGACCGGGCCCGCGCCGCCGGGGGAGCGGCGGCCGGGGGGGACCGTGGGCTCATCGCCGAGGGAAACTGCCCCGGCCGGGGCGGCCTCGCGGCGGCGGCCTGGCAAGGCCAGGGGTGCTGAGCGCCCCGGCCCGGCGCGGCGCAGGGCGGGAAGCACCGGCAGTGGCGGCGCCCGCTGAGCCGGCCCGGCCAGCTCGGGCACAGCACCGTCTGCGGGAGCCCGTGGTGCCTCCGCACGAGGCGGGCTGCTGGCACCCACGGGTGCCTGCGGGTCCTGGCACCTGGTGCTACGTACACAGCAGTGGCCCTAAAGGGCCCCACAGCGCGTTGCCTATAAGCTTTCCCCCGTGGCCAACCTGTACCACAAAACCCTGGTAAGTGGCTGCACCTCGGAGCGAGGCACATCAAATACTGCCCCGCTGCCTCCATTAAATAAAGTAAGAACGCAAAGCTCATACTTTGGGAAAACTGCACACAAACAGACTAAGCTCCAAAGTGTATTCTGCTTCCTGGTCTGAGCTGCTTGCTTGTAAACACCTCTCAGACGCAGGCGATCCCTCCACGCAGTAGCAGCAGAAGCCTTTTACTGACGGGAGGATTGGGGAATCCTTTCTGATTCTTTGATCCAGGAATCCTGCTGCATCAGTACATTTTGAGCGCTGAAAGCTGAATGCGGTTACATACTGCTGTGAAAGTAAGCCACAGGTATTTCAGTGTTTTGGGAGGTCCGGGAAGAAGATGGGACAGTGACATGGGGCTGGGGACACCAGGCTATCAATCTGTTCTGCCAGTAGGTTAGAGGCACCCACGTTTAGTCATTAACCAAAGCTGAAGCCTTCATTTTTCAACGTGGTCATAACTGGATAACCTGGCTGATGAGATGATTTGTCATTTCACTGCCCCACGACAGGACAAGGTCAGGCTTCATTGCTTAGGAAAACACATTAACTTTTATACTCACACACATGCACACAACTATATTTATGCATGCTTTGATTTTTGAAAAGGGTTTAATGGTAACTGTCCAGAATAGAACACAGAGTCTAATATAACACAGACCACACAAGTCTCAGAGTGACCTGGAGGGAGGGAGAGCTTATGATTTACTGCTAATTTATTCAGCACAAGATGCTAGTCAAGTGGGAGCTGGCAAGGAGACAGGGGATTTACTTCTAAACAAGACTACTGCCCACAATCCAATATGTTTAACAGAGGAAAATGGGTTCCTCAGGAGAGATGTGCACTCTGTCTTGGAAATTGCACATATCGTCAAACCTGCAGAGGTGCTTGTCTGTCTGACAGCCTCACCAGAACCCTCACTCAGTTTATTAAAGTCTGCCACATCAAGAGGCATCCATCACATGCCCAAAGGACTAGTATGTATGCGTATATAATGCATGTTCTCATAGAAACTTCTATCCCGATGGAAATTCATGTTTTTCTGGAATATTCATTTGGAAGAGTAAATAATTTCTCTTCAGTTGTACTTCAACATTTCTGAGTCTTCTTGGATTGGGTCTCTAAGCGTTAAGCCAAGTAGGGAACAGAAACATGTCTGTATGCAATCCGTCAGTGCTTACGCTGCCTAGCCTACACAAAAATTAACAGCTGTACAACCTCCCAAGGATTATGCTGATTGTAAGAAGGTCATGATCACTCAATGCAGTTCACTAGCAGGGAGGAAAAATTGTGGAATTCCGGAATTAAACTTGACAGAGGTCTCTGCCAACAGAGAAAACTTAGATCCTCTGGGTAGGGCACGCGACCTGCCCTTGGCTCCTCTGAGAATTTCTCTGACCATGGTAACCCTGCCTGCGCCAGGCAGCCGTTATCCTCAGGACCTTCTCACCCAGATCTACCACCTCGGAACTGCATCTCTGGCTAACAGTATACTTTTCTTAATATATCGTCAAGAAAGGCTCTTACTTCCCTTTCCATTTATTAGAAACATGCTCTCTTTCAGATTAACATTTCCTGTTGAAATGAGTCAGAGATGTAGAGGGAGGGGGCTAGAAGACCAAGTGAAACATTTAGGCATCCTTTTTTGGTGCGAATACCTAGTTTGCAAGTTCTCAGCACAGAACTGGGGGTGCAGAGAATCCCTGTACAGTCACTGAGAAGTAACCGCACAGTGACCGTGCAAATCCAGCTCTGCAGGATCTGTCAGTGGCCCTCGGCCGCTTGGGGGGGGGGGATCTGTGGCCGTCTGGGGCTGTGGAGAAGCAGCCACACGGACATAATGCAAATGGTCTCCCTCCGCCAACCTCACTGCCAGGAGCTGCATTTCTGAGAAATAAGTGGGCGGTTGCGGGCCAGCCACTATACAGAAACTCTTGTGCTCAGACTGATTATAACAACTTGATTTCAGTATAATTTAAATTACCTAAACTTGCTGAAGATGAAGGAGAAACTGGTCCAATTTAAAACGCCACCTGAAAAGCACAGGTTAAACCACACCTGATGGTCAAATTGTACGATGGAGTTAGTGAATATCAATAGCAGTCAGATCAAGGAAATTCTTCCCTACTGGAAAGGAAATTAAAGGCAACAGTGACTCAAATGCCCAGAAGGGACTCAGTGAAGGTTGCCAAAAGCCAGCAGGTTTCCAAAAACTGAAGGAAGCCACAAAATGACTTTGCTGTATTTGTAATTGTCCAAAGTTTCTTCAGGGATTCATTTTGATATAGTGCATGTAATTCTCGGTTATTAGCAAGTGCCACAAGAATGATGGAAATTCAGCTGCTTTTCCTTGGTGGTTTTGGTTGTCCTGGTTAAAGCATTCCCTGTGAACGAATTCTCCTCCAGCGAGAAATGACAATCTTCTCCATGAAATGTCTATCTGTGACTGATGCACTGTCTCACAGATGGCCAAGAATCTAAAAACACATCAGCACTTTACACAATGCTTTTAGAGCTTTACAACATCAGTTACTTAAAAGTATCAAGAAATAAGAGCTCTTTATCCTGTGCTTTTATGTAACGGCTAGCTCCCGTTGGAAATGGCTGTACTCACCATATTGAATGACTATGGCAGAAGTCTAAAGCAGAGATGATTTGTCGGAAGAACTTCCTGGCTTCTTTTGGCGTCAGTCTTCCCTTTTTTACGAGATAGTCAAAGAGCTCGCCACCTGACACATGTTCTAGCACCAAATACCTAGAAAATAACAAAGCCAGGATTTTGTAAGCACATTATCATACCACGTCACTCACACAATTATACACAAACACACGGTCAAGGAGAACACTTCTGTAAAGAACAGGGGAAGAGAATCAGAATTTTAAAATCAGGGGTGATTAATATTTTTAACAGGGGTTCTGCAAACTTCAGGCATGCCACTGTTGGATTCAGTGTTCAATATAACAGTGAGGGATAATCCAGAAGCCAAAATTGCCTCAAAAGACCAGGAGGGGAAGAAGAGAATAATCAGGTATAAGCTTTCACAGCAGCTCTTAAACCTACAGTGGAATAAGACGGCATGCTAGGAAGCCTTAACCAAGCTGTCAATTCCTTTATAAAACTGTTGTGGTGAAGCTGCACTCACATACTGTTCTGTCTTGCTGAGAACCAGAGAGATGTCAACAAAATAGAGGGAAAGAAAAAAAAAAAAGAAAAAAGGTGAATAGTTTAGAATATGAAAAAAGATAAGAACAACTATATGCATGCAGCCTATGTAAGGGCTTCAGCTTTTGCTGCTGAACAGCAATGATTTGCTGGAGTAGCTGCTCTCCCTTGCAACTCACATGTGAAAAATGTGACACTGAGTGAATAAATGTGGCACAACAGGGACCCAGGAGCAAGAGAAGAAACCTCAGACCTCACACAGCACTCCTGGCAGGCAGAGAGAGAAGCAGGAGATCTTCTGGAAGGAAAGGACTTGCCATAGATGGGCTATCTTGTTGTAAGTAGGGGTAATGAAAGGCAACTAAGCAGAGGAAAACTTAGTATAAATCTCTGGAATGTTGCCTAATAGTGGGAACGAAAGTTTCCCCACGGCAGTAGCAGGAACACCATCAACTGAACCATTTAAAAAGAAACCAGATATAATATGGACAAAGCAATAGGCTTCTGTTGGCAAGAGGATTGCTGGAAACCTCCGTGGACTTTTTCCATCTCTACTGTGATTTTGTGCTCTACTGTCTCCTTGCTTGTTTGCCCAGCTTACACTATTCTAATACAGAACGAAGAAATTACGCAGTGAGATTACTTAGTCAGAATCTGAAAGTATAGTATAAACAACAGATTATTATTCTTTTTACTGAAAAATCGCTTTTGTTCTTTGGCTCTGCTAGCTGGTTACACCCTGAAGGAGAGGCAGGAACCTGTACCCTCACTGCCTGACCCCCCTGATGCGAGTTACAGGGTCGCATGGCAAGGCTTGTCATCTGAAAGGTGCTTTCTGTAAAGCAAGAGCGCAAGGGGGAACAGGGCATTCCAACCTTTGGCAGATGGTTTGAGAAACATCACCAGAACACTTGCAAACAAGAATTAGGTCTTTTTCCAAATTTTGAATGTAATTCTCCGTCCCCTCCTCCAACAGCACAGCAGCCCAGGCTGGACATGATGTGCTGCGTGACCCCCATCCCTCAATGCCTTGCTTTACAGCAAGCTAGTTTCACTGCCAGTATTAATCCAACTCTTCAAATCTGTGTGGACAATGAAAATCATTAATTCAGGATACTGTCTTTTCTGTACCTGACGCAGTATAATCTCAGAGGAAATTTCTAAATTTGAAATGGAAAGAGGAGATTATTATACATTTGGGGGTTAAACTATTCCTTTTTCCCAACGTTTCCGAAAAGATGGAACAGTAGGAAGACTAAAAGCTGCTCTGAGGAAAGTAAAATTGGCTTAATGATGACAGCGTTAGCCTTGAAGTTGCAAAAGTGGGATGTGAGCTCCTGGTCCATCATCGGCTCCTGTGTGAGTTCCTTGTGTCAGCTCCCAGCCAGCACAAGGAAAAAGCACTTCCCTGCCTTACAGAAATGCAGCAGGAGGCAGACATTAATACTGTCTTGCCAGCTAAGTAGTACGAAAGCACAAAAAAGGGGGCAATAAAATGAAATTATAAACTTTAGGGAATTAAAATGGTATTTTCTGCATTTTTTTACCAAAATAGAAACAGTTACAAGAAATATGGTAGTATTGACATTTTTTTCATTAAAATGACTTAAAAAAAAAAGAGAAAAATCTTGACTTGAAAATCACATTTGGAATATGTGGATTATCTTCTCTCCAAGCACTGCCTACTGAGTACACTGGTAATTCAGAGATCACTGTTTATCCACACTACGTTTTTTGAGCAGGACATAGAACTGTGCAGACGGAAACCATGGGCACTGGGGTGCCCACATGTTCAAGTCCCAATCCTCACTTTCCCAAGCCTTGGCTAACGTGGTCTGGTAAGGGGGTTTGCTATATAACTCATTCTCCTTCGCACACTAGCGACAGATCTGGCTAACTATCCCATATGGCAGATCCAAGCCTGGCACAGAATCAATCCTAAAATTCTCCTTGACAGCTCCCTCTCTCGCTGTGCCCAGCAGAAGCTGGATACAGCAGTGCATCTTGCCCCCAAAATTCAAATTGCTAGCTGCTTTCTTTTTCTGGGAGCTATTTTATGAAGCTGATTGCAGTTACAGGCATACGAAACACCCTCCACGCTGGTTTCAAATGCTCAGTTTTGGAAAATTACAGACCCAGCATTTCTGTCACCCACAGCAGGAACTGCAAAGCAATTTATTTTCATCAACTTCATCTTATTAAAAACACTCAACAAAAATGCACTGACACGTTGTATGAAAAATAAAACAAATTGAAAGACAGGGAGCATTTACAAGGTTATTCATTTCTGCTTGCCACCTAGAAGCACCAGATATAATAATGGAAATGAACAGGGGAGAACATTTGAAAAAGATTTGTGCCTATGACAAGTCAAGGGACGCAGAGAAGCACAGCGACGATGTATTCTGATCTGACAAAGCCCCCAACGTGACAGGAGTGAGAAGGACGACAAACACATTTCCCAGTGGTCAAGTGCAAGAAATAAATGCTGCAGGGATCATTCCACAAGTACTATGTGGTTATGTTGCAGCTAGGATTTCTGAGTTTGGATCTGGAGCTGGCCACCTGCCAACCCTATTACCTCCAGTGCGATGCATTTTATTTTTTTTAGGACAGCCCCCAAGTAGAAGATTTTTGATTAAACAAGGGCATAATTCAGCACCTGCCTCCATCCCTATGCAAGCCAATGTTTTGCTGGCGCATTACATGGCACAATAGTAGTACACATGTTATTTCCAAACAGGCCAACAAGGGGGGTTTAAACATTTCCAGGTGTTGCACCGATTCTAACCATCACTGTGCAGCTTACACAACCCCCACTAAATGCTATGTATCTGTCCATCTGTGTACGTGTGAGTGTGTTTGAGTGACCCCATAAAAGAAGAGAATACGTGCTCTGAAAAGCCGAACAGAAAAAGCAAAGGAAAGAAAGAACATTATTCCAGAGGCTGGAAAGTAAGGCACACAGGCACTACGCCTTCCCTGAGAATCTGTGGCACAGAAGAGAATCCAGATCTCCTGAGTTCACGTCAGCATCTAAAATCCTTTACTTTAGCAAAGTGCTATAGGATTGGAAGTATGTCAATGCCAACTCTTGGAGGATCCAGGAGAAGGTAAATAACACATAGCCTGCAGGGGAGAAAAACACTAAGAAGTATTTTCCTGAGTTTCCCCTTACCTTTTATCTTTCCCAGATATGATAGGTTCTCATCTCGCTACAGTACTCCTTTTCCCATTTATGCTAAGGAGGTGAGTGAACTCTAAAAATCCTAGAACAGTAACCAGAACTAGTCTCCTTTTCCATTAGGAGATGAAAAGTAACTTACTGGTGAATTAAGCTTTTTTAAAAATCCTGTCTACATAAGATTGACAGCATCAGTCTTCCCACTGTAAAAACATAGGAATCCCTGCTCTGTAATAGCCATTGCAGGAAGGTTCAGGGAAAGGAAAGAGCCAGCCTCTGGCTGGCAGCATGCACGCTACCTGCTGTGATAATACAGAGAGGAGCTATATTAGGACAAAAGACTCTGTAAGAGCACTTAGCTCTCAAATCTTGGATGCTCTGGACACACACCAGCTCTTCTAATCCTTACATTTCACATGACAGAAGCTTTACACGTTATTAACCTCCTGTTCTTTACTGATAGGGAGTTGCAAAGCCAAGTGACTTGCCCAGGGTTACAGCCACCCAGTATCAGAGCTGGGATTAGCACCCATGGTCCCTTTTGCCTTCTGCTCCACGCTGTCCCCATCACCAATTTCCCCTCTGCTTGCTAGGAGACTAGAAAAGCGAGAAAACATGATGTTTCTGCAACTCAATATGAAGCCGAGTGCCTGTGGTGTTAAATTCTCGATTACTGGCTTTCCTCACCAGATACATTCTTCAAGAGGTTGCAAAACTTTTCACGGGCCACTGACTGCTTTCAAACAGACACCAAGGTACACATCTTGCATCGTATCTCATGTCCTGCCAAGACGTGAAACTAAAAAACTAACTCTGGTGAAATTTTTTTAAATACCCAGGCAAATGATTCGGTGTTCTCACAAGACGCCCTCCTGCACTTGGAAGAGCATAATTATTAATGACAGAGCTACATCATCATTTTTCGTCGGCTCCTTCCTGAAGACTGCTGTGATGCCTGACAACAGCTTGGACTCCCCCATCACAGGGTCTCCCGCAGCTGCTTTGTGTTTGGAGGGCAGGCTGACCCGGGCATTGGCTCTGTTTTGTCCCATTCTCATCCAGTGCCAGCACAGCAAGGTATGACCAGATTGCCTTTGCACTACAATACTGCGAAGACATCACTTAAAACAGCAACAAAGAGACTTTTGGTGATGATTCCTCCTTCCCATCTGGTGGACTATGCTACAGCTTCTTAAAGGCTGCCTTCGCTGAAGCCCTAGGGAGCTTCGAGGAATAACTCACAGAGCTCTCACCGAGGCAAGGCAGCTACATGCTACCTCCAAAGCAGGACTGTTAACAAAAGAAATAGGCTGGCTCTGAGCAATGCCTACAAAATGCTGTTAAAGAAAGACTAACTGGCACAAAGGCCATCAGGGCTATGCATCATGGGATATTTATGGTAAAATAACAACAACAACAAAAAATCACCCAAACAAAACACACCAGTTGTGATCTGTAAAGAACGAAAAGCCATTAGCAAGAATGGTGTGAAATACTAGAATTCTTGCCTGTCCTGGGTTTGGCTGGGATAGAATTAATTTCCTTCCTTGTAGCTGGTACAGTGCTAGGTTTTGTGTTTACTATGAGAGTAACGCTGATAACCCGCTGATGGTTTAGTTGCTGCTGAGCAGCGCTTACTCTAAGTGAAGGACTCCCCCGTTCCCCGCGCTGTGCCATGAGGAGGTGCACAAGGAGCCGGGAGGGAGCAGAGCCAGGACACTGACCCGAACTGGCCAAGGGGCTATTCCGTACCACAGAGCATCACGCTCGGTACATACACTGGGGGTGGGGCTGGCTGGGGGCTGCCGGTCACTGCTGGGGGGCTGGCTGGGTGTCAGTCCGCGGGGGTGAGCAACTGTGTTGTGCACCGCTTGTCTTTCTTGGGGTTTATTTCTCTCTCTTTTTCTTTTTGTTACTATTATCATTATTGTTATGACTATTATAATATTTTGCCCTATTTCAATTACTAAACTGTTCTTATCTCAACCCATGGGGTCTACCTTTTCCTGACTCTCCTCCCCATCCCACCAGGAGAGGCAGTGAGCGAGGTTGTGTGGTACTTACTTGCTGGCCGGGGTTTAACCACGACACAGCCAGATGGGATTGCCACAGCAGCCCATCACCGTACACCCCAGTGTGGGTATGCGGCTCCAGTTTTCTCAGCCTTATAGATGAAGACAACTTATGAGACATTCACAGCTACACAAATGAGGTCCTCTGGGACAATACAAATGTATTTATTATAAAAGTGCTAAATGAATAGAGGTCTTTAGATGAAAGCTCATACTGGAACACAAATATTTCAGGTAAGCATTATAACTGCAAAAAACCAAGAGTAACAAGAAATACTCTCTGGTGCTCTAGGAATGGCAGTCAATTCACATAGCTTCTTGTTTTGCTCAGGCAGTAGAGGGTTTCCTCATACGGGCATGTGCTTAGCTGTCTGTTAGGGAACCAGTTAATAATCCATCTTTTTATTAAATGCTATGATATTTACACATATGACACACAACCTCTCTTAAACCTAAACGAGTGTGCTGGTCTTCTACATGAGCCCGAACATACCGCGGGGTACATCACACACTGCTGGGTGATGTTCTAGGACTTTTACTGTGCCAGAAGTCAGACTGGATATTCACGTGGCACTGGCCAGCTTTTAAGATGCCCAACTTCAGGCGTGCACTCCAGCACCTTGCAAACCCCGGTGCAGTTATATAGAAAGAGATACACAAGAAGACATGAAAAATCAGAGTGTTTCTGTTTGCTTTCTGTATGCTCAAGAGTTTACCGTTTTGTGATGCCTATGGGTAAGACCTTTCATGAAATGACCACCCCTGCTGAGAAGCTCAGGTACCCTGGTTTATCACTTAACAGTTGATACTTGAAAATCACGAGCATAACCCTAAAACTGCGGAACACGGCATGGCGCAAGACACTGCGGAGTTGATGCAGATGTCTAAGCAATTACCGAGGGCAGGGACACATATCAGGCAGGGATCTCCTTTGTAAAGACAGATACGTCTTTAGTTCTTTCCTGTGCCTATGTTTGTTAGTGCCAAGAGCTGTAAAAACCTCTTGAAGTTTGGCCACAGAACTGAATACTGATGGCACCGGCTGCCGCACAAGCGGCACGTGCTCGGCACTGCCACCAGTCCTGCTGCGCTCTGAACCATCCCACCGTAACCCACAATCCTCGGCAGATTATTCACAAGAAAATCACTCCTTTTGACCAATTCAGCGAAGAGCTAGAAGATTCATTACATTTCAAAGCTGTGGTGAATCAGCAAGGGATCTGTCTGGAGCAGCAGGCTGCCAAAGAAAAGCCTCTAGAAGAAAAAAAGTCCTGGCAATGCCTCTTCCATGCTACCACCCTACTTGCAAAATGTCCTTCCATACATATATGAAGGGATATATGTGTAGCAGGCGGGAGGTTAAAAGCTGCCCAGCCAAGACTGACATGTTGTAGTTCTTTTGACAGTTTTTTCACTGCGCTGTTTTCTATTGATTAAATAATCTCTATCAGATATTAAGCCCCTTGTTATTGGCGCAGCCTATAAATTATTCAGAAGTTATATAAATTCTTATGGCGGGCATGAATTTTTAAACCCTAATTTGGCACCAGGCCAGGAACTCTGGGTTTTTTATTTTATTTTTCCTCGCCTGCAAGAAAATGTGCATGCATTAATTTTTTTTTTTTTTTTTTTTTTTCAAAAGACAATTTTAACTCCAGTCTGCTTGTTTGAATGGAGATTATATTTGATTGGTCATTACCTTTGGACATGAACAGGTTGGAGCTTTTGGAGAAAAGAGAGGTAGGAGATTATGCTGGTGTGCTCTGTACCTTTAATTTACTGGGGCTGACAGGGGTCTGAGCAGCACCTTCATGGTGTGTAGTCATGCATGCCGTGGCCCTGCAGCAGCCCTCCTTTTGGGCACACGAGACTGAACGGCTCCAGCCGGAGGATCCTCAGCACAGGACAGGCAGAGCTGAGACAACACTCATCAGCTCACTGCTGCAGTTCTGCTGTTTGAGTTTCCCTCTTCAGAACCAAGTGGCCTTTCCCTTAACAACGACGGCCCAGACACACACCATCGCCTACTGCAGCCTGACAGAGAAATCAGGCACGTAACGTCCTGTGGCCCTGGAGCTCCATCCCCCCTTGTCCTTTGCTCACGTCACAGAATTGCTCCACTATGGGCCTGTTTTCTCCCAGGCCCAGCATCCTGGCCTGGATGGTGCACGAGCACATCAGGCAGTGAGCAGAAGACACCGTCAGGCTTTTGGGAAGAGCTTATTAAGACCGGTTGCGCAAGGTGTTGCATTAATCATCACCACCGCCTCTGTGCGAGCCCTGCTGTGTGCCGGCCGGGCATCCCTCCTGCAAGCGGTGCCGCCTGTCCTCGGCGCAGCGCCCTCTCCCCTTGCCCCCTCCAGCCAGCCCCGGGTCCCCAGGCCCACCTCACCTGCCAGCCTGGCGCTGCCCCCTCCTGCAGCTGAAGGGGCTTCCCTTGGCCACACCTGCTTGTGATTCATCACAGGGCTAAACCAAGTCAACAGCAGAAGAAAAGGGGTCAAAGTAGCTGGTTATGAATATTTCCCTTAATTCTAATCAAGGCTCAGGTGGAACACCCTTTTGCCTTCCAATTCTGTTCTATTTTCTTTTCCTGAATCCATGGCGCCTGACACCCCACAACCAGACTACCAAGAAGCACACCTACCACAAAATTAATTTTCAGCGCTGAGCCCTGGAGCTGCTCCAACTTTCTGAACCTTCCTTTTGCTTTTAGGTTTCCCTGCAGATGGATCGAATGTCAAAGTCCTGGGCTACCAATAACCAAAGAACACACAGAACCCTTTTTTCTCTTTTCTCGCATTCTCTGGCATCTCACAATCAGTTTTCAGCAAAACTAAACAGAGTTACAGGAAAACCCTGCAGGAGAGGACTGGCAGCACGAATGCCTCTGCAGACACCACCAGAGTGTAAGGCGTTGACTCCTGCTGTCAGCTGATCTTGTACAAGCCAGAAACGTGAGTTGTGCACAGGTAAGAGATACTTTAATTTTGTTATCCGGCTGATTGGGAAACACTTTCACCTCTGAAATCACGAGGTGGTGTGTTGTGTATATCGCAGTGAGGCTTGGGCACCTGCCCAGTGAAAGCACCGTACTGCTGAATGGTGAGAAAGGGACTTGTGCTTGGAAAAAGAGCCAGCGAACGCATGGTGCATTTCAGAGAACAACATTCTGATGCCCACTCCTTCTGTTGAAACAAATGCTTGTTTCAAATGCTGATTAAGTTGGACAACACAGAGATTTAAAATAAATGCTCCCACAAAATTTGAGAATTGGAAATCTTCAGTGTGAAAATGTGAAAATTAATCGATATAAATCTAGACATATATATACAAATATCTGTATGCACCTATAGATAGAAATTTACATATATATATACACACACACTGACACTGATGGACAGGGAATCATGAAATACTAGTATAAACATCTGAAAGAAAAGGGCATGGAGTGGTCCTAGGATGTCTTTATTCTACCTCATCTCCACTCCTTGCCAAACCACCAATAATTTAAACCAAATAGCTAATCAAACGAAATCAAACAGATAATGCCACCCCTGTTGGGAGTTCTGCAATAAACCCACCGGTCAGCTTATCCCCTTTGGAAAGGGAAGGCCCATCTCCTGTGGATTATAGGATGGCACTTAAGCTGCCATGCTCACAACTCCAACAATGGGACAATTGCTTTTCTCAGATCAAATGGAAAGCTGAATTTACTGCATAGAATACAGTAAATGTACATATCAGAGATTTAAGAATAAAGCAAAAGATTGTTTCCTAGAAAAGACCCGAGCCAACCACTTTGCTCATGAAGGACTGGGCTTTGTAGGTTTCCTCTTACTTAATCCTCAACATGTCTGCTCATGAGAAGCTCGGTGCTGCGAGCAGCGTGTGAACCCTGCCTGCCTCTCCATTGCTACACCAACTCTGCCCAGGTAAGACCTTTTCTCTACCTAGCACAGAGCACAGAGGACCAGCGCCCAGGTTCACACAGTTCATTGCAGTGCAGGAACCGAACGACCAAAGGAGGGTTTCCCCTCTGATATGCACTACAGAACACACCAAAACGTTATGAGCTTTGTTACCACCTCGCTCATTCCCTTAGTTTATTTACATTTCCCTAAAATTCTTGACTGCTTGAACTTGGTTAGTCAAAATGACTGGTGCACACACAAATTTTGGTAGCTCATTGATCAGTCCCTATTAGGAACCAGCAATGTAAGTTCTTAAACAACTCTGGGCTTATCCCACACCAGCCTACTTTAACTCATTCTTGATCTTTAAAATGGGAGGATGATCCCCCCATTCCTGGATGTTTTCTCTATTAACATTATACGATGGCAGACAGGGAGGCACAGGTCATCTATAGCTACTTCTAAATTTCTTCTTACTGCGGACTCCCAATCTTGCTTGAAGGCCATCAAGTATGATCATCCAACAAATATGAAACACTTCAACTGTCAATAATATTGCTAGTTTAGACAACATAATGTATAGCTGAGGTGGTATATCAGCACACAGACAGAGAGCCACAGCGCAGCTGTGTTTTCCCCTATGCACCTAGAACTGTAGTCCACAGTTTTACTAAATGAGACAACTAAAAATGCTGAATAAATTGCTGGAAGTCTTAGAGCTCATAGCTATCTTCATCTCCCCGACCATTCTGGTAGAAAAAAACACAAAACAAACAGAAAATTACTGCTAGGCTAACACACATATGCTAACAGATTTTTATTTTTATTTCTTTAAAACTCATTTTCAGTGTTAAATAAACTGTGGAAAAAGGATTTGATTCATGGTTGCATTAGGAATCTACTCAACCAAAGCCCCTTGTCACAAATTAAATCATAAACCAAAAGTCAAACATGATTTGTGAAATTAACATTTATCGAGGAAATACTCCCCAGCGCTGCATCGTGATTAGTCTCTGGCTCCTGAAATATCACCCATAATTCATAAGCTTCTCTGAAACCATGCCACTACCATTACTGCTGAGATGGCACGTGTGATGGAAAGGCGCTTCCACAACCAGAGAGCAATCCCTTTAGCGATGCTAGTGAGAACTGGAGGTCACTGTGTCTTATTATTTGGGAAAGTACGTGCATGCACAGCTCTCAGCCCCCACGCACGTGTCACACCTTGCCCCTCCACAGGCACTCTCTTCCACCTCTTAGATTTATCCAAGGCCACGACTGTTTCTAATTTTGAACACGGAGGCTTGCCAGAAGCTCTGCATTGTGCCCTTTCTTTAAAATAGTGACTAATAAAAAATGAAACATAATTAACAGTCACTGGCTCTTTCAGAGTCAGTGCCTTTCAGCAGAGGGATTCAGTCAGTGCCCTGGCGGGGAGATGCAGACAGCTCAATCTTGCAGGCTGAGAAGCTGCAGCACAAACAAGACTTAGTGATTGTTGAAGGCTAAACGGTCACTGGCAAAGCACATTTTGGAGCCCAACAGTTTTTAGAAGCCAGGATAACCAGATATAACTTAAAAGATATGGGATGCTTCCCTTTTCAAGGTGATTTTCAGCAGGAAGATATTTTCCTGCTAAGGAATGCAGTCAGCTTTTGGAAATCTTGGTGTAAGGCCATCCCCACTGCTCTGGGCACTAGATATTTGTCACTTGGAACAAAACAGCCCCCCAGCCTTCTGGGGCAGTGAAGGAGAGCTCAGCTGAGCTGCTGGCTTCAGGGGCATTCAGAGCAAGAAGAAAGCTTCAGCACCTCTATAACCCATCCCCTCACTCCAAGTGACGATCACAGCCCTTCTCCTTCACGTATTCAGACATGGTCTCCACCACCCAAGTACACTACACCTGCTTGGAACACATCAGCTGCGTGCTCTGTTTATGCATGTGTGCATGTATTTATGTGTGTGTATACCACAGATTACACAACATACAAATAAGCCGGGATCACAAAGAAGAATATTCCCTCTTTCTTAACCAAAAGAAAGCCTGGGGCCTCATCCTACCCCCGGCTTTAAACCAGAATACAGAGGAATGTAGTCCTACATTTCAGGATTAAAGGAGAATTTACTGGCTGTAAATCCGCATTTCCCTTTGCCATCCTTCTGCATGCAGAGCAGGCTGCATTACATCTGGGCCTCTGTCCTCAGCTGGGGCAAACTGGGCTTAATGGAGCCGTGACCATTTATGCCGCTGAGGATTGAGCACTCGGCATGCAGCTCAGCGAACATCTGAGCCAGCCTCCATCCCGTGCCTGCCTGAGGTCACTCTGGTGACCGCACTTCACCGTGGATGGCAGGCTCTGCCCCAAAGGAGGATGGAGAATCCAGAAGAAATTACTGCCTGCTCTACTAAGCTACCCCACAGGCACAGAGGCCTCACTTCTCAGAACACACATTCATTGCTCCAGTAACGAGACCGGCTGAATAGTCCGTAAGGGACTGCTACCTCCATTCAACACGCTTTCTTTGGGTAAGCAGCCATTCCCTTCTTGTGTTGTGACATTAAGGAGAGGTCACCAATGGATGGTGGGCTTTAAAAATAGTTTAATTCTTTTTTAACCACTCTCCTCTGCTTGCAATAACCTGTTAAAAAGCTGAAAATAACACAGAGTTCCCTACTGGGTTGCCCTTTCCCATTTGGAGAACATTGATTTTTTTCCCTGTTGTGCCAAGATTAATGTGGCCTGTTTGTTTGACAACAGATTCAACAGATCTAGTGCCCTGTCAAGCTAAAATGACTCTGTCTGTGGGCAACATCCCTGTCTGGCACTGGCAATGATGGGGGGTGGGGGTGGGGAGAAGGCTTTGCTACTTAACTGTTACTGCAGAACCATCAGGAGATTTCAGCAGCCCTTAAAACCAAAAAGTGTTATTGATGGGGCAAATTCAAAATATTGCTAGCGAGAGTCAGCAGTTTCAATGAAAACTATTAGGCAAGGGAGGTTATCCAAATTATCCACTGGAACAGTCTGTGACAGCTTTGATTCAAAACACTTCCAGATCTTACATGTACAGATCTTCTTCCCATCTTGCTGTTTTGACAGAAAAAGTTGGTTTGTCCTCTCTCCTCCATTTAAGTAAGAAAAGAAACAGCATATAAGTAAAGTACAGAGAAGAAAATGAGAAAAGCCAAGGAAATAAGGAGTGTCCCTTCCTCATCCAAGTACCAGATATCACATGGACACCAGCTGAGGGTGAAAGCACACCCTGCTCCATTCTTTCAGAAATGTTACCAAGTTCCAAAACCCTCTTGTCCCTCCCTTCCTTCCTCCTTCCCTTCCCCTTCCTCTGGCAAAAGCCAGTAATACCTACAAATATTTTTTATTTTCGTAAACATCATGCAGCTTTAAAACGTGGGGATGTTCTATCAACTTCAGGATGGCTATTTCCCGCTCCACCTGGAAGAAACAAAAAGAAATAGAGAAGATTAGAAGCTTGGTCTTAGAATACATGAGATATTGTCACACATTTTCTTCCCATTTATCCATTTTCCACTCCTCTTTATATGCAGAGGGTATGGCAACTTATAACAATATATCTTGTTTAGCACTCACATCATTTAAGAGCACTCCCTGCTCTGCAGAACACAAAACCAGCAAAATTTCAAGGTTGAAAGAAAAGTCCCAAATCTACCAAAGGGAATTAGCTGTAGGAGTTATATGAGCATTCAAGGCTGTTCCTGCCTCACAATCCAAAGCCAATGGCATATTCTCAAAGTACAGAAACTCCAAGATGTCACTTAGGGCTCTCCTGACCTCCTGCAGGCACCGGTGTGGCTGCACCATGTATTGTGTACTCAGTTAACATTAGAAAATCCTCACCCCGAAGAACCTGGAGTGTATACAGGGGAGACAAAGAGCAGAAGACAGACAGCAATGTGATTTTGTAGCTGCACAACTGAGGCACAGAAAAGGAAAGAAATACATGAAGTGATGTAAGAAGTACAAGGCACAACAAGAAATTAAACCTGATTACTGAAGACACGGTGTTCAGAGCCTTAAGTGTAAGGCTGCGCTTTCTCTCAATTCCCAGTATGACCAAGCATGGCTACTTCTAAGAGCATGTATTCAACACGGAGTTAACAAGTTGTGACTAAGTCCCTGTAATTAGTGCAAGCCCTGTTCTCACCCAAAATTCCTATCATAACTGCTGTGGTGCTTTAAACTTGAATTTAATCAGGGTATTCATTAGAGATGGAGGCAGCGCAATTCCTCAGCTGTGAGCACAATCGCTCTGTGCTGCTTGAAGCCAAGCTGTAACTGCTGGTTTGACCTAGGCTAAGTCCAACAGAGTTAATGCAGCACTGTGGAGACTGTAGATAACAGAAATAAATTCTGCAACAAGACACAGTCTAAGCATTGCACTGTCGGGCATGACAAATTTCCAAGAATCCACAAAGGCAGGAAAAAGGCCTAAAGAAGCGAACAAGGAAAATGAGGTACGGTTCTTTCCAGTCCTTCGAATAACTGATTGTCCTGGAGTTGCTAAGCTAACAAGCAAAACACAAACAAACGACACCACCATCCCTTAACATCTCTCCTGCAGGGCCCAGGCGAGTAATTAGGAAGTCACCCCAGTACACATTTAGTTCTTGATGTCCTTTAATTTCCTGAGATATCACCCTCTGCTAAACCTGAACAGACAACTTTCCCTGAATGCCAGTAAGATACTCGGCAGGAAATTAGAAAGCGGTAGTTTTCCAGCGCTGTGCAGAGGAGGAAGATTTCCCGGCATGTTGGTTATCACCCCAGATCTCTCTTCCTCTGCACCACCACACAAAAACAGCAAAAGCAACTCTCGCACCACATCGCCCTTGGCCTTCCTCGTATATCAGGATGGAGAAAAGGGTGTTTGTACATCTGTCAGTCTTTCAAAGATGCTTATTCCTCCCTGCAGAGTCAAAAGTCATTGGAGAGATCCACTTCCACACTCGGGATCTCTGGGAACAGCTCCTTCAGGGAAGTGATTAATGCATTTAAACATGTATGTACACAGTTCAGCACTGCCAGAAGAGCTATGAATTCAGTGATACACAGTACTCGACGGTGACAGCTCTGTAGGCGTCAACTTACTCATGACCAGCACTTAGATGAAAGCCGCTTATACAAATAGGAAACAAAAGTTGGGTCGATTTCAACTGTACAGCTATTCCATCGAAAAAACAGGGGGAGCGCTAGTTTATTCCATTTTTGTCTCCTCTTCAAAAAGATCTGTTACTCTTTTCTCTTATAAGATGCACTGGTATTTGCAGAAGGCTTGTTCAGCCCTATAATTGATAAAGTTGGATTTGCTTCAAGAATGAGGAAAAACAAACCAGAAGAAGCACCCACTCCCATAACAGTCCTCCAACGGTACTGTGCTTCAGCCACAGCACCATGTACCACAGCTGCTCAGAAGCTGCAGCTCTGATGAACTTCCCTTTGGGTGGCAGAGCCCAGGTATTTCATGGGCAATTGGACCACTGCATGAGCTACAGCAGGGATCACCACTCACCCGTTCTCCCTCCTGGGCCATATCCTGCCTGTGAAAGATTAAATTCCCTGCAGGTGGGCTGTCTGAACCGCCTTGGCAATTCAGTTCTGAAAAACCTCTCGGTGGGTATGGTGGCAACGGATGTTCAGACCAAGTGAGTGATGGATGGCAGCATCCAGCCAGCGCCCTGCTTGGTTACTGTCCTAAAGCAGGAGAAGAGGCAGTGATTTATGAGTGCCACTTGGACAAGGGGATTCGGTCACACCACTGCATGGCCTATGATCGATAAGAGAAAATCAGACCAGAAAGCAAATATCCACTTACTACCTACAGATTTACACCAGGAACCAGTCAGAAAGAAATAACTCGAGTTACTTGAGTTTCATCATTTGAAGTGTGTGAGTGGGAAAGGTTCTGTGCACATTTTTAACTTCCTGGGAACTAAACCCGGAGAGGAAATACAGTTTTGGAGGTCTTGATTTCAACCCCAGGCATGCAGAAAGCATCCGCCTTGGTGTGCCTGGCAGCATTTCTCTGCGCTGGATGGGGTTCAGCGGCGTGTTGTGCTGCGCCACTCCAGCGCAGGCAGCAGGCAGCTTTCCACAGCCTGCTACCTCTCCTAGCTGTAAACCAAGGACAAAGCTAATCTACTCATCTCAGTAAGACTTTATATAATCCTTCAGGAAAAGGCGGTTTTATGAAGGAAGAGTGTCATTACTGTAGTTCTCATAGCCCAGGCCTTGGCCCCATGTAGAGGAGCAAGACACTAATGGCTGTATTATTTCAAGAGCTAGAGATTCCCAGCTCTCTAAACAGCAATCTGATAAAGATCATCCTCAAAAATCTTACAGCAGTGTCCTGCCTCTTCTCCCTTCCAAAGAAAAACAACAGTTCACAAAAATGTGCAACAGACCACCTTCTCAAAATTACTGCTGCAGCCATTACCGGTGGGTGACTCCCCCGAATCCTGCTCGGTTTTGCATCTGCCAGTAATTGATACGGGTTGGACACAGGCTGTAGGTCTCGATAGCGATTTTACTGACGCATGGCTCGGGAGGACCCAGCAGCCTCTGTGTCATTAGCAAAGGAGCGGTATCCGAACTCACCGGCAAGATAAAGGAGGCCTGAAATAGCATGCGGCTCTCCCTGCCGCCCCCGAGTTTCCCGGCCCTGGCATGCCTTTTTTTGCGCATCCCTGTGCTTGCAAGCCACAGAGTGTTGTCCAGCTCAGAGCTGGCAAGGACAGCAAAATGGAGAAACCCTGCAGGGTTGTTTGCTTTAATGCAGATGCAATTATCAGAGAGCAGGCCAAGCTCAGAATAGCCTGTCTAGGGAGGCTCAAAGTCTGCGATAAACAGGAAATGTGGAAAAAACATTTGCATAATAGTTAAAAGGGAAAGGAAAAAAGTGAGGCTTTCTCTGTCACACAAACATCAAGTCACATCATAGGGTCCCCACGAGAGCCAGGGTGGCCTCATGCCCACCGCTGGTTACTGACTGCGCAGCACCTTGGAGCTGGGGAGAGAGCTGTGGAAGGGTGTGCAAGGCAAATGGAGACACACTGCTAACTCCTCACCTTGCAGGTGCCAATTAGAGATTTTAAAAATCTATGCAGGAGGCTGATTTGACAGGATGCTCCAGTGATTCGGCTAATGAGAACATGCAACACAGGGGCAACGCAACCCTTTGAGTAATAATGCAAAACTCTGGTTTCCTGTCCTCCATCCCTACTCCACGCTCCTTCTCCCCCAGACAAAATGACATCTCTCTGCTTTAAGCCTGTCTCATCAGCACAGTTTTTCCTGGTGACAAGTGCTCTGCTCTCTCACCTCGTGACTCACAGGCACACCGGGTGCTAATTCACCTGGAAGGCAAGAAGGGCAGGTCGAGAGAGCTTGATAGTTTGTCTCAGTGATGAAGAACATTTCCTTTTCCGTTACATTCATTCGCTCAGTAACAATTGGGTCACCCATCACCCATGTGGTGCTGTGAGAACTTGAAAAATGAACCGGACATCCGTCTTGTATTACCAGGTTGTATTTTATCTACCAAATCTGTGCAAGCAAAATGCAACAGTCATTAATAGCAGTGTTTCTCAAAGAACACCTACATGCAAAAAGCTGAGGGACAGCAGATGATAATTCTCCTTGGATGCTTTGAAGTTCACCAGCAGCACACCACAAAGCTCTCTCTCTCTCCACTGACACCAGTGGCTCCCATACTGCTCACAACGCTGGCCTGAGAAGTACGGCTGGAGCTACAGAAGTGGCAAGGGGCCACGAAGCCCTGCAGGCTGCAAACGTGCTGGACTGCCTTTCCTACTCAGAGCAAAATGGTGGAGGGGGGATGGAGGTGGTAGGTGTTCATGCGAAAATCAGGCTCGCTGATGTCGACCCTACTTTGCTTTGAAGTAATTACTTAAATACTTTTGAGAACCAATGGCTCAGTTACAAGAAACTCAACCAGGACATGAACTTTCTTTGAGTTCAGAATTATTTAGATTCAGGATGAACTTCAAAGGATGAAGAGATTTGGATGCTCATCCAACTCCTAAGGCTAGAACTCCAGTTGGAAACCTTGTACCAAAGTACTAGTTTCTCCAGCGTCTGGCTTGCTGCGCAGTAATTTGCATTTCCATGATGAGAGCACAGAAAGCAGAGCATAAATCACTGTGATACTTCACTGAGTTGAAGTGGCAAAACCAAAGGTATCAGATAGGAAAAAAACTAATCTCAAGTTCTCTGGAAAGTCTGTGTTCCTGCTGTAACAGAAATATCACAGGAACAGACCCTGGGATTATATTCATTTGCTACTTTTGCTTCTGTGTTATGTGGGACTGAAAGTTAGAAATGGTGAAAAATTACTGGCTTTGGTGAAGACCATCTAAGTCACCTGCTCACTCTTCCTCATAATCACAGAATAAATAAGCTACTTTTGAAATGAGACAACAGCATTAAAGCAGAAATGGCTTTGTACAACAAGTAGCTGTAGGCCTACTATGTCCCGTAGGGTCAGCACTGCTGTGGGGATATCGGGCTTCCAAACAAACTTAAGCCATTAAGAAATCTAAGCAATTCCACACTGCATCAGTTGCATCCTTGTTTTCAATGGGAGCATAAATCGAGTAAAAGTGGAAAAACCATCAGGTTTTAAAGGATTAAACATTAAAGTATCTTCCTCTGAATTTAGCTGATTTTTCACTTGAAGTGGCCTTTCATTACATATACCCCAAACCCCTTCAGCAAGCCATTCCAGGCGCAAATGGAGAACCACAAGTGTCCATCTGCGGAAAGGATTTCCTGCTGGCGGCACAGCCATTCGCGTCACACTGCTGAAGACAGGAGCCAAATTCAAAATGTGTTGAAGTCAACAGAAGACCTCAATTGACTTAAGTGGGCTTTGAATCAGAACTTCTAATGATCATTAAGTGGTATCTGGAAGAAATCTTCTATTACACAATTATGACTAATTAAATGCTTTAACATGAATTCAGGTTTTCTGTTAAGTACTAGTAATTACAAGAAGATTCTATAAAAAGTAGATAAATGAGGGGGGAAACTATACTTAGATCTCCACAGAATCAGGCAGCTAGACAATGCTGTACAAAATACTTAAAACAGACAAAATTACTGGAAAGCTGAGCAATTCCTCATTTTATTGAAAGCTCTATTATGGGCTCATTCCACCACAGTTTTTGTTTGCATGTATGCTTCTCAAAGCTATTTCCCCATAAATGAAAATGAAAATAGGTATGTGTGAGAAGCAAGTGAGATGCATATTTGATGTTAAAATTTGCATGTGCAAACTTCTACACCATGAAGCTTTAGTAGGAAAATTTATTTTCCACAAACTACTGTTACAACAATGTCAGTTTCTACTTGTCTTTATTGAAACAAGTATTTTTCCATATTCTTTCAAAAGTGCAAGTCTAAAGCTCCACTGAATTTCAAAATCTGCCATAAAGTCTAAGGGTATGAAGTCAGCTGAACAGACACTGTGAGAATTTTCATGGAAATCCTTTCTGCTGGTACCAACAGACCTCCACAAGAGGAGAGGTCTCCTAGCCTGGCCTGGCGTATTGATTCCAAGGACTTGAAGTGACAGGGCTTGGATCCTACGGGCTCTCTAATCATGGAAAATCCTACCCAGGAACTCTGTGGTTTAACTCGCTAGTTAACACCTGCAGTGTTCCCCGGCGCTCTGCCATAGGCGACCGAGTAAACATGGCATTCAGACTTATCTGCAGCCTATGCTTCTTTAAGAAGCATCAGGGCTTCGTGCAAGAGACAGTGATGGGAGCTGACAAGGAGTGGATTTATTCATTCAGCACTTCAGATTATCTGCTGCCTGGTGGTACACAGCTAACGAGTGACTGACACGCAAGTCTCTGCCAGCAGTCAGCAGGACTGGCCCCTTATACCAGAAGGCAAATAGCCTCCCTGTGCCTCCTGTCACCTTTGGTGAGTGCCACATCCTGGCTGCCATCACCGAGCAGTGCAGGACACAGGACACAAACCAACCTGATCTTTGACTGCCCTTTCCTTTTCCCTCCTTATCCTGGTTTTTAATGTTAATGCAGACTGTGATTTCTTTGACCCGAAGCAGAATGTTTGCACAGCTGGTTTGTTTGTTTTTGGTTTTGGTTTTTTTTTTTTTTGCTGGTCAAGAAAAACTAACTGATGTGTAGCCAGCCCAGTGTTTATGAGAAACCCACCACCCCTGACCAGCAGCCTTGCCAAGCCTGCTGAACACCAGCATCTACTGCTCCAAAGCAGCACGCTCAGACCCTCTTGCACGAGCCCCCCCTGCCATGCCAGACCTGCAGTGCTCACCCCAGACTTAGAAATACAAGCAATGCTGCAGGCAGTACTCCCCTGCCCCTTCCCCGCCTTGATGGACCAACAAACTTACGCCTGGCTTGTTTCAGGGCCGTATATGTTAAAGAATGCAGGAACAGGAAGCCAATGGACAGGCCCTGTGCCGGGAAGGAGTGTAAGTCACAACTCATTTTCCCCAGTAGAAATACTTCTGCTGAAGGTAGGAGGGGCATTCAAACAGATTTAACGCCTTGTGGGCTGCTATGCTGAGCTGTGGTAAAAGTTGCTACAGACTGAGAAGAAACAAGTTGCAAACTGAGGGGTATGGAAAGTTCAACTTCAATTAGCACAAGTGCATAGCTCCTTGTATTACTTGAGACACCACAGATTTAATATGGGCAGTACCAAAGACAACACTGGAATGTCTGAGCCAAACAGTGGATGGAGGATGCAAGAGATAAGGGAATATGGGCAAGCACAAAGGAGGTGGTAGAGCACAGCACAGCATAACACATTCTGCCAAAAATTTAGTGTAGAGCTTCTGAGAGCATTGGTTGAGGACACGATAAGGCATGAAGGGCTCCCAAGAGCATCCAGGAAAGGGACTGAGACAGTGAAGCGATGCTGACAGTACCATGGACTGGATGCTTAAGGGTGTCCACCATCAGTAGGAAGAGAAATTCAAAAGCACACTTTTGCAAAAGGTCCAAAGGATAAACTCTCCACCAGTTCCTATGTCTTGGCTAGCCTCTTTCCCCCTCTTGCTCTTTTTCTCCATTAGTCACAATGGCCTTGTGTAGCTCTTTGGCATTGTCTTACACAACTGTCCTTTTTCTCCAGTACTCTTCCAGAAGCAATCGATAGGATTGCCGCTGCTTCCTTTTCTACATCTTTCCTTAATGGCCATCTCTGGTTGCCTAAGAAATAATGGAGGTAACAAATGCTCCTGGAGAGGGCAGAATAGCTGGAGCTTAGCAGAGATGGGAGGCAGGACGCCAGCCAGCCTTCATCTCTGCCTTGCCCAGCTCCACAACCAGCCTAATGACATCAATGAGCGGAAAACAGCTAATATGATTTTTGTTATTCTACTGTGTTCTCCTGTGCTTCACTTTTGGGTGCCCCTTGTCTCTTTAGATGGAAATTTATACGTACTTGTATATTAGGATCTCATTTCAGCTGCGTTAATAAACTCAGCGGGACATAAATGGTTGATACCTAGAAGAGATTCTCCATCTTGATAGTCTCTCACAGCTGGCAGTGGTGGAAGCAGACACTGAAGCAACCTACAGCTTTCCCCTTTGTTTCCCCTGTCTAAAGAAGCTGTTGAAGCTCAACAGCACCTCCCAGAGGGACATGGTCCCAGACAAACAGCAGCGTGGACCTCACCCAGGAGCAGTGGGAAGGCCAAGGGCAACACAGACTCGCCAAGTTCATGTTTGCACTTCATTCTGCAATGAAAGAGGGAGCCCTGAGGGGAGGCCTGGCAGCTGCAGGCAGAGCGATCACCAGCTGACTTTCTGCCAAACTGGAGCCAGTAGCTGTGTGCTCGGGGGGGCGAGCAACCCTCCAGCCCAGCTCTTCTACCACAGCAGGACAGCAACAGTTTCCATCACACTGCAGCAGAAATAGCAGCTCCCGTCTGATGCGCACTAGCTCTACATTAGCACTTCTATGTCCATCCCATCTTAGGGATGTGGATCCCAAGAAACACTGTCCTTATCCATGATGTTAAGGTTACTCTGCTTTGTCCATAAGTGCTGTGAGCGCAGACATGTCTGAGGAGCGTGCCTGTCCAACGTCTCTCTATAACGACATGACCATAACTGGTGTACCTCTATAACGATATGAACCAGCACTTCAGTTCCAAACATCCCTGCCCACTCATCTATATGATGATTATAACTTAAAAAAAAAAAAAGAAGTTTTCTAAAAAGGGATTATAACTTTTTAAAGCAGACCCATGTCAACCACAAGCATGTCTCCTTATACCTTGCAAGACAAAACTGAACAGCACGGGAAATCAGCAGTGAGTGTCACTGCCTTCCTCCCTGGGCCACCCCTGGAGCTAGCCAACAGCAGATGGGCTAAAAGCCCCGTACTCTCAGCTCTTCAGTAACTCACACAGCAAAATCGGCTTTATGGGCTCAGCCTCAGTCCCAGGTCAGGAGTAAACTAGAGGTGGACAGTTAAATGCCTGTTTTGTAAAACTGTTCCCTCCCTTCAACAACCTACTGCACCTCAGCGCTGAGAGATGGCACAAGCTTTCAAGACGATGCTAGCTTTGTCCATGCGGTCTGACACTTCTTCCTTCAGCATCAGGGCTGCGTCAAAAATAGCAACATTGGCTGGGAGCTTGCCATCAGGTTCTAATCTACAAAAGGATGGCTAATAGGGCAGGAATTGTAGTACAAAGCAAGAGGCAGGAAGAGAGAGGGAGAAATACAAGTGTATAACTCTTGAGGCTGCCAGTGCTCACTCCCTGCCTCTCCTCAGGTTCAGCCGGCAGCAGAAGACATTACAGCAAGACTTGTACTCCCCTCAGTGAAGACATCGTCTTCCTCTGTTTTGTACAAGCAACAAAAGCAGCAGAAAATTAGTCGATTGCTGCCATCAGCATCCAGGATCTCTCACAGCTGGGAGTTAAGAGATCAAAGACAGCAACGAAGGAACATTTTGTTTCTCAGTTATTTTATCTCTGCTCTTCTTATATCCTTCCCATCACACACCAGTCCGTTATGGCTAGGGGTGCTGATGACATCTTGCAACCTATCAACATCAATATCAGGATCAAGAAACCTCTTGGCAAGGGAGGCTTACAAACAACACTGTAAAGATAGGCTCTCGAGCATCTCGGAACAGGCGATGACGGTAAGCCAAGTCATTCCTTCTCCGCATTGTCCAATGCTCCTTTAGAAAGAGGGCTCAGACATCTCTTGCCACGTTCTTGCAGATGGGCCCAGCATATTCTCTGGAGCTGAAAACAATTGTTTTCCACATCTTCCTTGTATTTTCCAATACATCATTCAGCCTGGTTGGACTTTCAGAAGTACTTAGCATTGGCCTATCTCTTCATCTCAAAGTTCACGGGACTATTACTACTAAATGAGACCACAGTCAGCCAGCAACAAACAACAAATTCCATCTTTTAGTTCCAAGTCCCTAGAGACAGGTCTTGTAACATGAGGCCTGTCTCACTATTTATGAAACTACGCCTTGAACATTACATCCCAGATCCCGCAGTATTCCTGAGCCCTAATGGCGAATTCTTCAGCTTCACCACACTAAACTAATGCCAAAAGCATTCCCTGTCCTAAAATAGATCATCTTTTCCACATAGTGACAATCACTTCTGCAGTACAGAAAACCTCTCCCCCGAGTTACCTGCGTTGGTCTGAAGCAACCTCGACGTTTATGAGCAGTGGCACACCGCAGTGCAGACGCGCCCACCAACATGGCATTATGGCATGGAGACCAGGGAGAGCTAAGAAATGAAAGCAGTTTAAACTTGAGGAAGGTGGTAATTTTCTTACTTCTAAAGTTGGTGTTGTGGGTTGTGCATCTTCAGAATAGTCACCTTTAAGTGCCATTGCTTACTTGAGACTCTTCCCATTCCTTTGTATCTGCCCTACACAGCACATCTAATACAGAGTTCAAAGCTATCTGGCTTCTGATGAAGAGCAAAGACAGGATGCAACACTTTGTTATGTCAGGTGATAATGCACTGCTATAGAAAGTGCTAATGACTCAAAAATTACATAGAGGAAGCAACAGGAAAGTTCTAACTATGAGCAAATTAGCTTAATTCCCTGAAAAGAGTGGACTTGACTGGACACACTTACTCGAGCTATTCCTGAAAGCAGCAGAGCAAGGATTCCAAAACCAGAAGACATTTGAACACTGGGCTTCACTTAAATCACAGCACCTTAGGCCTGTACACCTTGGGATGCTTTGGCACATACACAGGCATCCTTGCTTCACGATCCAATCCAAAACCCCCTGCACTTGCCAAATACTTACAACACTTACATGTGCAGATTTAAAAGTGCTCGCAAACATTTTCCTAGGAAGATGGCTGGCTAAATTTGAAACCAGCAACATTTGAAATGGACAGCTGGGCTACATCTACCCCCCTCCCTCCCCAACTTTTCAGCATTTTCTGCCAGAGAGCACATTCATCAGCCAGCTGAACCTTGTTCCCAGATGTTTGGAACATGCAAAAAACAACCTGTGAATCGGGGATTTTCCAAGACTCAGCAATATGGTCACAACAGAGTTTTGGAATGAAAAGGCAAGGGATGCTGTTCATGTTATCCTCTCTACAGAAAAGAAAACCAATTACATCTCTTCACAGCAGACATAATTAGCTTCCTTCTTTCCAATGGAGAAAGCCTTTCCTTCCATGAAAAGCTTATACTGCTTCCCACACAAACACGGGACAGACAAAAACCCTCCCAAAATCTTGCTGAGGCGGATGCCATGCTGAGGAGACCCAGCGCTGACCTCAGACAGGAGGGAACAGTCCTGTGCTGCCAGGCTCGTGTCAAATCCTGAGTGACACAAACATACTTGGGAGGAAAGTACCGCAGAGATGCTCTCCTTGCACCATACAGAACTCAGTGAGTTTGGATGTGAAACCTCAAGATATTCAGGGGCAGGTGATCGTTACATTAA
The DNA here is from genome assembly GCF_023634085.1 of Falco cherrug. Taxonomy (NCBI): domain Eukaryota; kingdom Metazoa; phylum Chordata; class Aves; order Falconiformes; family Falconidae; genus Falco; species Falco cherrug. Next base: position 35,863,620 of record NC_073706.1, on the reverse strand, counting down.
CAGATATATAATGGCAGGGATTGGAGTGCATCCTACTGCTGTATAATATGGATTTGTGTGTGGTCAGAATTTTCATTTGTGTACTGCCTCCTTCCCTTAACTCATTCCTGTACTGAAACAGCACTAGTCCCTATTCGGTGTCCCTCCTCTGAGCAGGAAATGTGCACTTCAGTTAAGGGATTTGCCTCCTGTGCTTTGTTGCTAGATGCTGCGGGACAGCAGGGCAGCACTTTCAGATGCTCTCTGCTGGGCACGTTTTGCCAGCTCCAAGGAGCTGAGGCGAAATAAAGACATCTGCCAAGCACCCTTGCAGGGTACCCTGGAAAGCTCTATGGAAATTTACCCCAGTCCCACCTCACATTTTTTTTGCCAGAGGAACACAGTGACGTTGACAAACCCCTTTTGTTTCTGAGAGTGCTGAAATTGTTGCTGGGTACCGTTCAGTGAGAAAGGCTGTGACAGCAGCTGATAAGGAATCCTGGTGATTTTAGGAGGCCAGCAGCATTCTCTGCAGAGATCCCCATACATAACTGTTAACAGAGCTGAGGCAATTTTCCCTCCCTCAGTAACAGTCTTACTCCACCCCAAGCGGACCACTTGAAGGTTATCTAGAGTTTTGTCATGTCCTTCAGTGTCATTCTGCTGCCCACATGTTCCTGTATTTAGAGCAGGGTAATGTTACACATCCAAACTGGGAGCCTGTTCTTTATTTTGGGGTAGATTCCTTATGCCACCACAGAAGCCACTCAAGAACAACCACGTTCTGCGAAATCCTAGGGACTGTGAGAGTTTTTTTCTGACTATTCCTCTTCTGGTTTTGCATTCTTATGCTTGCTAACATTTCTAAACCATTAACCTTTACTGCTCCATACTACTTTTTTCTGAGGGAGAAGTGATTTTCCTTGCAATTTTCCAGACCTTTTTTCATATTCCCTTCAGGGTGGCTGGCGACATGAACTTGTAGAAAACGTTTTACTTCCATTTCATCAAAGTGTTGAAGTGCATGCTTTGGTCTGTACCACCACTATATAGTCTAAGGTCTATGCATAAGCCACAGAGAGACAGCCAGATGATGAAAGAAGGTGATGAAAAAATTGCATTGTAACTTCTAGCAAACCTATAGGAGAGTAACACATCTAGTTTGAAAGCTCTTGGTGGCCAATGCGAATGTTTTTGGTGGACAACCAGGAAGTGGGGATAGTCCTTACTTCTGACCCATTAAACAGGCATTTTGCAGAGGTACTTTTTTGATGAGATTCCTTTGGACGTGTCTTCATTTAGCCAGGAAGCTAGGCACTGTCAACCCCCTTCCATCCGTGGGAACGGTGACCTGTTTGAGAAACCTGAGATGTCTCCACAGGCTATAATTTAGCACTCTCCAGGCACACCAAGACCCCTGAAGCACTGTTGTGTCTCTCTGATCCCTGATCTTGTTCATGATCTGCAAATGATCAGTCACGTAAAACCCACAGGAGAGGAGGTTGCTGCCTACCTACTGAAGGCCTGAGTTTGTCAGTTCTATCTCACTTAGGGAAAATACATACAAGTGTACAGTTCTGATACATTCTCGTTAGGGAAATATGAAGCAGTTCATTAAGTCTGAAACAGGAAATTAGCAAAAGATGAAAACCCCAACAAACAGCCCTCCCTTAAAAGTGGTCTGAATATTTTCAAATAAGACAGCATCCCTTGTAGAGGGAAAGGAAATGTGTAGTGCACAGCTGTGTTCTTTCCTCGATCTGAACTGTAGTGGCTCCTCTTCATCCTTTTCCATGATAAGTGTGCCTATTCTCCAAGCCTCCGGATGGGAGTCAGCACCTCTGTTCAGCTCTTCAGTGGCATCACGCTGCTGCTGATCTCCTTTAGACCTGAGGATTCACTAAACCACCCGGTTTGCAGCAGGTTCCTTCTTCTGGGGAAAGTGTCTGATGTTACAAGTGAACCCAGGACCTCAGAGATGAAACAGGACTGCAAGAATCTACAGAGAGTTTACATGAATGAATGAGTCTAATTTTCAAATTCAGGCCAGAAGCAGCCCACCCAGCCTAATTTTTTCTCCCTCGTACTGTTTATTCAACCAAAAGCATTTTCAGACCACCTGAGGGCATTGCTTTCATGGGTGACTGTGCATTTTACCCGAAGTCCCATTTGGCAGAATGACTTTTATTATAAGCATTTTGGTTCTGCTGCCCCTGCTGCATGCTGCTTTTCTCGGCTTTCTGGCTGCCTCCAAGTCCTGTGCAAACCTCCCTCTCCACAACGCACCGGGGATCCAGCAGATGCACAGACTACGTAGCTGAACAATCACTCTGTGCCTCAAGCACTGCCAAACGGTTTATTGTGCAGCTTAGGAGGGCATAAATATACTGTTGTTCTGCTACAGAAAACCAGGCCGCCTTTCTAGAAATGCCCTCATTTTGCTGGAAACACCACCTGCATTTTACTGGAGTGATCCTAAAACAGCAGAACGAATCAGGCAAGGGGTTAAAACAGGATTTGTATTTTATTTTTAACCCAGGCTGGAGAATTCCCTTCTTTCCTTTTTCTCTTCCCCTTATGACACCTCTTTAAATAGAGTTGCTTTTTCCAGCCCCAAACCCACCTAATGCCAAGGGGTCAAGCTATGTTTCTCAAGTCCTTTGTTCCCTGGAGCAGTATGGGGGCGCGAGATAAGTCTTCGCCGAAGCCACCAACAATTAAGACATCAGCACCATTAAGAGCTGCCGCCTTCTGTGCAGTCAGCTCCCTGTAAGCCGCCCCCAGTCCCCTGTGGTGTCGGAGCAGCCTGCCTCTCCCTGGGGATCCCCCCAGCCAGCTCTGCACCGGGGCTTGGGCTCTGCTCCTCACACCAGCCTGCCTGCTCATTAATCATTCGGGATGCGACTGCTGCTGCCACTGCTGCAGACACCGAAAGACTGAAGATGTTGTCTCCTCCTTGCTACGCAAGGCTTTCTCCCTTCCCCAACTGCTTTTAAAGGGAAACATCCTTATTTTTTTTTTTTCTTTTCCTGCGACAGAGGAATATAGGTTCTGACCTTAAAAGCAGGGAAAACAGTTGTACCGCAGTCCTCACGGTGGCTGTGGCTGGCTCGCTGCTACACTGACGTTCCAGCAGAGCCAGGCCATTAAAATCTATTCATGGAAGAAACCTCTCATGCAAAAGGCCACTGTAATTGATGCAGAGCTGGACTAAAGACTCTGTGCCAGTTTCCCACCCAGGTATGTCAGGGATACATGAAAGTGCCAGCTGTTGGTTGAAGCACAGCTGCTATTCTCCTTCAGTCCCTGAAGTACAGAACTCTGGGAACCAGAACAGAAGTCAGAGCACTTGTGAGGCTACTCTAACTTACCCTTAGAGACAGGAATATTTATCTCTGCTCCCTCTAATGCAGCAGAAACTCGAGAAAGCAGACTGTGCCCTTCAAGCTACTGACAAACATAACTGCTTGGCAAAATGCAGTATGTAACACCAAAAGGGAAGTCCTCTTTCAGTAACAGCTTTTCCAAAGCAAAGATGGGTCAGCAGCCAGAACAGGACTGCCAAACATTTCCAAACTGTAAGGCATGTTCCCTTTTTTCAACTAATCAACAGAAAAATGAGGGAGCTGCACATGACCTGATGTGCTGGTACAAAGCAGATGCAGTGATGTCAGAGCTCCTATTCCCTCTGCAGCACTGGCTGAGCACAAACAATAACAACAACCCCTTCACTGTCACAGATTGCCCTTACAATGTGGGTATTTTGTCCTGCAGGACAAATAGAAAGAAGCAGGAATCTAGAGAGAAATGCAGAAAAATGACTGCTTTCCACAGACTCCCCGGGCAGCTCTGATGCACTTGGGGCGCTTCTTCTACCTTTACACAGGACTTGGCTTGTACAACAGCTCCACTCAAACCCAGTGAGAGGATTTAATGTTCCTTTGGTATTAACATCCACCTGCATCTCTTTCCCTCCCTCCAGTGACCCCCACCCCCGGCCCGGCTTGCCCAGCTCTGGAGTGGCCAGGCGCAAGGTGGTCTTTTCAAGAATGGTCGTCATCCTTTTCTTGTCTTGTTCCTTTGTGCTTTCCAAACAATTTTTCTTCAGGACCCTGGAACAAGCAGTCACTTCAGAAGAGTGTCACTATCACATGGATGGTGGCCCAGGCCCTGCAGGGCACGTGTGAGCAGGCAGGCTGTATTAGAAAGCATCAGCCCTGACCACCCCGCTGGCAGGTTCTCCTCGCTGGTGCCTGCTGTCAGGCATGCAAAGCAGCTTCCTGCTGCGGGCAGAACCTGGCTCAGGCCCCTGACACATACTAGCACCCTTTTTATTCCCAAGAAAAATACTCCTCAAACTGAAGCGCAGGGGATCTTCTTACAGAAGGATTAAGGAGTTTTCAGTGTCTTCTTAAATGAGTTTTTTTCCAAAACTGCCATCATAATTTTTTAAAAAATCACCATTGAGAAACACAAAAAAGCTTTCTGTAATACTGCTGACAGTTAGCATTTGTTTCCCTCTGGGAATCCAGGTCCTGCCAGTGGGAGTTTCATCAGATGCTGACAACTCCCCCCATCAGGCGTCCCCCTAAGGAAGGATGCTTCCCCCTGGCAGCTCTCCTGCTGGTGACAGCAGCAGGTAATGCCCACGTTTTCAAAAGGTTCAGTAATTTTGGGTTCTCCACACTTAAGCACTATGGAGACAGATTTTCAGCTGCTGAACTGTTTGCAGCTAAGGTTTTAAGAAGAATCCCCTTTATGATTAGGTTATGATAGGATTATGATATAAAAATCGGATTTACAAGTTGCTCAGACACTATAGTTGGCTGGGTCTAATGGAAATCTGGCCTAACAATGGAGGTTGAGCCCCTCTGAAAAGTCCAGGCCTATGCCCTGAATTTTGGAGGTGCTGAGAGGCTGCTGCGGGGTCCCACAGATGGTGGGAGCAGTCAGTCCCATCACAGCAAATGTCTTCTATATATTCCTCAAGAAAGCACCCCAAATACTGGAGACATCTACACTGTTTTGTGTAAATACCCATATAGAACAGAGAGATTATTAAAATGAAAGAAAAGGTGAAGTACCTTTTACTGTATGTACATACATAGTTCCAAACTTGACTCTGAAGGAGGCCTGCATCTGATCCCACCTTTGGCATAACTCTCAACAAAATTATAAGCATCTAAAACCTGGAGGTTTCATGGGTGGGGTTAAAGTTGGAATGATTATCTGAAATGATATTCAAAGGAAGCCATAAAGCTGTCTAAGGATCTCATAACTTAGTCTGGATTCGCTGGGTCTGGAATGACTCTGGTAAATCTCTCTGGGAAATACCGTATCCATACTGGCTTGCTCCGACAGGGACCAAAGGGGGGTGTGAGGTGCTGAGCTGGGATTCAGAAAGTGTAGCTTCACTTGCTCATTTTCTTGATAGCTTCTTTTGCCCTGGATGGGTTACTTAATCTATCCTGTCTTAGTTCAGTATTTAGAGAATGGAGGCAGTAAGGTATTGCCTTTTCCCACATTCTGCTGGCCTTTTCCATGCACCGCCTGTTCAAACCGTAAATGCTTCCGGTCAGAGATGGTCCCTTGCTTTGTTTTTAAACACAGCTACAGTGCCTAGTATGCCAGGACACGCGCTAAGACACACCCTCTGACAAACACAGACAAAAAATGATGTTCCAAATGTCACCACTAACTCAACTTACAGCCTGCGGAGAATGAAGCAGTGGGGGGTGAAGTCTGCAGTATGTCATATGGAGCAAAACGCAAGTTCAAAGCACGCTGTCACAGCCAAGCACCTGACTGTGGCTGATGCTGGTGCTCTTCTCTACTGCCCTGGCTCCATGCAAGGAATCAGGAGTCAACAGCTACCCTCACCTAAGTCAGAAGTAAGCAGAGACACTGCACCCCTGAGCACAGAAAATACAGTGCCTCACAAGCTGGGAGGGGGGCAGGCGGCATTACAGGTGGACCAGCAATAGTAGAGCGAGCTTCCTGCTGAAAAGCAGGGAATCTTTGTCATGACAACAGAGAGAGCTGTTAAACTCTACAACATGTGCAGGGAATGTAAAGCTAGGCAGTATTCTGGGTCTCCTGCTCTCAGCAGGGAGGAACTGGCAGGACTGCAGCAGTGAATGATGGTTTATTTTTAACTACAGTTTCTAAAGCTGGTGATTTTGTTTGTTTGTCACTTTTTATTTCATCCAATGCTCTAGATGGATACTAGCTCATTTTGCAAGATTTTTTTTTATATTATTATTGTTTCTCCCTGAAGCAGGGGCTGCAAATGCTGTGATAAGTAGACTGAAAGGTTCACTTAGTTTCAGCTGCAGTTTCCCTAAGTGCTTCTGTGTCCCCTGCTGAACTGCTGTTTTGTAACGCTGTGGAGGTGGAGCACATTTTGGAGATATTCCGCAGCTCTCCTCTTGCCTCCACCACACCATGGAGGAACCATTTTTCTTCTCCCTTCCCTTCTGTTAGGGGGGTAAGAACCACCAAGGAAGGAAGATGTACCACCGCCTTCTTCAGGCCTTTTTGCACTGACCAAAGTCTGAAAATCTAAAACATTAACGAAGCAGTTTCATGCTTTGCTCTTGCCCCATGTCCTTCAGGGTGTGTGAACACAGCTTGCCGCAGACTAACAAGCCACACAGCAAACACTTCACATCGTGGACTAACGTCAGGGGAGCAGAGGATCGAGAGCTGCAGCTCAGTGGTCTGAGGAAAAAGCTCTGCCAGTTTGTGCCCCTTAATAATGGGCAGCGAGCACAGAGGGCAAGCGTGACTAGGTAGGAGAGAAGAGGCTATCTAGGGAATCATGGAACACGAGTGCTGGGCTTTGCAGTCCGTAATAGGGGTGAGTCAGCCTCTGAATTGCTGCGCTGCTATCTTGGTTACAGTAGATGCTAATTCAGCTGGTCAGGTAAAGTGTGCTTTTAGGAGGCTAATACAAGCAAGCATATTGAGGCTCTGGGACTTTTCCAGGCTTCATCGCTGTTCTGCCTGTCCTAAAGCGAAGAAGCACTTGTGAAATGCAAATCCGCAGCAGGGTCTGCGACACTAGCCTCCTTCAGTTTGCTGGGACTGGGGATAACACAAGACTCTGGGCTGTTTGGCAGATCAGTGGGGCAGTTTATCCTGCTTTCAGAGGCGGCTGGAGGCACTGTGCTGGGGAAGGGCTCACCTTCTAGCAGGCACCTTCCACCAGCTTCACAAAAACATACGTGGAAACTTTTGAAAGACTGATTTCAAAACCCACAATTAACCATTGGGACAAAATGACACTGCTCCCTACCCTGCTTCTTAAGTACCCAGCACAACTTGAGGGTCTCCTCTGAAGGACGAAGTGCCCAAACTAAAGCCTACTGCACCCAACTCAAAGGACTCAGGCACTGGATCAGAACCTACCAGGCTTTTGGACTCACACTGCCAAACCTGCAAACTCCTAGCTGGTCTTACTGCATGGAGGGGAGGTGAGAAGGTAATAAAGAGGGACAAGACTCCCAAAGGGAGAGCTGACATGTAGCAAGGGGCCAGGTAGTCCCCTGGATGCTGCTGCATGAGGCAGAACAGACACAGCTCTGCCCTTCAGTAGCTACATGGACCTGCAGTGCTGACAGTAACAGCTCGTCGCTGTCAGCTAATGAAGCAGCTATGATGACGGCAGTGCAGTCAGAGCAGACCCAGGCAGAGGCAAGGGGCTGTTTTTAGGGTTATTTTATCCAGACTGGGACCGTGCTCCAGCCCCTTGGGAGCTGACCCTTTTCACTGAGCTTTCTGGAGGGAGCAAAGGAAAGGAGGTGAAATTCTAAGTCGAGACACCAGAACCAAGCTATTCTCTGAACCACTCTTTGTTGCCGTCTCTTCGTAAGCCTTCAGCCTCCGCTCCCTCCTCCCCTTCCCAAAAATAAAGCACCATGATGTAAAAACATTCCTTTGGGGCTGGAGGTGGAAAAACTAGGACACCACAGTTCGGAAAACGCTCAGCACTGCATGAAATATTCACTATCAACCTAAACAGGTTTTACCCGGAGGAGGGTATGATGAAGAGGGAACGGGGAATCAATTTCACTGTCCTATGGTTTGTTATTCTGGCTGCTTCTTCTCTTCTCCAAATAAACTAAGCTTTTTGGAAGCTCCTGTCTGACCCAATTCTCATTCCCTCACTCTATCCATCCTGTTTTATGAGCAAACAAACATGCATCCTAAAGGCATCCTTGCCCAATCCTAAACACCGCTGCTCTCCAGAACAGGGCTAATAATGTAATGATGCATCAGAGGGAGAAAGAGAGCGCATGTGCGGCTGAACGATCCATCATCATCTGTGCACCAGTGGGATGGGGACCCAGCAGTGCCCCCAGCCCCTGTGAATGGCCTTCGTGATCCCTTGGCAGAAATGGCAAAAGCAAAACAAAGGCTGCAGGAACAGCTTTTCCTTCCTCTCTGCTCTTCAAATGTTGCACTTCAGGATTGGGAGTGAACCGAAATACTTCTCTCTATAACTGATTACCAGATTTTTCTTCTGGGTTTTTTTTCAATGCAAATGACAGGAAGAAGACGGGAAAGTATTGGAAAGCAGGAAAAAAGACTCAGTGACATTGTCAGCCTCATGTGTTCACATTCCACCTGCTACAGTTATAGGTTTCAGTGCAGCCCCAGCCCGAAGCAAAATTAACGGGGTGACTTTGTGTCTAGGCATACAGGAGGTTCAGCCACGTCACCAGAGAGACAACATCCCGAGCAATCATGAGGTGTTCAGATAGTGTAATAGGAAAAGGGTGAAGATCAGGAGAGGTGATGAGAGGGATGACATGAACTACATCTGTGGCTCCCTGGGGGTATCCCAGGATGGGAAATCAAGGCGAAGCCAAAATGCCCAGGTAGAGCTGCAAGGAAGGAAGATGACGTTCCTCTGCCTGGGATACAACCCCCAGACTCTCATAATGCCTGACAAGAACTGAACCCCCCAGGATTTTCAGCACTCAGTGCATTCAGACAACACATATGGGAAATCACACATTTTTTTCAATGAGCTCTCGCAGAAAATGGGGCTTATACACAAAGCCAGCTCCCATACATCGACAGCTTCAAAACCCTACGACTGAAAACTAATCTGCAATGAATACATTTTCCACTCAACCGAACCCCAAACCTGCTCCAAAGGGCATTTTCCTAATGGCAAAGAGCATGCGCACTCGATACTTTTTCCATGTGTGAATGTAAGGAGCTGCATCACCCTACCAAAGCAGGGGCACCAAAGGGGGCTATGCTTGTCCCACCTGGCGCACGGTACCCTCTCCTACCCTCGCAGCTGGAGCTGCTTTGCTCGCTCATGTCGTACACTTGACGGGATACCCCAGGGTGTCCCTCGGAGATACCCGACCAGGCCAGTGGGCCTACAGCTACGGCCAAACAGCAGTAGTGTCTGCAACCTGGATGTGAATAGTCAGTCCCAAATTTACCAATGCCATACAAAAAGGAGGATTTAGGCACTCAGCTGAGTCTCCTTAAAATTTAATTCTCTGTGTTGATAAAATCATTTTTTTCATATTTATCAATTATCATTTTACTGTTATTTTGCTAAGGCCTCATTTAATATCATGCCTTTGTTTGGATAACTGTAAGTACAAAAAAAGACAGTTCTAGCCTTACTGAGACTGGGAAAGCAGTTAAGAGGTGGGCCTTAGACGAGGGGTCTGACTAGTCCAGAGGTTTCCCAGCAGATGCCAGCAGCCACTTCTTATGGAAACACGCTAACAAACGGAGCAACTGAGGAGCGCGTTTTCCCTCGTTTATCTACCCCTTTCAGCTTCTGGCAATCAGCAAGGACCATTTGACCCGGGACATCCACCCAAGGCTCTCTTTAACTCTTGAACCTATATGTGCTTTAGGCTCCCATTATTTTGCAGTTTTATGCTGGGGGCTTTGTTCATTTTAAATCCTCTACCTCAATCATTTAATTGATTCCTCACTTGTTCTGGCAGGTCATTCCCTCATCACCTCTCAAAACCAATGTTCTCATGATAGACCCATGGTCAACAGTAGCAAGGACAAGGACTCAAGATTTCAAAGAGTATTTGAGAAATGAGATGAAGGCTACCTCCCAGTACCTATTTTTCATCTTTTTCCCAGGAGTTCACTCACTTCAAGAATTCCACTTGCTAAAAGTGGCAGTGTTTTCTGCTCTGTTAAGTGAAACTACACAGTAAACGATTGTATATGGTTGTCTGTCTTTTTTCCTCTATAAGGACAAAGAAATCTTTTTCTACTCATTAATGGGAGGTTCCTAAATGCTAATGTGTTCACTCTCTTCACTGATGCTTTTCTAGAGGAGTAATCATTGGAAAGTAAAGAAGACTCTTTAATCAGTAGAATGGAATGAATGGATGGATAACAGGTAAATGTTGTGCCTAGCTTAGATGGAGGAAGAGGACAGGTGGAGAAAAGTCACAGACGAGTTCATATTTATACCAGTGAATTAAGTTGATAAGTATTTATTACTAACAACGCTCTGCAAGAAAGCTCTACTTCTTTTTACTACCTGCTGCTTCTGTTTGCTTTTAGGTATAAAGTTGGCCTTTATGATCTGAAAATTTGCTCTTTTACTGGAATTAATATACATAAGAACAGTTTTTAAAAGGATTCTCCTTTTGAAAAAGGTCGGTTCTATGCTGTGTCCCTAGAGGGCTGCAGCAGGAGGGGCTACTGGCGGTAGCATCAAGGAAGACTGACCAGCTGCATGGCAATAGTGTATTTGACGAATGGCCCACCTTCGCTGTCCAGGCAGACCTCTCAGACTAGGCTTCTCGCCAGGGGATGGTTTATTTGCTCTCTGTACAACGTCAGGAATATGAAGAAGTCACGTGGCCACTGTTCCATTCAGAATTACAGTCTCTGCTAGATACAAACAAGCAAAGCCTTACTACCTGCACGAACCACTACGCGGCTTGGTTCTGGTGGCTTCTGCAAGAAAAATCAAGAATGCTCCCAGGGGTGTACAAATTGCTTAAAGAGACACTGCCTAATTCCCACATACTCTGCAGGGCTTATTGAAATCCTCCAGGAGACAGCCACAAGCACAATTAGAGCTGGTTCCAGTAGCACACAGCTGCATCCTGCGATAAGCAGGGGATTGAGAGCATGGCAACACAATTTGACTCAGCCAAAACGGCTATCAGAGGGACTGATCACCGCGATCTTCCCCTCTCCTTGCGGTATGCTGTCACTGTGCTGGCAGCAACAAACTTCACAGGGAATAAGCACACCTGGGACAGGGCAGAACTTGGCAGGCACCTGGAACTCAGCAGATGTCAGGTGTTTTATATAGCATGCATTTTCCCTGGGAAGTCAATCCATTTGGATAAACGTTCACTGACATAAATGGGGACAGCAAGCCTGCTCTCTTCCACCTGCTAGCTGCATTGTTCGGGAAGGGTGGCCACCATTTATTTACTCAGGAGGAAACTTCCCTGAGAGCAGATCTACACCCTTTTGTCTCCAAGCAGAAGTCATCACTGCATGTTCCTTCAGGGGCAGCTGGTGGTTTGCCTTCATCTGTTAACTGCAGGCACAGAGACCAAGCTGAAACGCCTGTCTCGAATTCAGGACTCTGTCATTTCACTAGTCAAAATGCCCCAAAGTCTTTTGGGCCCTTGTGCAACCTAAAACCACTAGAGTTTGGGTTTTCTGGGGCAAAAACACCAAGAGGGAAGGTGAAGAGAACAAAAATCAGTCTCAGTCTTAGGGAAGGTTTCAGTGGATGGATTAAGCTTTATTTGACTTACGCGGGCCCCACCAGACCTGTGCCTCCCAGTCACTGGGCTCCTTGTACTCTACAGCGACAAGGTAATTTTCCACATAAGGAAGACCATATTAAATGTGAATAATGGCAGTCTATTGCTGACTGATTCCTTCCACGTGAAAAAGAGGAACGTTAACTCTGGCATCACCTAATAATAAGCAATCTGAAAGGGATCTGAAGTGAAAACCTTGAGGGTTTGTTTGCTTTTGCCCTTTGGGTTATTAACTTGTGTCTCCCTACAAACTGGGAACAATAATACTTAATCTGCAGGACTGTGATACAGTTTCATTCATGAATTCTTCATGGAATTCACAATGTCTTGCAAAGCAGTGTGAAACTCTACTGAAAAGCAGTGCTCACACAACGTGATACAGGGGAAATGCATTATGCCAGGAGCAAGACAACCTGATGTCTTCTCTGCCTCTGCCATTTACCTTCCACGTGACGCCAGGTACATCACCTTCCCCTGGTCTATCCTTCAACTGGCTGTTGAGAAAGTAAAGTTTTGGAGTGAGGATTGCCTGTTCCTATCTGTTTGTACAATACCATGTTCACACTTCAGCCAAGTCTATGCGACATAACACAAATAATAATTTCAAAGACAACATCTGCCCTGCATCATTCTGGTAACGTGCTTTAGATAGAAAAGATACTGGATTAGGAAGTGTCAATCAGAAATACAGAGGGCCAGCCCCTCTGCAGCTGCCCAGGGAGAGCTCTGGAGATAAATAGCTCAGCTATATCTAACTGGCATGTATTGTTCTATGGGATTATTAATGCCTGCTGCAAACTTGGCTTCCAGTGGGTGCCTTCTCTGGGATCAGTGGGTGTTCACAAAGCTTTTCCTTTGCAGAAGGTGTTAACAGCACTGCTTACAAGTAATATCCCCAGTGTCTGTATTGTCATGGGGATTTCTGCAGATGGCTCACAGTGATGACTGTTAGTAATTTATTACTCTTCCTTGCTCTCCTTGCTTCTTTCCCCTCTGTGCAGGCGCTTTCTAACATTGGCCTGCCTGCCTTTACCCGTAGCAGATAACCTGCAAGGAGCCTTGGCAAAGGCAGGACACTAGTCCAAATGAGACAGACAGAGCACCTCAGACAGGTGCACAGCTCAGGGGCAAGTGACAGCACAGCCTTAAGTCAAATACGTCAGCCCTGGATTAGATAAACTGGCGGCCAGCCGCCAAGAAAAAGTGCCTGCCTCTGAATTCAGCGATGTCAATTGTCACAAAGTTAAAAAGGGATGGAGGGAAGGAGAGCAGGGATGGCACAAGCTGGTGAACACATGCAGGTGAACCAAACTGGACAGAGAAAAAAAAGACAAGGACAACACATGATAAACATACTCCACTAGCACAATCTCTGTCCTGCTGACCTTGGCCAATGATTAATGTTATTTTAGAGCACATTCAGGTCTGCTCTTAACATGAATCCCTCTGGACTGGAACTGGGAAAAACGCCACTCAGGCTGCATGAGGGAATCTGGGAGGAGTGGAATGAAGCTTTAGTGCCATTTAAATAATTTTGTTCCTGCCTGAATTTCATGCTGTGCAACTTTCTTTCTCTGGACCAGATACCACATCTCCCTGTTACAAAAACAAATGGCACATCTGAGTCGGTCATGCTGCTTGCAGAAAGTGGAAGAAAATGAGGGTGGAGAGGGGAACTGCTCAAACATCCAAGATCTTTTCTTACTGTTATTCTTCCTGACAGGTTAAGATGCATCTACCAAGCTATTTGTGAAATGCAATGAGCCCATATCTTCATTTACCAGAAAAAATTGCACAATGCGAGTTGCTGGGGAGATTCAGAACTTCAATGAGAGAAGTCGAAGGGCTGTGGTAGGCTGGTAACCAGCAGCCTGGAGCTACAGGACCGAAGTCAGAGAGAGGTTCCTGACCCAGAGCCTGAAGCAAGGCCATGAGAGAAGCTGTCTGGAGGCAATTTATGCACCTCTGGACTAAGGTGTGCTTAGCTCTAGCTAAATCACAGACTGACCAAACATGCCAGAATATTTTAAAGGAAATTGTAGCCACTGGGTCTAAAACTTCCTTTTTACTTGCTTTTTTCCTGAGATTTGCTTTCACACACCTACAGCGTAGTACCTACTCTCTTCCCCTCCTCTTCCTTCTTTCCTTTTTTATATCACAGTTATAAGTAAATCACAGAGAATTGAATCTACTGAGTTCTGCCCAATCTATTTCTATTTAATCTCATAGTCTCCCAATATTCCAGAAAAATCAGGAATGCCCCAAACAGAGGAGAACAGATCTTTAAGGAATACAACAATAAAAAGCATCCCAGCGTAAGCAGAGCAGCCGTTCACTAAACTCTAGTCACAGCTGGCCACTGCCTCCCATGCAAACATGGCATGTGCCTGGCCTGAGACAAAATCTGAGTGTGCTTTGCCCTAGGGAGTGCTGCCATCAATTTCTGTCACTGTTCTCTACGTGCACCTGGGCACCAGCTATTTACACCAGTTGGCACTTTCAGTCATCCACATACTTCACATAATTCATAAGCCTAAAGCAGTAAACACCCACCTTCCTGCCATTTATATCTTTCCCCAGGAGAACTGAGCTCAGACACAGCATTAAGGTTTCTGCTTTTTACCCAATTTTCCAGCTGGGTTAACTGAGGCATGCTGAGGTCAAGTGACTCGCCCAAGGCCACGCAGTCAGCTGCTTAGCCAGCATTGCATCCCAGGCGCCACCAGTCCCGCGGACATTCGCTCCAGCTGCCGGACCGTGAGGCTTCCCTCTGCATTGTCATATGGTGCACACAACACCTACGGGCCAGAGGAATCTTTGTCTTCGACTTCCAGCGAGGAGAGGCAGAGGAAGGGAAGGAAGCGAGTGGGAGGCACTATGGTGGGGATGTAGCTGTAATGAGGACAGGCGCAGGTGTGGGAATTCTCATTTAGGAGACAAACAGCTGCTCTTGGTGACAGACAGAGACTATAAGTGATTAACTTTAATAAGAATGACACTTAAGTATGCATCAGAGCTTCGGACAGGCAGATCCATGCAGCTTGCTAGAGATGTGCCTTTCACAGCGCCCAAGAACACTAAGCATCAATGGGAAACTGCCTTTAGACTGTGTTGGGGACTTTTCAAATTGCTGACCTCAGTTCACAGGAAAAGTAGCTCCCACGGAGAAGAGAGAGAAGTAGAAACTGCATCACGCTGCAGCTACAGGGTTTATTAGCAAGAGGAATACTGGAAAAGAAAACTTCACAGACGGTGCTCAGAAACGTATCTTGCCTTTTGGGAGAAGCCCCGCTAAATACGTTCCTCCATTTGTTTAAAATATATAGAGCAAAATGTATCAAATAAACAGGAGGAAGGCTGGTGACACAAACTAAAGCCAAACCTGCTCTGCTCCAAGCAGTACTCTCCCACACCTTGTTCACTCCCCCAAAACCAACGACAGATTACAGGAAACAGCCTGCTCCCTCCTGAGGATAAACAACCTCATGGCCCAAAAGCAGTAGATTTACTAGGGGTTGTAACTGGAACTGCAGTCCTAACCCTTACCTTCACCTGATCAGCTTCTCCCAGCATGCCTTCTGAGCTTTCAGGCACACGTGAAGTGGTTGCAATCACACGGTTGCACTTACTATGAACTGAGAACGTGACAAGATCAGGCTCTGAATCTTAACCATAAAGGCCACTCATTCGCAACTGGAAGTGTCTATGCTCCTGTATCTTTGAATATGCCTTTGATTTCTTTGGGAGCTGGACTTAATTTTACAAAGCAGGTTTCTTTCTCCCCTAGAATTTACAGGGCAAAACACATTGCTGTCACAGCTATATGCCTGGTTTCTTCTCTATGCAAGAAAGCAAATTTTAAAAACAAACAAGTATTCTCAAATTGCTTTGTACAGGGAGCAAACTAAAACTTGTCTTTTCCCATTCAGCAGAGATTTGAAAGGGTATTAAATCCTATGACAAAACCAAATTCTTGGTCCAGAATGATATGTTCTACGTGCAGAGTTAGTTCTGAGGTGCTGGAAGAAGTTAACATTTCAACAGCTATTCCAGCTACTTCCCTTATCTACACAAGTCCTATAGGTAACCTCACAAAATTTCAAACAAGCCACAGGAGAAATATTGTTGTTGCTGCCACTGTGCCACACCAGGGATTAAAATACAGATCTGTGAGCCAAGACTCTAGACGGGTTTCTTTTTTGACCTTCAGAAAGGTTAAAACCCCCCAACCTTCCCCAAACCAGCCACTACTGAGGACCATAATGATGTTAGGCTGCTAGCACCTCCCTCTTACCTTCACTGGTCTGTCAATAGTGTCCACCTACCCACTTTACTCATCCTTTTAGTCTTTCAGCACAATCAACACAAGTGAACCCTGCACCTCTGCCACTCCCACTCCCAGTCCAGCATATCAATTTAAATCACAGATAATGGTAAGCTAATGTGCCTGATGGAGCCTTCTTTTCTGCCAGCTCTGCAATGGGAACAGTAACGAGCAGTAAGAGGATGCTAATATCTGCAGCCATTTGCTTAGTGCTGCAGGAGACCAGAGCCCCTAGTTCCACTTGGTGCGGACAGCGAAGAGCAGGCTGTGACTGCTGTCTGGTGTATTGGATTATCAGTAAAAATCTGGAGATTGTTTCTTTTCTCCCACACTCAGCCTCTCTGTCTTGGGCAAAATATCCTTCAAAAACATATGTTGATTTAGCACATTATGGATCCATGAGAGAAAGTGAAGAGCTGAGAAGCAGAAGTTTAAGACATCACTGCAAAGCCAAATGCCATCAGTAAGCATGTGACTGCAAGAGAAGAGATCTTAGTTCCTTCTAAGCTGCACGGTTCGTGAGCTACAAGGGAAAGCATCACCAAGCTTGTGCATGCTTCCAGTTTCCACTGTTTATCTGGGTTTTTTATTACCAGACACTTTTGAGTGAGTGACACACCCCATTATTATTATGTAGGAATACAGCAGTCAAACAATGCCTGTGCAGAATCTACTGCTCACCTTGTTCTCTACGTCTGTGCCCCTTTCTATCTGGTCTTTCTAAAGACCCCCAGGCAAAGATGTTTTCTCATTGTCTGAGGGATTACATTATTTTCTGTGCCTACCCACTACTTATGTGAGAAGAAGGGCATGCACTGTTCATTATTTACTGTAACAACCTCTCCTCTCGCCTGTTTTAAAAGGTTACAGTCAGCTAATGAGAGGGTAGCCCATGCAACCAAGATAACAAGGGACAGAAACTAGAAACAGTGAATACACACCAGCAACTAATATAAATGGTTTTGCTGAGAACATATTTCTGAAAAATTGGCTTAGTTCCAAACGCGTCACCGAAATCCTGACAAACAGATTCAAGGAAGCTTCAGTAAGTTCACAAACTAGCATCCTGATCATGAACTTGGAAGAGAAACCAGACCTACATTTTCTGTCAAATTAGTTTGAAATGAGTATCATAACCAAATTTGCTGAGGAATATACTTCAGGGGACTTTGTGTTTATGTCAGCAGGAAAGACAAGAGATACCGGCAAGGCATTTCCCATTTCACAGTTCTTCTATCACCAGTGCAGTTTGAAGCCATGGGTATATCTACCGTACCTAAACACCACAG
This sequence comes from Falco cherrug, assembly GCF_023634085.1. NCBI lineage: Eukaryota > Metazoa > Chordata > Aves > Falconiformes > Falconidae > Falco > Falco cherrug. Next base: position 35,846,233 of record NC_073706.1, on the reverse strand, counting down.
CGGGTATATTATAACAAAAGCAATGTATTGATTGTATCTCACTGATTGCCAAGCAAGGAGGGAGAGCCTGTTGTACAGAGCCCTCTAATACCAGCCAGTAGATCTCTGAAACGAAGATGGAGACCGTAAAGGAAAGTCTCACTGAGGGAAAGCAAAAATGCGTTTCCTGGAAGCTGGGTGCTGGCAGGAAGGGTCCTCAGTAGCGCATTCAGGCCGTGCCCAAGGACTTGGAGCTGGAGCACACAGGCAGCTGCAGCGATGTACAGCCTAGCGCAGCAGCGGGTGCAGATTACAGTCGTGCTGACAGAGGCAGAGTGACTCCTGGAAATGAGATGGCAGCCAGTACCCAGCAAAAGGCAGATGAAGGCCCTTAAAGTGCTTCAGATTGGAAATGACATCCTCCTTTGCCACATGAATAATTGTTTGGCTTCCATTAGGAATCCTCTCCATTTCTATCACAGTTTTGTTGACGTACAAACAATTCTTTTTTAACAACGCGGACATTTCCTCTCTCCACTAATGCTCTTAGGTTTACCCTTGGTGTCAAGATTTCTCCTGCCTGCTGGTTATGAAGTCAAGAAAAGGCAGTTAACAATAATAAAATGGAGTGGTAGACATGGCTCAAACAGAACCAAAATGCTTTGGAAATTAGCTGCTTCCCATGCAAATTGTCTAATACCTTCACTTGCATCACAATTTCTAACTCAAGAGCTCAAAGCATAGCAATTTATGAAAAACAGATTTTAGTTCTGAAGGCTCCTTGAAGTTAAGGCAGGTAAAATTTCTGTGGACAGTCTGCAAGCAGTGAGGTAAAGGCTGTGAAGAACATTAAGTCTGAATCTTGGAGCACACTCATTCAAATGATCGGTAATTTTGAATACCACCTATTTAAGTACTCAGCTATGAGATACATTGCTATCTCCCAGGATTAGTTACCCTTGAACATTTGATGACAAGTGACATATCTAAGAAGGCAACTGTGATTCTGTGTTGGAGCAGAGCATTTTTATAAGTGACTACTGTATTTGAACCCCCAGTCGGAGACCTCACTGAAGGTAGTTTTTGGACTGGGTGACTGAAACGTAAGATACAACAACTTCTGTAGAGATGTCAGGCTTGCAAGGCTGGACTCAGTGGAGATAGGCACACCTCCACCGAGGCTGCTCCCCTTCCGTCTCGAGGCTACAGCAGGATAAAAGATTGTCAACCATATTTTGTTCACTGGTTGTGGCTGAAGATGGTAAGAGGAGAGGGAGTGCAGGGCTCTGTAGACAGACTTCTGACCTTCAAGGTATTTCTTTTTACTGTCAGCCACTGTGGCGTAGGGCTGGCTAGCACGGTAAGGCCCTGTGCCATAGCACACACGTGGTAAGGAGCGGTGAGCGTGCTCTCGCACTGTCTATAAAGTCCACCTGCCTGGAAAGGTGGCACCAGGCTGCTGGATTCTCATCCCAGGCTTTGCCTTCTGCTCCTGCACTGAAGTTCATGGCTATTGTGCCTAATCCACACACATCAGAAGTTTACTACAAAGAGACTGATTTTTCTTTGTGAAACTGATAGAAAAAGATGAGTACTGCAAAACTTGCTCTGATACCAACTGGAGCTGAACTTACTGGCTAATTATTTTATTGCTGCCCATGTCAACACCATTAAAACTTCTGTCCAAGTGCAGGAAAGGATTTTTAAAATGCTGAACACAATTATTAGAATACATTTCCAAAGTTCCAAACGATCGTGAAACACATGTGCTAAGATGAATCATTTGCTACTAACAAGTCAAACTTTATTCAAACTACAGACAGGGCTCTGGACTACAAACGCTGCTTTTATAGGAACATTTTTTTCAACGGAGGCCAAATAAAAAAAAAACCCAAACCACCAAAACACAACTAACCATCAACATCATGTGTTCACTCAGCATAGCCAGAATGAAATAGATAGAAAGAAATTAAAAATAAATTTCAATACTATAAATTCAAAGATGCCACAGAAGGTATGCAAATTGTACGCCACAAGGTCTTGTTTTTTGTTTACAAAGAATGTGTTTTCAGTTTGATGGAGAGGCATCATTACGGAGGGAATTTGAGGCATTTTAAATAGCAGAAGCACTCATTAAGAATTCATTTTTAGCAGGAAGACTGGAAAAAAATTAAAATTAATGAGCAAGATGAAGTTGGGGGGGAACTTTGAAGATGGCAGCTTCTTGCTAAAAAAAGACACACGATATTAATCACAAGCAGCTCACATGCATTTATTACCCCCAACCCCACTGTCACATCTCCAGGACTAACTCACAGCTGCTTCAGGTTCACTTTGTGTTTGGCTACTTGGCGAAGCATGGTGTGGCCCCTCAGGCATAGTGGTAAGAAAGACAAGGAATACATCACCAGGCAAAGGACAGGGTATAGCCTGTTCTTTAAGTCGAGGTGATTCCATATTCCTGCAGTGGCAACTACACAAGACCCTCGGGAAGTGGTACAACTACAGTCTATACCAAAAGGTCAAACTGACTACAGCAGTTTCCAAGCAGGAAAAGCACAAGTAGTTTTGCTGCACCCACTATCATGCACCTTCTGTAAACAAACGGCATTTATCTGGGCCATTTTGTACCTGGCACATTAAAACACTATAGGACCTTTTAAGTCTCTTCAAACATCTGCCTGGTTTAGGACCTCATGATGTGGACATCAGAGAGGTTTTCTCAAGCATCCTTTCCTATCCCTTAAGTCTTAAAAGGAGGAAAAAACCCCACAAGTCACCTTTCTTTAAACACACACACAGAGACAAGACTGCTTAACTAATGCACAACACCACAAAAGTTTTAAAACATTCAGTGTTGTGCAACCATCAATTTATCCTTCAATACCCTCACACAGTAAAATCAAATTCCAATTACTCCTTCTGTACAAAATCTTGTTTGTTCCTTTAAATTCTTATATTCTTGACATAGGTTTTAGGGGGGGCTCTGGTTCAGGCTTGCTATAAAAAGGGGTCATTACGAAGAGATGTGGGCAAGCCTTTGCTCTCTCTGGATCAATTCGTTTAGACTAAAAAACCTGAAGCTGGATCTGAAAGAGAACAGACTAACCCAAGCTGAACCCCCCTGGCAGTGGTAGTGTGGAGGGCAGCCTGGGCAAGCGTGAAATGCCTGGGACAGAGAGGAGCAAAAGCAGCAAAGCCGAAGTTACTGGAGTGAAGCAGGAATAACGGGAGTTTCATGAAAACGTTTGAGGGACTAAGCATTTGACTTCAGTTTCATTTCACACAGAGAACATGCCAGAAGTTCACTTCACGCTAAGCATCTTTCTTACTAATATGATGTTTTCTCAGTGTGATACTCCTCTGCGTTTGACCATTCCCCACTCGTGCCTGGTGAGTTGTTTCATCTCCTTCTGACCCTGCTGAACACCATGCAGAAGAGGTGCCCTGCACAGCAGACACGAGCACAACCCTACTGAGGGACAGCTTTCTGAAAATGATGTCCAGGTCTGTTCCAAAGTCCGCTTTGTGATCCAAAGATCACAGAGAGCTGTGGATCAGGCCTAGATAAAGCCTAAGCTCGTGTGGAGGAGAACTAAGACATTTCCATGCTGGGCAGAGATGTCTCAGCCAGCTCCAAACAAGCTGCCTAACGAGCCTACGCCGAGTACTGCCCTCATGTTTCTGTCCCCAGTGGGCACACTTCAGGGCTAACTGCGGCGTCTCGGCATGACCCTGTATTGCATCATGCAGACGTACCCCAGCTGCTTTTTGAAATTACAGCAGCAGCAACAGAACGGGCAGATTATAATTATAGGATTATTCCTTCTTAATATTTGCCCCTTTAAGATGTGGTATCTTCAACAACCACATCTGAAAATGGGTTGAAAAGACCGCATGAAAATTCTCCTTTAGGACTCGGCTGACCCAAATACACAGTTCTCTTGCTCTGAATTCCCCTATGTGGTGCAGGGAGACAAAACTGCTCTGTTTTCTCTCTCTCTCTCTTTTTTTTTTTTCCCTTCCATAATACTGCATTGCAGGACCGAATTTTCTGATTATCATGCAGTATCTTATTTTGATTGTTCTTTCCTTAAACAAAATGATTCTGGTATCCTCAGGATAATCAGGAAAGATCCGTCTCCTGCTCCAAGGGGGTAGGTAGTGCCTTTCTGTACTAGGTGAGCTTAAAAGCATACGTGCAGTCAGAAAAGTGGTTGCACTTCAGGGCGCTGCCAACGTGACTGTATCAGACAGTGGCATGACAACATGTGACTAAAAAAAGCCGTGACCGCAGAAACCCCTACCATCGATGCAGTGACAGCATGAAAACACAATTTTCACTGGTTTAGCTTGCCTTGCATAGGGTGAGGGTAACGAGCAAGGCTGTATACCCAACAGCAGTGCTGTGCTGGTATTGCATAAGTAACTTGACAGTGCGGTTGGCACAGCTTTCAAAAAAACCTCCTCTTGCTCCCTACTGTATATTCGGAGACAATTTTGGATAGCCAAATGACACAAACAAGGTTTAACGCTTCCATCATCCTTGCAGAATAAGCACAGCTGTGACAGAAGAAGTAATAGCTTTCTTGATCATACAGGATCCAAAGTAGTTAACCAACTAACCTTCAGGTGCAGAAGCTTTACCTTCAGGTATCACTCTACCAAGTAAGTGAGTTTCTGGAACCAGCAATTAGAAAATCCTTTTTCTCACTTGCAAACTTGGACATATTTGGTCTACAAGCCACGGAGAGAAAAAAAGACATAAACCCCTAAAATACCATGGGTTTCTACAGACACATTTAGAAGCAGAGTCATACTGCAAAAGTGGTCTTCCAGTTCCTCAGCAAACCTGCACAAGCATTTAACAACTGCAAGAACATTCAAGGTCAAAGGCAAGCTCTTTTTGAAGATAAGTTGTCTTCTAGCTATAGTGCTAAACTCTGCAAAGTAGAGCCTGTATTGCAGATGAGATGACTGGGGGATCCCTAAATCAAATAGCAAGCTCTACGAACAATATACACAAATGAGAGCTTTATTGAGCCCTCTGCTTAAACTTCATACACAACAGGAGAACTGGAACGGGAAAGCTGGCCATTGCTCTGCTTTGATGAATCTCTACACACCAGCACCAAGCCTGCTCTTCTCATTTCAGCACAGTGCACCTACTCTAGATTTCAAGACTGAAGCAGCTGAGGGATAGGAAAGCACAAACCCCACCTCAGCATAGAAAAGGAGGAGAAGGCAGCACTGGTTATAGTTTACGTCTACCAAGCTAACTCTTTGCTGGCCCCTTATTGTAAGAGCTTTACAAAATGCCAGAAGAGCATGAGGAGAACGGTCCTGAACACTTGTGGGTACTGCCCGTCTATCCACGTGATTCTGGCTGAAACTCCTGCAGTCCCATCTCAGCATGTTTCAGTAAGAAGGCAGAAGGTAAGTGAGAGGTAAGAGCTTTCTGTTCCCAAAGTGCTGGGCTGATGTCTCACAGCAGTGTAGGCTACCGCTCCTTCTCCAGCCCAAGCTCTGGACTCCAGCGAAACATAGAATATTGTCCTACAACAACACAAAGTGTAGCTGTAGACAGTGGGAAACTGTACATAAAACCCCCAACAACCTGTTTTTGGCATCTGCTTTGTTTAGATTTTCTATGAAAAGATATATTGAGCCAGACTGTGAGTTACGCAACCTGCAGTTACTCGGCTGTTGACTGGCTTTGGCTGAAAACCTCCACAGCAGAGACTTCCCAGGCTGCTTAACACCGTGCAGAATCAGGCCTGGGATGCAACAGAATGGAAGGTGGGATCAGTCTGAGGTTAATAAATGAGGAGGAAATGCAACAAATTAAAATGCACTACTGGTAAATGAAGGATAATGAAACATCGGAAGAGCACAGTTTTCCATAATGCTGAGCACCTTAGCTGAGGTGGGACTGCAACATGAAGCCCAAGAAGGAAAAAAGACTTCTGGTAGCCTGATTAGTCGCTCACAGTATTTCTGACATTGTTGTGACATGAAGAACTACTTGGAAAGTCTGATCTGTTATTTGCACAAAAAAAAAAAAAAAAGAGTAAGGCTAGCAGAAAAGAAGGAAGCAGTAGTCTGTCAATTAAGTATAACATTTATTCAACTTGGAACAAATGGATGGAGAATGAAAACGAAAATCATAGAAATCAGCTGTGGATGTGCTATCAGACTACAACCAGAGCCCAGGGTGAGACAGGGAGCAGATTTTTCTTGTTTCTCCTGAAGATATGAACACCAACAAAGCCATTTCAACTTGCCTGGCATTTTGCTCTCCAAAATCAAGGCAAAATAGGTAAAATGCAGTCTCACCCTGCTTCAAACCTGAAATGTGTATTGTCCTCCCACCAGCAGCTCCAAGTTTTCTTACAAGTAACAAGTAATTTATAATGCTGCAGCACAGGCAGGAGTCCCAACACGCAAGCCGAAAGCTGGCCCCATTTTCCACTCGTGCTAATTCATCAGCATAGGGACTAATAGAAAAAGAAATGCAGTGCACTTGCAGGTACTTAAGACAACTTTGCAAGACTGGGGAATGTAAAAGCACGGGAAGAGAAAGACACACAGAGCATAAGGTTCAGAGGCTAAACTGTTCCAGGAAGAAGAAAGGTTAGCCTTTGTGTATGATTAAGTGGTTGATTCTGCAAAGCTGGGCAGGTATCAAGAACTGGTTAATTGAGGGCAAGAGAGAGTTAGAGTACAAAGTGAAAACAGAGCAGTCAAGGGGAGAAAAACAGCTGCCACAAAGTCTGTTTTCCCTTAGGGTTTCTAGTTATCATTTGAAGATAAATATACTTTTCAACTAACCTATTCTGTGCAGCTAATTCTCTGGAAGTGATGAGAATCCACTAATACTGTTGCCTAGTGTATTCAGGAGTTGATGGGCCTGTACCTATGTAGTGTCCTTTCAGATTTTGTACCTAATAAAACCCCAAAGAACACAGCAGTGACGAAAGCATTGTATGCATATATTCACTCATCCCTTGTACCAGATGGCCAGCAGGCATCCCAAAGCAAGTGCTAAACTTATTGGGATGTGTGTAACAGTGAAGAGGAATTAAAGGCAGGTTTCTGTACAAAGAGGGGAAAAACGTGCCACCTCAGGTTTTGCAGCTGTGGACAGCTGAAGGACAACAGCCCCTCCAATGAAATAATTTGATCTTTGCCGCCTCCAAAGTTTGCTTTTCAGAAGGCAGCCAGATGTCCCCCCCAGGAACTGAAGCTATATATACATAGCATCAGGTATGACACACCGGGCATGTTTCATACTGCAGTGTATTTTGGGAGTCAAAGCACTTTCCGTCCCTCACATAGTGCTTTTTCAAAGGCAGAGTTTCTTAAGTATACGTACACATTTACAAACAACTGCTCAAAACTTATTCCTGTTTTACTCTGGTTTTCTGATCTATGTATTTTTGTGGCTGCATTGTACCAGCAGACCCATCGGGTGAATTCAGATCTATAGGAAGAGACTCACTCACAAACCCATGCCGTCCATGCCCTTTGGTGCTTTGTGTGAGACGTCAAGATCCCACAGAAACCTCTGCGTTTCTTCTCACATCACTGTGGCACGCACAGAGAGGGAGGTGCCCAGAAGCAAAGAACATTTAGCATAATGACTCAGATGGGTGGTCAGCAGTTTAAACCAGCCACTTGATGTTACTATAATGAGGATTCAGTTTAACAGTTGTTCTGCATGCACAGAAATCCCACCCCACCCCCCATCCCCAGGAAATCACTTTAAAATAAAACGAATAAATATCGAATCATCTGTTTGAGAAGAAGGAGGTTATGGCTTGGAAAATGCATATAATGGGTGGAGCAAAAATGCCCATGGGTGAGTAAAACTCATTTCTCACAGCAAGAGGATCAGGGAGCCTTTGAGTTTTATCTCAGGGATGACACAGCATAAATAAAGCTCCAGGGCCAAATTCAGACCTGTGGAAAATAGCTGCAGTTCTGCTGAATCCAACAGGAGTAGAATCCTTTTACGATAACTCTGAGCTTAGGCCAGTATCCATTATACACATTTTGAGCCACAGAAATCTTGCTTGAAAATGAATGAAAGTTATTCTACGATGGTTAGCAGAATTACATCGTATGTAACTTACTCACCAAGCAACAAACACCTGTTCTACTACTGTCTGCTTAATCAATCAGAAAATTCCTGTCCAGCGTCAACACATTCTGATGCATATAGGATGAACCCTGACCTTTCAACTACTACATCATTAGCTTCCTAAATCTCATAATCACACCCAATTCATTAAAACTTACTCTAAGGAATATGCCCAGCCCATAAAAACCTGAAACACATTCTTTATTTCTATAGGGTTTAAGTACAGGCTTTAAGCTTAGGATATCTAAACATCTATATATGCATTAAATCTATCAAGCCATAACCTTTGTGCCAGGCCCTGAATTTTTCAGTTCTGCTCAGATCGCTCACATTCTCCTGTTACGCTGCGTGCTGTGGGTCTATATATTTGTAGTCCTGATCATAATAATGCTTAAGTTGTTGATATACACTGGTTGAAACACTGTAACTTTAAAAATTCATATCTGCGTATGCAAATGAATAAGCTGATACTTCTGACTGGCTATTAACAGCATTTTTTTTTAAAATCAGGCTGTGTTAAATTCTGTATTAAGTCATGTTGAAGGTCGCAGAGCTGGTACCACACCATTAGGCGTGATGGCAGGACATGTGGCATCTTATTTCAGGTTAAGAACGCACACAAATAGAACCTAGGTTTGTTTGAGTTCCATTAGTTTTGAAAAAAAGGTAAAGAAACAGCTCTTAAGGTACAAGGGTATTAGCAGACCACAGCTAAAGGCTGAGCTGAGGTCTGAGGGTACAGAACTAGCAGAGAGGTTATAACTACAGTAGCTGTAAAGGACGGCAGTTGTGGGGCAGTCTGAATAGAGGTACACAGAGGACCCAGAATCAAAGCAGAGAAACAAAAATGTATTTGCAGTAGTAGCAGACAGACAGCTACAGGAAAAGGGGAAGAAGAAATTAAGGATGATACGAATGGCATTGCTGTTCAAAAGATGTGTAAAAATAAGGGGAGAGAAACCAAGCAACCCTAACTGGATCTGCACCTGGAAAACAAGTGGAAGAGAAACAGGAACTGTGATGAAAGGGACAGCTGGAGAAATGATATCAGAGGATGGAGGTCAAGCCTCTGTGAGAACCAGCAATTTGAGAGAGACAGAAATGAAAGAGTCAGAAATATCTAAGACCTCTTTAGAAGTGCAGTGAAGGTATGTCAATGTATTCATTATTTAATCTATTATCTGCTAGTCGTTCCTCAAACTACAGTTACAGAACTTTATATTTAAAATTTGATTTGTATCTAACACTTAAATCACAGAAATTGAGTAATCATGTCTTTTATTCCAGCCCAGTGCATTTATGATCACCGTCCAGTGTTCCCTCCTACAGATCGCCAAGATCTCCTCTCAAGACTCCAGGCAGGCTCTAGGAAAGCATTCCTCCTTTGCCTGCTAATGTGGTTGCTCTCTTGTCAGTACTCAAACCACAAACAAGATGCAGTCATTACCTGAGTTCCTTTAGGCTGCTTAAGCCTCAGCATCCCCTCAGTACAGCAGCCTTTGACCCAGAGTCCTAAACCCTGTCCATGCTGCTGCTGAAATGTCTGTTTTCACCTGCTGAGACCCCCATTCTCTGCATGCTAGTTTGTCGAGTCTCAGTTTTACTCATCAATTTTGTTTCCGCTGCCCCTTTTCATACTAAATTTTCCTGACATGGCTCTTAATTTTACTGATTGGTTGTTCCTACCATGAGGCTGCAGTGTTCAGTATTCTCCACAGTTGTCTGCAGCATTTTTTTTCCAACTTTGATAGATTTTTAAAAATTGTTTTAAGTCTGTATTTGATGACTGACACAAAGTTACTCATTACTGAACACAACAGCTGAGATAGCTGTCCAGTCTCTCTCCTCATATCTGCACTGGGGTTCAGGTTAGACATCAGGGATGAATTAAATCACTAGGAGTGTAATGCAGCACTGGAACAGGCTGGCCAGAGAGGCTGATGAATCTCAATCCCTTAAGGTTTTCAAAACCAAGCTAGACAAAGCCATGGCTGACCCTTGTCTGACTGGGAGACTGACTGTGTAACCCCTCAGCATTCTTCTTACTTCTACGATTCTACACATTTGTCCAATATTTCATTCCTGTAGCCAGTAACAACCTGGCCATCTTAGATTTCTTCATCCTTGATGAGGATGATGATGATGAACTCTTCCTCAAGCAGTATATCACAGCGCCAGCCTTGCCATTTGAAAGTCCAAACGCTGGTTCAATTTCTATTGTGATGCATTTGCAGCCAAACGGATGCAGAGACACTGAATCATTGCTGTCTGCCAAAACGTGGGTGACAGGTTGCCAGGTGGCAGGATGACTCAAGAAACTAGATGCCCTCTCGGTACACAAGCAGCAAGTGGCTGTAACCCAGAGGATACTCTGTCCTCAGTCACTGGTGACTGGTACCGCGCTCTCCAACACTAACTCGAGCAGCTTTCAGCAGTGCTTTTACGTAAAAGTGTGCTCACGCTATCAGTGGTGCTCAGCCATGCAGGAGGACAAAGGCACCTTTCCTCTTAAAAACAAAGGCTTTAAGGTTAACAGATGTCCGAGAGTTTTTTACAGGCGGTATTTAGATATGTTTCTACCTGTTGTTAGACTTCCATGTCAGCCCCAGTGAAATACATCTTACTATTCTGCTAGGCTACCAGGAGGGCCCAGATGCCTTGTCTCTTCTTGTATGTATATTATGGTACCATGGAGAAGTCAAACCTACAATGTGCACTGCGCTGCTGCCCAGAAGGGGTTTGCAGCTCTTAGGTATCCCCCCAAGACTACCTGTTGATCCAAGTTCCTCTGTGGCTGCTAAACTCACAACTTACACCCCTAGACGAAAAAGAAATGAAAACACGACCACGGATGACTGTGAGAACAGCTGTGTGCCGTTGTCCTGTGTCCAATGATCTTACCCATTTGTTCTTAAGTAAATGTTATTATTTTCTGGATTTGATAAATCAGGGATTGATATAAGAGGTGGAAATGAGGATAAAATGAATCCGTAATACCTAGAGGATAATATGCACTCTCCTACTACGTGCGCCTTTCCTTTCTGCTTGGCAAGTGCTGCAATGGATGGTGAGGGACAACAGGAGGTTAGCAAAGGACAGAAGGGATTTAGGAAGAAAATTCAGGGACAGCTGAGGGAGCAGGAGTGAAGAGAGGAAATTCATCAAAGAAAAGCAATAAGAACATTAGACTGAGGGGATTTATTTCATGGTATTAGGAAGGAAATGTAAGAAGAAAAATCTCTAAAAAATAACTTTATGCTGAAGTATTTCACAGCTGGGGGAAATTATCCTGCCTCTATTGCCAGCAAATTCTTTCTGCTGGACCTTCTCCACGCACACGAAGTCTAGGCACGCACACCAGATTTTTGCCCACGGAGCAAGAGTACGTTCCAGTCTGTTACAAGGATCCACGGTGACAGGTTTCTGACCGACAAGTGTGACTGGATTTCAAGAACACCGTAAAATGTAATCTATCAGCAATTCTTATAGGACAACTATATATGTGTATCATAACTTGAAAATCTGCTTCAGGTACAACGGAGAAAACTAGTAACATAACCCCCGTCTCCTGGCATGTTTATTATGACAGTTTTTGCATATTCTGGTGACTCCAGTTTACAACTTCTCACCTAGGTTACTTAGTTATATAGACCTGTACAGAAGGGTGCAACAAGCTATTAAGAACTGGAGGAATAAGCTAAAATACATACCCCATTAAAAGACAGGAGCATTCCTTACGAACAAACTGGAGATGAAACTAGGTGTTCCTGTCTTGTTTATACATGTTGCTATTATTTATTTCCTGTAGTTAGGCCTGCATCTAAGGGATACAGACGATGAAGAATGTTTCTGTCTCCTGGAGCAACAGGAAACCTAAAAGGAGAAAAAACCTACAGAGCTGCACTCTGTCATGTTACACCTTGCATCAGTGATGTTTCCTCACCACTTTCCTACTGAATGTGTAGAAGAGGAGGTACTTAGGAGAGCTGCAAGCGATGTAAGAACGTTTCTGCCTGTGCTGTATGCCGGGAACAGGAAGAAGCGATGACGTTTCTTACACCAGATCCTTCTGCTTGAGTGTTGACAGCTGTCGCCCCTGCCTTACCAACGTGTCCTAAAACAAGACTTTGAATGTGTTAATTTTAGCATAATCTGGAGCATCCGTCCCAAGCTTCCAGGAAGGGCAATGATTTTTGTTGCCTGACTGGGTTTTCACAGAGCATTCTTGAGAAAGCCAGCCTGTACCCCAGAATTTCTTGCCACTTTCGAAAGTCCCTATTTCCCCCAGGGGCAATGCATGATAACGTAACAGAGATGTTACTGAGCCATTGTGACAAGCTGAGAGACTGCAACAGATGCAGAAGTTCAAGATTAAACTCAATCTCTCCTTCCCTATGGTTTGTAGAGAATTAAGGTAACATCTCCATTATCCCTCACAGCACAAAGCCATTGCTGCTGCCTCCCCATGCAGCTGCAGAGTGTACCGTATCATATTACACCGCAAGGTTCAAGAATACCAGGTGTGCTGACAAAGCAGTGATTACTTCTCCCGCATCGGAGCAAAATCAACTGCACCATGGCTACAATTTTGCCACTGTGTGGTAGCTGGACCGCTAGAGCATGGGCCTGAGCTCTCTTAGGATTAGCACACCTGGATGATTCTCTTGGAGTTGGACAAGAAACACATTTTGAACTAAAACTCTGGAGTCTCCTCTATGTGAGATGTGTGCATGCACAGGAGGACAGCCGGGGAATGCAAAGACTGGTTTATTGCTATGGGAGTGCTCTTGACGAACAGACCAGCATATTAAATACGCGCTAACCGTGTCATGTCAGAATGCCAGGAGGCAAGGCAGTGAGTTCAAAGGTAGCACCTAGTAAAAGTGAAAATGCCCAAGTACCTAAAGACTTACCACTAGAGAGATCAATGTGCTCTAACAGCAGCAAAGCAAAGCCAAGCCATGGCATATTGTATCCAGCTCCATCTGACAGCTCTGGAACGAACAGTTAATTGCACTGGGATTGAGCCTTCCCAGATTTTTCCTAAATTTGTGCCAACTACTTAATAGCATGAACTGCAGGGATAGACTGAGAGAGGCCTGGTTTACACTTAACAAATGATCAGCAAAATGTTCACGTTGGACAGAAGAATACAAAACAAACAAAAAGAGCCTGCATCTCCTAACTGACAGTGCAACGCCAGTCCTTGGCTCTCAGTTGTACCAGTTAAATATCCATTAGGTGACACATTTTGTCTGAGCTGGGAAACTCACAAGTTACATAGGGCTAAGAAATGCTTCTTAACAGAAAGGCACTGCTGGTGCACAAAGCACCACCCAGTTGTGTCAGCAAAAATTTAAGATAATCGTTGAACAAAGCCTTTGCTCAAACGGTTGCCTGCTATATACAGGGATGGACTGCATCCCTTAATTGGGATGAATCAGTATATTGATGTTTACGGTGCTTATTCTACATGATAGATGAAGGGTCAAACACCTGAGCCAATTCTGGTCTCGGTCAATCTACTTCAGCATTGATGTCCCACTACTGCTACAGCTCTTCTGATGGAATGCTGGTTCTCTTTTCAGGAGTAAAGAAAAAAAGAATTGAAAGGTTTCCAGACAAGATTTGGAATGTGAAATACAAACTAATGTAAAATGGAGTCAGAAGTATTTTCATCTGCAACCCCCCAAAAAAGAGTTTAAGATAGAAAAGAAAATATACAACAACCTAATCCACCCTTGCCAAGTTACTCTTGGTCCTCAGTAAAATCACACTGCAAAGCACACACTGTGTTGCAGTGCTGAGATCACAGCATCTTCCTCCTCCTTAACTGTTTACAAGCTTTTCCAATGACACCAAGCAAACACTGGCACAGCAGAATCATGAAAACAGGATATAATAGTCTTAAAAAAACCAGAATACATCCTGGCACAACACACACTCATTCAATTCCAGCATGCATGGTAGGATGAGGAATGATTTTTTTAAAAATCCTATACTATTGCTTTGGTGCTTAGAGATCTGGGTTTCATATGGTTCAGTCAATATTGCATTCACACTGCTGACTGTATCTGAGTTTCACTCTGAGCTTTGCTCTCAGTCCAGGAAGAAATAGTGCGAGCAAAGACGACCATTTTTCTATAAGGAGCTGCGTAACTCCAAAATCTCTCTGCAGTTCAGGAGAGAAAACATGCCCCCTAATTCTTTTTTTGCTTAAAAGATTTGGGAAGTGATTTTATCCATAATTTAAAACACATTTCCTATCTGTAAATGTGGCTAATTCTCCCCACGGCTCAACCAGAACCCACTCTCCTGTGGCATCCTCTGCTCTCTTCAGACTGATTAATTAACCACAAAACAGAGCTGGTTGAAGTGCCCGTAGAAAATGTCAAAAGAGGTTTTAGCTTAAGTCAGACCAAAATCCAAATGCTTTGTAGCATTTTTCGTCAATTTCCAGTGAGTTTGGAAAAAAGAAGTAAAGTTTTAAATGCACCCAAGATCCTGCGGCTGCAGGTTGAAATACCTAAGCAGACCCAAGGTTCACATCTGGAGTCACAGAGACCCCAGCTCCAGGCAGCTCTGCTAGAGACCACCCGGCTGGGGGAGTCTGCAGTGTCAGTTCCCAGACCGACTGGGTGTCCAGCCAGCCAGAAATTCTGGATGTACTGCGGGATCTGACCAGAGGTAACAAGCTCTGGGTGCCTGTCTCAAGATTTTCACAGTCCACATCTCAACCCTACAGACTGAGCCTGGAAGCCAACCTACACCCGGGGCCCCCCTTGCCTTTCAGGGTGACTCCCACCAGTTGTCCCTTCCAGGAGACAGCACCAAGCCTGACAACAGCTGAGGACGCCGGTGCTTTCTGCCACCCCCCCCATGTAGCAACGCTTTTTAGGGTCACATCTCTCTAACTGGGGACGCTGGGTCTGCCCCACAGCTATGGACTCTTGGAGCTTCTCTCAAGCCTTCCTACATCTTGGCTTGATAGCCTGGGGCTCCAAGGTGGTGGGAGTCTCTGCAGAGCCTGGGCTTTCAGGGTCTCTGCTTTGGAGATGGCAAGTGGGACTCACTAACAGCCTGCTACGAATCCAGAGAGAGTTCAAAAGAAACCTAGTCTTTGATACATTGGGAGTTCACTGAGCCAAAGTTATTTCAGAGAAAACATTTTAGTGAATCAGCATCTTTTGATAAAACTAAGCTTTGGCAAAGGAAGAGGAGAATTCCCAGAAGCTTTGGTAGAGAAAGCAACATGAAGTCAAACCACGGTCTGTCTCACCCCAAGCACATGCATGGTGCAATTACAGCGGAAACAGTTAATGAGAAAGCTGAACAGGAAAGGTTTCTACAGGCTAATTACTGACAGCAGCTTCACAGGTGGATGAGGACTGGGTGGCAGAGCACATTTAGACATCTCGTCTCTGGGAGCAGTTATTTCTCTATCCAGGCATTATGGTTATGATCAAGTGAAATGAATGGAAAACACATTCCTTGACTTCAGCTAGCTCCGGCCAGGGCTCCTGAGGGACATTTGCTGCTGTACGACCGGTGCGTGAGGACAGCAGACTGACGGTGTCTATGTGTTTGCACACACAGGGCTGTCGGTACAACATGTTTGGTACAACAGAGGTTTGAGCCAGACTGCTGCAATACAAGTCTGTGGAATTAAAAGTAGGGTGGAAAAAATAGGGCCAATTATTTTTATAGCTTGCCCAAATGCCTCAATTGATCATACTAACTTTAGAAAGCAAAAGGCACTGTGAATACTTGACAGGTTTGCTCCTCTGACAGGTACATCATGTGCTCATGATTCCTGTTTAATTTCCTTCTTTAAGAATACCTCAAACTGTGTTCCTTGTGGGTGTGGTGGAAAGTGGAGGCGGAGAGTGATTCTTCTCTGAAGGAAAATACAATTACCAACTTCTTTAACTGCTCAAACAGATGACAAGTGAACAGGCTTTCAGTGCTCCCCACCAGCTCCACTTTAAAACAAAACACTCTGCATTATACATTCAGTAACAGATCCCTACTCCCAAACTCCCTATAGCAGAAGGGAGCCAGGGAAAAAAGCAGCCCCTTTTATTTTCCCTCTGTTTCTCATATTGCAAGGTGCTTTTTTATCTCTTTGAACTCCGAAGAGAGACTTGTGCGCATGAAGATGTGCTGCGTTAACTGGGTTGCTACTGGAATACGAACTAGGGTCACAGAGGTGGGGGGTGAGTGTGTGTTTGTGCACTCACGTTCTTTGATGAGTGCCAATCATTCCTGCAGTTTGTTCACCACCTACACACTGTCAAACATACACACAGAGAAGCGCACACTTGTAGTCTGCTCTCTTCCAGTGCTAAAAGCAGACAAGCATGTGGTAATTCTCCAGGTTAAAGATAAACCACCATGAGGGTGAGTGTGTTTTTTTAACAAGCACATGCAATGAACGTGCAAGGGACGATCCATGTAAGGGTGATCACATTCATTTGTACATTGCAACCTGCATGTTCAACAGCAAGTAAAAAATACAAGTATCAGAGAGTACATACATGTTGGGGGGGGGATTTAATTTCCTTTATCCTTTCATCTTTTTTTGCCATGAATACAAGGTCCTCTGGGTTATTCTCCTCTCACAGCAATACGTCAATCAATTGGAAGAATAATAGATGAGTATCAGCAAGTTGGCACAGTGTTTCTTAATCAGGGAGTTCTGGGAAGTTTGATGAATGCTTTAAAACCTTTTCTTTGGGACTTCTGTTTAATAAATGGCAATACTTGCCCTCCTATTTGCTACTTTTAACACAACAGACTCTGAAATCTTGTGTGCCAGTATCCCAGATTAATTTAAACACATTTCACTGGTGAAATCATATGGTCTCATTTCTTTGTTCATTGGTACCCAGTGGTAAGGGTATTCAGTGGGGTTCAGCGGCAGCGTAGCACCATTTCCGCTGCTGTCAACAGTAAACCTCCTAAACACTGCAGCTGGAAAACAATTAGGCTACTGAATACATTAAGAAAATATTCTGATTTGGTGAAATTCAGTTTGATGTTGGTGAGTTGGCTTTGGTAATGTCAGGGAAACCGCCCTTGTTATGATCAAAGCTGAATTTGAACCAAGTTACACTATTCCATTCATTTCTGTCTCAGATTTAGCTTCTCCCCCTGACACTCTTCTGATATTCTGGTAATGATTTCTGTAGAGCAGGTCTCCAGTCAGCAGCTGAGGGCAGCTAGGTCAGCCAATATCACAGTCTTTTGTTTGAAAAGTCCAAAAAATAAGTATTCCAAAGCGAAGATGCTGCTCTCCAGTATTCTCTTCTTTAACTTTGCTTGGGGGAGCCTAAACTTCTGCTTCTGCAGATACCTTGCACAAGTGCCTCTCCCTGTGCGCCAGACAGAGATAAATGACTTTGTACAAATTTCAAGTGTGTGATTAGAAAATCCAAGCTCTGGATTTTAAGACCAGAGAGCCTGTTGCATTAATCTAGTCAGAGATAAGGCACAGCATGGATCAGGAAACCATCCTCAACTATTTCCTGCAGCTGAAGCTGAACTAGGACCCAAGTTTTAGAAAAAACACAGAGCAGTTAAAGATGAAGTTTAATTGTCTTTCAGGGGGGAGAACTCACCAGAACTTTGGGAGGCTTGTTCCAATCAGTAACTTCATCCAGTGGTCAAACAGGCCTAGAATTCCTACATTTAATCTGCCTACCTACAGCTTACAACTACTAGTTTACAGTAAGATTTTTGCCCCAAGACTGTAATATCCTCTACTATCAACCGTTTATTCTCCTTATCAGTATTTACAGACCCTAATGAAGTTATGTCTTAACCTTTTCTTTAATAAACTAGGTAGATTGAGTTCCTTGAGTCTCTCATAAAACATGAACTCTTGATTCTTTACTTAGTCTCTCAGATAGTTCCAAGTTGTGCCCAATTTCTGAACTTTTTCCTTGAGGAACAGGCACCTCAACATGACATGCTGCATTTCAGCAGTTTTTGCAACAGTACAATGACAGTTATTACGTGACTTTTGGTAGCAAAAAGGGAAACAACAGAGATTAAAGGCAGAAAAAACAGAATGGGGGAGCAAAGAAGAATGAAAGGGGTTAAAACCAGGCAAAATAACAATTGAAAGAAAATGGAGAAGGAAGGAAAGACTCAAAAGTAGGACAAGGTAGTAAAGAAATCAGTAGCTATTGAAATAGAAGCTCAGGAAGAAGCAAGAGATGACAAAAAGACCATGCAAAGCAGTACCTATTTTTACAAGTATGCTTTCGTAAGTTATCCTGACGGTTCCAAGAGGCTGGCACTCGACCCTGCTACCTATCCCGCCACTTGATTATTTCAGGCAATCAGTAGCTTCCAACAGTAATCACTACACAATCCTCTCTGCTTATGAACACACACTACACTTCTGAGGAATTTTTCGCTAGCAGAGCTCATTAGCACCACAAGGTGCTAAACCAGCCAGCCAACCTCCCCGAACCCACCACCCAGGTTTCAGTTGAGCTCCGAGGGAGAAATGTGGAAAGGCCTGTGTCTCTTCCCTCCCCCACCCTGGAACTACCTGCCTCGCCCCAAGGCCAGGACTGGAGGCCTCGGTCAGAAGAAACAAAGGGCACATACACACAAAGCACACATATGGAGCTCTGGGCTCCAGTCATCAAGCCTGGAACATCTGCGGCTTTCTCAGGATGCGTGTGCAAGTAATTAGTCCAAGGCCAGCTGTCCCCTTCTCACTCTCCACCCTTTATGCTCCCATTGCTTTCACTAACACTGGCTGTCCAAAGAGTATTTTATCTGACGGTCCACCAAAAGAGCAGGTTTTTCGTTGTTTATTCTTTGGAAGGAGGGAGTGGAAGAGAATTGGTGAGGTAGTAAAGAGGAAAGGACTCTTCTGAGTACGTCTCATGAGACACCTCAATGTTTCCAAACAAGCTTTTGCCACATCAGAGGAAAGATTTGCTTTAACCTTTATATTCTGAAGTTATAATCTCCAAATGCTTGTGGCTGGTACTGAAAATGCAACGATCAGCAGTGAGCCTGGCTGTGCAGGAAAGCTTACAGCTTTACAGACACATCCACGTCTTGTATTCTGGGCCTAATTTCCCTCTCAGTGATCCAGAAGTAATTCAGGGAAATTAATGAACCTTATTTCAATCTCAAGATGCTCCCTATAATGCACTCATTTCTGAAATCTTTCTGCTGATTTGTGCTAGAGCAAGCTGGAGGTACCACGGGAGGCAGGTCTCCACATCAGTGGTGCAGCTGAAGAAACCCAGCTGAAGCTTTTACCAGTTGTATGAGAGCAGGAGTGAGACCAGAACCAGCCCTTCTGTTCTCATCTGTGAAATTACATTTATAGCTTTGCCCCAAAACCAGGCTCCCAAAGAGGCCCAAGGTGGAGCTGGGGAAGGAGCACCGCTCCCCGGCCGGTGTGTAGCAGTTACAGGCATGACCAAGCCCAAGGCTCGCATGTGCATCGGGCAACCCTGTCCTTCAACGGGGCAGCAAGCGCCTGGATGATACATTCCCCGCAGCTTGTGCTGCATCGTGCCTTCCCCTCTATCATCTCCATAGCAGCAGTTCTGCTAATTGAGACCAGCTGCTTCAGTTCCAAATTCTTCTCTCCAGAAATATCGATACTACGACGTTATGATTAGAAAGCACTTTACCAAATGCCTCTCAATTCTGCACAGCTCAGATGAAGAGCAGCTGCAGAAAGAAGGGACAGTTCCCTGAATGTACAGAATAAAACACTGCAAAAATACTGGAGAAATTAAGGCTATAAGCAGCAAGTCAAAATAGAATAATGATGGCAGAGAAAGCAGCCTGCTGTATATGCTTGTGCCTGTCATTTTAGATGTCAAAAGGACTGTGAGCAGACTTCTTCCTTATGCTCTAGGATAAATGGCCACAGCACTGCAGCGTTACAGCTTCATGTGGCAGGTGTGAGTATTTGTTGGATCCAGTTTTTCTGTCCAAGGATGGATTAAAGCAAAATCCTTCAATCTGGGCCTGGCTTGGGAGAGTAGTTGTGGTATTGAATCATTGGCTCCAGGGACTGTTCTGCACAGCCCACTGGCAAAGAGACTCACTGGAACTGATAAGCTAGTGGGAAGATTTGCAAAGTAGGAATGCCACCACACCACCATGACTTGGCTTCACTGTTGGCTGTTTCCCTGTGGCTGCTGACTGTACGCAGCAAGCTGTCAGCTGGATGCTTCGCAACGGCCACACTGGGACTGCCAAAAGCTGCAAGCATTTCTCCCCTTCAGGCAGGCTGGATTAAGCTGGCTAACAGTACAGTCAATTCCAAATTCACTTAGAAGTCGCGGGCCCTGCTTGTGAGCATCAGACACAGGACATTCTCAAAAAGACATCTGGTTACTGAGTTTATGCAAGAACTGGGCAAACCAATCCCATCTGTTGTTCCAACCTCCTGAGCACAAAGAACATAAACCTTGAAAGAGAAAATCTCACCAAGAATGATCTGAAAGTGAGACTCACAACACAACACGTCATTTCCTCCTGAGAAGGATGCTGTGCCATCGTACAGAAAGCATGGCATGCTTCAGCACGCGGCTGTGTAAACGAGGGCCTAACACACCGTTTCGCTGCTCAGATTTCATACTACAACCAAGGTAATGCAACACAAATAAAGCAGAGAGATCACTTTGCTATGCTAAATGATTTGCCTCCTACTCTGAAAATCAATGAGGTAAATAAAATGTTTTATACAGATATCAGACAGTGTCTCAGCAAACAAAATGCTCATGTTTTTTAAAAATATTCCTGCGATGTTACCCTGGGAAATATACAAAGTGTTCAGAGCCTCATTCAGTTTTTACCATTTACACACTTTTTTTACTTTTGTGGTGTTCCACTTGTCTGCTGTCCTTTCAAAGTTGCAGTTTTCATATCTATTTCACTTTCTAACTTTTGGTCTATACTAGAAGTCTGAATCCACAGTACTGTGGGAGAGGGAATACGTCAATGAAATTCCAGAAAGGTAAGTCTGAACACATTACAACTGAACATAAATTTTAAGAATCCTTCTCTGAAGAACATAAAATTTACACTGTATAGATTGTCTGCATATTCTTTTAATCTCCATTTTCTTTTTGGTCTTAGTAAGGTTGCTGTACTTACTTGCTGCTGGAAAACAGCTGACACAGAAGTACGTATAAGAAGCAACAGTGTAAAGATATATGCTCCATGTGCTTATAGGGAAGTTACCTCAATAAGTACGCTGCATGCAGACCTGTTAGCGTCATTTGCAGGTGACAGCTTGATGGAATTCTGTTGATTGCAGCGCAGTTGTGTTCCCTCCCATCAAGCTGAATTTAGCCTTTCTACTCACCAAATCACATGAGTAAACTTTTATGCATACATTTATTTTATTTTTAGGTTTCCAAGATCAATCAATGACGCTCATGTAAGGAGACTGGTACCACAAGGCTAGGAAAAAATGGAGTTAAGCTTTTCTGAACACTGGTGTCATTGGGACCATCAGGACAGACATTTTGTTGGTTTCCAATGGCACAGCTCTGTGGATTGTTACCAGAATTACAACAGCTTTAAACAGGCATGGACCTTGGCGCATCAGACCATAACAAACTCATGCAGCCGAGCAAGCAGTAGGAGTATTCAAACAACAGATGCACCGGCCTCTCTTAAATCTCTTCCTACTGACATTTGTACACCTCAGTCTGCAATGTACCATAACTATTACGCACTGCTGCAGTGGTGGAAGTCAGATGCCCGACACACATCTGCCCCAGCAGAGAAGCCACAGCTTTGCAGCTGACCATCTATTTTGGTCACAAAGCACGGGCATACTCCCATTTAATTTCAGCTGCCCTAACCTCCCCCATAACTAAATCATTGTTATTATGCTCCACATAATCCTAGTACTGACAGGGATGTTTGTTATACGTAATTAAAGATATTAATTTTGCACGGAACAGAAGACACAGAGCCAAGATTTTTTTTTTTTAAATCTCCCATTAGAAAATTACCTTCATTAGCACCGACTCGCTGAGCTTCTCTCTGTTGACTATTTTTATCGCGACCTTCTGACACGTGACACAGTGAACCCCCAACTTCACAAGCCCTGCAGAAGAAACAGCAAAATAGAAAGGAAGAATTGGTTAGAGATAGTCACTGTTCAGATTTTTGCTATTTGCATGCCACCCAGCAGTTGGCAATTTATATGCAAACAAATCTTCACTAGTCCCTCCTCCAGCCAGATAAGGTCTTGTGAGTAATGAAGACCCTGAAGCCCACATCGTGACCATTTTGCAGTGAAGCCATCAACATTCTTAATGCTGCTGCCGTTTCTGCCATTAAAGCTGTATTTTTGGTGAAGCACTGTATTCCAGCTCTCACCACTCGGTGTATCCTACCAGTAAGAAGTGAACTTCTCCCAGTTTAACTGCACTAGGCTAAGGCTTTGGCTGACACCTGACATCAATGGATGCTCGGAAATCATCAAACTAGATGGTCAAATGTCGGCAGTGTAGAAATAGCCTCTACGTTTTTCTAGCTCCTTCCAGAGCTTTTATGATCATAATAGAAAGGTTAACACTGTGATGAATGGCACTGTAGCATGAAGGAACATCAACATATGCAGATACAATTCTAAGTTCTTTTAACTTGTTATTATTTACTATATCCTTATCCTCAAATAACTTAAGAGCGCTGTTAAATGATTACATTGGCAAAAGGATATGGATATCCCTGACAGGATCAGGATGTCCAAGTGATCACCAAAATACGGAACAAAACTCCCATGAATTAAAAGAAAGATGTGAGTAACATACACGAAGCATGAGCTTCTGCCAAATTTTGATCTAAACCTGCTGACCTGTGTGAAAATACCTTGAGATATCTCCCACAAGTGTGTTTATGACAGTCCCCCGAGCTCTCAACTCTATCGCCATTAAGAAAACTTGTACCTGGAAAAAATGTACTTTGTAGGTCTATTCGAGTGAGATCTTGTTTCCTTCAGCTTTTGCTCTTGTCAAACATACACCTGTAGCACAATACCTGGTGGGCTGGATCCCACCCCACTCTACACACAGTATGCTAAATTGCCATTCAATTTAATTCAGTCAGAACTGAAGTAAGAAGACATGGCACCTCTCTGGTGTCGGCAAGACCTGCTGGGCTTCACAGAGCATTTATGGGCAATGACACCGCACAGTAAGAACAAGCCTAGCTCAGCTCACCGCTCCTAGGTTGGGTTGCCATTAAGATCCCAACCTCTCTACTGATGCAAACCACAAACCAAACATGTTGCTTTATCTGCAAATTGAACACAACGGATCTGCAGTCCAGTGAAACAACAAACACAGCGCTTCATGCTTCGTATCGAGGGATGAATATGCAGACTATTGCCTAACTACAAACTGTCCCCAGTAAAGTGAACTGGAGTTTCATCAGGGACTCCAGCAATCTCCTGCAGATACTCGTCTATCTTCTTGCTACACAGTTAATCAGGAACTTGGAACCATTAATCGCTGGTTATTATGCTGAGAAATAAACTTCTGACTTGCTTCCAGTTGCATCTCTTTTATGGCATGCTCAAGTGTTCTGGGTATTTCTAGTCACATAATTTCTCGGTTTCATCTGGTTAAATGCTGACATCCTTACTTTCAGCCATGACATAAACAAGTCACAAAAATTAAGAATGCAGCACACTGACAAATCCATTTGCAACTGTGTATAGCAACAGCCTGTCCTCTGCCTGAAGCGGCTGAGCAGCACAGCCGGGGGAAGGTGCTGCCATGTCCAGCCAACGCTCACTCGTATGTCTGAATCTGGTCTGTTCAATACATTTACAATATCACCCGTAGCGGTACTGGCTCTGTGTTCACCGTTCATAGCAGCTGCAGACTTACTTACGCTGCTTCTCTTTAGCTTTGTTCTCTGTTTGGACAGTGGCTACTTGGCACCACCTTGTTGAAAATGTGCATGGTTTCAAACCGTGCCAATTGCTTCCTTCCTGCTTCCAGCACAGATCACAGCCCTGCGTCACTCACAGCACAACCCTGTCACTCTACATCATTCTTAGTTGCACTTTCAAATCTCAGCAGAACCTCTTAACTTGGTCCTTTGTACCTGGACTGCCAGGATCTGCAGCACAGTGCTGTACAGTAACACGCTGCAGACAAATTATTTTCAGAGGTCAATAAAGGTGAAAAACAACTACTCTCTGTAACTGGTCCTTCACCCTGAAGGAAATATAAAAGCTTCCAGTATCTCACACTTCAGGGTTTGATTTCAAATGTTGTTGCTCCCAAATCAAGACATCTGTTCCACTGAACCCAGCTGATCTGTAAACTGTTTTTCCTTTGTCCTCCCCAAAGCACCCCATCGTTGAGTCATAAAGGGTTTTACCCATAAACTTCTGGGACACCACCAGGCTGTACAGGCAAGCTTCTCAGCACCCTCTGTCCTTCTGGCTACTAACCTACCACAGACTCAAAAATTAAGATTAAACCATTGCATTTACTCCAATCAAAAAGTTAATCAGCTGTTAGAAGACACTGCAAACTTTGCAAAAACCACACTGATACCAAATCACACAGATTTTATGTTGAATTAATTTCATCAACCTCAAGAAGTCGTTCTTGATTCACACCACAGTACCAGAGGACAGAATGAGAAAACACGAGTGAGATTTAATGTATTTTTCCTCTCTTGATTTGCATTTTGAAAATCAAGGAAAAAAACGCACTGTCACCACTGTGTGTTCTGTGGAGACAGAACTTTAAGACAACTCTCTGAACAGCCCAAGACAGCACTTTTCACTGTATTAAATTCCGTGTAATTTTAGGATAAAAATAAAACAGGTCACTCTGCCTTGCCTCCTCCCCAGTCCCCTAGCCACATCCTTTTGCCATCTGCATGCCAGCCTAATAAACAAGTAATTAAAAATTAATTAAAAAATAATTTAAAAATCCCTCTTAGCAAGTCCATCTATAGCATAAGGCCCTCCTGCTACTACGAGGAAATCCTAATTGAGCTTGGTCAGGAAGGGCTTGTACTCAGGACTGCCGTTTCTGTCCTGTAATTTCAGTCGAGGATCTTAACCCTTCAGAGATGGCTTACATGGGGATTTGAACTCCTGTGGGCTTCTTAATGCTTAGGAAGCCCTTCTACTGACACAGAGAAAATAAACCATTCAAGAGGCAGTACGTAACTGCTTAATGACAGACCCTTAGAGAGAATAAGAAGCAACGATGTGAGCAAACTGCTGAGGTGTTAACTGAAATGGAAGTGGCAGAAATGCCCACTTAGAAACAAGCGTCCAAGGTGCGCTTACAGCATTGTGACAGAGCCGGTGGATCTTCCAGTTCTTCCTCTCCTGCATATGCAGCTGTTCCAATCTATAGGAAACCGCCAATACAAACATGCCATTGAGTTAGGTACTGGTAAAGTTTATCTATATATTCAGGCCAGCACAGGTACCTGTGGGGTCCTCAAAGGAGAACAACCAAACCAGGCTGTGCTAAGAGGGTATTTTGCACTGCCTTGGCTTAAAGCAAGTCTGCCAGGCCACAAACAGACTTTGAACTGGTCAGCTTAATGAGTAATTAACCCCTCAGATGCAGGCAAGTAACCTTCAATAACTCCATCTGAGATGCTGTGGGAATCAAGCACTTGAAGTTCCCCCCCAGGCTGTCACAGGCACGGATTCCTTCAGGCACACTTCAGATTTCCCTCCGTCGGCGGCTCCGGGGGTCGCAGGCGCTGCCGTGCTGGCACGTTCGAACAGGCTGTTACAACCTCTGGGCTGCCAGCATTGGGCTGCTTTTGATCTTCGTCACTGAACTGCACCAGAAGCAGCCCTACAATTTCAGGTTGGGGAGTAAAGAAGAAACCACAAGCTTTTTGAAAAGCAAGGGGATGTGTGAGCTAACATTGTCTTTTAATTTGTAATTAAAAGCCACGATTTGAAAACCAATGAGCATGAGGAACCCCGGATGACACAAGGGAAAGATGCCATTCAAGAAAGAGCAGCAGAGGGAAGCATACAGGCCTGACAGTGCTGCAGCATTCGACCTAGTAACAACCACGGCTGCCCACTCTGCTGCTAGTAAACTCCCACTCTGCCACACTTAAAGATACACAGATCTTTTCTGAAAAAGACAGGAGCTTACCTGATGAGCAAGGGACAGATTTAGATCAGCTGGACAGCCCATCCTGAAGCACTACAGAGAGGAATCCTTTATTTTACCCAAGAAGAATGCACCATGGGGATGGAGAAACAAAAGTTTCCCTCCTGCTGAGACAATATATTTACTGTGAATCCCTGATCGCAGCAAGTCATCTCCACGGCCTATATTGTGACCGGCAATCAACTCCATGACTTTTTAGCCAAGGACAGGATTTCAGAAAAGGCTGATTTACTTTCGCCTTGCATTCTGCACAGTTAGAAAATTCTCTAACACAGACTGAATAAAACACAGAGTTCAGAACTGGTGCTATTTCATATCCACTTTACAGTTGTGTAAATAACAGCATGAGGGAACACGACTGTGGATAGTAACACCTCACTAATGATCCTGTTATTACAACTCTTCATTAAAGAAAGAAACGTTCTGGGAACAAGACAGAAATGTTTTTCAATCCTATCCAAACTTGCAGTCTGCCAAAGACACCGATCTGAAACAAATTACCACTTTGAGAGAGACTAATAAATAAAGAAACAACATTGTTGTTTAAGTACAGCACTACTGGTATATTCATTGCTAATGAATAATGTTCCCACAGTTTTTCAGAAATGCTAAACACAAGTAACTCCTTCTCCCGATTTTTAACTTAAGGCCAATAACTGCTTCAAGAAGTGGAATGAAAAATTAGGTACATTTGCTACATTTAATACATATGATTTTTCCAATGGTAAATGGAAGTCTTTAATTTTCTTTTAAAATAAAACCAACCCAATGCCCTATTTGTAAGTAATGACAAATTTCTGTAGTAGGGAAACTAGCCACTGATTTCAGAAGACCATCTGCACGTTGCTTGCTCTTCATTCCACTTCAGAGTGCGTTGTCAAAAAACTTCTCAAAAGATCTGAGCAGAAAGCCCTGGTCTGGCCAGTAGTATCTATTTTGGCTGGATGAGCAATTAAAGGAATGTCTAGAGAGAAATATCACTCCTCTTTTAACTTGAGTTCGCTAATTGCCAATTAATTCAAGTCAATGAATACTCTGCAAATGTTAATCTAGGCACTGCAGGACACAAACGTTTGTGGTTTACTTCAGGGCTCAGACTAGTACTGGTAACAAACTATTTGGATTAAAGGAAGAACAAAAATCTCAGGCCAAACAAACTCAAAAGAAAGCTTAGTGTGTGTACACTGTCACTGCGTATGAGCTTTGGACATATGATCTTTACCTTATGAGTAATGTTATTTATCCCCACAAATCGGAGGTTGCCGTTGTAAATCTTAGAAGTACTTATGGATGCTCATTCCTGAAAACTACATATGCTAGCATTTGCAAGATCTGCAAACCTTCAAAGATGCCAGCTTAGAAAATCAATGCTTAAAGCAAACAAAAGCATTAACATAACTCAAGTGGAACACAGGACAATACCTAAAATGTAGTATTCTTGCTCTTTGTTCTCAACAGTTATCTTCACAAACACTGTAGTTTCAATTAGGGTTACATAGTTCAGTTACAGTGTCTAACTCTGCTGACTGCAGTGAAGTTGCTTTAGACCTACAATACTGGAAAATGGATTAAAATTTGGCCCATAGCAAGATGATTTCCACAGCCATAAAATAAGGATAATAACACTTACTTACCTTGCAAGGGCTGTAGAAGGATTAACTGATTAATCCTTACAAAGAGTGCTGAAAAGGGATCTAAACCCTATGGAAGTTTTATATATTACAACCAGGAAAACTGCATCTTAAACACAACCTGGAAAAAAAGCTCTAAATATTTTTTGATTAATAGCTTCCACTTCATTTCCCAATTCTTAGAGCACATAGAATTCTGGTCTCCTACAATATGCATCTTATGCTCTTCTTAGCTGCACTGGAAAGAACTTTGTTACTGAGCATCCTACTTATGGAAACCAATAATTGCCCTTAATTACTCACTCTTGTCATTGAAGAGCTGTTTATTTTTCTATAGCAATTGTTATCTCTAATTATTGCATTTAAATAAACAGAGCCTTATATCAAGTGACAGGGAAATTATACAGTATCAATTTATAATTGTATATGGGGAAAGGAGGTATAGGGTTGTCAAGAAATCTAAAAGGATGAGGATGGAGCTACCCACATTGGTAATGAAATATTTTGACCATGGGTTCTAATACAGAGAGATTCCAGTGCTACAAGGCTGTTCTGAGGGCTCATGCAATAACTGCTTCTAAATTGAATAAACTGTAATTACTGTAGGACTAAAGCCAGAGTTCAAAGGAGATGTTCATCAGTGCCAGGATTCACGTGCCTCAGCTCAGAGCGTAGGGAAGCTGCACACTGAATTGCTGTAGCCTGGATTTGTTGTCCTGAGCTACGAGCACTGTCAAATGTACACTGGCTCGGCCAGCTGAAGGGGCACAATCCTAAGCTCAGAGATTGGTGAGAACAATGCAGCAGCTCAGATGTGACTGGATCCACACGCCTGATATTAGAGATCAAGAGGCACAGACATGTATATGTACACACAGCAGCTCACCAGGAGCAGGTTTTACACTGTATGCCTCAGAGATTATGGTAGGATCATCCTCCAGGCTCAGCAGGATCAAAACACACAGAACCAACATCACCTCTATTGATTTTTACCTTGGTCTCTTTCTTACAATATTTCATAAATCAATATTTCTCAGAAACTCTTAGTGCCCCCTGAATATAGCAAAGAACGTGACTGCTGAGTCCCTTTGACATGCTCTCCTTCCCATCTCACCGTACATGCTCACGTGCCTAAAGAGGCCCCCTCAGGGAACCGGGACACAAACCTGGATGGGCACACTGGTTCTGTCCTTTGCAAAATGCCATTATTTCATCAGCCAAGCTCTAACAAACTCTCGAAGTCCTCTTGGATCTATCAGCAGCTTGTGATGTCTGGTGGGCTGAGCTCCTATTTCAGATCAAGTCTTTGTTCCCATATAACACCACTTGGGAAGCTACGCTTTCCTGGCACGGGAGAAGTGCAGACTTCAGCTTCCAAAGCGTACAACTGAAAGCGTTTGGGTAGCATCCCCACCCCTTGCAGATGGGGTAAGAGAAGAGTGGTTTCATTGTTTTCAAATGAAAAAGATAAATTAAATTAGAACAGATCTTTCCATTGATGCACCAGGAAAAAAAATAATCTCTTTTTTACATCTCTGCATGGGTATTAGGAAAACTCTGCTTTCGCCCACAACTCTTCTAGTCAAAAGCTTTTCTTTCCACTTTCCAAAAGCTGTACGTGTACATCTCCTTGAAAAACTCTTCTTGAGGAATGATGAGATCCATGTTCCCCTTCAGTTTTCATTAATCCTTTGTCAGGAGATGACCAAAGGTGGCCATTTTCAGGTACAGCAGGAAGCCAGCAGAGCTGTCTATCCTGCCTAAGATATCTTTTAGAAAACATGTCATAGTAATTAGGTAACATCTGGGTAATGAGCCAAAACATCTCTGCTTGGTCCAATCACCTATGGAGAAGAGCTGATGCACTAACAAGGAAGGAACACTGCACGGCAGAGGAAGAGGAGGTGAGGAAGGAGGAGGGAAAAGAGCAGATGAACTGCTCTTTATATGTGCTTTAGGCTGATGTTAATCCCATTTGCCATGCTCGTTCCTTACATCTCCCTTCTTCACCCTACCTTTCCACCGCCCCTCCATCAGGAAGTCCTCACCCCCTTTTGACCCTCCCATCAACCAAGGTTGCTTCAGCTAGGTTATATGTATATTAAGAACTTATATTAAGAAAGGGGGTTACCACGGAAAAAAAATACAGAAGGCAGAGGTCACACTCTTCACAAGATTAGGCTCCCCACAGAACACTGCATCCACCCAGCTCCGTGCTGATACAGCTTACTCTGCCCCCTGACATCTCTTAATCACCCGCTGACAGATTCCTAACGGGATTTCACTGACTGCCGACATGCTGCGCCTCAGTAACGGCCCACGGGGTGATCTGGATTAGCTGTATTTGCACCCGTGCTATGCACGAGGCACCAAACAGCAAGTCACGAGCACGTGCAGCGCATCCCAGTTCCCACAAACTCCAGAAGGGCCTGCTGGTGGCAGTGGGGTATGGCCCGTACACAGCAAAGGAGAAAGGCGCTGGGTAGCCACTGCATACAGGGTTCTACAGCTACAGGTTTTTTTCCAAGGACAAATTGTTCTGTACCCAGTAGAGCTAATAGGGGCTCATCTCTTGCAGATCCACACCCTAAATTTCATTTCAATGTCCACCACAAAACCCTGGATCCTCTTCATGTTCCCTCATGAGATCTCCAGTCCCATGCCAACAGGTCCTCACCACATCTATGGACATCCTACTCTCCCCCCCAATGTCATAACATCTACAATTTCCTGCCATACCTCGTGCCTCTGCCCCAGTGTCTCTAGCTTCTCACGTCTCCTGCAGTAACACCCTCCACAGTTTTACCCATTTGTCCTGTGGTTCACTTCTCACTTGCACAGTTTCCTTCCACATAGCTTACTCTCTCCTTTCTCCTATGTAGATGACGACAGAC
Source organism: Falco cherrug (assembly GCF_023634085.1). Classification (NCBI taxonomy): domain Eukaryota; kingdom Metazoa; phylum Chordata; class Aves; order Falconiformes; family Falconidae; genus Falco; species Falco cherrug. The sequence goes on along the minus strand of NC_073706.1, from coordinate 35,815,404 downwards.
GCTGTGGCTAGTCCAGACCTGTGAGCCCATCATGCCGTTGGTCAACCAGCATCTGCCAAACAGAAGAATATCTAACACCTGAGTTGTCCTTGTATTTCCCTCTCAGATTTGGTTCTTTCTCCAACTCCCAACAAAGCCTGAAAGGACTTAGTTACCTTTGATGTTTGAGACTGTGAGACCTTTGTTAAAGTCATTCCATATACTTCCATGAAGATGCTCCTGCCATGCGCTACTGTGTTATCACAGACAAGAGTGCCTATGGCCATACAATGCTGGGGTTTGGGTGGCAGCACAGCAGGGACACCTTGTCTTCCCCGTTCTGTACCTGGCTCCCACAGTATGGCCCGAGCCGTTTTCAAAACGATACTGAGACCTCCCAAGGCAGCAGTAGGCTTTGGAATTGAAACCCTGTTGGGTTAGTACCTGAATTCAAACCTCTCCCCTTGCTAATGCAGTTCCTCTTATTACAGTTTCAGACTTCTTGTGTTTCTGTTTGGAAGCATATCTGGATTATTTTTTTTAAAAAAATGTGGCTTCCTAGTGAAACAAGGTTAATACAGACACCTTGCACGTCTAGCTGTCTATACATGCTCCATCTCCAACAACTTTGGATCCCACTGGCCCACACCAACTAAACTGACAAAATCCTGCAGCTGGCTACAGAGAGACCTTGTAAGTCGCCCCAGTCCAGGAAAGGTAAGGATACAGATTAGCCTGCAGGCATTCACCTGGCTGAGATGGTATCTGGCTGGTCAGTCAGCAGGAGAGTGAACTCTTGAGCAGAGCCCAGTTGTACTGCCTTGGCTGCAGGCTAGACAAGGGGATAGGGATGGGGAGGGGGTGGCCCTGAGGCTGTTGGAGGGGCAAGAGATTGGGAGGAAGGCCTGGGGACTCATAACAGCAGACTTATGGACCTACAGAACACAGGTCCATAGGATGAAATGGAAAGAAATAATATTAGTAAGATTCTGGTACTTTCCCATGACTCCCACAGCCCTACAATGTGGGCCTACGTAGTATCAATTTGAGCAACTGTTCCAAGTGCTTTCTGTCCCCTCCAGTGCATCATGCGCATTGTAAAACGTGAGGGCAGAGATCTCACGACACAATTGTTAACAGACCGCTTTTCCCATTTTGCACTCTGTTCCTCTGTAAAAAGTATATGAAATGCCACATTTTCTTAATTGTACTGAATTTGAGAAACCCCAACCCCCCAGCTTAGGACAATAGAAAGAAAGCCCATATGAAAACTGATTAAAAAAGGGAAAGTTACAGCAAAAGAATTAAAGGTCAGAAAAATTAGACTGTTACCATTTTAATGAACAGAAACAGGCGTATTAAAAAAACAGTTTTCAAAAGTATTTCCTTTAACGTGAGAATAATGGCTCAGGTCACAGCATGGAGCTGAAAGCATTTATCGACTTCTACACCAAGAAGAGCAGGAGGTGCCTGCTCACGTAGTACAAACTTCACTGCAGCTGGTTCACTCTGTTCCTTACAAAGAGAAGAAAGCAGGGCGTCATATTCAGTGGTTGTGAAAAAGGCTCAAGCACCTCATTAATTTAAGGTAAGGTTCACAAGAAACAATGTAATACCTAGAGAGCGCGGTCAGCTGTGCCTCCACAAAAAAAGAAAGAAAAGTGTATTTAATTTCCTTTCAAAAGAGAAGTCATTGGATAAATACAAACACGCACGTCACAATCCACCTTCAATACGCAGCTTTATCACTTGGAAATGCATACCAAAGTGGCTGATGCTAAGCATATCCTGAAACAGAGTTCAATTTCAAACCCAGGCAGGAACTGGTGATTATAAAAGGACATTGGCACGAGAACTGTGCTGTCAAAACACATCTTTGTGTCCAGGATTTCTATGCAACAACCCCTGCCTGGGTGGCTGGAAGATCCCACAGTGAATTTTTCTCTTCTGGAAGAATTCACTGGAGAGGATGATGAACAACCCCATGGGTCTGATCTAAAGCCCACTGAAGTCAACGCAAAGCCTCATCTGTTTCAGGAATTTGCAGACCAGTTTCCTCATCAGCAGCTTACACCTATCCAAACCTTGCTTCCTCTGATGGGTGTTGCTGTAGAGAATGAGTTCGAAGTGCCGAAGAATCTGGCTGTAGAAGACCTTACAGCTATGCCAGAACCAGCTGTTCTTTACCAAAGTGTACAAACCCCTGTATACGGCAACTGTAACTAAGGCAAAACAGATCTGCAGGCATTGTTATTCTTGGATCTACAGCACCTTTTACTGTACCACTCCCACACACAGGAAAGGGTTCCACCTTTACTAAGACTGGTAATTTCTTAGTATCAGAATAAAATCCTTAAATTAGGCTCCCTACAAACACTAGTTCAAGACCAGAGCCACAATAAAGAAAGGTAAAGAGTGGATGAGTTTTCTAGATGTCAACAGAGAATCTAATCCCCAGGGCTTTTCCTCTGATTACTTTCTATTCTATTAATAATTCTATTTTTTGGCCCCACACAGTTAGAACAAGGTGTCTGAATACTCAGGAAGATTCAATTAAAAAAAAAAAATATCTTAAGAAGAAGGACAAGTTCTAAGCCTGGACAAGTTCACAGAAATAAGCAAAAGACCAATAAGTATCTTCTCCCTACAAGCTCCAAAGCCTGGGCAAAAGTTAAAAATACCATCCCTCAAGAACAGCACTCCCACATGAGGACCCAGTTTTCCCCGCACGTACACTACTGTGATCCCATTGGCTTCCCTGGAATGATTCCCAATTCCCGAGAAGAGCTGCAGCCCTCCCAGCCTCCCCAGGGAGGTGACACAACACGGCGCAGACTACAAACAACGGCCACAGAGCAGCTCAGTGTTGACTCAGAGGCGCTCACGCTCAGAAGAAGAGGCAGCTCAGAAATAATTGAGATTGCTGTGCCTGTTCAGTGTCCCGACATACACAGGGGGATAAACGTGCTAAGGTAATGCAGTACTACGCAGCAATAATGGCATTAGACAAATCACCTATCACTTTCTGCAAAGCCACTGGCCTTAAGGGATGCTGCCTGTAAAGAGCACAGAAAATAAGTCTTGTCCTGATGAACATTACACACACTTAAGTTCTTTGGCTGTGTATTATGAGCTCCTAAGTGACTAGAAACTGCTGTGGTATTTTTTACTCGTACTGTGGGGTCAGGCCACTCACACATTAAGGCTATGGCCAAGTCACGTAGAGGGGTATGCAGGAGTCTCTCCCTGAACACAAAAATCAGCAGCAGCTCGGCAGGACAGGTATCCTGTCGCAGCACTCTCCAAACTATCGAGCTGCAACAAGGTCTATTACCACCTCATCCCAGCACACTCTTCATGCCAGTTCCTCAGCTGCCTTCTCCTCATCTCGGGCATGCATTCTCTCTTCTCTTGCTTCTTCCTCTCTCTCGTCTTCCTCGGCTGCTCTCCCTTCATTGGCTCTTGACCCCTTCACAGAACCAGCCACAGCTGCACCTTAGCTACATCGACCAACCCGCTGCCCCTGAAGCCAACCACAGCTGTATATTATCAATGCTAATTAACACAGCTTCGTTCCTCTACAGTATCCCACAGAAACATTATTTGTCTGTGACCCTCTATGCTTAAGACACCAAAGGTTAGAGGTTGCAGTCAAAATCTTATTAGGGGAATAATTTTAAAAACTGTCAGCAAGAATAGAAAGAGACTCTCAAAGCAGGAACTCTAGCAATGACCAAACACAGAAAAGCCTCAGTCTTCACAGCTGGAAAGTCCAATTCTGGTAACTCAGCCTGCAAACCAACGAGCACGGTTCGGTCAGCTGGACAAACCAAACCAGTATGGGAAACTGTGAGCTGGAGTAACCTGCGTTCTGTCACCAGAAGGTGAATGGCAGTGCCATGCCCACAGGGTCTGCTTCCCGAGGGCCAGGCCAGGCCGCGGGGGCCTCCCGCTCGAGCCGGATGGCTGCCTACAGCCGCAACAGGAGTGCCTGAAAGCGTGTGTGCGGTGAGCCTCACAGTCGGCTGTGTAGTGGATCCAGCCCCACAGATTTCAACTGCACAAGGAGCTGCCCTAAGCTTTGTGAGGGACCATTTTTACTTGCAGATACGAGACTTCGAAAGTGCTTAACACTGGATCCCTTCCATTTCATGGGGATAGAAGCCCTCACAATCTCCAGGAGACAGACAGAGGAACTACAGAAAGAGAAATTTACTTCTCAGATAAGGTTTGTCTAAACAAGAGGCTTCTATTCTAGTTGCAGTTGAGAAAACCAGAACTGAGAAAGAGCAAAGGTGCTCCCCTCTGGTCAGATTAAAGGGAATTAAGGCAAGTCTGTGCCCTTGTGTGATTACAAGTTGTTGAATATGATGGAGAAACCTTCTGCCCACAGCATCAACTGTAAATCCCCACTAACAATGATGCAAGAAGCCTAGAATAAAGATTCTTTTGAAAACCTTTGTCTCTCTTCTCTGCAGTGCACTCTACTCCAAATTTACCTCTGCAGCTGTATGTGAATGTTGCTGTGTACTGTACTGGAAAGAAAAGGAACCTCCTGAAAGCAGAGGCAACTGGGTGAGTAAAGCAGGAACATCCAGACTGCACTTGGTGGCAGATCACTGGGAACAGCATTAAGAAAATCAGGGCAGCAGACGGTCAGTTATTCAGCAACAGGGTTAAAAAAACAAGTCAAGGCTTCTCTAAACATTCTGCCTGGTTTGTGCTAGTGGTCCAGAATCCCCTGATGTAGAGAAAAGAGAGAAGAAAAACAAAAATCTAGAATCTGCTGTTCGTTTCAGAGTCACAGAAGCACACACGTGGGGAGGGACCTCTCAAGATCACCTAGTCCAGCTACAGCAGGGTGCCCAAGACCATGTCCAGCTGCATTTTTAATACCTCTCCACAACCTCTCTGGTTACCTGTCCCGCTGTCTGACCACCCTCACAGTAAAAAAGTGTTTCCTTGTGTTCAGACTGAATTGCATTTTAATTTGTGCCCATTGCCTCCTGTCCTGTCAGGAGGCACTACTACAAAGAGTCACCTACCTCTTCCTTCCCTCCCATCAGGTATTTGGTCACATTGATGAAATCCCCTCAAGCTTTTTCACCAGGCTGAACACTCTCAGTCTCATCTTACAAGAGATGCTTCAGACCCTTCTCTTAATCTTTGTGGTCCTACTCTGGATTCACTCCAGTAAGCCCGTTTGTATCTTGTACTGGGGAAGCCCAGAACTGGATGCAGTTCTCCAGTCGTGGCCTCATCAGTGCTGCAAGCAGAGGGGAAGGATCACTTCCCTCGATCTGGCTGATCCTACAGCCCAGGGTACTGTTGTCCACCTTTGCTGTGAGGGTGCACATGCTCTTACAAGACACCCAGCCATACAAACAGCTCTCTTAATTCTTCCTGCACAGTAGGAAAGACACGCTGCTGGACTGAGTATTAATTTGCTCACAATAATAACTTCCCTTTTTCCTACCCCAGTGAAGTTCTTACCCCTACCTTCAACACTCCCAATAAATCCATTTTTGGGCAATTGGTAAGAGGAAGAGTAACAATACACATAACTGAAGGTGAGACTTCCTCCTCCAGAGACCTGGCTTTAAGGTCTGGTTGGTCTCATTCTAATTCCAAGTGGGGATCCCCACTTGCTGCAGATCCCAGAGCAACACGGTCTGTTATCCAGAGCCCAGAAAGGTCAGGTGAGCAGTAAGGTGCACTGTGAAGTAAGCAGAGCAAGCTCTGTACAGTGTCTGCCCACAGGTACCTCACGTGCTGTTGTAACTGTTCCCAATGAACTATTTAAAAATCATTTTTTCCTTTACATTTATTTTTAAATGGAACCAGCACACCTAGATAATAAATAATAATTTTTATTTTTTTAATCTAATCTCACTTCACTTTCCAAACAAACAGAAGTCGATGCAAGTTACCGATAAATAATATATATCCATCTACACCGAGTAGAAAATGCCAGTCATCAGTCTATTGTGAAACAAAAAATTATTAAAGAAAGCATGCAAATAAATGCACATTAACTACACTATGACTTCAGTGAATGTGCAGTGGTAAAGAATGTCTTCTCAACCACAGAAAAGAAATACTAAATTTTATGTAAAGAGAATTTTTTTTGCAAATCAACATACCTGGATGGCCACCACCTTGAAAATCAACCTTTTCTTAGGAAAATAGCCAAAATGTACAAAGGATAAGCAAGTATGGAATCAAAAAATGAAATCAAGATTTTGCCCTTGCTGATTTAAACCATAATAAAAAGCCATGATTTTAATTACCTTGATTTAAATATAAATGATATAAATTAAACAACACTGCTTTTCAGATGGTAATTCTCCTCACAGCTAGATCAGCCCCACATCAGAACGTAACAACAGTGCAAACAAGAATGCATTGCTGCAGCCAAACCCAAGCTCCTTGCTGGCATCCTCGCCACTTCTGCACTGACCCTACTGGCATTGAAGACATGGAGCCTTGCTCCATGGTTCCAGGTTCACATTTCCTAATCTGCTGTTGAATGTGGGAACTCAGCTGATCAAGACAAAAAAACAGGGATGCTACGGGAAGTATGTCAGACCTTGAGGCGCGTTCCAGCTTTAAGCAGAGCTTAAGCTTTAAGACAAAGTCAGATAACTGTCTACAATTTGATGGAGCTCGTGAGGTGAACTAGGCAGAATCAATGCCAACCAAGAAGCAAAGACATGTATTTAAACAGATCACAAAATCATAGAACGGTTTGGGTTGGAAGGGACCGTAAAGATCATCTAGTTCCAACCCTCCCGCTTTACATACTCCTATATATAGGAATTGGCACTCTCTCACCTGCCCACACATGAGCAGACAAAGCGTGCTTTACAATACATTTAACACAGTAAGAATAGGATGTGCAGAAAATAATTTTTTTTCCAGTCATTTTCAAGCCTCATGAACATACTTCAGGACTATGGAGAAATCTGTCTTTAAAGAGAAAATACCTAACAGAACACAGAACTAATTATACGAGTGACAGCCCTATGGAATTATGATTGCTGTTTATACTGAAAGACTCAACCCAAGACTAGGGCTCTACTGTGATCAGCATCACACATACACATAATAGGTGCTAGGCCCTGCCTTGGGGTAGATGTTTATGATCCAAACAGATCAGGCAGTCAAAGAGTACACCTAATTATACACTATTTTTCTGTTTGAAGATAAAGACTTTAGGCATGAAGAAATTGGGCAACTTTCTGAAGGTCACACGGAAACCCTGTAGCAGAGCTGGAAACCAAGCACATGCCACAATCACATTTTAGGTTGGTGGGAGTTGGTAAAGTAAGAAAACCATTATTAATGTATTTTTGACTACAAACTATATGCTAGAGCAGAAATAATTGGCCAGTAGACCATCGTTCTTAGTAAATTCCAGATAATAAACCTCACAGCTACCCCCTGCTACAGCGATGTAAAAGGAGAATAATTCCATTTGTGCCACTACATCTGCTCCTGACTTACAGCAGAAAATCTGACAGCAGAAGTGGGGTGGTTCCTATGTTATATGTGAATGTATAAATTTGGTGAGAGAGCTTTCAAACTTATGATCCATTTAATGAAAACAACAGTAACAAAATTGCAACGCTGTATTTTAGCTAGGAGAAAGGTTGTTGTTTTCTAGCAGCAACGACAGAAGAACAGAATAAACCATGAAGGAAGATTTCTCTCACCTATCATTTTAACCACGCCGCTCTAGGAAAAAGACGGGTCTGTAGCAAAATGATAAGCAGCATCGATAAACCAAGCCATTCAAACGGAAAGGGTTAAGCTGCTGAATGACTGTGTTAGGAGGGATGTTATCATCAGCCAGTGCCCATATCATGCTCTCACCGGCGGCAGCAGAATGGCCGCCACAGCTCGCGTTCTGCTTGCTTAGGTTGGTTGAGTGTCCGCTCAACACAGCGGCAGGGCTAAGGCAGGTCATTGTGCTGCGTGTGCTCTGGGACAGGGAGGGCTGACGGGGATGATAAGTGCCGCTCCGCAGAGCAGCAGGAGTACCGACTGGCACATGCAGGGAGGTACAGTACAATAATCTCCCATCTGCACGGTATAGCTTTGAATCCCTTCCCTTACAGCTCAATAGGTGCATCTGCTGCCCCTCTGCTAATCCTCGACATTGTTTAAAATGCAGATCAGTGGAGATCATGCTTTTTTCTTTCCCATTACAGACCATAGCCTAATAAAAGAGCTTTAATCACACAGACAATATTCTATCTCTTGCAGGGTCTGCTGCTTCATTCTTTCCTCTGCCTTTGTTTGGAAGCCAGATCTTCACCAGGCACTAGCAGCCGCAGAATATAATTTTGCAATGCAAGGTTTGAAGCCAGTTGCAGTGACTATAACCTTTCCCAAAACTGTGGCATTATAATTAGAAGACTGTGACTGAAAAAGGTAAACAGCAGGGAACTCAGGTCATAGGAACCCCCTGAGAAAATGCATCCTAAACCCCTGGATATTTTGCATGATTTTAAATGTAAAAAGCAGCATCAGCAGACTTCTTTACTTGCCTTTGTCTTCCTAGCACTAATGCACTATGACATATTTTTAGATGTCAGAAAGTACAAGAGCTACAGAGGGAAGCTATGATTACTTATGAGACTGAGAAAAACGACTTTATTTCACATAAAGAACATGTACATGGACATACGTATATGTAAATGCTAACCTGAAATAACTAGCTCTTTCCAGGCCATTCTACAGCCAAAGGAATGAGCCAGTAAGCTGGAAAGCTGTTCTTGCTGTGATGAGAGGGAGATCATGCAAGTCGTCATTGTAAAAATAAGACCGTGAGATCCACTGTAGTTAAGCCCTGATCCAGCTGTGAATCTTCTGAGGAAGAGGTGACATCCCTCCCTCATATGGCTATTGCCATCAATGCATTTCAGAGTGAAGGACCAGCTTGCAATTCTCCTCATATATGCTTAACCTTAAATTAATTTTCTTCTCTGGCAACCTTAAATCCTGCTAATAACTGTAAAGCATAACACGATAAATCTTGTCTATCCCTCTATCTGTAAATTGGAGCAAGAAAGATAAGTAAACCCAATTATTTTACTGATCAGGATATGCCTGTCTTCCACAAACATACAACATATGGTGGAGAGGAGGGCAAAGGAATCCTTCCTGTGTTCTTACGTTCCAAGAAACACGTTCATGGCATGATGATAAAACACAGCACAGCACTTCCCCTACCACAGGGAGCAAGACAGATACTGAAGGAATAAAAACCACAGAAGGGATGTGGCTAAGAGGGGTGTACCCCTTGCCATTGATACTTCTAGAGTCACCAGATCCCCAAGAGACTGACTGAGGACAACTCACTGCTTGCAAGACTTCCAGATGCTATTTGGAGCTTGGCAAACACCAAACCTGCTTGCTGAAATACCAGCTGCTCTGCAGTGACTCTCTGCTGTAGCAGAGCCAGCTGGGCATCACAGAGGGTCTCGAATGGCATGATCCTACGGGCAGACACCGCCAAACCCATTCAAGCCATTCATTCCTCACCATAAACACATATGCCCGCTTGGGTTACGAAGCCTGAGCAGCTGCTGTGCTAGCCACCGACTTCCTAGACAGCAGGAAACCCAACATACTCTGCCCTACTTCCACATCTGTACGGAAATTGTTGGAAGCAGCAGTCCTGCCCGTCAGAGCCTCTTTTATTTGAACTCAGGGGAGTCCCTAACAGGAACTCTGCGTCTGTTAGATTTGCTGATCAAGGACAGCCCAGCACGTTGTCCTCTTCTGCCAGTTGCCATCGTAGCAATTAAAGGGAAAAAGACGACGGGACAAGTCATTTCATCAGTGCACAAACGCATATATTATTTGTCTCATTATGTAGACACAATGTGATTTTCAATTAGCTGTCCAATGGTATGATCGAACATAAGATACTTTAATTATGTATTTCATGGACATGCTTCAAAGGTGCTGTTTCAATCTCAAAATAATTAGCTGCATGCGCAGGCAACTTAGAGAGTTCCAGAGGGCCTGTGGTTACTTTCCTTTTTAAGGATACAGAAGAGATATTTAAGTTTCCTAAGTGCCGCCTGGTTGCAAGAGAACTGCACCTATGTATCTGTCTGGAATAACAGGTGCCCATGCATGTGTGGATGGCTGGGTTCCTAAAGAAACCCGGGAAGCAGTCGAACCAAATCCAGGAAAGGAGAAGCAAAGCTGAAGAGGGCAAAAGGTGGAGAAAGTCTGGAAATGAACCAATGAAGACAAGTCACCCTCACTTCCCCTCTCACCAAGCAGCGGTGCTGCCCTATAGTAGCAGTGTCTCATTTGGTGTTTGTATAAGCAGTAGTAAATTACTACCTCCTGGTGAAAAAGGTGAGGAAGATGCTATGAAACAAGTTTTCTCCAATTAACAAAGCCTCCCAGGACCACTTATACACTGTCCCCTCCTAATAAGGGCACCCCCAAAGTCATAATCCAGTTCTCCTCCATAATTAACACCTGTCATTACTAGTATACAACACTATGGCTTAACTAACGGCCCTGCTCAGAACATTAAATATTTATATCTGCATTTTTGTGCATATTAGATGCAAAGCATGCAAGTTTCATAGCAAAACCCCCTTTTTTTTTCATACCAGATTTCAGTTTCAACTACTGGCTAAAGTATCTCAGTACTCCTAACAGAGTCTAGAGGGAAGGTTAAATTCTGGCAACCCTACACATGCATATGTGAATATGAATTTGTTTTCTTGTTACGAATAGCAGTGTCTTAAAGGACCCCACCTGCCAATGATCTCTACCAAGGTGACCAGATGACACATACCACCAATGTATCTAGAATATTTTGCTTAAACACCTATTCCAGAGTCACTTAAATTTGTGCCAAAAGTAATTAGGAGTATTAACTGAAAGGGGAGAAATGGCAAGTATAAATGTTGCCAGAGGATACTTATTGTTCCCACAACCAGAATGCCACATGACATCTCTCCCAAGAAACAGTCAACTTCTACACTAACCCCCAATAACTCAATTACCTGTGTCAATGTCAAGGCAGAGCTTTGCCCTTTCACATCTTTTGTCATATATATTTATCTCCTCCTACATTACAGCAGTCCTGCTGGCCTTATAAAAGAGATCCCTTGGTGGAAATGAGGCCTGACAGGAAAACAAGGCAAAGATTTTGAATGCATAGAGGCATCTTTTGTAAATAAGGGGTTTGGTTGTTTTTCCTGTAGGTATTTATAGAAGGTTTGTTTGTTTGTGAAGGGAAGCTACTAAGCTTCAGGGAGTCATTTCAAAATTGTTACTCCTTCAGATTTAAAGTGATTTTTCTGCCACTGAGTTCTCTGTAAATTATCACATAGAGAATGGAAGGACATAGTGTGTACCTTCAGAATATGTGAGATGGCGAGGGGTACCACACAGGCAGAAAACTAAAATTTGTCCATGCATCCCTGCATTCTGCCAGCAGAATTAGCTGGGTGATCCTCAGCAGCAGCGAAAATGTCAGTGAATCTTACTGACATCAGATGCCGGTTTCCATGGAGGATGGGTATTCCAGTACAAAAGGTGTATTAAAGCAGAGAAAAAATTGTTTACCAACCCCAAAATTTGGACAAAGTCATGTGTTGTAGTTTCATATACGCTTCAAACTCACAGAAGCTAACAGTATTGCTACAAGCAGCAGTTCAACCTTCTCATGTCACCTCCACGCATTTTCTTGTCCTTGTAGTAAACCAGCTCAGAGAACTGATGCAGGTGAAAGCCAATCCAGGAAGGAAAAAAAAAAAGGGGTTTAACTCACTCAGGTCTGTACCCAAACCCAGCACACCGAAGAACCACAGAACCTGCAGGGTCACTTTGCCTACCAGCAATGCCAGCTTAGCCACACTGACATGTACACACACAGTGCTGCAAGCGTAGCTCCATAACTTTCAAATTCAATTCATTTCTCTGTTACAAGCTCCCTTTGCATCATTGATTAATCAGTTTTTTCCCAAGCCTCAGTTGCCCATCAGTGACATGGTGCAACTCCTTTGTTCTTCCCATCTACTCGGAGCGTAGGGGCTTTAGCACCAGGGCGACAGGTTAGTACGATCTGTACAGCAACAAGTACAACACATAGCCAGTTCTGACCAAAAAGCGTAGGCACCGCTGCATTGCAATTATGATACAACAGTAAAAGAAGGAGAGCTGACAGCTCTGCCCCTTCCTAACTGAAGGCCATAATCACTTCATGAATGTGACACTAGTTCTTTTGGAACCCAGGTGAGACAAACTCTGTCTTGCGTGTTTGGTTCTGGTGTCAAGTAAGACAAGGCACTTTTTCTGGACTAAGGCTGACAACAAACAACTTATCCTGTTAAACACACAAGACAGGAACTCAAAAGACCTACATTCCCAGCCTTATGGAAACTATCCTGTGGGACCAGCTATGTAAGTGCACCACTGAACATGGACGTAACTACCTCAAGGTCTTTTTTAATCTGGGCCTCAATCTTCCTATGCCTTTGTTTTTTTCATTGGTAATATTAATCCTCCACACAGAAATACTAAGGATTAACGTACTCAGGTTTGTAAAAGGTCAAAAGTACTTTGAAGGTGTTTTTGTAAAGGTTCCTTTTCTTCCTCCTTAGAACTGAGCTGGAAAGATATTTGCTGAACTTGCTATTGCTAACTGTTCTGCAGCAGCAGGTGTACAGAAGCCATCAATTCTGACTGACCAGTCTGCACCTGTAACACATCCACCCCAAGTTCACATTTCAGTCTTTACATACCCCACTCCACCCTCCAGAATATATTATGCCCCTTAACACCAGAGTGGGTCAGCAAAACGGGTAAGCATAGGGGTCTCTTCTTGCACAATTTATGTCTTCACTTAAAGCAAATTACTTTTCTTCTCTTTCAAAATCACAGAGGTACAGCGAGATTCAACATGCTAAGTCAGGTCTAATAATCATACACATACCATTTGTAATCGCTTAGACTGATGGCTCATTGGCTTTAGGGATTTCTTTTCAAAGTTGCTTCTTAAAAATAAATGTATTTCATAAAAAGGTACTTAGTCTGTGCTGCCTAGCATGTATGAGCACATACTACTGCGAGACAGAAACATGCCATCTTCCCTTATCCTTCGGACACAGCTCTGAGTTCCTTAGTTACATAAACCATTACCACGTTGTGCAACTTACTATGACAGCAAATGTTCTTGTCATTTGTCCTTTACCATATATTCCCCTTTTCCGTATTACAAGTTCTCCTCCATTGTATTAGGAAATCAGCAAATGATTCATTTCCAAATAGCACACCAGAATTCCCAGCTATGTACTGAAGGATGTACCAGTTCTCATAACCTACATATTTAAGTTGGTGACACTGACAGCAGTAAAGCAAAGAGTTCAAGTCGATAAACAAAATAGGTGCAACTGAAGAAAATACATAGTCTGATCTTGGTTAAAAGCATGTGAACAAGGAGAAGGCTAATTGAGATTAGTGGAACTACTTATGAGTCAAATCAGTATTAAAAAGGGAGGACTACAATCACCCTTTGTAAGCAACTGAGAACCCTGACAGTACTGTCACACTGCTCGACAAGTCGATAACTCATCTCCTGAGTGGAGGGAAACTATGCCAAAGATTTCATCCAACTGAGAAAGCCAAGGGGCTAAAAGGTGCGTGTATGCCATTCACCTACAGAGTGGGAAATCCACTTTTAGACCTATGCTTCCTATTGCTCAGCCTACAGATTAATTTTAAGCTTATTTTGAATTTTAAAAAATCCCAAGAAAATACATTTCAGTCTACAGAGCAGAAGAGCATCACCAATTAATAACTGGGATCCCTTTACTGGAGACAGTCAAGCTCTAAGCTTTCTGTCAAGGATATGGAGTGCATGCATACACACAAAAATATTATACAAATAAACCCTCATCAGATTATGCAAACAAAAATTACTCTGCTACACACAGGCTCACGTTAGTCTTTATGACTAAGAAAAAACAAAGGAATGACTAAGAATTAACAAAGAAAAAAACCCATCTAAATCTCTGGCAATGTCCTCCTAGTTGTCAAGCACCAGGAACAACTGCCAGAAATTAAAGTAACTTAGGTGAGCTCCATTTGATCTGCATATTGTACTACACATGCATTGCTAAATCTCTTGATGTCCAATTCTAGGAAGTCACACTGGCAGGAAACCTCCCCTGCAGGCAAACATGGCTAAAAGACTTCAGCAGCGCTCAGCATCTTTTGGCCAAGCTACCAAGCTCAAGGTTTTCTGTACCAAAGTGCCTAAATAATAAAAGCCAGTGAATGGGCAGCAGAGGCAGCTATGAAAACAGTTTCCATAGTGAAAAGCATCAAAAATGGCCCAGGAGTCACAAACTCCCTTTTCCTTGTGCTCAACTGGAGGCTGCCCATCTGTGCTTCCTTTGCAGAGACTGGCTTTTTCTGTCTCCCCTCCGTAACCATCTTGCTTCCAACCCCTACAACACAAACTTGTCTTCCCCACTATAATCAGACACTAGTGCCTTTGCCCCAGTTATACTTTGAATGCTTCTGGAGGGGCTTAAAAGCCCCCTTGAAAGAAAAGTGAAATAATAACATAAGGTTCTAAATCATACCAAGAAACTGAAGTACTGCTGCAGATCCCAATGAAAACAGAGAAGCAGAATACATTGCCTGAAACTCAGATTTCTTTAAGCCAAGGCAGAAATAAGGATTGCCTTCTGGCAAAGAGGCAGGGTATCTGTTCCACTGCCTGCCACGTAACAGCGCTAATCCACCCATCTACAAATCCCACCATACACACAATACATGAAACCTAACTAATAAGCAGAGTGTGAAGCAGAAAGAAACAATCTAGTTCAGTTTTCCAGGGAGATGAATGGCCAACTGAGCCATTTTTCAGGATTTTACTTTCCAAAGTAAAAAAGCAGTTCCAATGGTTGGAGGTGTGTGTGTGTGGGGGGGGGTTGGTGTGTGTCAACACAGCAGATCAGCAGATGATGTTCAAAGAGATATCTTAAAATCTCCTATGAATACAAGTTATTCTGGTCTAAAAAGAAGACGTTCTTTTCCTATTGCCTCCCAGCCTCCTCCCAGATATGCTGACAAAGAAAGATGAATGGGAACTGCAGTATCAGAAAGCGCCTACAAGGACTGGAGTTTCTCAGGTAGAGATGCAAGATTGAGGAACAAGGGGGTCAAATCACCACATCATTTACTTGAATCAAAATTAAGATTAAAAATTCTCTTTCTGGACCTAGTGCCTATGTGAAGTAGAGGCGATGGATAATGGCAGATCAGCATTCTCAATCTTTTCCCTGTTCTGACCTGATACTAACAAAAAAAGGCCTGGGGACTCCTATGCACCGATGAGTGTGAGCTTAACTCAGCAATAAACTTAACCAAATTTCAATCAATAGTACTCAGAGATAAGCAGTCCTTTAAATGAAAAGATTTGCTTTTCTAAAATCAGAACAAAGAAGGAGATCTATAGCTAGTGATGGACAATGCATTTCAGCCAAGATTATTTTTCAAAATCCAATGTGCAGATTTGGTAACAATAAGATATTTTCAATTTCCTATCTTTCTGCCAAACAGTTCAGAACATTATTTAAAACAATAAATTGAAACACATGTTCTTTCTGAAATCTATTTTTGCATTTCTTTCTTCCGAGAGCATACTCATTAGTGCCACTAACTTTTCACAAGAACATTTTAAAGTGTCTAATTTTACTACTTTTCCATTATTTTTGCTTTCTGCTCTGCTTGACAAACCTAAAGAACAGCAGATGTGCAGGGAGAAAAATAATCTATATTGCTAGTACGGTGTCTGATAAAATAAAACCAACTCAGGGGACTTTTTTTCACCCTATAACACGCAATATGATTAACATTCTCCCTAGAAAGATGCACTTTTCTTCCAGGTCATGGGGCCATCTGACTAATTTGACTCAAAAAAACCTCCTCCAACTATGACCACCTTGCAATATAGTAGTGGAAAGCATCTAGGTCACACAATCCTGTCTCATCCAATGTGGATGTAGTTCTTCCAAGGATATAAATTCATTAGAAAGACAGACTGTAAACAAACACATACACACACAAGGAAAAAAAAAATGCAGACAGACTCTGCCTGCTTGCTCTGCATATACATGACTACTTGACCCAGAAACCAAAGGTATCACTTCTAGTCACTGGGTTACAGTCACTCACCTACATAACCAACTCAAGAAATTTAGCCTCTCTACCACCTTACAGACCATCGCACAGCATTTCGGAGGAGATTCTCATTCCCTCCAATTTATTTACTACTCAAAATTATCCCTAAAACACCAAGCTGCCAGTCTTACAATGAATTAGTGTTTCACCCCACTGAGAGGACACTGGGGATTCCTGAGGACTTCTCTTGAAGTACGATGGTAAGCAAACAGTGCTGGAGATATCAGATTCAGCTCTGGATTAGTTCTGAGAGATTTTTAAACACTCCACAGAGATCCAAAATAATTTGCAGCAACTACACAATACCCAAAACGCAGTTACTGGTTAGTACCATCAGCTGATCTCCTATAAAAGAGTAACTAACTTTCCCCAATCAGCTGAGCACAGCTTTCAAAATTAGAAGGGCTTAAGGAATGTCTGCGCCTTTGGACATCTCACAGAAAGCTACAACTTCATGAACAAGTAGAGATCAGTGCCATGTTAGGGATTTAAAAGTACATATTTTTTTTTTTTTTTTCTTCTCTTAGTCACCTGTGTTTTGCCCAAGACAGGAACCGTAAAAACCAAGCAGCTATAAGATGTCTTCAACCAAGAAAGAATACAGATCAGGTTTTCTTGCAACTTCCAAACAAAATCATTCCGCATACCTGGGCAGTTGCAGCTGCAAGGATATTTCTGTATCACTGCTATGTCCATGAAATTCCCTCCGTTCCAGGGCTCCCAGGGAGCCCCGATCCAACCACTGCATCATGCGCAACTCTGCCATGTTAAAACCT
The DNA here is from genome assembly GCF_023634085.1 of Falco cherrug. NCBI lineage: Eukaryota > Metazoa > Chordata > Aves > Falconiformes > Falconidae > Falco > Falco cherrug. The sequence goes on along the minus strand of NC_073706.1, from coordinate 35,798,416 downwards.
CCTGTGTGGATGAGTGAATTTACTGGTTTCTAATTTTCTGTCATCGCTACAGTCAGAGACAGAAATTAATTAATCGGGCATACACAGTGCTCTTGCTTATGCTGCTGTCTAGCGCAATTAATTACCTGTGCTAGGTTTGGAAAAGTTGATCGACCCCCTACTGCCTGTCCCACAGGAAGCGTATCACTCAGTGAATCTGAACACAGGGAAATCAACTTTCTGCAGTCCTACAGACATTTCATTTATGATAACAAAAAAGAAAAAAAAAGTGGAAACCAAAGCTTGTAAATATGTCTATACTAGTTTAAAGGTCAAGAAATCATTTAATTGAAGAGAAATAGATGTATTTCCTTAGTATATGCAGTAGTATCTTGTATTTCCTGCAGAAAATTCCTGAAACCTGCAAGTACCGATGTCTACTCAATCCAACCTATATTTTGTTACCCAAAATAAACTCCACTTCTCTGCCATATGCTCAAGGAGCGTAGGGAATCCTACACTGCCAACATTAGGCGTTCATCCGTTGTTGCAATAAGTCTGAGATATCACAGGATGCATTCCCATCTGCTTTTGAATTTTGCTTCGACTAGCAAGGCTAATAAATTCTCCAATTTGCCCCATCATTTCCCGTAGGAATGTCACACCCAACCCAGCCAGCATTTTCTGTCCACAAAGACAGTACAGAGCAGCAGGGGCACTGGGATGGATAGGAAGTGCCCAAGCTACCTGATGGGAGGACAACCTGCACTGCAGCCCTTGTCACAAACACTGCTGCTGGGAATGTGCCTCCGAGGGACGACGCTGGGAACAGTGGGTCCCTGCAGGCTCCAGTAACTTTGGGACTGGACTGTACCGATATGACCCCTTTGGGTAAAGGATGGTATTGGTTGAACCACTTTGGGAACCGGCCAACGAATCAGCCTTGGTTAAAAGTACTGTTTTCCCAATTCCCCCTGCTCTGACAAGAAAAACTAGAAATTCACATCAAGTACAGCGACCCTTTCCCTGTAAGCTCCTGGCTGGGTCACAGACCACATTCTCCTTCTCTGCATGGCCAGCACATTGAAAAGAATTCAGGCATTTAAAATAATGCCAGTCTGCTAGGTGCAAAATCAAGAGTAGTTTCTACTGCAAAGAAGCTCACAGCCTGAGTTCCACATCTCAGTTGCTTGCTTTCTTACACATGGACTAACTGCATATATATATCTACACATGTATGTGTATATAATTGCTCTGTTTGTCTTCGCTTGCATATCACAAGACAGATCCAGGCTTACTGGATTTAATCCAAAAAATGTTTTAAAAATATAAGATAAAGTAATGAACATAGGACAGTCCATAACATTCAAAGGAAGCCTTCAAAATGCAATTTCTGTATGCTTTCCTAAATATAATTAAAAATAAAATAAATGCATATTTTGCTTTTTCTTTACAGTAATTAATACACTGGGGGCCTAAGGACCTTTATTATCACTATGAGAATTTATGGTTTTGGTAGAAGAGTTGTTCTTTTTTCCCCTTCAAAAAGATATTCACAAATCAGAGGAGAAATCCTTTGAAGTAGGCGGCAGGGACTTCTTCTGCCCACTCCTTACGCATAACTCTTCTAACGTGATCTGACCAAGACGCAGTTTCTCCCCTCCAGCCCTCAGCAGCATGAATCTTGCATCAGTCAGATGCAGAGGATCTCACAGCCCAGCACCTGGGATCCACTGAGGTAAGAGATAAGAGAATTGAAGCTCTCCAGGGGGTCTCGGCAATTCCGAGCACCATCCCAGCCTCCTGCACCACAGGTACCTGGAAGTGGAGTTCAGCCCCTCGTGTAATTTGGCTATGACACATCACAGGCCTTTTCTTCTTGACACAAGCCACATACATATAAACTAAGCTGGCAGCAAAAAGGTGGGGAGGGGATGAATAATTTTGCAAACGTTTTCTATTTAACTTTCACTGCAAATAATCTAGTTCAGAAACAGAGTTCAGACCTGGGTGGCATTTTCTGGAAGCCACTGAAACCGGGTGGCAAAGAAGTCCAAATAAATAGTTCTGGTATACAAGCATGGACATGGGGAAAAACAAGGTGGGCAGTCATTCCTGGAAACATGCTAAGTATCTCAAATGCAAATTTTAACGTTCATGAGTGACAGACACTTTAAAATCTGAGATCCTGCCCCCAGCAAAGGCAGAAAGCATTCAGGCCCTGATCCAGCAAAACATCTAGGTGTGTGCTGACCCTGGAGCACATGCAAGTCCGTGGCCATGGAACAACTCGAGTGAGCAACTGCCTTGGATCTCTCAGTGCTTCTGAAGTCAGCAGAACACAAACAGTGCAAGGTTAACTGGGATGACTTGGGGCAATCAGTACAAGATACAACTTCTGATTGGATTTTATGAAGCATCTTGCATTTCTTGTACTGGAGAGACAAAGGAGTAGCATGTGTATGTATACTCTGGATAGAGTGATGGCTTCAGTTTAAATGAAAGGAATTTCCTCAGAACAAGAAAACTGGTCATCACTGCTCACTTTAAAAAAACCCAGAGGGATTCACACAGAAAAATCAAGAGCAGATAAATCTAAGAGAGAGAAAGGGGCTTGATTTCCTAACTTGGTTCAGAAGGGTTATGCATATGACAGAACTTTTACTGTTTTGTCTATCTGTTACTGTCTACTTCTGTTCTGATTAAATGTGACTGGCTTTCAGTCTTTCTCAAAGTGTGTTCCTTTGAGTGTCACGTGTCCTTTGAGGAGTGAACTAGAATCAAGTCCCTCCACAGGTGGAGGTCTGAGATCATGTGCTTAAACAACCTGGAGAACACAGCAACGTTACGCTAACATAAGCGTGCCAGATACGTGCAACAGGACTGTAAGAAAGCTTCAGCCTGTCGCATTGCTCCTCATTCTCCATTTCTGTCTAGCAAATCCAGAGGACCCTCTACCATGTTCTAGGGACCAGTTGTAGACAGACAGGGAAGAGCTCCAAAGCAGCATCAGGGCTGAATGGTGTTTGTGTGTTTATGGCCCCTCTTGACAACCATTAATAAATTAATTAAATAAATAAAAACCAGCTTAGTCTGCATTATTTCTGCTACAAAGCCTTTTCCTCACCACGCAAACACTCCCTCCCGTGAAGACAAAACTCTTCTGCTGGCAGAACAGTTCTTTTTTCAGCTGTGCCTCCTATTATCCAAAAAGGTGAGCACTGCTTCTGTGCAAGCAGTATTCTAAAAAAACATGGATTGCTGAATCAACCACATCTGGATTGCACTGGACCTGAACACAGACCTTCCCATACCCGGGTCAGTATCTTAACTCAAATTCTCCCACATCAGTTATAAGTACACCTCAGAAAACCGGAGCAGAAATAAATGTATATTAGGAGAATGGAACGGATTATCTTATCAAGCTGCCTGTGTAGCTCTTGCAGCTCCTGTAGGACACAACAATAGCTCTCCCAAATGGACTTTTGAAATCTTGGATTCCTATATCCTGGTTGGCAATTATGATTCGCAAACCTAAATAATTTTTTTGCTTGTCCTTGGGCTATTTGGCAACGACGTACGAAGCAGGAAGACAGAAGCCCAGTTCTCATGAGCCAGGTTGGTGCTTCAGGGCTGAGGGTAGCAGAAACTAGTTTTGACAAGCTAGCCATGCAAATATTATGCGCCAGTCATTGAGCAAGTATCTCTGCGCTGCTCCGCTGTGTCACTGTCACAGAGACCAATGCATTGTGACAATTTTCATACCCAGAGTTAAACTAAACTAATTTCAACAGTGCTTTGAAAGAGAAAGAATTAACACCAAACTTCCATTTGCTTCAGCAAAATAAATACTAACAATTTAGAGAAGCAAAACATTTATGAGCCAATCCAGATAGCCACCAACGTATGAATTGCAAAGCTATCTGTTCACCCACGCTAAGCCCCCCGGAGTCCTCATCAGTCCAGCACAGCTTTAATGTACCTTCCTGCATGTGCCTCCCACCCTGGGTGACACATGAAGTGCAGGTAAAGTGCTGCAGAACTTCAGCATTGGTTATGACTAAATAGGATCGGGGACACTAAATATGCATACAGCACCTAACATAACATAGCCCTGCTTCCTCCAAATGAATGTTTAGACATCATGATGATACGAAAAAACTATTATAGCAGTCGACTAGAAACAGGAATGAGAATCCTGCAAAAACTATATCAGTTTTTTATGTTATAATTAGGCATGTTCAGTTAAAATAAAATCCTGATTAATTAACAATTGCCAGAGGACCTCACCTCTCAGTGCTTTTCCGGCCAGTGCAGAAATCTTACAGCTGTTAGACAGAGAATGAAATAGGTCATTTGGGTCACATTTCCTCATAGGACACAATATCATTACAGACAACACCAAAACCAAACAGAAGCAAGGGTTACAGTGGTTCAACATCATGTACAGAGGGTAGAGGCCACATCACAGCCTCTCTGGTTTCCACCAAAGGTCCTTTTGGGTGAATGAAGTTGTAAAAGATTCATGCTCTGATTTTTCTGAACTTCTCCAAGCCCTGGCCGTTACATTTAGGCATGGAAATAACAGTCATACTTCTCACAGCCTTATGCACTTTACACACCATTTTTCAAGCAGTGGAGGCACATGCTACTTTTGGAAGGTCAGCATGGAGACTCAGTTGGATGCACTGCATTCTCTGCCCTTTAGAGGCTATGCTGAAAGCCACTGTCACCATTTCACTCTGTGATAGAGGGCAGATAACCTGCCACAGCCAGAAATCAGGCAGGCTCCCTCCCTGTGTCTATTAGTGACGGGCACTTAACTCCATTTCATTCAAAATGGGAAACAACCTGATCCTATGGCTTTCCACTTGAAATAGTAACACTCTGCATAGTAACAGCAATGATGTCAGCATCCTCAGCTGTGAGACAGAAATATAAGAAAGCCAGCATAATGGAAGAAAGTTTCCAAAGGAAACAGTATTTTTCATAATTTTATTTATGTTTTATTTACTTTCCAGGTTCTACTAATGGGAAACAGAAAAGCTCACAGAAGAACAACCAACTGTAATGAACTTTGAATTGGTGCGGCCTTTCCATTCAGAGCTTAGTATAAACATCCAACGTGCAGCGAAAAGAGGTTTAAGATACAGCCTTTACCAAGGGTTACATAACAGTGAGAAGTCTTTGTACCATCACAAGTTTCCATCCACAGTTCTCCCAGCGGGAGCCAGTAGCGGAGGCACAGCAAGAGCTGCCTTGACTCGCTGCCCAGTATCTGTCTGTACAGAAAGACTGATACTCGCTGTCCAATATCCTGTTTTTACAGAAAAAATGCTACCCACAAAACATCACTAGCAGCAGTAGGCTTATTATTTATACTATAGAGATGAGAGGGTAAATCACAAATGTATAAAACTTTAGGGCAAACCAGAAAATATTTTACACTGGGTGGTAAATTCTTCCTTCCAAACAGCTTACCTTTTCAACAGGTGTGAAAAGTAGAAAGTTTCAAAAGGAAAAAAATGCACGATAGGTTCTATTCAAGGAAAGAAAGGAGAGGGATGGAGGGCAAGTTTCCAGTTACATTAACCCCACTTCTTCTTCAAGGGTCTTTATTTTAAACTGTTGAGGTGTATTAGAAACCTCCAGCTTGGTTTGCCATTAAATTCTCCTGTGTCATTGCACGTAATAACACAGAAAGCTTTAGAAATGTTTCTGCTTTCATTATTTTCTCCTACTGGATGCCTAGGTATTTAATAACTTTATCATTTTACAGTTATTTGTATTCAAAATAATCTGTAAATCAAATTCAAATATAACAGCACAAAGTGGGGGCAGACAAAAACTATTATTTAGTATGGTCTGGAGTAATAACTCAGTTTAATGTGACAGAATTTGGCACAAGAAAATGCAGGTTAAGTACCAGGCACCATTTTTTAACAGCAAGCTCTATCAGACTGAAAAAAAAAACCCTCCCCGCAGAAAAATTCTTTTTACTTGCTTTTCAAACAGGACAGATGATGGCACGTATCACATGGAACCACCTGCAAAGGAGAAGTGACCTAAACCAGCTTCCATTTCCATCCTCTGAGAGCGATCCACAATCCAAAAGGTGAAGAAAACCCTTTCAGGAATCCATTATAACCCACCCCAACCAACTGGAAAGCCAGACAATCACAGCCCAACCACTGGCAATCCAACACTCGTGGAACACTACTAAGATCCTGAATTTTATTGTGCCCTGCTCCTGCTTTTTAGGACTCTACCTGGGAAACTACCCACACCATGAACTGATTTAAAGATCTGATCTAAATTTAGTGAAATTGCAGATGTTTACTCATATATTCATCTTAAGCTTGTTTCCAAGTTCTATGCCAAATAGATACAAACTTCCTATTGTGTTCTCCTGAACTGGGGCTCTCCTGTATAAAAAGCTTACAGAATTAACAACTTATTATACATATACATGTAATAAACATGCACGTATTGTTAGATTATATGCATTTGTTATTCATTTATTATTAAATATCATCTATTTGATGTAGGAGCCACGTTCCGTTTTCTGATTCATTGAAGAAAGGTGTCTACTAAAACCATTTTTTTTTCAAACTGAATTAAATAAGTAAAAACATGTCTAAAATGAAGAATACAATGTAGTAGTCTCTCAGAGCAAAATAATATTGTGCTGTGAGTGCAACACTATCTATTTAAATTTCTCAACAGATTTTAACTAATTCCACAATAGCCATATGAATTTTCACCTTCATTTCAGAGGTGAGAACACTCAGGCTCGGAAAGATTAGATGTCTTGCCCAGTCCCATGCTCTAAAGCTAGCAACAAAGACTCATATGCGGTTAGGAGTGTATCTAATTTATTTCTATCTGTGTTTTTATTACACTCAGGAGCGTAGTATTTCAGTCCTTTACAGTACTCGCAATCAATAAATCCTCGTATTTTTCCTGTCAGAAGGGATTTGTGACTTTCACCATTACAGAAGCTGAGAAATGAAGACACAGAGGTATGTGCTGACTTGGCCAAAGCAAGTTGCCCAGGGGAGCTGGTGCCTGAGGCAAGAACAGAATCTGGACCCCCAGAGTCCCAGTTCTTCTTACCTTCATGTTCCTCCTTTCCTATGAAATGTATGTATTTCCTTCTTTTGCTCTCGCTCCCTCTCCCTTCTGTCTTAAGTGGGTCAGTCCAGTAATCAGTGAGATTTTCTTGGAGATTCTCTAACTGTACTTTTCACCAAAAAGACATCAATATATACAACAAGAATTAAATCAAACTGATATTTGATAATATTGTGCAAAAATAGTCATGATTCATGAGGTAACACCACCAGAAAGGGGGGGGAGGGAAGGCCACAGCTGAAATACATCCACAGGCCATTAGCAGAACAAACCAACTTACGCTGAAGTTTTCTCTCTTACCTCTGTGACACACTGGATTATTTTCTCTTGTTAAGAGCCATGCCTTGTAGTTACTGGACTGCTTTGTAACTGAAGCAGCAGGAACAGGCAAGAGGTAATTCAAGATCTGTTTCCAAGCAGTTTATGTAAGCCTGTCACTCCACACAGCCACTTTCCACAGGTCAACGGGAAATGAAACCTGGACTACCAAGTTTTGCAAGACTTGTGCATCATTATATCACAAAGTGTTGCATTTACAACAAAACCCTTAAGCTAGCTGACTTGCACTCCTACAGCTTCTCTTTGTCTTGTAGGGTAAGCAGAAAAAACTCTGACACAGACAGACTTGGGGAAGTCTCTGCTCACTACTGCAGTGTCTCAGACACCACTTCCCACCCTCTGGGTACTAAAGTAAAGGAGTAAGAAAATCGCTACACAGTATTAAAACTTGACTTTTTTTTTCTTTTTTTCTTAAGCCTTTTACTCCAGCAAATAGCTCAGGGAACACCAAACTGTTTGATGTTTTAGTATCCTATAGCATCAGCTGGGTTTAGGGAACTAGCTACAGCTTCACTCAGCGCAGTAATCAACCTTGAGCCACTTCATGCTGTAATGATGGCACAGAAATAGCATTAACATGTGGCCAGAGGTGCGTTTTCCTAACTGCTGATGAAGGGAGAAAGGCAGGCCCACGGGCAGCTTCCGGAAATGTCCGCGGGGACAGCCATATATCACCTTCTCCGAAGTGCCTGTAGTCAGGTTACACGTTGCACAGCTGGCACTGCAGCAATGAACCACCCTCTCCTACCTCTCTTTTAAACACCCCCCCCCCCCAGCCCTCCAAATCACCTTCTCGGCTCGGGGAAAGGCAAGGAACTGCTACTTCTCTGCTGTTTTAAACCTCGTACCATCACCAGCGTTTCGCAAAGCTGTAGGTGACAATGCAGTGGGTGAGCAGCCCCGGTAATGCCAAGGCATGCTTTCAGGTCACAGCTTACCCTGCTGTTTGGTCTCTCACTTCTCGCAGTTATTTCTACAATAGGTCACTCAGCAGTTGGCATCCACAACACTGTTCACCGGACACCGCATTCCCAATTTAAAAGCAATGCGACCTGAGCACTCACAGTCCTTCGCCCTGTAATCAACTGGTACAACACTCCTACGTGAAACTTCAACATCACCAACAGGCAAAACTCTCTGCTAAGCTTTGCATGAGGAAAGAGACGAAGTAACTGCACTTACAATAGAAATGGACTTCAGAAAACTTACTTATAAACCATGATTTAAAATACATGGAGGGTTTTTTTGTGGTGGCACAATGGCAAATTTGAGTAGGGATGTGAATCTGGAGAGATCTCAGTCACAAGGCACCAACAGAGTTGGTGTGCTGCACTGGAAATTCTTATCTTGGCATTAGAAAAACCAAAAACCAAACTAATCACGCCCTACTTGTAGGACCTGTACATGGCAAACTTTCAGTAGTGATGGATGTGTCACCTTCTGAGTACACCATAACTAAGAAAAATACAAAACGCCACCTAACATCAACATTTTGTACCAGTTTAACATCCCCCTTTGAAACAGAAGCTTTAACTAGGCATTTTCCCTCTATTTTTAATCTTTGGTCATTCGGCCAAAGATTAATCATTTTCTTTTAATCACTGGCATAAACTCTGAATAACTGTATTTTTTCAAAATTACTTCTTTGGTTGGTAGCGAAGCTGCTCTCATGCTGTGAGCCTCTGTTGGCGGTGTTACCTGCTCTAATTGTGTACTACAGGTGAGGGCAACCAAACTTTTACTGCTGTGGTGCCTGATGGGCTGAAGCCCACTTACAACATTACAACATTAGGGTTTTATTTGTAATGCAGTATTTTTATGACACTTTTCCAAACCACAAAACAATCTAACTATAAAACTGTCAGGATATGAAACCTGTATTTTTAAAATTGCTTTCTGCTACAACCATCCCATTACATTATCAAAATGGAAAAACTATTAAGATTAAATTATGCTTTACCATTTACTTGCTGCTAGTTGATTACTTATCATTTTCCCCCTCAATCTAGACAATGGAAGTAGGTAGCCACATTCAAGTTTAGATCATATTAAATTTTAAGCATTATGCTGTATTTTCCAGTTCTTCAGAGAAATACTTAAGACTGAAATCTTCCAAAATCTTCCAATTCTTTGTAACTGCCACCTATTTCCATACGCATGAGAAAATATGTCAAAGGTTACTGCAGAGTTATTTAAATTCTTAGTATGAAAGGACAATCCAATCTTGCATTTGATTACACAATAGAAAATCTGATAGTTAAGAAACAGGAACAGGGCTTTGAAGATCTCGTTCTGAAGCTCAGTTTACTTTCTTTGATACTATGGCCAAGTTGGTAATTTTGTGATGCTTTTAGTTTCCCATTTATACAGGAGGGTCATGATACTTTTCTCACCTCCCATGCCTGCTGTGAGTATGTTCATGAAAAACCCCATGGGACAATGACCACCCCTCATTTTACATGAAATGGTCCTAACTGTATGTCTCTGGAATCTGGGTATTATAAGTATGTCAACAGGTACAAAGACCTTCCACAAGCCGAACAGTGCTCCAAAAATTCTTACATCAGCAATTCTTCATAAAATCTGTTCTAAAACTTTATTTCCCTAAAATCTATATACATAAAAAAAAAAAGCAACCTCTCATAAAATCCTGAGCAAACTGTTATCAACTCGGAAGTTATTTAAGCACCATTTGCCTTTCTCTCAAGTGTTAGAAGACTCTCTAGCTGTCCTGTCTTGGTCCCACTTCCAATGCTAAATTAATACTACAAGTCCCAGGATTTTAAGTAACATGCGAGTTTTTTCTATGCTTTTTTTTTTTTCTTTCATGTTCTGTACCTTCCAAGCTTGAAAGCTGATGTCTAAAATTGAGGGAGAATAAAGCTGTACTTGTGACATCAGCCAGATTAGTGATTTGTTTAAATTGTTGTCATTGCAGAACAAAGTATCTATCCTATGGTAGATTAGCATTTACAAGCTAAAATTAGGTATTTTGCTTTCACTGAAAACACTCTTCCAACATCTTCAAAAATAAATAAAAATAGAAAACACAAAACCACCCTTTTTTTCTGAGAACAACAACAAAATTCCAGGACATCAAAGTGTTTGTTGTGGATTGGTTGAAGCCACAGAAACTACAGATTCAGAATTATGATGCCAACTCAAGTGTAACTGTAATGAAAACCTGTAATAATTAGAGGCATTCAATCCAGACACGATAAAAATAGCAGCGTGATGCAGACAGAGAAACATTCTGAGAGGTAACCAAGAAAATGAAACCCAAATGAAGGATTATTCTTGTTTGTAAAGAATCTATTCCAGTGAGAAATTGAACCATGACCCATGAATCCAAAAGTGGTGAAGGAACCTATTGAACTAAGATAAATGTGGGTTATTTTCCTGGCAAGAGATCTATCTGAGACCTGTGAACAAGAGAGTAGGAACAAAAGCTACATATATGTAACAGACCCCTTTTTAAACCTTATAGATGTCTTAGCCAAGTACTGTCTAGACCAGACATTGCTTTTCTTTTGCAACTAATAGAAACCAGAGATGCTCAAACCACAGTCTCATTCTGTCAGACACTCCTCGGCTCTTGCCTTTCACTTGCAGCAGTCTGCAGCTCTCCAGCATTGATATTCCCCAGACGACAAATGAGTGGTAGAGCCTAGCCTCTACAGACCAGCCACAGCACTTCTTAAGTATCAAGACAAGGCAGAACTGTTGGTATGTAATCTGGCTGCATGAAGTTCTTTGATCTGAAATTCTGTTAGGTCAAACTATTTTACCCTTCTCCATGTCCTCCTTGCTTCTTTCTATTTATTTAATGACAAACTTTATTTGTAAAAGGAAAAATTTTGCCAGGCTTTAATAGTACTAAGACCTCATTCAGCAAAGCACTTATGTACAGTCCATATACCCAAGGCTATAGTTAGCTGCCCTGTTAAATGAAGACCTGACAAAGTCCCAGAAAATAACCTATAGACAACTAGACCAGATCTTTTGCATATACCCCCCAATTTAAGAAAGGCATGCTCCATCCCAAAGAAGGTGGCAAGCACACGTGGGGACAAGGCTTCCTCTGCACTTTACTGCTAGCCCCTTCCAGCTCAGTAGTTGAAGCAACTTCCACATATATGCAAAACCCTGGAAGAAAAAGTTGTACCCAGAGGCAGTGCAGAGGAACTCCTTACTCATTCCTGTACATGTGCGTGGCTGCACAGTACCAGGTAAGATCTGTCTCTGAACAATTTTCAAACATATTAACAGGAAGGAAATGCGTTCATCTTCCTTCAGAATTACAATTCTGACATTTTCTGAGTTAGTCAAACCCTTTAACAGGAAAGAAAAAAGGAAAAAAAATCACTCAAAGAAATTACAATTGCTGTTTTTAAGAGAAACAAGTTTCTCACCTATGCAGACCTCTACTTCTTGGCAGAAAGCACATATAAAGCTTTTAGCTTGAAAGGTATTGTTCTGGGAAAGTTGTAAATGACAGAGATGAAAATGCCGATGAAAATGCCATCTCAACCTTAAATACAGCGTTGCTACAGCAAGACTATAATGAAATGATAAAGTGGCTGCTGGCTGAGGAGAGGCAGAGGATTGAGTCAGGTAGAAATGAGATACATGAGAAGTAATTTCTTTGCTTTTCAAAGATTTGAAAAAAGACCAAAAGCATTATTTCCCCACATGAAAGAATTTTGCCCCTATATAATAAATTTCAAAAGGGAAATGTCAATGCTACAAGTTCTTAATGCAGCCTCTGGAACATATTTAAAAATAACTGGATTAAGTTCTCATATGGCATGTTTGTGAGAGCAGGAACCACAGATAATTACTATTTACTTAAGGGCTGGATGTAGCACATTAACAACACTCACCACTTTGGATCCCAGAACTGTTAGCATGCCAATATTAATACGGTGAAACCCAGCAGGATATAGACACTGTCATTAGCACTATTAGACATGCTACATGCACTAATAAAGAGTTGTTGCTTTCTCCAGTGTAAAGCTGCCTTTGCCCACCATACAGCTGTGAGACACACTTTCAAGCTTTTGTCTAATTTTTGCATCCTTATATTTAAAGATTTCCATTCACAGTGCTTTGGGTATGTTATATCACTTTTTTTTTTTTTTTTTTTTAATTTCGGGTTGGTCTTTCCACTTTATAGTTTATCTTTTACACTAAGACTAACAGTTAAGGCTGGAAAGTAGCAAAGAAAACTTACTGGAAATAAGAAACACCATAATAGGGAAGTGGTGGCTGCTACCACTATAGGCCTCCATAATCAAAGATGACACTTCCAGAGAGCATTCGAATGACTTTCCTTACTTGGAAAAGGACCCAAAACATACCTCTTGACAATGAACCCTTCTGCAATTCAATGTTAGCAAACACCCCCCTCTGATCCGCCCTGCCGAAGCCCCGAATCCTGACTTGCACTGCAACTGGGCCCTCAGGAACCCCCATCGCTACAGGCCTTTTGCTGTGGAAACACTGTTGATTATTTACCAAAAATTCCAGGTGAAACATGACTCTGCTTGCACACCATAGAGAGCACAGAAAAGTCAAAGGGACTATGATGGGTCAGCCTGTTCTTAGATGGTGGGAGGGAACAGCAGATAAACGCACAAGAGCCTAGGGACTATGCCACTTCATGTGGGACTCGTGTCCACACCAGCAGGTACCAGCACAGCCCTATTTCACTTGCAAACGTTTTTTTCTCCTAACTGAACTGCAAAATTCAAAAGTTTTGAATTATTTCATAGTCACATAAGACTATTTCAAGAACGTTTGCTATCCTACTAGCAGATGAGAGGACTCTGAGAGCTTCGGTGAGGGAAGGTTACCGATGGCATACACCGGCTGCTCTGTCCCTGCGGGTGTCCAGTGACATAGCTGTATGCGGTGGTCTTTTAAGGATGCAGAGCTGTTGCACCCCAATGCCAGTTTTCCTTTCAGCTCTTGGTGAGAAGACCTATGGTGTCCTTCCTGCTTTTCTCTGGAGCTGAAAAACATGTTGTTCTTCTTTTGTGTATTCCTCTACTTATTTTTTCAAAGGCTTTTCCCAGTGGGTTTCCATGACTAAAACAGGATGCTCTAAAAATTTGGATAGAGTCCCTTCACTGCAGGTAACATTTCAGTGCCCCTTTAGCCATCATATCAGAGGAAAAGGATCTGAAAAAAAACTACGGCTTTTAGACTGCATCAGTAATGAAAAGAAGCAACCAAGACATTTTATTCAAGCAAAACAGCAGAAAGAGTTTGCCTGATAAGATACTTAAAAATATTTTATTAAGGACAACTTGATCTCTCTATTTTTAGGATACTTAAGGAAGAAGTTTCCCTCAAAATGATTTAGCGTATCTTCAAAATTTATTTAATTTGATAGGTTAATATTATAAATTAACAACAAACAGTAAAGAAATAAGAGTGACTAGTACAGATGATGGTCAAAATTATGTAAGGAAAAAAGGTAAATAAGATTTCAGAATAGTTTTCCAATAGCACTCACGTGGACAAACAACCAAGGAAGCAAACACCTGTCGAGCTCAAGCTTGGCAAGTCTTTGGAAGAAGATTAGTTGGCGTTGTTGTTTGAAAAAGCAGAGGAGTAACTTCGGCTGGTAGATGGTTCCTTCCAATGTCTTGTTTTAAGCTACGACAGCGTAATGACTTATGGGGTCCTGTACCAACAGTAAAGCTGAAAACAATTCTCTCCCTGCTCTGCAAGGGCTATACCGCAAAAATCCCAAAGGAATTTCAGTGATAACCAGAACTTAGGTTTAATTCTCTCCAGATGCTGACAGTCTTCCAAGACAGGCATTTTCTGGATTTCTGCTGAAAGTCATCAACAGAGACAACTTTTTGTGTTACCCACCTACCTTTTCAGCTACTTTGAGCTCAAACATGCTAGGTCTGCATTCTTTAAGGTGAAGGACAAGGCATATATTAATTACACTGGTTAGAAAAGCATGTCTTTGTCAGGAAAATTCTAGAGCATCCATAATTAATATCAGCATAAAGATTTGAAGAGAGACAGACACAAAGAAAACCCAACTGAAAAGGATAAGAGAACTTCTGATCCTGTCAGCTCCACATGCAGACGGAAGACAGTGGTCAGGACCAGGCAAGGGCACAGTGCTGGCTCAGGGATGAATCGCCAGTTACCCCCCTGTTTCTAACCAGTGTGAAGAGAAACCTACACATAAAGGCTGCTGGTTATAAACTTATTTGCAAATGCAATAGTTGGATGCCAAAATCATTAACATGTCCTAAAATCCAAGTCACTGGGCTCTTAGGAAACACACAGGAGCCAGGATTCACTACTACTTTATGACTATTTCATTTAACTTGCTTGACACAAAAATCTACTTTCCATAGGCAAAAAGGGCTGAGACAGCAAGAACTGTTATTTTTAGATATATTTGCTTGATTACAGAGAACTCATTTTTTCTTGTGTTTTCCTCTGGAAAAGAAAGGGAACTGAAGGCTACAGAGAAAGAAAATTCCCAGCCCATCACTCCGCTTGGCTAGTTATCGTGAAATCCAGCTTCCAAAACGAGGGAGTGAAAGGTTGGAACAGGAACCTTGTTTTTGAACTTCATAAATTCACAATAAGTGACTGAGATAAAAGATTCAAACTCATCACCATTAACAGCTTCTGGGAGATGTGAGCAAGAGTGAGCATGAAAAACCCAGCTGAGCTTGTTTTAAGATATGATGCTTTGAGGACTACTAAAGCTATCGCTCATCATTCTTCCACACACAAATAGGAAGCGATAGGAAAGGAAGACTATTCTGTGGTGGAAGAAATAAGGTTAAAAACTGAAATGTTTTAAGCAACATGGGACATCAAGAAGCAGGATACATTAGCTCAGGCCTTGACCCAGTGTAGCTTCTCTCCATCCCTCATTTATCCATCCAGGCAACCCGAAAAAACACATTACTCTAAGATGCTCTGCTGAAATTGCAAGTGAAGGAGTTGTGAAAGAATGAGAAGGGCAGGACTCATCCCTTGGTTGTATTGGACTAGACTGTCTGAGGCAAACTGAATGTTGCTGTTCTTCCACAATTTCAGTGCATTTACCCCACAGATTAATTAAATCTGCTATGTGGAGAAATAGAGCGTGGGATGATACTAAATGCTACTATCAACATCTGACCCTTGAATAATAAGAATTCCAAATAACCTGCCTGGAATATCCATAGCCACTTCATGCAGTCGATTTTATCTCCTGGATTCAAATAACCCATCAACAGGATCGTGGGGTTTGTTTGGTTGGTTGGTTAATTTTAAGTTTGATTTTCAGTTGTGTTACAACAAGTGTTAGCTAAGCAATTTCTAATAACTGGAAAGATCAAGTCTTGTATAGCAAATTTTGTATTTTTTTCAGCAGAATATAACTATTATATCCTTCAAAGAGAGGAAAAACTCAAACAAAATATTAATGGTGGAAATCTGCTTGCCCAATCTTAGGAAATATAATTAAACACATAGCAATCGCTAATACGAATGAACTTGCCACCTTAAATGAAGATACAAAGGTATCACAATGAACTTCGGTCTGAACATTACAAACTCCTACCTTTATACCTCACTACGAGGCATAACGGTATTGAGGGACCTTTATTGCAGCAATGACCAAGCTGAACTTCCGAAGTAAAAATAATTGTCTGCAGTCAGCACGTTGTTCTCATAGTCACAGAAATTATTTCCTCTTTGAAAGGCTTTCTTTTCTTTCTCTTCCCAGACTTACCAGCCTCACTTTATAAACCTGTAATTCTCTATTGCATTAAACCCAAGGAAGTCTGTTCCTGGAAAGGTACAGACCATTACTTCTTTGTTTTCCATTAAAAGAAAATGAAAACAAACTGTGCTCATTCAAGTGTGTGGAATGGGAGAGTATAAAATTGAGGCAGAAAACACACCACCTCCTGCTCTTTATAGTTGGTGAGGTTCCTGATGCAGTTCTTTGATACTTATTACCTTTCAAATGAACTCTTGCTCTAAAGTTAGTTTTTTCCATATTTTTTTTTTTTTTGTAAGAAGCCCTGAGGCTTCTAAACACCAGCGCAACACAACCCCTGTCTCCAACCCCAACACCACACGGACAGAAAGTAATCTTGTTTCCCTTACAGTTCAATAAAAATAAACTTGTTAAGACATATGAATAGTTACAAAATCTAGACACTTTGCCTAGTAGTGGCTGCAGAATTTGACATCTTGACTAATACTGCAAAGGCATTGTTTGGCAGATTTAATCATGATACTAGACTCAAGGGGCAACAGAGGTGTGAAGAAAAGTAGCTGCGGCCATAGTTCATTCCATCAGTTAAGCTATGACCAGCTGATACAGAAGATCACAACTCTCTCTTGACCCCAATAGAAGGTTTTCATATACCATGAAATCCTGCTGCGCTGTTCTTGCATAGACAGCAATTCTAGCAGAAACAATATTGGCTACTCTTACATAGAAGTTTCTCTCTCTGATGTTTCTATCTCCCATTTACCTTATTAACCTGCTATATCCTAATCACCTTGTTCTTTAACAACACGAAGTACTGAAATGCTACGGCACCCCAGAGTTCTTTGACTTGAATCAAACATGACATAGCAATAGGTGCTACAACAGAACCAAAGTTATCACGGTTTAGCTGTTCTGCAGTCCCAGCCTGCAACACTGGGAACGCAGTGTTAATCTCTCAGATGCACACATCCGTTTTTCCGCAGCTTAAAACTTGAAAATGTTACTGAACATACACAAAGTTCCTTTGATTTACAGCCTGTTCAAAGCCAGATACATAAAGGAAGTTACGTGAAGGATGTGTCAGTAAGGACCTGATCCTACAGTGCCCAGAGAACCAATATGAGAGTTTCCACACACTTAGTACAAGGATCAATCCTGAAACACACTGGTATCTGCTGAAAAGTGACAAATCCATCTGGTTGCCAGAAAAAGCCACAATGCTTCAGTGCAGCAGCACAGACGTGGAATCAACACTTAATGAAACAACAGAAAAGGTGTCAGACACTACTCAAGAGGAGTTTTTCATAGGAAGCCAGAGGCCATCCATACATATTCAAAAGGATTTGGATAATTTATTTGACCTGTGCCCCAGAATGCTGAAAGCTGCTTCTGGTCTATCATTTATGATACATAATGCCAAAACATCTCTACTCTGCACACTGCAAGTACAATACACCCTACTCAAACATTCTCTTTTTTCTAACAGTGGGAGAGAAGAAGAAACAGGAAGATCATTAAAAAATGGTAATGAAAATAATACAGAAAAATGTATAGGGCCTGGATCACAGCACAATTTCAAATGTAGCATTAGAAAGTGAGGAGGAGAGAGATCTAAAGGAAATGTAAATATGAATAAATAAAACCAAGCACTCATCGCACTAGCCGCTTCTAGCTGAGGAAAAGGTGCTGCTATACTACATCCTGATTCACTACTCTGTGTAATTACTTGGGGGTTGAACTTTGCAGTGGTCCAACACGTGCTGTTCAGGAAAAGCAGGACATGAGCAGACAGAGTAAATGATGAGTTCCTGCTGCGTGACAGGGCTTTAGAAAAGGCACAGAAGGGCACAGCAAAGAGATATGAATGTGTTCACCAGACTCAGCTCTGACGTCTCCCAGCCCTGCTGCTGGTGAATCCAGCAGCGAAGGAGTGTTCCACGTTAGCAGCGCTGGCATCACAAACCATACCAGACCGCAGCAGCGTGCAAGGTGGCCTCAGCACCAGGGAAGGGGGAACTGCTGCCCAGCTCTGACATGGCAGCAACTGCTCACCTCCCACAGCGCACCTGAGCATGGGGAGTCAGAGCTCAGCGAGGCCACCTGCCAGGTACCAGCTCTGCTGTTATTAGTACAGAGACAGACATCTGGTGACTGACGAGGAGCCACCGATCCTAAACACTTTGTGTTACGTCATTCATCTTCTTTTACTCCCTTCTGCTAAACAGCACCACCTTCCAAACAAAGCCTTAGCCGGGGTTTGCCAGTCTGCTTTGCACCCAAGGGAACGTATGTGGCACGCATGAGACAGACCAGCAGTTTGCAAGTGCTGATACACTCTGAAACTAAAATTCAGGCTCCAGCACTTGATACTGACAGTACCTTCCTGACACATTTGTGTATCAGTGCCTTCAAAATTGCTGCTGTTCCTCTCACTTTTGCTTGCTCACGCTCCAGCCAGCCTTGGAATAAGGGGTGCTCTTATAACAGTAGTCTCAAAACCCTAAGATTAATGAAAGCTACAAGCAAACATGAAGGAGAAGCAGAGGTGATGTATTCAGACCCACTTGTTTCACTCAGCCAACGCAAAGGACCTAGGCTGTATGAATAAATACATTTAGTCTTAAAGTCTTAACCAAATAACTTCATCATCTAGAAAGATAAGGAAATGCTGACTAGTCTAAACTAGTAAATTCCCTAAACCTGACAGAGAAAAATACTTTCCCTATACAGTTCATATAAGCGGAAGAGGGACTTGCAAAACTGAAACCAGCACCTATTCTTACCCATTGCATTCTCCACACTGGCACAATGTCTTTGTGATTGAAGGCATGAAAACTAACTCACAGAAAACTAGTATTTAGCACAGGAATGAGGCTCTGGTTTCTCTGGAAAGAGAAATGAGAACTGACATCTTTGTGTCTTCTGTCCAACTATCCTCTAGAATGAGCAGCACACGGCCCATAAACAACGCTGTGAAATAAGATGAGAGACCAGAATGGTAAGGTAAGTCAATCCATGCTTCTCATTGCAAGAGGATTTGGTATTTGCTCCCTTCTGTTTTTCATGAAAAGCAAGTAAATATTTCATTACATGACTCTCGTATGCCCAGCAGCTGAGTGAAATAACAGTGATCAGTATATACAATATATAACCAAAACACAATGCCAAAATAGACTTCCATCACAAACTGAAACCAGAAAACTAAAATATGCTAAAACGATTTAAAAAAAGGTGTTTATGGCAACCTAGCAGACATGAAATTGGATGCAATGGTTTGTGGAAAGACTATATAAGAACAAAAAAAGCCGCCTGAATCATGAAAATAAACAAGGTAACACTTCAGAAGTGTTGCATTATCTCTCAAGGCATTTTCTGATGTTGAGCAAAGAGCAATTCTACATTTCAGAGAAAAGAAGTTGTGCTCATTAACAAAACTTCAGGAAACTAATTCCTACATCGCTTCCTTTTGTTAAGATTTCTGTGGTTATTAGTTGTTTACTGCTGACTGTTTCTCCAATGAAGTCAATTTCCACTACTGAAATCAGTAAAAAGCTGCCTGTATCAGGGCTTGCAGAAGTGTTCAAGCAGTGTGGCAACTGGCAACCTTACTAAAATGTATACAAATACCTAGAAAAAAGTTAATAAAGGCCTAGACCTACACAGGTTCTTCAAAATAAACTAACTGAAGTATTTATGTTTTTCTCTTTTCCTGAGTTATCTTTAATCATAAAATAAAATACTGTTTTCTGTAAAATACAATGCTTGAATTTATTCAGAATACAAATTTTGCAATGCATATTATCAGAAGACAGTGAAAATGACTGAGCAAGCAGCACAGTATCTCATGCAATTCTCATAACTAAGAACCAAAACCTACAGGAAGCATGCCATGCAACACCCAGGTACCTCACAAAGCAAACTGAAATGACAGCCTAGTGACCAATTCACTTTTTGCAGTAGCCCATAGCTAGCAAATCCCAAGCTCCTAAGCAATAACAGAAAACACTGACAAAGGTCCTATGCTCACACACAAAATTGTTTGTGCTGGAACTGTACTGGAGTACCTGCGAGCACTTCCCTGCTCTCCTCTCCCTCCTATTGTTTCGTTTGGATTTAGTCTAGAATTTCCACCAAGTCACAGCCCGCAGAGTACGTGTAAGCAGAGGAAACTGAGCCCACAACCCATGGCGCTGTACAGGAAAGCTCCCTGGCATCTCAAGTGCTTGATCTCAACATGAAGAGAAGCGAAACAAGGAGTATAATGAGTATAAACGGACCATTGCAATTTATAGGCTGTATTAATAATTAAATGCTGGGTGTGCTGTTAGCACCTTCTCTTCATCCCCACCCATGGGTTCTTTAATCATCCAGCATCAGGGAACTTGTATTTCGAGGTATTTGTTCTTAATGCTTCGGGGCATAAAACGCTACCCTGTCCTGAAGTGCTACAGCCCTTGTTTCTTCAGTGTGGTGACGGGTTTTTTGTGTTGCTGTTGGAGTTTTGTCTTTCGGAGTTTTAATTGTTTAAAAAGAAGATCTTTCTATCTGGCCGCACATGCAGGGAAGAGGAAAGCTCACAGTTCTTTGCAAAAGGAAGTAAGAGACATGAGCAAACAATATATTTTTTTAACAACTGGTGCTCTTGTTTAGGACACCAGTTTTGCTCATAACAAAAAAAAAAAAAGCTGATACAGAACGGGGAATTAAGCCAAGAGAGACTTGCAGTTCTGACCCTCCAGAGTAAAACAGTCAACGGCCATTCAACAAGCAAAATTCACTGCTCCAGAGGGATGGAAAGTGGTTCAGACTGACATATTTCATTCCCTTCAAGGCTACCAGTGACCATGACTTCCCCAAAAAGAAAATCACCAGCTTAATTAGGCTCCTGTAGCAGCCTTAAAAATGGAGCTATCCATTCTCCCCCTCACCTTTGCAGCAGACACTTAAAGCACTTTCCAGGAGTCTGACAATGAAGGTGTTTGGCTTTGTGAGGCTTGCAACACAGCAAGAAGCCATCTGCAGCCCGGGAAGACACAGGGCAGCGCCTGATTAGGAATTCTGCGCAGGTTTCCTATCTTCTATCACCGTTCTCCCCTCCCCCTTCACATCCCTTAGGGAGACCAGTTCCATATTCAAAGCAGCCTGGGGTCTTCAAGCAGAGAAATGTGCATGATTTGTACTTGGCATTAAAGCAAGGAAAGAACTCCAAAATTATAGCAGCTGCATCCAGCCCCTGAGACGGCCCAGCACCGAGAAGGGATTCAGAGGGTCGCATAATTCATTTCACCTGCAGCAGCAGCATCAGGGGAGGTTAAATATGTCACTCCATCACAGTGAGGCAGTGGGTTGGGGGAAGCCTTCATCACTCATCCTGTCAGCTCTACACCTCCCTTCACCTCGCATCAGCAGGGGGAAATGGGGAAGATTTTCTATAAGCATACGAACACCACAGTGGGGGACACAATGACCTTATGAGTTTCTCCTTCTAATTCGTGAATTAATTGTCAACACCTGCCCTGCTCTACCAACTCCCCTCCCTGCACTCCATCTTTCTTACAGTACAAAGGGCCTGATCCTGCAATACAAACTCCAGTACGTAAGCTCAGCACCCTCCTGGGACCACGCATGCAAATGACATTGCAGAAAGGTCAGGTACTAAAGGATAAGATGCCCCATCCAAATACAACCAACCACATTTAAATGACACAGGGACTTTGTTCCAGGACACGTACATCTTCCTTATTTAGCATTCCTTGTAGAAAAAGGTATTTTTTCATTATTTTTACTTTTGTGGAAACATTTTGTTGATTCTTGACAATTTGAGGGCCTAGTCTTTTCCTACAGAAATTTTTCTAAGCGGATCTTCTCCACAGCTTTAATTCCACCCAGGCCTAACACTACTCTTCTCTTTGTTGCATTGCTGGCCAGAGCTCAACTTTGAGCACTTCAGGAGAGGATGTCTGTCTTCAGGTACTGCACAAGTTCGTGGATATTTGCATTTTGGTACAATAAATAACAACTCCCCTGTATTGGGGTCTTTGGGAATGTAGTGACCTCAGCTCAAGATTTTCTCTAGAGAATTCAACTTTTGAGGTATTTCTGTGACACGTCAGTTGTCCATGATCATTGTGCAATAAAAGCAGAAATGATACCAAGATAAAGAAAGAATAAAGGCAACATTTAAGTTTTCTGATAAGATGCCATGCCATCACAAAAGATCCATTTGATACATAGCATAGATCATTGTCCTTTAAAAAAAATAAAAGGTGTTTAATTTTGTATATTTCATAAATGACAGAGTAAACCACAGAAGGACTTTGGTAAGAAAACACAAGCATTTAGATGTTTCGATTTCTGGTATAGATAAGTACATAGAAAAGTAGTACATTTCTTG
Organism: Falco cherrug; assembly: GCF_023634085.1. Classification (NCBI taxonomy): domain Eukaryota; kingdom Metazoa; phylum Chordata; class Aves; order Falconiformes; family Falconidae; genus Falco; species Falco cherrug. Next base: position 35,775,815 of record NC_073706.1, on the reverse strand, counting down.
AAAGTCTAGGAATTAAAAGGGATATTTTGAATATATAATTCAAGCACAGCAAAACCAGAGACAGCCAACTGAAATCAGTACAAAATTAAGTATTATTAACATACAAAGATTAAAACCCAGTAAGCGTGCAAGTCTTAATTTTTCTCCTTTCTGTCCTATCTCAGACATACAGGGCTTTATAAACAAATCAAAGTATTAAGAGATATACTCAAGTAATTTATGTACCTACAGTTTAAATCTTCCAGCACTCATGAAAAATGAAGAGCTCGTTCTGTTTCGCTCCAGAAGCTACACTCTTAAGGGAAGAACTAGCCCACTAGCCTCCTGCAGAAAAATTCAGCATAAGGTATTTTTTGATGTCTTGACAAAGATAAAATGCAGTCTCATTTGGTGCTTTTAAATTTAAAAAAAAAAAATCATATACCTGTTTCAAGATGTTGGTTTTGATGCCTTGAAGCTACGTTTTTGACTGGTTTTCACTGTGTTTTCTCCCCTGATTTGAGTTGCTAAACTTAGTAGCCATGGGTCTCTAGCAATCTGTTCTGCTCTGCCACTGGTAATGCTCCAAACACTACAGAAAAACTGCAGGATGAAGGGAGGGTTCATAATCAAATGCATACTGGGAAAAAGGTTTCTTGCCTCGGCCAGTTATCTACAGCTCATGTGTACCTATCTGTAAATTAAGTGATACATCAGCAGGTGAGTAATTCAAAGCATCCTTTACTTCTCAAACACGAGACTACAGAGCAGTAGGCAACTGAGCCCGATTACCAGTGGAGTTAAAAACTGATATATAGAGAGGGAAGAATAAAATGCCCAGCTACTTCATCCTTCAGAGACTATTTCAGCCAAGGGCTGGACTGGCAGTCTTGTTTAGGACACCAGTTTTGCTCATAACAGCATCTATGACTCACAGCTGGGAGTTGTTCGCTGAATTCCAATGGGATTTCCACAGGCCAGTGCGGAAAAGGAGTTCATGTCTTTTTCACAGCATATATACTTTTAGAGGGTCCAGACTGGCAAACAATGATTTTAGCCATATTATAAAACTATTTTACAACATGGGGCAATTTTCACTCTTTCAGAAAAGCTTAAATTACATTCCAGAAACTGAGGTGGCAGCCTAGGACTCAGCTGCTTACAGCACAGCAGGGTCACCAATTGCTAGAGCATAGATGGCACGAATGGATACATCATCTATAAGCCATGCTCCTTCTGCAACACTCCTGCCTATATGTTTTATACTGCCAAGGACTCAGCAGCATCACGTATCACACTTCCAGAAGGTCGTGGGTCAACTGGCGCGAATTCAAAGGCGTATAAAAGAATCATAAAAGATGTTTATAAGGGTTTAAATTGCAGCAGGAAAGTTTCAGTCCAGGAAAACTTTTCTAATGGTGAGATCAGTTTAATACTGGAAAAGTCACAGAATTCTCCATGTTTGGGAGGTCTTTCAGAACAAGATAGGCAAAGTCCGCCAGAGATTGTTTGGATAAAGGATGCAACAGGTATCTCTTGAGGTCCTTCTCATATTCCTATCAAACCTCTAACAGCTGACTTGTGTAAAGTCTGTGATGGAAGGCAGTAAAATGGTACGGGTTGGAAGTTCTGAGCAGTGACCAAATAAAGTACTGTTGACTTTCATTTGCACTTTCAGGCCCACTTTCACAAGCACTGAAGCTGAAGACATTTAGAATTAGACTGATTTCATTCTGATTCAAAGGGAATAGAAAAACTGTAACCAACCAAATACAAAGTTGTTAATGAACAATGACCACAGCATACCCATCAGGGAATCAAGCCTCTTTTTCCCCCGTTATCCATTGGAAGTGCTGAACCATGTAATTTCTTGGAGCACAGCATGTACTACTAGTGCTGTCCCACAGTCTCACCTCTACTGCAACAACTGACTTTATTCCCCACCAACCAACCCAAACAACACTTTTCACACCCCACAAGTATCCCCGTACAAACCAGAAATATTCCAAAACCAAATCCCATTATATGTAACAACTATGGCTAAAGTTTTTTCAGGATTCCAGAAAATCATGTGCACACCTACATTCCTGAGCATTCTTGAAAATCCTAGGCTAAAACTGTACGGTAATAGCAATAGCTATCACTTCTGTCATTCAAGTTCAAGCTTCCTTAATTGGGATGAGGACCTCACTATGCAAGCTGCAGTATAAAGGCTGAAAAGGACAGGCCACTAACTTTGAAAGTTTAGAACTAAATCACAAAACAAATTAAAATAGAAGACTTGGATAGAGACTGAGAAGGAAGATGAAAATAAGGATAAGGTTATCTAGATCACCTAATCACAATCAACTGGGTGTTTTATCTTCTGTAAGGAGCATGAATAAATAAATACCATTAGCAATCCCTAGTCTGCTGCTAAACCTTGCCATCATTAGCAAGCTGATTGCTTCCAGACACTAAATGAGAGTCAGTCTTAAGGATGTCTTAAAGGAGGGAAGATGATGTCAGGTGGGCAACTGTGCATAAAGGACAATGTGCCACAGGCAGTGAAGACACAGACAAACACAGTGGGGGGGCACAACAGGAAAAGACAGAAGGAGGAAAGCTAATGGGCTCTGATGGTGGGAACCAGAAGCTTGAACTTGATACAATAAAAAAGCAGAGTAACTAGAAGAATCAAGGAGACTGTGACATGATCAGAGTTACAAGCAATGAAGACTATTCTAGCACACATGGACCAAAGTGGAGGTTGACAGAGGTGTTTGAGAGACCAGTGAGGAAAAGGTTTCTGTGATTAATAACCAGTGGGGTAGGGAGGGGAAGAAAACGGAGTTATGATTTTAACAACATAGGCAGATACTGGGAATTCAGCTTGCAGCCAAAAGAAACTATTCCTCAGAGTTTAGCTGCCTGGATTTGCTTAATTATGCTCTCCAATGACAAACATAGGACATGTTAAAGAAGTTCCCTGTGCCGGGATCTCCTCACCACCTTAAGAAGCCTTAAGAAAAGCAAAATTTTCAATCTAAAATTGGTGGTAAGCAGACTACAAGAGCTGGTAGAGTGTTATCTGCTTTGTGGGCATTCTTTTTCAGGACTTCCTTTGTTCAGAAGTCTGAAAAACTTAATCAATAAACTTACATGTGAAGAACTGTTTCAAAATGTTGTACACAAACAAAATGCCTTTTACTCAAGCCTGTAATCTTTCACCTACATTAAATGCACTCTTCTTTTTAAGCAATGGAATGTGAGTAACAGCTAGAAGCAGCAGGCAAACATTGGTTTCTGTCCCATAATATGAACTTGCCAGAAAATGATTCCACCAGCAGTCGACCCAGTAGATGCACAGAAATCACAAGAACTGTAATGCTAATTTTGCAAAAATAGGCAGGTGCCATAGACACCTAAGACAGAAATAAGAGGGAAAGGTCTACTGGAATAATCTTTCAAGAAAAATTACTACAAGAGGGAGTCCAGTGAAGTTGGTCTGTTTCTGATTGCCTCTCCTGCTTTGATGGCACCTTTATTGTTTCTTCATTTTAAAACTATTTACTGTACTATATACTATTTACTGTGAGTGCAGTAGAACGTTGAGTTTCGCATGGTGTGTTAAAACACAGTACAAAGCCCTTATCAGATGGCTGTAAAATTCCTGTGGAAAAAACCAACAGTATTTTGACAGGCGTAGAACAGTTGAGTCATTGGGTTATGTCCACTAGAATAACTTCCGTTGTGCTAAGTTTTCTGAATGCAAACCACTGCCTACTAAACTTAATCTGTTAACTTGGCTAAACTATTCTCTCTTGGGAGAGTTTGTCAGTCACTAAACTAAAACTGCCTTCAGCAGAAAAAACACTCCTCCCCCCAATCCCAGCCCACGAAAGCAAAGCAATGAAACACCCAGAAAAGCAAAAGAAATCCAAGAGAGGATGATCAATGTGAGTTTTGATCTTTTATCTCTCTGAAGCACTGTGCTTGATGCATTTGATGAAGAGAGGCAAACTTGCCGTTAACAGCTCAGTGATTTTAAGTGTCTTGTCTTAGGTATGTGTCTGGGACTGCTGCCTAGCATCTCTTATTTGTTTTTAAACCCATTTTTTTCTTCTTTCTGAAACTGATTTCTGAATGTCATGCTCACAATCGTCTATGTATCCAACCATGACTATGGATCTTCTGCACCAAGTGGTTGTTCAGCCTCCTTTAACACTGCTGATGGGATGGCATTTAAACAAAATACCAAAAGAATATCAGTGCACATGAGCACAGAGAGATTCCAATGATGAAGCAGCTAGCTCACCCGTACAACCCCAGGCAACAAGCCTGGGAACACACTCCTCTTGCTTTTCTCAAGAAGGAAAGCAAACGCAACATACTGGGCAGTCATCAGCCAACAATGATTCTAGTCCCATCATAAGAACTTTTTATTATCCCTGTTCTCCCTTAGCTATATACAAACACCTTCACAGGAAAACAAAGTCTACAATCTCTTTTACAGGAAAGAAAATTCAGGACCATACATGAAGTTATCAGCCTCAGCCTGGAGAGCCCCAGCAGGAGGTTTTGCACAATCTGGAGTTTTCAGCAGTATCTGGTGGAGAAAAGAAGCAACGTTCCTTGTACTGGGGGAAGCAGCAGGCTGCTCAAAGCACACCAGGGATGATGACCAGACTCAGGTAGCCCAGCCCACACTGCTATCAGATAGTAAAACGCAACTACAGCATAAAAGTTGTGGTCAGTGTGACCTCACTGCTTCCAACAGTTGAACTAGATGGATTAAAGCCAGCTTGGTTAAACCTGCCTGTGCTACAGCCTTACTGCAGATACTCGAAGGAGGAAGAAACGTAAGGACTGAGGACTAGCAGAGCAGGACACGGCAAAAGCGAGAAGAGCTGGAATCACAGTGCAGCTGCACACAGCTTTAGAAACAAATGTATGAAGTATAGACTGCTTGCAGACAAAGAAAGAGTATCAGAGGTTTGTGGTTGATTTTGGTAAAACAAAGCCAGACGTATGAAAAAAAATAAGTGAATTGATGCATTTTGGAAACATGGCGGGCAGAAGGAAAGAGGCTAGAGGACAGGGCTGAAGAAATTTGGTTGTAATACATGTTACAGTTTAACAGCAGCAGAATATAATGGATAAGCTGTGGCAACATAGCAAAGTCAAGAGTAAACCTGAAACAATGCAGCAGCTGTTAGTGTGGGGGGAAAAAAGTATGCATTCTAATAGAGAAGACCAGCCTCTGTTCTTTGTGCTTTTAAAGAGAGGTGAGAGCTTTGTAATGTGATTATTTACATCTCCATGTAGTAATGCTTACTGCTGCCAACTATAAATATAAAAGGGTAGAAAGTTTGCAATAGAAAGGTCAGAAAGGAGAGTCAATGGTAAAATTTCAGTGAATGAAAAATTTATAGTATGTAACTTCCTATCCTGTACAACGCATCCCTAGGCTTCCACATGGTGCCAGTTCCTACCCTAAAGATTAACAACTGGATTCTGGGGTTTTGCACTGCTGTGACTTTCACAGACACAGACTATCACTTGAGACAGAGTGTGAATCAAAATCACAGTTCCGTCCTATCCTGGCCAAAGAGTAAGACAAAACTGGGTCCTCCAAAGCACTACAAGAAATCACTTTTCAGAAAAGGCTGTTAGAGCAGGGCAGTCCATCACAACTCTATCTAACTCTGTGGAATTAAACAATGAAAGAAAATATCACGTATTACTATACCACTCAGAGTAAGAAGTGCCCCTCAGCTTCAAAACACAAGTATACAAGCATCTAGAAGCATTTGACTGAACTGTCACTCCCACTGTAGTGCCAACAGTGATTATCACGTGTCCCTCCACCATATCATCCTTAGCAAGAGATCATGGGTTCTCATGGCAACAGAGGCCACCATGAAAAGTCCGAACCTGACAGGATGTCCTCTAAACCAGCACAGGGTTGGATGGAGTGTTGGCATTTCACCCTGAAGTGCTTCAGCAGCCCCCAAAATACACTGCAGCACATAGCCTTCCATGAGCAGGACTTTGACCAGATGAATTAATCTAAATGTATTTCAACTCTAGTTTCCTGGAATTAACACCTGATTTGCACTACAACTCCCAAATTTAAGAAACCAAAAGCCATTTGTAGGGACAGAGCAGCCATGACATCTGAGGAGGCTACTCAGTAGCTTCTTGCACCACAGCAAGCCATAGTTACATAAAGATTCTTTTCTCATCCCTATTGGCACACTACAGCCCAGTAAGTACTAGTAATCAAACAGATGTGCATCTGGCTCAAAGCTGAGAAGTGTTACACAGGAGCCATCGATTTCAAAAGGGACAAGACCCGTGTTTGACATTCTGACAAGTCAAAACCATTCCTCTGCTCCTTTCCCTTATGTACCCAAGAGTGAGTCTATTCTACTTGGAGTTTCTGAAAAGCTCTTCCCTTATGTTTGGTTTATACAAGCCAGCGGTTTCACTTCAAGCATAGGCCTCCTAACCCTGAGTTTAATTTCCTGGTATCCTGAAAGTGCGTGCAATACAAATACCAGTGATATCTTGCCTGTGTTTCGTATCATTAAAAGTACTGGCTAGCAAAATTAAGTGAAATTTTAAGAGATATCCCAACTACAAAATTTATTCTATCTCACTTCAATCCCTTTGGTATACACTTTTGGTAATCTACGTAACCTCTTTACAACCCTGACACACAAGCAGGTCACAGCATCAGTGCTGGACACCTGAGTCTACTTTGGGAGCAATCCTTCAAAAGGACTAGAGGAGCCAGAGCTCAAACTGGCTGGACACTGAAACGGAAGGGTGTCCCTTGATCTTGGTACTGGAAAAGGGTGGCAGTGTCAGGAAGTCACCGCAAAAATCCTTTCTTATAGGCCACATGAATCTATTGGTGTTCCTAACTGACAAAGCTCTCCTCACTAGAACAAAAAGCCATGGAAGATTGTTTCTGCCTTCTCCGCACACAAATCAGAACAGGCAAAAAGTAGTCTGAAGGATTTTAAGCGTTCTCCAAAGTCTTATTCTGAACCACATTTCAGCTCCATTCATGCCTGCTTCAAAACTTTTGCTTATTTTTCTTCCATCTCCTCCTTCCTCTTCCCAAAGCCCCTGGAAACACAACATTAAGTGTAATAAAATGCCCATACCTATTAAACCAAACAAAAAAAAAAAATTATTCTTTTTGTCTGGGATTTGGATTTTGATGAACTGGAGCCCTTCCAGGACCTCTGCTTTGATGTTTTCAGAAACATCAAAAGATTAAGCTTGTTATCAACATCATTAGCACGGCCTGAAGATGTTTAATACTCCAGCACATACAGAAAATGCAGCATAGAATCCCCCAATGGACTTTGCCTTGCTTTTATTCCTACTTTTTTGATTTTGTTTTTAAATCTGTTTTGCATTTCTCATTCAGAGCCATTTGCCTCTCTTCCACCCTGCCCCATCCTCTCATTAATTCACCAGAAGAGCTTTCTAGTGTCGACCTATTCCCTCTTCCTGAAGGGAATTTTACAAACTCTTTTCTCCCCTAGCATAACATAACATACAGCAGTTCTCCTGCAAGTGCTCACTGACACATACAAAACCATGGCACATTTCTTCAGTTATTTTACTGAAATGAGTCAGAAGAGGTTTGGATTTTGTTTTGTTTCAAGTTTTTGGGGGGTTTTTTTGGTTTTTTTTTTTTTTTTTTTACTAAAGGTATCATTTTCAGGAAAGATTTGAAGGGGAAATGAGGGAAAAAAGTAGAGCTTGAAATCCTCCGGAGGAAGAAGCAGCAAGCCTGTGATGCTTCATCTATTGATTTTGGGAAACCTACTTCCAAGCCACATTTTAATGACAACCATTAATTTAGACCAAACAGAAATTAACAGAATACATTGAGCTCACTCCACAGGTGTTTCTTTGCTATGAAACACACCATCCATAGATCAAGCCCTCAGCTGTTCAAAACAGACATGCCTTTACAAAGACTGTTGTTACAAAACCTAGGGAGTGCTCATGACACCTGGCTCTGCACTTTCTCCCTCAGATGGTGTGGTTATTTCACCATCTACATACAACACAAGGGCCATTCAGCACACATACCTATGAGACTCCACAGGACTAAAAAGACCTCCTGCAAAAAAAAAAATTGTAGCTAGGTTCTGCAGCAGGTCACCACCAGCTGTCTCCACAGCCAGCATACATGTTGTGACACAGTCTGAAATGTTCTAAGTGAAGCCTCTTGCTTTTACTCTTGCAGGGCTCCATACTTCTCCCTGGGCAAGCACCTGAACACCAGCAACCTAACTGGTTTCTTTTTCTGAAACTGCCACTTTTTGCTGAGCAGGCAGCACCTTGTGCACAAAAGCATGGAGAGAGGCCCAATGATGCTAACTAAACTGTATGTATTTTAATTTAAAACATTGGCATCAGACTGAGCTTGTAGTTTGATGATCCCTTACTTTTGTAAGTAAGTCCTCCTATCAACTATAAGAATCAAGCCATATTCTTTGAGGACTGGTCAAGCAGAGAGATTCATTCCAACACTACGAGGCTTCTTCTATTGCAAGCAACATCATTATAAAAATCTCACTGCATGAAAGGATCTACCAGTGACAAAAGCTGTATAGGCTGACACTGCTCTGCTGTCCTTGATTAAACAGTCTCATGTAATCCTCTGAACGAACTACTGCCTTCTCTACTCCTTTGCCATGAACAATGTATTTCATCTGATTCTCTTCCATAAAGCTATCAACATCTATTCGGTTATAACATGCATATTTGTATAGGGCTATAACTGCTTAAAGGAGAAAACAGAACAGGTCATCACATACCAAGCTAGACTGCACAGAAGCATGGAAAAGGATCAGCAAATGGATTCAAGCCACAACTTAGAGATTTTGTGGGTTACAATACCTCACTGTTCTGTCTAGGTCTAGTGTTGCTACATTTACATAAATTAATGAAAATATGGCTGTAGCACAGTCCTCACAGCCACATGCTCATTACCCCACTAGCCCCAGGAGGTATGTTGAGGTTGGCATGGACATACTAGCACTGCAAACATACTATTCACTGCCTACATCAATGCAACTCAGTGACAAAAGCAGAGACCCTGAAATATCTGAAACCTAAATGTTTTCTTTTCCATCTTTTGTTACAGAAACCCTGGATTCAAATTTACCATAGGAAACAATTCAAATGCATCTGGAAGGCACTGACCTGCAGCCTGGAAGGTGTGTACCTGTCATAGAATGGTTTAGGTTGGAAAAGGTTATTTCCTCCAATCCCCCGTCAAAGATACATACCTGTACATATCTTTCCCATAAAAGCATTATATATTTCAGTGTGAGTACTTGTTATGAGCACAGGCAGGACAACCAGGAGGGACTTTGCAGGTCCGGGGGGCAGTACACATTTCACAGAGCAGCATGCAGAGAAACTCACGCAGTAGCTGCCTGCAGTACTATATACCTGACCTTGCAAAGACCTACAGTAAATATTTTTTTCACTTGGAATTATCCCTCAGACAACAAAATTCAACCACAATGCTTTAAAAAGTACAAAAGGAAAGACATATGAGATGGAATTTTTATTAAGTGATTAGAGGATATTATTACTGCAGAATCCATCTCTGTCACATGATTTTAACAGGAGAGCAGCCATGACTGGTATCTTCCTGGAGCACTGTATTGTTAAAGGTGTCTCTCTCAGACAGAAATAGTTCACTTTATAAAGTGTCTGCACTCTGCCCTTTAAGGACTGTGTTGTTCCTACTATTTGATACACTCAGTTTAATAGCACATTGTCCAGACTTGCTGAAGAACTGGAAGACTGCCATTCTTCACACGCCGCACAGATATTTTTGGCTGACAGAGCAAGCAGCAGCACTGCTCTGCTACTCAAGAGATGGGCCAAATTTTGAGCTTTTTTAGGCTGAGGTATACTGCCTGTTGACCTCCGCGAAGTCATGTGCCTGCATCCTGGAACGTGGGACAGCCTGGGCTCTCAACTGCTTCAAGAGCAATGCTGTTAGATACTTATCCTGATACCAAACTGAACGTATCAGAAAGGCCTATACAATTGCCTCAGCTGTTTGCAACACTGGTATACATATCCAAGCTATAGTAAAAATATACCTTAAAACCTTCTGGTTTCACAAGCAATGTGGCACTGTCAGTAAGCACAGAACACTAGACTCGAGACCTCAGCTTTATTCATGCTTCTGTCAGTGGCCTGCTGCATCATCTTTGTAATTCACTTCACTTTCCCTCCATAATTCAGTTCCCCTGACTGCCAAATGGAATTAACAGTATTTGCTTTCCATATTGAATGCTTTGAGAACTACCTTTTACAGCTGCTACATAAAAGCATTACTACTAAAGTCATTGTTCTGAGTATATTTAGGAACTCTCTGTGTGAAATGCTGAACCACACTTCTAATATCAGCAGGATATTAGAAGACCCCTTGTCTCACTGGAACAGTTTTAATGAGCTACTGGAAGTAGCTCCACACATGTTTCTACAGCCACAGTGCTGCATAACTTGTCCATACATCAAACAGTCTTGGAATATTTACCTTCTTTTCTCTGAACCCTCTTGGCTGTAAAGATACAAAGGCTATTCATATGACTGGCAATGTGCCAGTATGAAAATCTGGGCAGCCTAACAACTCCCTGCAAGACATGTGAAGGTAAGGTGGCATAGAGACAACAGGAGGCAAATTAAATTCCCCAAACTCCATCTTTCTGGGAACTGGAAATTAAAAGAATTGAGGTTTTGTTGTGCGACCTCTTTCCAGATCAAAGATTACTTGGCGACACAGAGGGGACAGGTTGCTATTTCATTCTTCATTACTGGTTGTCATAGCTTGATGAAAAGATTAAGCAGTAAGAATAGCCAAGATTGTTACTATAATATTCTGAAATTTGGAATATGCTAAAGCAATTATTTTAAACTGCAATGATTAGTGAGGCCTGGTACACAAAAATAATAATAATAAAAGAACACTTCTGTGACAATGTTGCATTTCCATTAGAGAAAGAAAATACTCTTGCCTGTTCCTATGCCCCTACAATGATTTGACACGGCAGGAATGTTTAGGGCAAAGTAAGCACTCACGAGAATCTATGAAAGGCTACAGGAAGTTCTCAGCCCATTCTAAGAGATCTCAGATAAAAACAATCCAAGAGATTTCCTCCTGTGTTACCACATGCAAGGAACAAAATTTCCACCTACAGTAGACCTCTGCAGTGTTTTCATCCAAACACCTTATTGACAGTGCTTTTGCATAGATTTCCAGAGCCTGACATCTCACAGAGTTTCTATTTATACATCTCCACCAGCTAAACACACACATGTATGAATACATCCTCAAGCAAGATAAATGGTTGGTTGCTATGTCAACAGCGCCTAACCAGGAGGGAGAAACAAGTACCAAAGGAGAGAGGGGAGGCAGAAGACATAATTAGCTACTTCCTCCTCTGAACACATCTACGGTGAGACTGTTTACTTATAAGATTCGGAAATGAAACAACAAACCTTTCATTAGCATTCAAAGATGTGAAATCCGAAGATGTCTTCGCAAAGCCTGTCAGTACTAACTAACCATCTGCATCTGCACCAGGAGCAAAACACACAGACACGAGAGGGGGAAACACAAACGGGATCCGGGATCTGTTTCGCTAGAGCCTGCAGGGGGAAGGACGGGCACATCTCCCCTGCAAGATGGTTGCAAAGACCAATTCAAAGGCAGCATGCCTACAGGTTCCCTCCCTCCAAAACCAGCCTTGAGGGGATTCTTGAATCTAAACAAAATCCATCCTTCCAAGCTGTTCAAACAGCACGAGCAGAAAGGAAACACAAAAATGGTGCCAAAATAAACACACACAAATTAAATGGAAATTACCTTGACAAAAGTTTACTGAAAAACATATGCAAGAGATAAGTGATAGAGGCAAAACCACCAACTTCAGAGAAATTACACCAGCTTAGACCAGCTGTGACACAAACCTAAGTGTGGAGAGAATGCATAGTTAAGACTGGAGCAGGCTAACAGCATGTTTTATGGGGTGAGGGAAAACACAGAGTGACAAAGGGAATATTTTGCAAAATACCTTTCCCCCCAAGGTCTCTCTGGCTTTGTCACTGTTACCTCCAGGACATAAACTCCATGGTCTTCTATTGGTAATTTGGAGAATGTAGTAACTTTACATAACTCCTCAAAAAAGACAGATAAAAATGCTGATATAAATGTAAAGAATTATTATTGTTGCCATTACTGAGGATGCTGTAAGCTCCCCTGATGAGTTATTAGCAAACCTGATCCTGTTTTTTACTCTAGTTAAGACTCTTTGTTTGGCCTTTTGTGCAGAAAACATGACAACACAGTATATGCAACCTAAGAAGAACCACAATTCTATTACAATTTCTTGGAAAACAGATCCTTTACTAATCATAGCAACTACTATGTGAAAATATGACAAAGTTCACTCCAAGCTATGGACGTGGGTCACCCATACAATCCTGTTACCATATGACTATGCAACCCTGTCAAAATTAGTGGATTCACACAAGCATTAACAGGATTAACATACTGGTTTATCAGCCACTACGCACACAATTCCCTAGACAACAAAGCATTCCCATCACTGGGATGAAGCATGGCAATCATTTAACTGTGTCGCAATACAACATGGTAATTTAAAAACTAGGATCGAAGGCTACCACATGCACAAAACTCCGCGGGAGGGAGTCTTGACCAGGCAGAACATACTCTCTTTGGATGCTGAAGTCAGTAACTCAACAGCAAACTTACACTACCTTTTGATGCCCATGAATAGATAGAGCCTCAGCTCGACCTGTCATTTAAAGTGCTGTGGCTCCTGAGTCAGATTGTCACACTGAATCTGTGTAAAAATTGCTGCCTTCTGAATCAGTGACCTCACTCCCAAAGCAGAGTTTTCTTTGATGATAGGTATTCTAAGCCACTACTCACCTCAACCAACCTCACTTTGTATACTAATTTTAAAATTTGAGGCTGTCCGCTCTCTTAAAAAGTACCACCAAATTTTAAACATCAAAATGCCACCAGAATCCAAAACCGTCCTGCCATAGACCTCATTCAAGGACCACTGCCAACAAAGGGAGGACTCCTATACTGTTCAAAAGGATTTTGGTTAAGCTCCACACAAGTAAAGCATGACTGGTAGTGAAAACAAGATCCCATTTCCTATGCATAATTAACACTACCATGAAGCTTCTTGGTGCACAGGAGGGACTGTCAGCTTGATTTCACCTCACCTCTGTCCTAAACTTAGACCTCTCCAGCCTCTCCACATCAGGCAGAGAACTCTCTTCCACTCCTGCACCCTTGCACCTAGTAGCTCTCTCTCTAGGCCCCAAGAAAAGGCATTCCCTTCTTTAGAAGCTCAAATCCCTGCCAGCAGCAGTATCTATTGCAAGAGTTCACAGAGTCACCTCTTTCCTGCCTTCTCAGGTCCAGCTCCTTCGAGGCACAGGGATGGAGTTGGTGGCATGGGTTAACCAAAGAAAAGGTAAGAGCAATAAAGAAAGGACAGAAAGAAGTGACTGAAATAGAGATGACAGTGGTACCTGATGAAAGCCAGGGAAGAAAAAAAAAAAAAAAAAGGTAAATTGGAGAGGAGGGAGAAAGAAACCCTGAGACAACGAGATATCCAAGAATAAGGGAGGAAGAATGTGCAAGAACTGAGCTGGTAAGCAGAGGAAAAAGAGAGCTAACAATACTACTCCAGGCTTCCTCATGTTTTATATCTAACTATGGGAAAGGTATCCAAGGCTGCTTCCCAGGGGTTCATTCCTAACCCCACCTGCATAAGCAAGATACATGCACTAATGAGGTTTTTATGTTAAAATTATTTCTTTTAGAGCAAAATCAAGAATAGTGCTTATTAGGTTATAGTGACCTCCACTTACTGATCCAGTAACTTGCATAAAAATATTCTTAAAAAAACAGCCAAACAGAAACCCGCAGATCGTAATTCAGCATTGTACACACTACAGCAAACTGTTTCCTAACACAACAATCAATCAGTTTTATCAGCTGAAAATTGGCAGAACTGCAAACTCTTAGTGCTCAGGATGGGAGGGGAAACACCAGGATTCAACCGACACATTGTTCCAGGGTTGTGACAGTAATCCCAGTACCAGCACAGGTAGGTTTCAGTGGCTTCTGGGGGTTAGGATTCCAGGTCACAGGAGCTGCTAACCTGCCAGTACTGCTCACTTTCCTAGGAGCAGCAGAGAGAAATTACAAGCAGGTATTTTGACTCTGAATGCCTCATTAGTTATTTTCAGGTAGCAACAACTACTGATTGCCTTAAAATCTTAGGGTTAGAGTGGGATTTTGGAAAGTAAGAATTACAAAGCTGAAGTGATTCTTTCCCTTTGTGTGACAGAAAACAGCAAGTAAAGAGCCAACATCAGCAGATTTGAATAATAAATTTGGGTCAGCTGTAGCAGTTTGAATTTATGTTCAAAAATTTACAATTAAGGTTTGGAACTGGGTACTACATAATGAATTATTACTAAATTTTCCCAGGTTCTCTGGAGAAAGATAAGGACAGGTGTCATTTTTTTTTTTTTTTTACACTTGACCATTAATTTTATATAATCAGACTATCTAACTTACATTCACGCCAGCTATTAAGGTTCAGTATTGCAGAGTAAAAAACCTGGAATTATTATTTCATTTTAGAAGTTACAAAGGTGTGATTTTTATATTGTATTCTGAATACTGGAACACTAGTTGATACCTAGTTTACACTGACAGCTAAAGCTAGGAATAGGTTATGACACCAAGATGGAAAGGGCTGAAAACTTCCCTAAGACCCATACTGTTGTGAAGCTTTTAAAGTAAGCTGAGAACTAAGGTAAAATATTTTACATATTTTTATCCTAGACTTTAGCTTTGAGATGTTTTTCTATAAATTCAAGACTTGGGTTAGATTTGGGGAACAGGACAGTAGTGGTCAGTGTCTGAACTGTTGCTTTACTTTGCAAACATCAGAAAAAAGGCATCCACTAGCATCACTGATTTTTCATATGGTACTCGATTTCAGGATGCAATAAAGATGTTCTACTCCACAGAATTAATTCAGCATTAAGCTGCTAGACAATTAAAATTGATGTGAGTCTACAGATGGCATGCCTAAAATCAATTAAAAGCTATTACATCACATAACTGAATTTGGTTCTGTGTTTTCAAACCCATGGATCTTTGTTCAAGCTTTATTTTGTCCATTTGAGAAAGTGATTTTCAAACGTTTTATTTTTATTACAATATTGTACTGAATGTTCTTTTAAGGTTTTTTTTCTACTCAAGAGGTGTCTGGAATAGGGCAAATAAAAAAGGTCCCATTCAGATATTTCAATGAAGCTACAGAAAGGTGACAAGCAGGAGTTAAACAGGGGTGCCAGAAAAGACAGAAGCAAAATAAAGACTACCTGACTCTAACCACTGCTTCTGTAGGTGTCGAGAAATTCAATTCTGCACAAAACTACAGGAGTGCTCTAAGCTATTTCAACTGGCTTTGGACCTGAATGGATAATGGGGGAGATGACAGCATAGCAATTTCCTCATTCCTTTATACGCCAAACTACTTATAAATACTTCGGGGGGGATTCTGAAAAATAAGCAAACCTGAACTCTAGGCAACTTAAGAAGACAACAGAAAATGAATAAAAAATGCTCTGTGAGTGAATGAGGTCATACTCTTTGAAACACCAATTAAAGTCTTCAAAAGCTAAAACCAATGGTGTTCTGCTAAGAGCTAATCCTTCTATTGAAGAGGAAGAAGGCTGAGGGGTAAGACTGTTTGAATTATTAATATGACCCCATGTTAGTCTGCTACATTGGAACAATGAGATGAATTATAGTGAGGGCAATGTTACTTTAAATTACTCTCAGCAAGGTGTGGAGCACTTACTCATTTCCTATGGGTTGATGTTTACATGTGTGCATGCATTCCTCTCATGCTCCTGCTGCATATATGTATCGACCCAACTCAAAAATATTTCCTATGTCCAAAAGAAAAAAATAATTACTGAAAGAGCAGATTCACCCAAGAAAAAGAATCTTTTTACGGCAATAACTTGGTTACAAAAAGGCTAGAGCTCATAAGCCCTCAAGGCAAAGCCCTGTATGACAGGAGGGAATGAACTACTATGAAGGATGGTTTAGTAAATGAGCCATGGGGTTAGGATTTAGGACACCTGGGTTCAAGCCCTCTTCAGTTAATGGTTCTCTGTGTGACTTTGAACAAGTCGCTTAATTTATTACAGTTTCCTTTTTGTGTAAGGCAGATGATGGCTTCCCATCTCACAGGGTGGGGAGTGTATTATCTAATGATTCAATGATTCCAAGGCAATCAGATGCTATGGACACTATCAATTATTGTCAATTTTGTAATGTTAAAGAGGAATGTCGTTTCTGAATGACTTTTCCAGAAACATCGCCCGGGTATGCAATGTCTGTCACAACTTCTACCAATATGCTTTGCATTCCTCGGTATTTCTTATTCTGCAAACGTCTCTTCAAACCCACCAAAAAAGTCTTTTGGGAAGGATAAGCTGCAGGCTGAAATTCTTCAGATTTGTATTAATGCAGGTGAAACAAGAATCAAGTCCAAATCTATTTCCATCCTGAAACATTTTGAAAGGGCACATATATACCAAAAAAGGATCAAATGTTAAATAACAGCAGACATTGCTAGATGTGGTACACTACAAGTCAGACTACAAACTGAGACTAAATAGAGAGTGTATTTCCTCCTCCAGTTGCTAGTCAAGTTAAATGTATACTCTGAGCAATGAAAATAGATTACATTAAGCACAGACTGGGTCTCATGGGATCTGCATTCCTCTTGTGATTCTGCCATTAGCTTTCTCGGTGACTCCAAGTCACCCATCTTTCACACCTGTGTTCTCCTCAGAACATCTCCCACCTTTACCACCCAAAAAGCATAGCAATATTTGAAGTACTTTGTCTTGCAGACAGGAATACCCTAAGCACAATTATCTGAACCCCACAATAAACCCTGACGTTCAACTTCTTCTACATCTATAATACAAGCTGACTGTAACACAGATGAGCACTCCCTTAGCTTGGTTCCACTTGAGCTGACTTCACTTCCAAGGAAATGAGCTTTGCTGGCACAAACTCTTCAAAAACCAGTAAACAGTTGCAGTAAAAGTTGTATGGTTTGAGGGAAGAAAAAGCTGCTAAAGCAGTATATATGTGCAGTATACATTCCCTTGGAACAATGCACATTAGAAATAATAAATTCAAAAAGAAACAGTAACTTTTCAACCAAATCAGCTGATTATAAATGCAGAAGACAGCCTATGAAAATGTCTGCATTCATGCACCACTGCTTGGGCGCAGCAATGACAGGTCTTGCAGACACAGTCTCCGTCGTGTCTTAGAAACATGTAATCAGGTACGCTTTAGATCAGGCACCATGGCGGCTCCTGCAAACATGTACAGTCTCCCAGGATGGAGAAGGTCCAGGAAGCATCACTGTTGCAGTTAATGCAGCTCAACATATTTTAATACATTTTCCTTTGCTTTTCTTTAGTCCTCCAACTGCCAGCACATAATGCAAAGATCAAACCCAGCCATAAGCAGGCTAGGACTACACATTCATAACAGCGAAAAGGCAGCTCAGCTAGGAACCATCCTGCAGATCTACTCTGCCCAGCTCTCTTTCGCACAAGCACACATAAACGTGAGAGTGAGTGTGCATGTGCACCTAAAACAGATTTACTTATTTGATTTTACAGCTTCCGCCTGTGCAGCACATAGCTGTGTAGCCTGCTTCTCTTGCCAAAACACATATTGGCATTCTAGTGCTCCAAGCATTTTCCTTACAACAGCTTTTACATTTTTAATCTCCTTTTTGGTACAGTAGAATGGGTGTTAAGGTATGAGTCACATTCTGTACATAAAACATAATGTTCTCATCATTTCTCATCCAAACCAATGGAGATCAGAAATTTGCAACTTTTTTGTTTGTTTTCATCTGTACTCCTCTGTTCTATCACTATTTCTCCCTTCATCTCAACCTAAAAGGAAACTCAAACTGTGGCTATTAGCTACAGAAAAAACATGATTATTTATCACTTTCCAAGTCTGGATACAAAAAATAGCAACCATTTTCAAAACAGAATGTTGAAGCAAAGTATTTTCTTTAATTTATATTTTAGTATTTATTTAAAAGAAAGCATTTCTAAAATATTCATAGTATGTTTTTGCAACCTGTTCTTTCCCTCCTCTGTTATTATCTGTACCTATACAAACTCTGAACATCTGCCGCCAGTGCAAAAATACGAGGTTTATAACTGTCATTCCATGTACCGAAAGGCACCTCTCAAATCACTATGGTCCATTCTCCCAGTCCTGAAAACAGGGGCCCATGATTCAATACGTTCAGGACTGCATCAATTCTAAGAATAAAAGATGACAAGAAAAAATGTGTCCTGAACTATAAAATATTACCAGAAAACTATTTAATTGTTTTATTATTTTGTTGCCATTTATTCCCCAAAACAAGCAAACACATTCCAAATTGTCCCTAACTAAGTGTGACTCCTCTGCCTGGAGCACAGCTAGGTACAGGGTGGTCCTCAGCTGCAGCCACTAGTCAGCCACAGCAGCTACAGACAACTCTGCAGCTGCAAAGTTCTGCTCCCTGCATTCCCTGTGCTGCATCCTGGGGGGAGGGAGTCCTGGCGGCAGAGTTCAGACGTGTACATAAGCATATGCAGGCCTCGCACACCACTCACCTAAAGCCACACTTTGCACTCCAGCAAAATTTTGACACGGCTGCTCCCTGCAGCTCAACAGCAGCCAAATTCTTCTCCTCTGCCTCCTCACCGCCTCCGTAATCACTGTCTCAAGGCAGGATCTGCCTTAAAGAATGGGGGTTTTCTTCCTGCATCTCCACCAAGACTGACTCCCTCTTAAGAACACACAATAAATACCTGGATAATACTTCAGCAGGGGAAGTGAAATCCAAGGCTTGCATAGGGTAGACGCATTCTGTACAACAGACATCACTATTCAGATTCAGATCTGTATTTCAATGAAATATAAAGCTGGGATCCTGAGTTTTGTTCAGTTGTGTTTCTCTTAAGCATCACGACCTAATGTTAACATAGAAAATTAAAGCTATCTTCATAATGTCTCTCCCACTATTTACCGATTCTTCTTTCCTCCTAAACCTCTGGGTAGACCTAACCGGAATTTAATAACCACTGATTGACATTACTTGGTAACATGGTTTCTGATAGAAATTAGAAACTTCTGCTTGAGAAACATCACTAAAGTGTTCTGTGGAATTGTGCCAAGCAACATCAAACTCCTTCCTGCACCTACAGGTGTGAACTTCATTCAATACAAGATTCATGGCAAAATATTGGAAAACAGGCTGGCCTCAAGCAAGAATTCGTATTTTAAAAAAGATTCTTCCAATGTTTTTAAAATCCATTATGCATACAGGCCTCTCTCTCATCCCCCTCACAACAACATTTTGGAGTAGATGCTCTCAAATAAATAAATTTTGGCTTTTAGTCTCAGTTTTCACTTGCATAAAGCAATAAAGGCTTAGGACTAACTTCTAAACTGAGAATCTCTGGTTTGAAAGAAAAGGTGGCTACAGTCACCTAGATTTCCTGCTCAACTGAGATTAATATCCTAGAAAGCACTGACAGTGAGCAGCCTTAAAGAATGCACTGCAGTATGTACCTGGATTTCTCACCACAGCTTCACGTGTGAAACGCGGTACAGGGACAAAGCAGAGTCACATATGCAGGAAAGGCCTGTCCTTTCCAACTATTTAAGGTATGACAGTGAAACTAAAGATGGACCACACACTTTGCAGTTCAACTACGCAAAATACAGCCCCAAACATGGCATGGTTCCAGTAACACAAGAAAACTTTCACTTGCTTCCACATCTCATGCAACGTTACTCAGTCGAACCGCCTTTCCCACTCCATATTCATTAATTATTACTTTCCCTCAAAACATGTTTTTTCTTTTGGGGAACAATTTTCTTAGGCAGATAATAGTCACATTAAATCCACCAGTTCAAAAAGAAGCATTATACCAAACGAGCCATGAAATTCATTTTACTTTTCTGCCACTAGTATGTCAGAAGCTCTGTGCCGCCTCTAATAAACTTCTCCAAATGAGAATGCTGATAACTGAATAACGCGACATTCCTAACAGTGAGAAGGCAGAAAACAATTACATTAAGAAATTAAGGGGGAAGGGGAAAAGCAGGCTGGAGATATCTTGCTTCAAGTAAAATCTTGCTACCTTAGGATTTTACACTCTTAGGGGAAAAGAGGGCTCATAGGCCACGCATCAAGTCTATGCTACTCTTAACGAGACTATCCTGATAATACAGGACAGGACTGAAGTGTGCCCCAAGCAGTATATCACCACCTGAAGGGCCAGAAAAATTAGCATAAAGAAGTGAAAATGATAAAGGTACTTGTTTAAGATGCTTCAGCAATATTCTCACTCAACAGGTTTGCTTGCAAGTTTGCAAGAAAAAAATGCATTCATACTGAAAAAATCTGTAACAAAAGGAATCTACTGCTGTCATGGAACGCAAAATTCCAAGTTGAGTACTTCTCATCTTTTTGGTCACAGATACCCTCTTTTCCTTCATATTCTCTTTTATACCAGCAAAAACAGAAAAGCAAACCTAAAGAAGAAAAAAAGAAAAAAATAACAAGTCCGCCACAGAGTGTAAGAGAAAATATCGAAAGTAAAACCAGAACAAAAACAAAAAAAACCTTTGAGAACAAATGGAACTAAATCAAAATAGGTATTTTCAGCTGGTTGATTTTTTCCATTGCCATTTCCTGTTTTTCAATCAGCTCTAATCCTTGGCTGGAGAATTCAATGGAACTGTATCAATTTATATTT
The DNA here is from genome assembly GCF_023634085.1 of Falco cherrug. Lineage (NCBI taxonomy): Eukaryota > Metazoa > Chordata > Aves > Falconiformes > Falconidae > Falco > Falco cherrug. The sequence continues at coordinate 35,754,860 of NC_073706.1, read as the reverse complement.
GCTAAGGATTTGGCGCATCATATTAAGTATTTCCCAGTGTGATCATCTCTCTAAGTTAAGTAATTAAAACATTTCATGCAAATAGGGACAGAATCTGTATTTCAGTTTCTTGACTGATCCCAGCACAGCCAAAAGGGCTCCAATTTTCTCACATGAGATGAACTGGAACATTTATTTGCACCCTGAGAGTTATAATGCCATACCCATGGTGCCTAGATACTTTTGTACACTACATATGCCCCCTCAAAATACAAGGGGAAGCACTAATAATTCATAACTGTGTCTACTTTTATAAAGTCATATAAACATCTAATTAAGCAGCCCTCTTCCTCTTGTCTAAGACATTGCAGATTATAGAGTCCAAGAGTCCAGACTAAATCTGTCCAGTATAACCAGATACAAACTTTCCTCCATTAGGGTTCATTTTTACCTGTCTGATACCTAAAAAGCAATGTCCACTGCAGAAAAGGAATTACAACCGCACAAGAGGTGATACGGCTGGTACCTTGATTACTATCAGTCAGCTGTGATTAACTGAAGCACTCTGAGTTGAACTTCACTGGAAAAAGAAACAGAGTGGGGGAGGCAAATCCATGTGTCCAATTTTCATTCTATTTTTACTTGCTTTGACTCTGTCTTGAGTGTCACAAAAGCTACGTGAAGAAAGTTTTAAATTTAAGACCACTGGACATACACATGCATTCTCACCTAGAATAGAAATTTTGTCTCTTCGTCAAATTTGTTAACAAATTACGAAGGGAATATCCATCGCAGATTGTTTTTCTTAGTTTACTCTGTGAAACAGAGTTTGCCAAGCCTTGCCTTGATAAAAGAGAGCCCGCACTTTGGCTCTGAAAAAAGAGGGTGGAGAATTATTTAAAAGGCAGATTAGTAGAACACCATTTTGCATTTCATTCTAAGCCACAGGAACCAACAGAATTATCTTCTTTTTTTGATAAGTGCAGCCTTGGATCCAACCCTTTATGAGATGGATCTTTAATGAACATTATATATTCAGTCTTTGTTGTTAGAATCCAATCTTGCTTTCTTCTCCTACCCATCAGAAATGTAGGCTTCTACAAAAAAAAAAACCAGGAAACCAAGGAAATTACAACAACGAGATGGACAAAGCTCCCTCTAAATATTACTGAAAGGATGCAGAACAAACCAGTAAGGAGAGTAAAGAAAATCATCATAAAAATGACAGGGATTGAAGAAAAATTAAAGAGTCTGAAATTTTTCTTAGGAAAGAAAAATATCTGCATCTGACAACAAATTAACAAATATCTTTACTTCAGTTCATGCTGGTGGCAATTTATTTTCCCAGTGTGTCCCCGAGGCTTTAATAACTTGATGTCTCAAAAGTTGGGTTTTTTTGTACCATATGTGTCACAGCAAACTCTGGCAAACTGTTTGACCACAGGAAACTTGTAAAACATCAGCACATTCAGAAGCACAAAAGAAGGTGGAGAAAATAACTTTTACAAACTCAGTCAAGGATTACAAATTACAGAACAGTAAAGATGGAAGAATGCGTTCCCCGCTCCAATATGTGGAAAAAAAGACCATCAGGTGACTCAAAGCAACATCTCCAGTCTGGAGAACTCTGACCTCTCGCTGTTAAGGTAAGAATTTTGAGGCCAGAAAGAAATATTCCAATTACCTCACCCAACTGCCTGCATAACAAGCCTGCAAACTGTGGTCGAGACTAGAGACCACAGAATTTAAAGGATATCCGCCTTAATTTATGAGGGGGGAAACACCTCCTTATCAATTTGTACCACTGACAAAATATCATAACTGTATGAAGAAATAGAAATAAAAACCGCACCTTATTCCTAGTTCACACTTGTCTGACTGACTAAAGATAACCAACACACCCATCCCAGCCACAGCAACTCGTTTATTATAAAAATGTGGTAAAACAGAAACTTTCACCTGAATTCATGTAGATAGCGGTGATTAATACTAAATGAGACCTGAATTCATACTCTAAACAAAAAATAAAATATTGCTTACTTTTTGGGCTAACTTCTAGGAGGAACAGAAAAAGGCTTGAGACCGCTGACACAGGACAAGACAACTCCTGCTCAGTTTACAGCGGGAAGAATTCTGCTGCTGTTGCCCACACTGCAGGGACGTCACTGATGTTCCCAGGGCACGTGGCAGAGCATGCCTCAGCACTCTCCTAGCTGCAGAGCCAGTAACAACTGCCACCCCTCCCAAGCTTGTGACAGTAAAACCTCTGCACTTTGCTTTGAAAAAAATATTTTGAACATTCATCTTCAAGGGAAGGAGGAAAAGCCAAGGCTGACCAAAGATACTGCACACTCCTTTGTCTGCTCCAGTCCATCCAAGGCAAATTGTAGAGATACCCGATTCCAGTTCTGCACGGATCATACTGTGCAGACCTTATGAATGAAATAAGCTCCTAAATGCCTACACAATTTACCAAAGATAGCATTCATTTATTATACTGCTCCTATAGAAACAGACAAATTGGTTGAGTTTTAAATCTACAAAAGGCTCTTTTTGGAAGCTTTGCAACTGAGCTCATTTACATACAGAAATAAATGTTCAGAGTACACAAAAGTAAGACACTGAGTTAAGGCCCCTCTGAAAATCTGGCCGAGCCATGCAATTATACCTCTGATCCATAAACTACGCCATGCTGTTCAACCACTCACCGGTAAAGTCAGTGTAGACACCGAGAGCTAAGCCCAAGGCAGAACAGCAGGACAGAATGTGCCTTTATGCACTCCACATAACCCCAATAGTTTCATAATCTTCCAGCTTTATACAAAGCTGCCAGATCTGGCTGCCAGATCCTTCAGATGCTGGAAACCAAGGCAGTGAAAAGAACAGGCATGTCAGAAGATAGCTGTGAGAGGACACTACCATCACTGCGTATTCTTCTACAGTGGAAAGCAAATTAGGAGACAGATAGAGAGGGATATGAAGGAAAAAGGAACCACGTGAACTACAACTGGGAAGCAGAAAAAAGCATAGCTGTTTTTCAGCAAGGAACAAGAGATTAGCATTCAATGCGCAGCATCAGAAAAGCACTGTATTTTGTGGTGAAAAAAAGAGATTGAGGAGGAGAAGGCTGGATTCATTGGTTTATTCCCATCTTTGTCACTGATACACTTTTATCTCCAGTTTTGATCCCACTGCCCTATGTCATAGCATACCCACCATTAATGGATATGAGGTCTGAATTTCAGGAGCGCTTAGCACTGCAACTCCAGATTCAGGCAACAGGTGCTACAGGTATTCAAATGGTCTGCGGGGGGCAGGTGGAAGAGAAACCAGGTCTCTAATGCTTACCTAACCTTTCTGGGATGTTGCGAGGATTAATTAACTAATGCCTGTAAAACGGTTAGAGATTCTCAGAGAAAATGCTGTAGACGTCAGAACAATAATTTGAATCAAGCATCACATAATCACTGAATGTGTTTTGGGGAAAAGCCCATGCTTGCAAACTACAAAGAAACAGAACGTTGGTAAAAGTAAAGAGGAAAAGAGGACAATCAAATGCTACAGACTTTGTTTCAGCAATGAGAAGAAAAGCTGAGCTATAAAGCTAAAAAGCTGAAAAAGACGAGTTAGCTTATTTAAAAAACTTAAAGACATTCTCCTCAGCTTTTGAAGTCAAAGTTCAGTGAAAATTAGAGGAATAAGACTTCTGGAGGAAAAAGACCTTATTTGCCATCATGGCACACAAGCAAGACAAAAGCAGGACCAAAAGAGATGACAGCAGCACCAGCTGCCCACCATTCCCACCCCCGCCCCCTTCCACACACACCCGCACGCACACGCACACATAGATTGCCATCTTTCACCCGATTAATCCTCTCCCAGGACAGATTAACGCTTATCTGCTCAATATCCATCTGCTTTGTGATTTCAGGAGATTGTAACCAATCCCAAGGCCTTATCAGCGCCTCTACCCCCATAGGCAGATGGGAAAAGATGGAAATCATCGTGTTCTATTAGCGATGGCAGTGACAACAGGCTAACACAGCTGCCTCTTTCCCTTGTTCCCTCATTCAGGCTCCTCAGCACAGGAAGATTGCAGTATGGCAACACAGGCAAAGCCACCTTCTCCCTCTGCTTGTCATTCACATGAATTAATGAGTTTACAGAGAAGAGCAACTGCTAAATGCTCCTTCCAAAACAGGTTTAATACAGGTGCATTTCTGTCTCTGCCCCAGCTCAAAGATCAGAATGGATTACGGAGACAGGAAGCAGAAAGGAAAGCCTCGAACTATTAAGATTTAGGCATTTCAGACATCTGTGGATGTGCAGCACAGAAAGCAGTGAACAGAAGTGCTACAGCAGTATGCTACTCTCTGGTCACCCACTCTTGTCTGTGAAAGGACACAGACCCATCCTCTGGACATCCCTACCTGAAGGTTCCTTTCTCCAGCTCTTCAGGGCTGCATCCACCCTTTAATTCAAAACAATTATAAGCAAAGAGGGAAAACAATACGTCAGGTTGCCCAGTTTATTTGCAAAGGAAACGTGTCTTCAGCTGTACATCCAAATGGAGCTATGGCCTTTACATTCCACAAATGAAAGAAATTGATTTCTGGCCTTCCAAGTTCCTCACCATTTCGTGTTCAGACTCTAGCAAGAGTATGGTAACGATTTGTAAAAATCTAAAGGAGGGAAGTGAAGGGACACAAACGTTTTTAAAGAAACAAAATCACATTAAAAATCTCACTGCTGTTTAAAAATATCTTACACAGTATTGCCTGAACTAATACCCAGCCTCCAATAACCAAAAGATACAGAACAAATGTAAGGGTGAAAGAAAATACTCTTTTTCCCTCATTTACTTTTACTTCACTGTTAGAAGTTCTCCTGGTAGTATGTGTTCTTCCCATGTTTCTCTTTATTCACGGGAGCCCACACCAGTACCTGAAACTAGAATTCCATTAAAACATGTAGTTAGGCAAGATAAATCCCACTCTAGAATGAATAAAGTGATTTAAGCATTCAAGTAAAATTACACAACCTGATCAGATTTGGAATACTGAGTACTTTCATCAAACTGCTCACAATCCACAGACAAAGCAACGATTCTTGATGTGCTAACGCAACAAGCAAATTCGTACTGAATATTGTTTGGCTGCCCACTGGCAACTAATTAACAGAAATATATATAATCCCAGAGCACAAACATGGCAATATTTAAAACCTACATAAATATATTCTTAATCAGTGAACAAAGATCTCAAATCCAGTAGGATGTGTAAGCCTGAAGTCATACCTGGCACCTCTCCTTGGAAACAGGACAAGTTTTCTAATTCAAAGAAGTGGTTAAGCAAACCACTACAGAGACAAAACATGTATTTCTACAGGATCTATCTGAGCAAATCCCAAAGCACTTTTCAAAAGCTTAATATAAGACTGGTTTTTTCTACCATCGAAATGTAGCGTCTTTTATGCTGAAATGTGATAGCTCTTTACTAAAATGGGGCAACAGTACAAAACTGCTTAAGACACAGAGTCAAAGACATAGTAAGTAGATGCGGAGAAGAAACTAACAGAGAAAACCGTGATTTCCCAACCTGGAATTCTGCCCAGAAAACCAGGTCTAAAATCTCTTTCATTAAATGAGTTGATGGGCTCTTTAATAACTCCAAGTGGGTGAGACAAAACACACAAAAACTCGGTGGTAAATGTGCTATTTGAATAAACAACAACAAAACCAAACAAAAAGAACATAACAGGCACTGTACATAAAGCAAACATGCACTGTCTGAAGAAGCAAGAGAGAGCATAAGAATATATTACATTATTTCTAAAAATGTCTTCTGGACACATAGAGAAAAGCTCTTTTCCCAAAAGGTCACCTGCATTCTGCACCCAAACAGCAAAGCCCACAAAATATAGGAAACATAATGTTTTTAATAATGTAGAAGGTCACAGTATAACAGGTCAACAATCCATTAACTCTCCTGTGACAGTCTATTGTTCCAGCACCTTATGAACTGAGGCAGTAGCTGGCTGAAACAGTGTAATAGGGTATGATATTGATCTTATACTGTTCTTCTAATAAATATGGACTCCTTGCCATTGCTAGGGTAATGGAGTGCCTTACAATCTTTATTATAATTATGTTCATAATAAACATGAAATAGTATTTACTCACTCTTTCACAGATGAGGAATGAGGAGTTTTAGGCAGCTGAATCTCACTGTTTTCCATGGCTGACAGATACTTAAATGTCTTTCAAGGTCTGAGATTTTGTGAATAAGAGAAAAAGAAGAAAAAAAAAAAAAAAGGGAAAAAAATATCACAAAATGGATCTGCTGGAGACCAGGGCATGCGGATCCCATCCACGGGCACAGCTCTCACCTGCTTCCTAACAGTCAGTGCAGACTGAGAGTGAAGTACATACACTATCTCCTCCTTCGTAACCACAGATAGATACAAGGAGCAAAAGGATGACCACTAAGGAAATGAAAAGTAAGTTCAAAGACCTCTCTGGAATCCTGTGTTGTGGGTAATCTTTTTCAGAAAAGTCACAAAGGAAGGAATCCTATGAAATCTAGTCTCAGGGTGTCTGTAACCTCATGTGACATGGTATATAAAGGGAGGAAGAGGGAGGTATAAATTATTCACCATGGAAGAGAACCAAGCTAGACATCGCCTATGTGTCTAGAAAGAACTAACCCTAATTCCATGATTCTATCCTAATTCTGTAATTCTGAGAAAGACTCTAGATCCTTTGTATGAATAAAAAAGCTGTGCACAAGGCTTGTCTTGATTTAGAAAAAAAACCTCTTGGCTTTTTTGTGAGTGCTGCCCAGCTTCTGTTCCAAGACGAAAAGGTGCTGCTCCTTAAAACACCAGCCTAAAAAATAAAGTACAGCTCTAATGCCAGCTACGAGACTTAGTATTCCTGCCTAACATCATCTCTCTATCACAGAGAAGGAAAACAAAGTCTCATGGTGAGGCACTGCTGCTCTCTGAAGCACAGAGGACATCCTCTACAACATAATCACTAGGTAAGCCTCCTCACTATTAACATTCCACAGTTCCCCACTTCAAAGCTTGTAAAACAACCGTAAATATTGAGTAAACATATTAATACCTTTTTAAAAACAGTCTGGAAAAAGCTGTGATTTCGTAGAATGCAAGAGGAATGATGAAAGTAGCTTTTGCCACCTATCTTTAAATGACATTTTAAAAAAAGAAGATTGAGCTGAAAGATGAAAGCTACTCATCTAGAGGTCAGTGTTCTCAGCTGCAATGCTCAGTGCTGGCCAGCATATCCCACAGCTTTAAGGAAACATCCCAGCCTTTCCCTAGTCTCTCACTTTCTGATGCAATGCTCATTTCAGGCACTTGCAGGTTATGATCAAGTTGTGTCACGTTATGATCAGTTTATGTCAGGCTGACAAGTAAATATCTGACTGCTTTTGCCTACTATCTCACTGGTAAACAAATGTACTATTTTTTTCCCCCACCTTACAGTCAAGATTTAGTTATGAAGAATTATCAGCATATCTGCTCTACATAGGCCAACACCTTTAACATCATCTGCCCGGTTTTTTGTTTCTTTGCTTGATTTTTTTGTTAGTTTGAAATTTTCTGAAAAATAGTTGATGGATTTTTTTTACCCTACTTCACTGGAAACAGTTCCACAGTTCTGTCAATGGTCTCACTAAGAGCCATTCTGCATGATCTAACATGGTTCTTTTCTAATACTACCTTGCCTTTTTGTTTGCTTCATGTGGAAAGACCTGCAAGGTACAGATTCAGATGCTCCAATTCAGTATGGGCAAGCAGAGAGTGTTTTGGATTACACCATGTCTAGAAAATAATCCTATGGTGAAATCTATTTCACACCTTCAGTGAGCGCTTTCCATTTGCTTCTCACACTGTATGCTCTCCTCGCGCTGTTAATTGACTGCGCTCAGACAATACTCATGTAGCACAATATGGCTGACACAATGAAGTTCTTGGTTACAACTTTCAGAATCTGCATGACGCATCTGGAACAGAAATTTCAAACCTCCCCAGTGTGCTTCAGACTCTCTGGAGAACCTTGTAAAGACAGTGGTCAGTGCTCCAGGGAAGCAGTGACTTGCATTATGATCACGCCTGCCTTCTGCAAGAGTGTTTTTCCTTCTTCTTTTTACCTCCAGCTGCATCTTCAGTCATCTAAATTGACATATTCTTCCTCAATGATATTTTACCCAAGCCATGCAGTAACTATCATTCCACAAATACCTGACAGCTGGCAATAGTTAATCCATGCCTTCTTATCAAGCCTCCACCTATTCTGCATCTTTCATCTCCCTTCCTCGCTCTTTCTTTCTTCCATCTTGGGTAGCACAGCTCAGTAAGAGTACAGCTAGCTATCACACACAGGGTTCTTCCCCTCTCTTTGTCCCCTTATTGAGCACCTCAAAAGGTAACTAGCCCAACAAAGACTTCTAACTTCAGTAACTGCAAACACTGACGTTGCTCACGTATGTCTGTTGCCTCAACTCCTACCTTTAGTCTATCGTCTCCTCACAGCCTTTATCCATCACAGTCAAACTACCACCTCTTTACACAGCTAGTAACACTACACACAAGCAACAGCTCTCTTTATTCTCATTTTCAGTTCACAACCATGCAAGATGTACAGCCTGGTGCACTGCAGGATTTGTCAAGTCTTCCTGGTCACAAGAGTGTCCTGATTACAGATTGTACAAACTGGGCACCTGTCAAATTGCCGCAGCCATCAGATTAAGACTCTCTTGTTTTCCAAGAAGCAAAGAAGATTTTTCAGATGTCAAACATTATATACTTAAATGGTAAGTCAAGGTATTTTAGGTCTTTTCCTCTACTAGATACTATACTGAGCATTATTTGGTGGCTTTGTCTACTGGGATCCCTACTCTTGCTGATTTCACACTGGTTTTTTGGCATAGAAACCGAGCTATAGGCATTGGTCCATATTTCCTACTCTCTCTGAGAACGGTTTGTGCTTTTCCATCTGCTCGTCTGACTGGATGGATGTCTAGGAATAGTGATGGTTCCGACTCCTTTGCCCACATCCTACATATTTTAAGGTTTCACTGGGGAGAAACGATGCCATTTTGCACTATTTGTTTCACAAAAAGCTGCATCAAAGATAGGGTCAAAAATGGGAACGCAGCAGCTGGCTAGTCTCTTCAGGAGTTTGGCTGTACTATTTTCTCCCTTGTCTCAGAAAGTGCTGAATGTAGATTTTTACTTCAACAGGGGAGGATCTGATAATCCCCTGGTGGGCGATACCATCTGGCTGCTCAGGGACACATCCTTACATCAGAGATACACAGAACAGTATGATACACAACGAGTTCTGGGCTCCACGGAGCCCTCACCACTGGGCATCCACCCCATGGGGAGTGGCCACACTTATAGTCACTGCACACTTATAGTCACTGCTTTATCTTCTGGTAGCAAAATAATTTACAGAATTTCAGTCTGTTCCTGTTCACTGAAGTCAACGGGGTGGTAGTGACAGAGTATTGTCACTACAATTGAAGTATGGACTAGCTAATTTCTAGACTGATGCAGAATTGGGCCCCAAACTGCAAATCCTTGAGGGGTCTTTTTGGAGAATTGCTATTCTAATATAGTTCATGGAGTGAGGAGGTGGAGCTTGGAAGAGAGGCCCAGAAAAGAGGTGAGGGCAAGGAAGGAGAAAGGAGGTTAACATTCTGCAATGACAGCTATTAAATCTTACTTCCCGAATAGACATTTTCAAGTGTATGTTTAATTGATATTCTTACATGCCTCTGGCTAAAGCACTTACTACTTCACTCCATTAGGACTCCTGGTTTACAGCTTTACACTGTATAGGAAGATAAAACAGGTAGAATTCAGAATAATGGAATAAATCATTCCTGCCCTCCTACCTTTCCTCCTGTCTACATGTGACAACACAATTCTTGTTTTTCTGTTGCACTCAGTACATCACATGTCACCCTTAGGACATTTGCAGTAACTTTTGGAGAGGAGAAGTAAACTTTCCTTTACCACGGAGCACAGAGATACAATGTTGTTTAGCTCACCCACGGGGAAGAGTAATCAATAAATATATTACAACAAAAATATTCACAAAGGTCTAATCACTAGAACTTCCAAAGTACAAACTGCAGGGAAGTTTGGACCAGTAAAGGCTTTTTACATAGCTGGCAAAAGAGCTGTTTAATAGTGGCCATCCTTGACAGAACCCAACAAGAGTCAAACCTGCATCATAGGAGTCTCTTTGAGCAGTGCCTCAATGAAGCAAGCGGACGGTTGCTCAAAGCTTTGGAGCTGTTAGTGACTTTACTATTTTGGTTACTGCACATTGCAATGAGAAGCTGTAAAAGGGAGAGCCGGTCAGCAGAACCCTAGTAAGCTTCATTTCCCAGGTCAATGGGAAAGGGAACACATCCTGACTGTAAGTAATAGCTACACCCAGCAGCCTTTCCAAGCCCTTTGTAGGAACTAGGGAGTCCAAATCAAGGATTTCTGTTTCAGTGGTCTTCTGTGACGTTAAATGTGAACAAAGTAGCAAAAGCCTAACTTTTCTCATTGCTTATCTGAGGCAGAGATAAGTAGCTTTTCCAGCTCTTCTAAGACAACTTCAATTCTGCATTTCTTGTTTTCCTATTTGCTATTTTAATGTTTTAAAAGCAATTACTGGATACACACATGTAATTGGACAGCTACAATGCATGTGCCTATAATGAATGTGCCAAAAAAAAAAAAAAAAAAAAAAAAAAGAAGTGTTGCCTGAATGACCTTGAGATCTACCAGTCAGCAAGTCCTCTCCATCAGACTCACACCAGACAACCTCCCCTAAACCCACAGGAGCTGCAAGCAAGAGGGTTTCTGCATCTCACAGGACAGGAATGTGAAAAAGCCAAAGTTTTTTTAAACTGCTCCAAAAAGGAACTGTTTGCTTATTTATTTATCTGTGTACCTTTTGGACAAATACTGTTGCTCAAGGCTTCTGATTTTTTGTAAATAATAAAGAGACATTTGCTATAACCTTCCTTCTTGAAACAAATGTTTTCTAATTATATACACAATGCACAGGCAGAAAAGGCAAGTGGAGAAGAGAGAAAAGATGCAGTAACTTTTCACACTGCTAAGGTCATGGCAACCTTGAACGCTCCACTAAGGAAAGAAATGGCATCCTTTCTTTAAGAGCCTTATACATATCACAAGGGTCTACTTGCAGTTAACTCTCTGAAAGTCTTCTGTCACCCAGTACCAGCCACTACAGTGCAGCACATGTGCAACACAGGATTTGCACAAGAGAAGGGAACACAGCGAAGGAGGGGTGACATGAGGAACAAACGTACAAGTGATTTTCAAAATGTGCTCAGTAGCAATGAACTTCACTGACATACCTCCAGCTCGAAGTCTGGAAAGCCCCAGCCCCTGCTGCTATGATCTGTGCTGCCTGTACGAAAACGAAGCCAGGGCTTGATGCTGCAGACCCATGGGAAGCTAAGTGCTACTGTGTAAAATTGCTTTGCAATGCACGTGTCCTGCTCAAAGCCGACTCTGCTCCCTGCACCTTGAGCATCAGAAGGGATTTAATTTCCCTGCAAGGGCCCATGAGAAATGAACAATACAATGTGCACAGTGGGCATAATCCTTGACTCTTGTTGACGCCACACAGAAATCCATTCTGTCTTCTTCTAATCCTTGCGCACAGCCGAAGCTTGCATGATGAAGCTGAAGGGACAGGAGCTATTTATAGCCTTTAATTTCATCCTGCATCAGTGGATTTTCAGGCAAAGGAAACAGAGCTTTTAGCTTGTTTCCCTTTTTAACCTGTTCAGTGCTCACAGCTTGGAGAAGTCAAGTTAGTTTTATTTCAGAGTCATTTAGCCGTTTCAAGGATATAAGTATCCAAAAATAGGTTGAAAATGCTAAGTGGGTTCGAACCCGCTTTTAGTCGCAGCTCAGGAGCAATGCGGGGTTTCCCACTGCTGCCCCTACAGTTCTGTAGATGTAGAAACAAGGGAATATACAAAGCAACTACGTTAGCTCGATTTCAAGGGCTACGCGGGCACGCAAACAGAAGGGCGCCGCTAGCCCCTCTCTCTACCCTGCTTGGTCCCCGATTCCCATTTGCTGGTTTGTTTTCCGTCTTGCTCCTTGTACCTGTAAAGTCTCCTGCTCCACTGGCACCCTTTTTAACGTGGTCACACCATTACAGCAGCTGAGTTTCGCGCAGGTACACAAAGCAGGGAGCTGCCTGCATGAGATAGTAGACCTCCAGAGAGCAGCAGCCTCTTAAATCCCCTAATCCACAAAGCACGCAACACTGGCCTCTTGCAAACAGACCTGAGTGAAGAACTCAGAACAACTAAGACATTTCATGAAGTCCACGCTCGCTGTCTGCGTCCTGTAATTTTTACAAGCTTATTGCCTATTCAGTGTTTTTCCTCATTATTTTTGTTGCCTGTGATTTGACATTCCAAATCCAGGATGTGATCTATTTTGCTTTGTTAGGCACGACTGATTCAGACACAAGGAATCTTTTTTTTTTTTTTCTTCCCATGTGCAGGAGAATAAATTTTGTGAGCATATTTCTGCTAAAAAGCTGTTGCTGAACTGGAATTTGTTTCATCTTTGTCTACAAGCACCCATTCTACTACAATAGCCTAACATGCCTTTGTAAAGCATATGCAAAAAACCCCCACCTTGATTATATTAAAAGGCAAGAAGAAATTCTAATAAACATTCAGGAAAACATCAATAATTTGAAACCAGGCAGCAAGAAACTAAAACACACACCAGGGATAAATTTTTTTTTTTTAAAAAGGCAGAAATACAGGTGATAAAATCACGTGGTTAAACTGACTAACATGTTAATATAGCCACTTCAGTTAATACTTCTATACATAAGAAGTGTATCTATCCCAACGATCACTCTACATGGTCATCGCTGCTTGGCTACTTCATGCAGTCGATCTGGAAGCAGGGTTAGCACAGGGGTGACGGATAACTGTCCGAGTTTAAGGAGTACACTTTGAAATGTACGAAAGTACAATGACATGCAAATGGTTTAGCTGAACTATTTACGTAATGAATGGAAATCCCAAAGTAGCACTGTGCTAATGCATGGGAAAGCAAACAAACAAATAAATCAGTAACAAAATCCAAATCATAAGGCAAACCCAGGCAGTACAAATCCCTTTAGCAGAAGACTAGCAGCACACCACCACGAGTGACATGCAGAAAGCCAGAAAATCAGAGGTGGGCAATGGGTGTGCAGCAAACTAGATGTACTTTTGCACTAGCTAGAAGAGTGGTGCTTTTCTAAAATCCCCAGAAAACCTGGAGACCAGTCTTTGGGACCTCACGTCCCACACTGAAAAAAATTCCAAAGCTTTGTTGTGGCTTCCTTTTTATTTTTTTCCAGCCAAGAGCATGGGAAGCAATTCTAATGTCTGAAAAATACCAATACATCCTTTCTTTTTTTCCTCTTTCTCCATTTGGACTTCTCCTCTCCTTGATCTCCTCTTCATTTTTGAAGAGACTCCGTGCCAGTCATATTTTAATTTTAAAATTAAACTTACTAATCAAATGACTGAGGGTATAAAGCACTGCAGCTCCACTTAAGCCCACAAAACTTTACCTATTTGAATCAAAGTATGTTATTCCTTTTCTTTTTTTCCCACCCTTTGCTAAGTTTTGAATCAAATCTCTTTTACTAAAGGTTATAAATTCGCCCTTATTTCCTACCCAAATGTTAATATTCGCCCTGGGTTAAGATTTTTAAATCACTTTAAGAAAACTAAGCAGACTATGGCCATTCCCTTCAATAACAACCAATACCTTAGTCCCTCAGGAGCTTAAAAAACCCCATAGGTAGTCAAATCTTTCTCTCAATGACACTGGTAAAGAAGTGGAGTTATTCAGAGGGGTTCTGCAGATATGTCACTGATGAAAGTGAGTTCAGATTTAATTTCCGGAGAGCAACATGTACAATATACCTTTCCTGACCTGCAACATTTGAGTATGTATTGATCAGATTAAACTACTGGATTGGAAATATGAGAGGATTTTGAAGAGAGATACATGCGTACATGCACATATAAAAATAAAGCTATATAAAAAATAATCACCTTTACAGTTACTATACTATGCTATATAAATGGACAGCACTTCCCCAGCAAACAGCAACATACCTCAACGTAGCTGTTCTGATGTTTAGTTAACTTGGAACATACAGTATAAAAGAAATCTTACGGATCGCTCCTCCACCCAACCCAAATGTGGACTGCTGTGAGTCCTACATACTCCTCATCACCTGGCCCTCAAAGAGACCATTTATTTATCCACTGAATAAACAAAGCAAGGAGCCCGATGAATCTGTGGGAGAAAACTTGTTCTAATACAGAAGAAAGCCTGGAGGGATGAATTCGTTTGGGGAGGAGAGGGCAGCGTGATCAATACACACATATATAGACTCCATGACCAAACTTGCAAAAATAAATAAAAAAACCAATTTTATATGAGCTTCTGGTCTGAGTCTGTTGTCAACTCTTCTATGAAAGAACCAATAAAATTTAGATAAAGGCTTAGGCTTTAATAAAGAATGTTCTCTCTCCTCATCTACCTGCCCTATTAATCTAGCCTCTTCCCTCCTGCCAGATCTCCTAAGAGGTCATAATCTTCTAGCTGTGACATCAGTGTCTGTTGCTGTGGGGAATGGTTGGCAATATCACTAATACTGGATTATAATCAGCATGCTGCAGTGTATGCCAAAGCAAGCACACAGATGTGGGGAATGATTTTGAGCTCCATCTAAATGCTTACTTCTATTCAAGCTCCCCACTGGAGTAATAGACCACACAGGGCTGTGGAACAGCTCTGCAGGGAGACGGTGCCTCCCCACAGGACTAGCCATCCCACCAGCACCAATTCCACATGCACAGTTGAAATCCTGCATGGTTTCTCCATCCAGTCTCTTCTCAGAAGCAAGCTGGGAAGGCTGTCCTTGTTGCAAGCCCTCCTGAAGGTCTGTTCCAAGTCTCTGCCTGACCTCTCTTCATCATTATCTTTATTTTCCTATCCAATATATGCATACCTGAAAATAGATGGATGCCATCAAAGCCACTGCTTCCTTATTTATTTAACAGACTATGCCCATAGCTTTACTGACACATTTATAGAACAAGATATTGAGAGGGAACAGAATAGTTTTCTGACAGAGAACAAACCCACTGAGTTCAGTATCCAAAACTGAACAGCCTGGCAGATCCAGCCTGAAGATTTTACATAAAACTGGGGTAAACCTCAGCAACACCTTGTCCCTTCACCACACAAAAGCTAATTCAAGCTCTGCCAGCATAACCCTTCTCAATGCATTGCATCTCTGACATGAACACATCACCTACGTCTGCAACAGAAGCCACTTGAATTCAAACCTTCCTGCCAAGGACAAAAACCATACGAATGTGACAAGTTTCACTATGGGATCTCAGATTGTACATACAACTGACAAACAGGAAAAGCATATTCCAGTTTCAGAAGTATAAACAGCACATCATTTATGCTTTGGAAACTACCCCTAAAACTAAAATGCACTTTCAAAAATCATTCAGTGGTCAACCTTTAATAGATCTAGTTATTGCCACTGCAATTCTCTCTCCACTTCCAACAGAATTTTTTTTTTTAAAGTAATTTTAGGCATACATAAAGCAATAACAAGAATCACCCCAAAAGAAATTTCCTGCTCTTGTCCACAGTCCTTCAAGGAATATTCTCCTTGCCAGGTATTCATTTATACAGTTGGTTATAAATGAGTAATGATAGTAACACAAGATACATTTGGGACACTACAGACCAAATCTTCATTAAGTAGAGAAACACAAGTAGGCAAAATGAAGAGCAAATTCCTGCACATTCCGCGGTTCCAAACGGCTTCACAATCTACACTCCGAGATGCTGTCTTTCTGTCTGTTACTGTAAACCTTTCCAACATAATGAATAATTAAAAGCAGCTAGATTACATGGTATATCACATTAATGACCAGAAAACAGGGGTTTATATCATCTGTCCATTTCTCTCTTTTATTACCTGTAGCATTGTTGACCCCGGTCACCTCCTGAACATTACTCCCATTTAACCTGCTCTCTGCAGCTTGGAGCCAAAGGGACTAATGACACACAGCTTAAACCAGAAGTCATCAGCAATGCCAGCAGCGCTCTCCAGTTAGAAGCTGCAGCAATACTGCTTTGTAACTGCACCTTCTCCAGCGACTACATGGGGTCTGAAAAACGTATTTCTCAGGGTTTTTTTTACCAACAGCATGCTCCTTGGCACAGATCAAGGATGGGAAAACTTAATCCCAAATGTAACACATCTCACCAGCTTGGGGAAGTGTGGTCAGAACAAAAACTTGCTTTGCAACTCTGCACACAACCAACATTCACTGCGATCTGTCTTTATCTTCTTTTCAGAAGATACTCACTGAAGAACAGCATCAGCCCTCACAGAGTTACCAGAGAAGAATGAAGGAAAAAAATTTAAAAATGGAGAGACTTTCAGTGGTAGGGCAAGTTTGAACTTACATTTGCTGTGGAGTAGTATGCATGGTATTCACAGTAAAGAATTCAGCCTAAAGTCACTTAAGCCTCCAATTAGTTTGTGTGGTATCCAAGTATGATGCCAATAAGAGAGTAATATGTTGTCAAGAGGAAAATTATCAAGACAATTGGCTCAAAAATTATTTAAGGGAAATAATTTTTCTCTAAAAACTAACTTTATCTAAGTTACCTAAAAATAACTTAGATTATCTTATATATTATAATAACTTATAATAAAAGTTATCTAAAAACTATATCTAAAAAATAACTTTTTTCCTCTAAAAAAGTATCTGTCTTGTTTCTAGCGCATGCCAGCCTTTCTTCGAAGGCCTGTTCCCCATTTTCTCTGGCTGTATACCAAGAATAGCCAAAAATATCACAGACTGTAATTTCAACTATTTACAGCATAGCCAATCGCACAAAAACACATGTGTATCCTGCACATCTGCCACCATCCTGCAGGCAAAAGGGGGGGGGGGGGGGGGGCAGGATGGAGGATCCAAGACATGCAACAAGATTTCCAGCATGTGAGTTGCAGTGATGTATTTGCAACACAGCACATCATGGCTACAAGCAGCCCTAGAGGGGCACAAGCAGATGGCTTGATATTATTCTCCAGACCTTGGATTGCCAAGTGGTAATAGGGTTGTAAATCATTGCTGTAAAAAATCAGAGACTGGAAGTGTAAAAGCGTGGTATTATTTCTCTGTCAAAATGTGCATAGTGTATCTATACCACTATCAACTGTATAAATATTTTCTTCTTCAAGAAGTTCTTTATCTAATGTTTTGGCTCCGCAACAGACCAGCCTCCAGTAGTCAAGAGAAGTAGTACTTGGCTGCAGATATTAGTCAGAAGTACAAGCCACACTTCAGAAAGAAGAGACTGGAGATGGATTGAAATTCTGTAAATGTTGAATGAAACAGTTCAAGATCACCTCACATCTCAAACTATCACAATCCTATGAGATACTCTCCTATGAAATACCATAGAGGAAACGGTACTTTCTCTCTGCTTCTCGAAACAATGAAATCTCTGCCTAACCCCTAAAATCTTCACTGCTTATACAACAGTCCAGGCTATAACTCACTCCAGACTTCCACCACTGCCAACTACACTTTGCTAGCTTGTCTTTGCCCACTCCAAAGACCAATGAAGTCAGTAAAACACTATTTAGTGAGACCAACTGCTGTGGGTCAGGATTTGTAGATTCCACAGAAGCTATACTTAAGCTCAGATCTGGTATTTTCAATTTTCCCCCAGATTAATTCAGACCACTGAATCTGAGAGGTTTTAGATAATACTGCTGTCAGTCTGGGGGGGTGGGGGGAAGGGAGAGGACCCAGCACTGAATAATTATGCTTAATTACCCTACTAAAAGATTAATTATTCCATCTCTATCTTGTTATAAAACAGAGGATAGAATGCAAAAGGATTGATTTCAATAGGTGCTGCTGGCAATATTTCACAATTGAAAATTCAAAACTATAGAAACAATTTTTTTTCCATGTAGGATATGTAAAAAAGTGAACATGATAAATTCTAATATGTGGGACAATGAAGAACCTAAAAATAGAACTTGATCACAAACTGAGCAAACTTTTGATGTGGCGAGGGGAGAGAAAACACTACCTCTACACAGCTAGAAAGATGACGATATTATTCAACACAGGAAAAAATGGGGCCCAAATTCAGAGTTTCTGTAACTGTTGATATATCTTTATCCAAAAGATATATTACCTTTCCTTTTTACTCCCACTTCCTTGCCAAGAAGTATAAATATCACCTTCATTTCCTTCTCTGTCTACACAAGGCCAGGGAGCTTTACACCCTTCTTCCTGGGATGCCTCCACAACATGCCTGTTCAGCACACTGCCACACAGAGACCATCGATCTCTGCAGTGGCACTGAAGTCAGAGGACCAGAAGCAGAAGTCCTAGTGTTGCAAGAAGGTACCCAGCGTTGCAAGAAGGTACTACGGGCTGACAACAGCCCTATAAGAAAGAGCTGGTGAAGACTGCTCAACTAGAGGAACATAACTAGGCAGGAAAAGTATCTGAAAATATGATTATGGAAGGAGTTAGAAAATCATTCCTTAAAAGAATTTTGGGAAAGAATGATGCAAAACAAGAATGCATACTGTTTTGGTGGCAATAAATTCAAAGGAAAGAGACTAATAAACAATTCAGTCAGCATCCAACTTGGCTCCAGGTTAGCCCAACAAAGGACGAGATTGCCTGTATTTCAGTATGGGTATTGTAACAAGCTTTAAGCATGAGCCCATCAAAAAGTGCTTGAATGCCTCCAAAGAACAGAAAATGCTAATGCTAAAAGGCCAAACAAAAAGCTTCTGCTAGCCAGTACTTAAATCTGTTTCTTAATCTCTCCTTAATAGCAAATTGGGTTTTGGAATTCTAGTAACTTAGACTCACCAAGATTTAAAATACTAGCCTCGAACGAAAGACGTCTGAAGATATTCTTTGCTATTAAATCTACAAATAGAGTAAGAATTTAGCCTAGTTTTTAATTCTCATTGATATGCCAAAGAGGACAAAGTATTCCTGCATCCCTAACTGGTACAGACACCAAAATCTCCAGTCAGTACATAGCCACTTCATTAGCACATTCAGCTTAGGAGTTAGGAACAATTGCTTACTTGAATTTTACCTGGCTTAGTCCTCATCTTTTTCAGAAAAGCTAGCAATTAAATGATTAACCTAAACTAAATGCATATATCCTTTTGCATTATAAAGTCATAGGAAAGATGAAGAGACCCCTTCAGAAGAAAACGTAGGAATCACTGACATTTAGAATCACCAGCACCATGTTTCACTGCAATCAATGTAAGCATGAATCTCGGAGAATTATTCGATGAATCAATAAGTGAACAGATGGATACATCTTCTCGATAACACATTCAGGGCCTCCATAACAATAGAGCACCCTGGATTTTCAGTTTAGTAAACAAAGGGAACAGGCAAAACAAGAGTTGTAGGTAAGGGTGAGTTCAGGTTAGGAGTGAAAGGCAAATACAGATTTATCTCACAGTCACAAACAAAAAGCTCAGACCTGACTTAAACCTTCTCATTCTTGCATGGATGACATTGTCATATTAAACAATAGCCAAGTGTATCATGTTGCACATGGAATTTGGCCTACCCAATTGCATTAAATTTCTGATTCAGAACATTTAAGATTAGATTTATAATCCATCCTAAACAGGCTACAGAAACCCCATCAAAGTAAACCCAGAGGCTTTGACACAGCTCTACTAATAGGAGCACAACAGCAACAGTAGTTCTGTGTCAGATAACAAATGACATTTTTCAGGAGCGGAGAGGAGAATGAGCGGGCACATCCCTGCTTGCTTGAGCAGACAGGCAGGCACATACACAAAGACACCAATCTATCCTTGTGCCAGCAGTCACAGCTCTGCCTTCCTGTGGAAGCTACACCCACTTACGCTGATTTGCTCTGTAGATACTTTTAGAACCAGATCAACCTGTGCAAATCCACAGAACCTTATTAAAACCCAGTGGAGCACTGCCAATTTGCAGCAG
Organism: Falco cherrug; assembly: GCF_023634085.1. Taxonomy (NCBI): domain Eukaryota; kingdom Metazoa; phylum Chordata; class Aves; order Falconiformes; family Falconidae; genus Falco; species Falco cherrug. Next base: position 35,734,704 of record NC_073706.1, on the reverse strand, counting down.
AGGAGAATCTGAATCTTGCTGTACTTTTGGAGCCTGTTTGACTGAAGGGTTTTACGAGGGAGGGAATTCCTTTTCTTTCATCTTATTTAAATGACCTGCAGTTACTATGGTTACTCTTAAGGCATTTGAAATCCGCCTGCATGATGCAATTGATGAAATGACAAGGCACAAAAATTGATGTTCCTGTGAAACACGCCGTTTACCCAGGACAGAAAACCAAAGGTTGTAAATAGCTGATGCAGAGGATCTCATATTTAGCACATTGGCTCCACCTCAAACACTTTCAGTGCTATCAAATTAGCATTTCCACTGTAGCTCTCTTGGTGACATGGGGCACAAGTGCCTTTGTTTCAACAAAGCCCACTGTGTAAGTTCACTCCACTGAGGCTTTAAGACAATAGAGAAGTGTCATTCAAAGAGCAGGAAACAATGAACTATTATCTCTCTCATTTATCTGGCCTATCTATCGGACAGGGAGCAAGAAAATCTTGGTTTCTTTAACAAATTATGTCATAAACTGCAAAAGAGACAGCAAATACACTCCCTTCTTGTCCTGCTAGGGTTGCATCAGCTGACTGTTAAGGACACTTTCTCTGAGCGTTTGTGCTTGCCCATTTTCCCCTATATGCCATATCAGAATACACACTAACAAAAGCCACGTTAAACTGTAATGAGTTACTGAACAGAATACTGGAATCCAGAAGCAACCACTCATCCCTCTCCAGCACAGCTATTTATACAAACACCAGTGTAGATATATTCAGTCCAATAAAACCTGTTATTTTAAAAATGCAGAAAGTGTTGGTGTAACTTTCTTTTTTTTTCCACATGCATTTTAATTCACTAACCTGCCCCAGGCTGACTACTCAATAACTTACCATTTCTTCTTCATCCTTAGCTTGGTACCATCTGTGACTACGAAACAAGGAAAATGGCAGAGGGAAAAGGAAATGTGTGTTAAATAAAGTCTAAATGAGGGATTCAGATAGTTGTTTTCCATTATTAAAAAATCGAAGTGTTGTTTTTCCAAACCACAAGTGTACAACACTGTACACACAATAAACACAAAACAAACGCAAACCAGAAAGACAGTCCTGCTTCTTTAATTCAGCAACTAAGAACTAGATTGAGGATGCCCATGCTTTGCCCTGTAGCAGAGGCTGACACGATGACACCTCCAGTAAGGCAAAGACTTGCCATTTCAGGCCCTGATCCTACATCAGTGATGCGCCTGAGAGCCGGGCCACTGACTTCACGGGTCTAAGAATCAAGCCTTTAGGTGTTAGCACAGTTGCTACATACCACAGAAGAAACACTCACTGAAGGGTTCTGGCAGCAAGGGACACCAAAGTTCATGGTTAAAAGCTGCTTGCTCAGCCTTCTAAAGCTTCCACTTTTCATATCACGTCTCAAGTTGCGTCATGTGTTAGTGCTTGTAAATAAATTTGTAATCAATAAGGTATCCACTGTCCCCTCAAACATAAATGAAAATTTTAGAACCCAACCAAAGATCTTTGAATGGACTCTCAAAAGAGACATGATTCAATGTTAAGTTACATGTAAATAAAAATCATGTCATCTCTAGGATTCAGAAGCTGCACTCCAAAGGACAGGTGATCTTTTCGGACTCACCATCTTCAGTACACATCCTTAGATCTCCAAACACTTTTTTGATCTGACACTTTCAGCTTTAACAGCTGCTTCTTGCTAAACCTAATTTAGTTAACCCCTCCAAAATTATCTACTTATGTCACCATTATTTTAGAGCCTTGTTTGTAAAAACTCCTTCCAAATCACCATCCTTGAAGGACTAGAGGCACCTAATTCCTTTTTTACAGCACTTACATCAACAGCAGTGGCAAGGCCAGAATCCACGGACAAAAGCCTTCTGCTCCACCAGTCTCTGCAGTGCCAAGAAACATTTGTACTATTCGGTTTCATCAGATATGTACAGCTGCACATAATGAAAAGTAAAATGCACTCCAGCCAAGCCTTTGGACGGCAGATTTGGGATGTAACAACATTCTGAACTAGGCAGCAAAGCATTACCTATATCCTTAAACACATCTCCCACTCCTCTGGTTAGCAAGGCCCCAAACCCTTTGCATGCTTAATGTAGGGATCTTCATCTCTACATATACAGGCGATGTAAACACGGGAAGAAGGGCTAAGTGAAGGGGCCCTAAACAATTCTTCAAGCTTTTGCATAGCATGCCGTATTGTTAAGCAGCAGCAGGAGTATGAATACCCTGGATGTACAGCAGCTGTTTGTGTTTCAGCAGGCGGGAGATGGCTGGCTAGGCTACAGAATAAGCAGCAGGAATCCTTGCTTTGCCAGTCCAGTCTTACCTTACAGAAAAGGAGATGAGGAGGAACTGTCTCCATTCCCTGTGCCCTCCAGGTTACTGCAACATGAAGACTGCACTCAGCACTTCACAGCCTGAGTGATTCTACTCTGGAGGGCAGCTGGCCAAATGACAGTCCAGAAAGATAAAGAAATGTTCAGGGAAATCATCACAGAATGAAATCCTGTTTCTAATAAAAAAAAAAAAATATGGTATATTAAACAACTTGCTGTCACTCTCCTGCACCAAGGGCCTCACTGTGACTCTCTGCATTTGTATATCCTCTGGCTTACAAGAGTTGAAGTCATTCTTTGTGCAAAAATAGGAACTGTACTTCCCAAAGGACCTGGCAAACCACCACTGTAAACACAACAAGTATATCTGATCACACAACTTTTAGCTATAGCATAATCCCTCATGCATTCTAGTCTATAAATCTTGCCATACAGTCCCACAGGCTCTTCCTCAAAAGTGTTATGTTATGAACACCAGGAAAAAAGGGCCGGGGGGGGAGGACAGAAAAATTCCCATTAAAAACACATAGTCTGGAATGCCATTTCAGCAGCTATCAAACAGTAGAATTAATAGTGTGCTGACTTAGGGCAGGTATTTCCAAAGGATTAGAGTCAAAGTTTCCATCTTTCCTAAGAGCTATTCAGTAATTTGAGAGCTAAAGCTGCTACTTCTGCAACCCAGACCAGTTATACTTTAGCTTCTACATCCTCTTCACAGCAGTTTTATGGCTAGGACTCCAGGATACAATGGAAAGGCCACAGCAAACACTGAAAAAAGTCCTGAACTCATTCATCCAAGGTGCTACGAAATTAAAAGACTAATCAGCAGAATATTTCAGAGGGGTTTGTATCAGTGAACCTGAATACTGCTGCTGCCAGACTGTATGTATACTGTTCATCTACATCTGTGTATGGTTCTCAACCTGTAAGAAGAGTGGATAACCTATCATATCAGATATATTTCTGATGAAACCTTAAAAAAAATATTGTACACCACTGGAGTCACCAGAATGGGAAAATAAAATAGCTCTACATTCCATTTGCTTATTTCCTTCTAGCTATTTTTAAAATTAAAATAATACTTATTCCTACAGACCAGTAACTTCCCTGTCATGTTGCACAAAACTCTATTCACGTGCTGCTTCTGTGCTTCTCAGATTCACTTTGTTTACTCTGGCAAAACTCATGTTGGCACAACTGGAAGTTAAACTCACATAGTGACTACAAGCTTAAGTTCAAGATTAGTAAGATCATTTCACTGACATTATTGAGAAATAAAAGACCCAACAGCTCCTGTACATTCTCTCATTTCCATCGAGTGACGTCAGCAGAGAACATTTTAGTATTACCCTCAGAACAAGAGAGCAAAGGACACTGACCCACGAAAAGGCAGGGAGTGGATGTAGCAGGCAACTGGCAAATCCACCCAATCAAAAAGTTGAAGATTTTGACAACAGTTCCATCCCTCATTTATCTCAGTCTGCCCAAAGGCCTCATCCCAAATGCCAATATCTCAATTAACTAACGAGTGTCTCATGAAGCTGAGACGTAACAGAAGGACAGAGCATCGAGAATACCTCAATGTTAAAACTCGCCCACTCAGATGATGTTAGAAACCTAGGCATATCTGATCTCGGAATGTTCTACTGCAGCAGTTTTGAAAAGACATTGAAAGCAAAGGTTTATTTCATCCCTTTCTTAGAAAGCCTGATAGTTAACTAAAATCCCTCTGGACTAACACATATATCATAGGTATAGATTATAATAGACATATTTACATAATATATACAAAACAGATATCCATTAACTTATCTCTAATTACATGAGCTCCCTACTAGTACACCACAGGTGCAGAATAAATGACCATGCACACAACACCAAAGACTTTAGGAAATACAATAATTACAAATGAGAATCAGAATATTACTTAACATTTCATCTTTCCTTCTGATTCAGGATAAAAGAGATCAAACTATCCCTCCACATACATGTGTACAGGCACATGCAGATACTTTTCCTTGCCTGTCGATAACAGAGAGATGTCTTAAGAAGGGCCCTTCAGTACCCTGACAGCTTTGACAGCCACTGTCATTACAACTTATCAAAAGGAGGACATAGCATGATACCAGTATGTTAAAATCCCTTCCCCACTTCTGCCCTTTCCTTGTTATTTCTTATCATTTGCTGCCAACACTGCTTTACATTGCAGGATTATCACTGACACCCATCATTTCAGAGTAAAATTTATAACAAATTAAAGACCTTGCTCTCTTCTGTCATCTATTAATTCAGAGAAGCATGAGTTTCATAAAAGCACAAAATTCACTAAAGGTCACATCCACTGTCCAAGTAAGTCAAAACTGTATTTCCAATGGATTAAAATCTGATGAGTCTGGATGAAACCCTAAAATTATAATAGGAAACATATTTCATTAAGAGACCACTTAAGAAGATCACCACCCACTTTGAGGATTAATATGAAAGGTCTTTATTTTAAAAGACACTGTATGGTACAACTAGATTTTCTAGCAAGTTGAATGGTCCCTTTGAGAGATTTTGCCTTGCATCTTACCCAAGGGTGAAGCTGCAATGACAGAAGCTACAGAGAAACCAACCACAAGCTGGGTAGATCTGTGTTTACAGAAGCTAGAAAAGTGCAAACGAGGAGAGCAGAGGTTTTCTGGTTTTAGCTTTAAGTCTGGCTTGATCAGAATTGATCTTTTAATTCCCCCTTAATTCTACCCCCAGCCCTGCCTTTTTCTGTCTGAGTAGAAATGAAGACCCTAGAGAGGATCCATACTTGAGGACCCAAGCATGCCTTTTGTGAAAATGAATAAATAAGCATTAACAAGCCACAAATCCTGCTTGATTTTGGGCCAGTTACTATCTCCACAGCAAATCAAGCTATATGTGAGTTGGAATAAGAGCCACTGTCTGCGTAATCCTGCCATCATCCTGCAAGATGTTTTGATAACACCAGTTCTACTTCAGCAGCAGCAGGGTTCGCGACCAACTTTTTAGTCCAAGCCTGAAAATGAAGAACTACTGGCTTCTTAGGGATGTGTATAATACACAGGAACATACCTGAAATGTAGACACAGATACCAAGCTGTTAGCCCAGAAAAGAAAGCAGCACTCAAGTGCTGACATGGTTTAGCTGGAAAAGGTGAAAGCATCTCTGGTGGCATCATCTACATCACACTCCTCAACTGTACCACAATCCATGAATTAGTTACAAGACAGCAATAAGTACATTACCTTGAAAGCTTGACTCTTAGTTATGTGTTACTTTAGGAATTTAACAATTCATTTTGAACATTCTTGGTCCTCTGCACTAGAAGCTGTTTTTAAAAAAGCTCTAAAGAATGTTCTGACTTATTCTCCCAAAACAAGTACTTTGGTGGGGCTTTGGTTTGGGGGTGTGGGCATGTGTGTGCGCGCACTTTTTTTTGGTGAGTTTTGTGGGTTTTGAACAATTTGTTCTTCATTTCAGGTCAAATCATGCCCCAAAAACGCTGCTTATTCTTCTTTTTCCTTCCAAAAACCTCAGTTTACAGAGCTGTACCAACAGAGCTTGGACAAAGGTTGTCTCCTCAAATGAAAAACAAATCATTTAACTGAACTTGGTGCCAATTTGGGTGGTGGCAGCCTTTTAGCACACGAATAGAGTCTTTGAAAGGATCAGAATAAAAGCAGAGACCAGGATCTTTCTTTATAATTATACAGTGTAAAATCTAGGCTGATAGACTCTCTGTGGCACAGAGACATGGTAAAGCTAAGGTGAACTTTCACATTTACAGATATACAGCATTCGGTGGGTCACCAGGTCAGGACTGCCAAAGACTCACATCCTGCCACCTCTAGAACTCTTGTTCTGTGTCATACACATATCCAGGGTTCAGAGCAATGAAGGCATCCAGAGCAGGGAGGTGCATTTCCACTGGATACTGGAGGAAAAAAGAAGCTTTGAAGATCTCCAGTTCCCAAAGGACTCTAAGGTATATTAAACAGCTTCAGTAAAATAGGATACAAGGTAACTGGATACAAGGTAACTCCAGGTGTTTTATTTCAAGTCTGACAACATAGTCTCCCTGCCATAAAGACTTTGTACATTTCAGTGATAATTCTCATGACAGGATGAAGCCCTCATCTCTTACCAAGAAGGTGCTCACAATCTCCAAGACTGGCTGCTACCTTTCAGCAAAGGCTTTTTTTACTATTTGTTGTGACTAAAAATTCAAATCTGATTCAGTGACAATACTGTAAGTCAAAATTGTTAATGTTTCTGTCTAAGGCTTCTAATTTACAATGCTGCTAACTTTCCTCTTTGCCATGAGGGTTTTTTTTATACTTTGCTTAGTGTGACTGGATCAATGGAAAATAAATGGACATTCCACTAAGAACTCTGTGGGTGTGAAGTTGTGCACTTAAAAAAAAAAAAGTTGTGAGTTATTTCAAATTCAGATTAGTATACACATTAAATTGGTTCTCTTAAACTGGCCCCAGGGATCTTTGCCCACCTCACATGAAATTCCCTCAGACAGGCAGAACAGCTTTCAACTCTGACATGGGATCCATTTGCTTCAGCAATGGACAAACTAAGATGCATTGGCAGCTCATACCAATTTCACTATTTGCTATAAATCTCAAATATACTTGGGTATTAAGTTCCACCAAAATGTTATTTGTTAGAGAGGATTTAAAAGAAAAAGATCTACTTTCTAGTCCATGCATGACTCTAAAGCCAGTCTGGCACACTGATGCTTCAGTGATGAACGCTCCCCTGGTAAAAAAATGATACGATACGGTTATTAAAACAGCACGCCCAGACGCAGAAGTCTGGGAGTTCAACTCACAGCTATGTCACACACTTCCTTGTTAAGTCTGAGAGGTCATTTAATCCCTCTGTGATCAACATATTCAATAAAGCTTATTACTATTTTCTTTATACTATCCGTTTGGAATAAACACATTTATGTACTTACTAAACTAGAAAATAGGGCCTGAATCACGTTTCAATCCCCACAGTGCCACTGTAGTATTGAGTTCTGACACCAATTCCTTGCCGTGGAAAGCCAGCTGGGAAAGGAAGCTGTGGCTAAAAAAAAAATACATCTGCAAGTGTCCTGCTAGAAAACCAGTTTCAAACTGGTTGCCCTATCAGTAAGAAAGGGATATACTGAGGTCTGCTGAACAATTCCCTGATGCAATCCATCCCTGTAGCCAAACAAGGTAAAATTCACAATGCCATCACTATTTACCCAGCGTAATTCATTAAGTGCTGCTCAAAGGGCAGATCTGTAAGACCTGAAGACCTGGAGTCCATCATGCGATACAGCAGTCATCAAGTGACAAGACAACAAACCAAACCAGTAAGCAGTAAGAAAAGCACCTATTTTCAACCAGCCATCCAAAAAGCATTGTTTCCTCCCTGGTGCATCACAGTGCAAATGATTACAGCGTGAAAGGACATTAATTCTCTAAAACCACCACAAAGGCAAAAGAAAGAGAATCCTAATGATTTGATTCTGCATAAGCTTGGTTCCAATGACAAGAATTGTATTAATGAAATGCCTGACAGTCACATAGATGTTGCACTAGTGTCCACAGGGACAGCTCTTTTCCAGGAACGTTAAGCAGCTGGCTGATCGCAGAGCAAGTAGGACCATAAGAAAAGGAAATGAAGTCAGTTTTCCTATGGGTTTGTGTGCCATTTGGTTTCCAGCAAGGTGCAAACCTGAACTTTAAGTATCACTTAAGTTACTATTTTCATATCAGAGTTTTTTCACTTGTACTCTCTGTCTGTAGTGCCTAGTAAAGGTTATTCCTGTGATGCTGTTTTCTCAGCACGCACCATGGGCACCCCCACTCCTGCACTGTGGAGGCTGTTACTGTTCTTATCACTGGCCAACAGGTCCACAGCTGGAAGGGGAAAAAAGATGGAAGACAACCAAGGATGGTAAAATCGTTCACGATCACACAGGCCTTGGTCCCTCATGAAGGTTTTAAGATGCCATGAGGTAAACTTGTAGCATTTTTAGCCCGGTAATCACAGCCCTTTTCAGAAAGCCTCTACGGTTTCCAAAGTCAGTTGGATAAAGTAAGAGACATATACAATGCAAAAGTGGAAAATGAACAGCAGGGAGAGATGATGGGGAAAGGATAGACTTCTATATAAGCACAGAATTAGTGCTCTGTACTATTTCTGCCTCAGCATGTTAACCTTTCTCTCTCTGCCCTCCGCTTCCCTTTAGTTACTCACCATGAAATAAGTCTTTTAATTGCTATGTAACTAAGGCCATCTTTCTGGCAGATTGACTGAGGAGGCCAAGCTGCTGTCTAGGGACTACAGGCCCTTTGGTGACAGTTTTAATTCTGGCCAGAGTAGAGAAGTCAATAAATCATTCTTGCAGAAGTTGTTACTGACCCTGAGCAAGCCCTGGCAGGAGAGATGCAATGTCTATTCACTAGGAAATAAAGACTTGATAATTTTTATTTTATTTTAAGTTTCAGATACAGAACAAAGAAGATGAAAAAAAAAAGGGGGGGGGGCAGGGGAGGGGAAAGAAGTTCGAGAAAGGCAGGAAGTGCAAAGCACAGCTTTCAATGCCCAAGTAAAGGAGAACATTTATTAAGTTCTGTTGCTTGACAGACCTAGTGCTGACTCACCTGGAGCACAGCTGCATTGCCAGGATTTCAGGATATTGACCTAAACATCAAGAAGGCAATAATATACAACAGTCCTCTTGCATTGTTCTTGTGGGTTTTATTTTTGCTTGACATTGGTCAAATTAAATTTTTCTTTTCTTTAGAGAGTCTGAAAATATTTTGGATAATTAGCTATGACATTATTATTTTCATGGAAATGTGCTAATTAATATTAGGTAAGGCATTCTTTCAGAAAGTGCAAATAAATACTAGTTCATCACATGATTCTCCCCCCCCCCCAAATCTCTTTGTAGTCTTGGTGACAGTGGCTGTTACACCTCCAGCCTGCTTTGATATCCACATTTATACTGTGGAACTTCACCAGCCTTTGTAAGACTGTACTTTTAACTGATGGAACATTTTAGCTTCCAACTTTATTTTCTATTATTTAATGAAGTTTTAAAGTGATGCTTTCATCAAAACAGGGAATTTATTCAGAATCCCCAGTATGTCAGAAAAACAGGAAAGGAAGGATTAATGGCCACATGGTTTTAAGCAAACACTGAAGGGAATTTAACCATGTCCTTTGAACACAACAGCTCAACACTTCCTCATTTTTGCATTCAGGAGGCCAAAAATGCGTATCACAATATGAGCATTTGTTTCATACACACACGCTACACAAATCTGAAGTTAATGGTCTTCAGGTGAAAATGAGTAAGCACTAGACTGAAAACTCTCAGTACCTTTCATGACAGAACTATTTGACAAGCAGCAGCTAGCAAGTGCCTTCTACAGGCAATCCGCCTTACTCGGCACATACAATGTACCTGTATATAATGTTACAGGACACTATATCTGTACAAGCTACAGGTATTCTAGTTTTTGCAGCATGGATAAACCACACTTTTCATCAGCAGGTTGGGTAGTACAACTTTCCAGTGCCAAGCAAAGTATTCTCAAGATGCTATCATCTTAGTACCATAATGACAAGACTCCTTCAGAAATATCAGCAAGTAGATGAGCAACGTTTTGTCACACGTGTAAAAACTAACATGTTCTGACACAGTTTCATACTCACATGGCATTTATTTTAGATGTTTGTCTCTAACCTTCCCTTTGACCAATATGAATTTTATCACTGGCTTCACTGGAAACAGGAATAAGCTCTTTATGATCAAAGATCCAAAAAGACCTTTGTATGATGTAAGAGGAAAAACTGAAGTGTGGAGGATTCTCAGCACACAAGTGCTAGCTACAAAGAATAAATGCAGCAGCTAACAGCAGTTATTGCTGTAATCCTACACTGTTGTACTGGAGAGAAATATTACTTCTCCACTGCACTTGGCATATCTAAAAAAAATTACAATGGCATGTTGAAGTCACAGCAGAGGTAAAGAAAACAAACCCAGCACATACATGCTCTATTATCGCTTCACTTCATCATCGACTAGAACAGAGGAAAATCAATAAGAATCCCATACGAACACATCCACCATAATAAAATATGTGGCTTACATACATCAAATCCTAACAAGTCTGCCTGCATGCTCAGTGGAGAAAATCACTTCATAAAACAATCCCAGGAGAGAACTAAAAAACAAGAAAGGTTTCTAAGGAAGAGACAAAACTGAATTATGTATCCAGAAGATAAAGAGATAACAAGAACTCTTCATCAATATACTGGACTTGACAGGCCAATGTTTTTATCCATTATTCTAAGTCTTAGTTAACTTCACACCTTTGAAGAGCCACATGCATTTTTTGCGTATGCTGGAATTGGTGGACTGAAGTGACTGGTGTCTGTTTATGTCCTCTAATTCATTCGGTTCCTTACAGAAACAACCCATGTTGAACAGCAATGACTACCTGTTCAGGTCTCAGTTGTTTCTCTGTAAGGAGAGGGAATGCACTGCATCACAGTGCCTGCTTCCAGAATTGCTTTGGGAAGCGCAGCTGCCTAGAGTTGGAAATTTTTCACAAAAACTCCTTCTAGTTTTAAAGTCCTGCTAATCTCCAACCATTCATGTAAGACACGCAAACAAGTCAGGCTCTTTTACACAATGCAGGTTCAGGAAATACATGGAATAAAGCCTAGAGTTTGCCCACAACTGTTTTCAGTTATTCTGATTTGTCATGCTAGCAATAATTTGCTCCTTGCCCTGTACCATAATGAGTTTCAATTTAACTGAAGAAAGGATTTGTCTGTTATTTGAATGTAGATTTTTAACAGTTTTTTCCATGTTGACATCTAGTATTCCAACCCAGGATCTGTCTCAAGCAGTTATCTATAATATTCTCCAGATTTAGCTTCTACTGACCTCCAGTAAGCAAGCCAAGGTATTGAAAAAGAACTGCATCAATTTGAAAATCACATTACCCCAGGAAAGTTAAAAAATTATTCCTGTAATTATGAAGATTATTGACCATGAGAGAGCAGACAAGTTGTATTTTGTTTGTGATTTTAAAATCTGTTTTATTATCTTGTCTTTTATTCTTCAGTTCATTTGTTTGGCATATTTAGCAACTTCTTCTGTGTAGCCAACTATAACATTTTCTTTGGTAGCGTGTAACCTTTCCTAGATATCAGGAAATAATTTAATAAAAAAGCACAACCGGCATAACTGAGACAGAAAACATTTTAGCAAGAAAGACATAATGAAGAAAAACAATGAAAGAATAGGCCTGAGAATCATCATGGTATCGTGGCTTACATACTTTTTAAAAAGACCTAGCATAAAAAAGAAAAAAATTCTAATAGTAAAAAAAAAAAAAAGTTCTATCATCAAACTGCCCTTTACTATCATGTTGTTTTCCTAATCAGTTAAAACACAAATTCAAACTGAGAATGCTCCTTGAACATTCACCTATTCCAATTTCCTTGATCTTGGCTACTGCCTATTACTCCAGATTGCTTTTACAATGTCCTTTTATTGATTTTTTTTTTCTGCTGCTGTCCCATAAGACCAGAGTGACTTCTCAAATCAATTCACAGTGCACCTGAATCAATTTCTGAAGCCCACCACATCAAGGGAGCAACCTTTTTTGAGACTAGAGCTGGTCATATGAGCGTCTAGTCCATTGGTTAAATTTCTCCTGTAATTCAGTGTAAGGCTTTAAACCCAGTACAGACAGTAGATAAAACATATGCTTGTAAAAAAAAAAGAGTAGTGTGTAAACTGGCATTACAGGTATTATAGCGAACATCCGACACAACAGTTCCCTTCTACTTGTGAAAACAACTGAATAGTCCCAACTTCTCAGCAAGAACCTGACATTTGGACATAACTCCCCACAAAGCACATCGCTATGAATTAGTTTTGTATCACAGAAATAGGACTTGAAACTTTGATAATGGTATTTAAAGATCAAGCATTAAACCCATAAGTTTCTTGGATTCAGAGTATGATTCCAAAGTCCAGAGGATTAACTAGTATACCCAGGAAGATGACCTTGTTTCTGTACTTAAAAAGGGGGAATGACACATAATTCATTAACAAAAGAAGTCTAGAGAAACTCACTGCTCTGTGACGATCTCCTAAGATCTGTACTGGGCATATTCAAATCTTGTTGAGAAACCTTGCCCCCCAGGGAAAGGCTATTAGTCCCACTCTCACAATTCACATCTCCCCAGTAGGAAGAGCAAATGATGATGATTTAGTTTCCTCTCACAAAACACTACTTTCTGAGAGTCTACTCTGCGGATGCTTATTCCTGAATATGCTATTATTCATTCTCTATTTTTCCCAATAGAAGTCATATTTTTGCTGTATTTACTATAACAGTCTCAACAGATTAGAAAAGGTATCATATTTGCCTCTTTCCTAGAGCACTTAATTGTAAGACCCAGCAGTTCTTCCCCACTTATTACCACCACAAAAGTGTCATTCCTATATCCAATTAAGAAAGAAGGTACTCCAGACTCGTGAACAGAAACTTTAATTACACAGCAGCTTTCAAATATTAAGAAGATTAAATCTATGTAGAGAGATGAGCCACTCCCAAATAATTTCATGTGGACAAAACAGTACCTTTTTATTACTGTCACGTTATTTACCAAATAAGTTGAGGGTCCATAAACATCGCAAATGAGTGCTGGTTTGTGCTCAGATTTTGGGTACTGTTCATAAGTCACATGCCTCAAAACAGTATTTAATTAAAAACACTTGGGAACAGAACAGCAAAATACTTCCAGAAAGTATAATAAACAAGGTGTTGCATTTACCTATTCCTGTTCACAGTTCAGTTTAGTGCAAGTACAGTAGTTCTTCCTTTTGAAGAGCTCCAAATTCTCTTTTCCCACTAACAAACAAACAAGCAGTTCCCAAATCTTAAGTTTTCTTATGTTAGGTGAATGTGTTTATAGTCATATACCTAGATTTTGTATATGTGTGTGCATTTAAATATACAAACATGTACACATTTATCTATGCAAAAGAGAGAGAAATAGGGGAAGAGGTGCATGGATAAAGACCTCTTATTTCCTTCTTACACATTTCTAGCACCATGCTTAAATGCAGTGAAAACTGAGCTTCTAAAAATGGCTGGGTATTAGTCATCAGTATAAAGTTGATGCCTGTGTAACAGAGCAGACCCAGAAAAGAACGACAATCAAAGGGGAGCCATTTTCTCCCCACTCCCCAACCCAAAAAAGCTTTTGCTTCTTCTTGGAGGTGACACAAGAATTCCCAGTTACCTTTGGGGAAGTTTTGTCCTCCTTTTTTAAAGGTGCTGTTAATGGCAGGTCAGTCTGACCAAAGGATTCTGCTTTGGAATGAAAACAAGAGGAGCCTTTCCTGGTTCTTCTTGTTCAAAGCTCAGCTGGAGTCACATTGTGGTGGTTTTTAAACCCATTACAGCACAATACAAAACACAGAGAGAGAACCCAGAAACGTGGACAGGTAAAACTGGTGCTGTATGACATGTGTCTTAAAACTCATCTTTGAATCCATTTTCAACTAATGCCCCGTTTTAAGTCTCAGAAAGACTATATTGCTCTATCTCAAACACAGCAAACCAGAAAAGCCTGCTTCTAGTAAAATATAAGGGAACATCTAAGGCTGCATCATTACATCTTCACCATTCAACACAATGATCACTGCTTCCCAAACTTCATGTTTCCATGAAGAGACATTATCACTGAAGTCTCTACTTCCCACTTCAAAAACTTTTCACAGTTTGTAAGCAGACAGGCTACATTTTGCAATTTCGCTGTCCTCATATTTTCATAATTCTTTTTACACAAAAGTAACATTATTACCTCCTGCTAAGCTTCACACTTCACTGGGCTCTCAGTAGATTAATTCCCTTGAAGTAGGCTTATACACACCGGAGAGCCTGTGATTCTCTTTGTACAGGAGAGTAGTTACATTGGTTTGTCAAACGCCTTCCTAACACCCAAATGCTGTTTTCTAGGTTACAGCAGGGAGGCAATCGATCACTGCAGAGTAAAAGGATACCTCCTTCCTCTTAAGGCAGCTTATACTAACACCAGTCATTGGCTATAGCTTTCTCCTTTCTTTGTGCTGGTAAACTCCAAACCCAAACAGGGTGAGAGGATAACTGCAGTGAAAGTGCAGACAATGGAACGTAATATATTGGAGCTGAAAGAGTTTGACAGCCCATGCAAGCAGGGAAAGAAATTAAGAGGACACTCCTGGCCAGAAGTGACACAGATACAGTGAAGAACAAAACCATTCATTTCTTCCCCCTTTCACTTACCAAGCAACTATTGAGCAAAGCAGGCAGCCACCTTACAACCTTTTTATTACTGTTAGCAACATTAAGTCTTTGAACAACTCTAATGGCAAACTCTATAGTTAACAGGAAAGATTTTATTTCTGGGACAGTTTTAGCTCCCTCTCTGCCACCTTGCTCCTTCTATTTTTGCACAAAAAAAAAGAAGGGATGATGCATAAAAGAATATGTCTGGAAAAGTACATGTAGTGCTATTGGCTATCACCCTTCTGGTGGTCTGTGTCACGATATCACAAAAGCAAGGTACAAAAACAGCAGGAAAACCAGTGGCTAAGAAGGTGACTTGAGGAAGGAGAGCCATATTTCTCACTCCTGGCATGCAGCACTAGTTCCGTTTCACAGATGCTGGCTGGCCTAACCTCAAAACTCCTAATTGTTTCCAAACTATGCCACATCTACTCCCCTGAAACTTTGTTTCAATACTTCCAAATACACTCATATTTTAACTCATGAGTGAATACTCAAACATATCTGTAGGCACTAGGTTGTCAGCGTACACAGTATTGCAGTTATATTAATTTGGAAAAACAGGAGAGTCACAGCTGAAGAATATTATGGTACTCTAAAAAGGTTAAAGAAAAATTAAAGAGTGCCCAAAACACCTCCTAGAATGAAGTCCTGCAACTTTTATCCATGTTCAATATTCATTACGCACAAAATCCTGAGGAATTCATGTTTAAGCACCACACACACCAAGGATCCCAGAATCAGACCCAGGAAGATATGCAAAGGTAGCAACTTCCTTTTTTCATGCCCAATTACAGTCTTGGGTGTTTTAAAAGAAGCAACCACTGCAAGGACAGATATCTTTCTGCATGCAAAAGAAGTATATAGAGAGGTGAAAATTTGCAATGTCTTATAAGCACACAGAAATCCAGTAACCTGGGAGGGGTTCTGGACGTAACAGGGTCTTCCCTCAACCAAAGTGGACCACATAATTCAGGACCAATTGTAGGAGAAGTTGCATACATCACAGCAGGGGGTGCATGGGATACGACCAAACAGTACACACCACAACACTTTCCTTTATACAACTGCATTATACCTACAGGGCCATAAATATGCTTAGTGTTTTAAAAAAAATATATATAATTCCCCCATCTCTAGGACCTTATGTTTCAGGATCAGTAATGTGATAATACTTCTTAGAAATGTTAAATTTACTATAGCTATTTTAAAAAGTAAAGAAACCTTAGAAAGCAAGAGTATAGAACAGAACCTTGCAATGATTCAAAATATAATACCACTTCAATGCTTCTTGGCATAGCTGAAGGCACTTCTAGTCCAGTAAAAATAAAAAATAGTTAGCACTTCACCAAGTGTCTAGAAGCTCTTCAAAAATTCAATGCTGCATATGCAATAGGCACTTCGATTGTCACCCACAACAGAAATGTTATTGTATATGAAGCAGTACCTGACAGCTATTTCATAACATATGGCATTATGCAACAATTTGTTTTGGTTTGTTTATTTTTAAGGACTGATTCAACAGAAACTTGCTCACAATTACAAAACCAAAACTAAGGTGTTTGAGCAAAAATTCACTGAAGACTTTTGTCCACTGACACCCATAAACTGGGCTTTCAAGGTGAAACAATGCACGAAAAACTGTCAAATGATAAATAATTTAGAAGGTGGAAAGAAGGAAGGAAAAACAGATAGGTATTGTTGAGAAGATAATCTTAAACTTTGATACTCAGCTAAAGGAAAAAATTATGAGCCACATTGCTAAATCTATAGGAGACAGCCAACCACAAATAAGACACAGGTCTCCAACGTCACTTCTAGTGGTAGTTACAAAGTATTTATTCTTGGAGTTCCTAAAGGTTCACCAAAAGATGGTTACAGTGTCTCCTTAGAGTGCTAGGCACTCTGCAAGTACAGAAACGTAGCTGGGATCTCTCCCATAGTCGTAACAGAGGAAGACTAAGCAGGAGAGAGGAAAGGCTGAAGATCCACACAGTGAGCACAGCAAGGGCTTGTAACCATCTGGGCAGTTTGAGGAATGCGGGGCAGGGGGGGTGTTTACTTCGAAGAGGACACCTAACCACAAAGGGAAGGGAGGAGCTTGGAATAAGGTGGTGTAAAGTGAGGAGGGTGAAAACAGACAGGACTGAGGAAGAGAGACTGAGGTAAATTTGAAGCACATCACCAGTGAGCAGAGGCAGCAAACGCCTGGGCCAGAAGCACAGGCCGCTTTTGCAGCTGTTCCTACCAGCTGGTGTCTCTGGTTGCTCCCAGAAGCTGCTTCCTCAGGCCGAAGAGCCAGGTTGTGAGGGGAAGAGGCCCAACCACGGTCCTAGTTCTACCTGCATAGCCACATCCTGGGGCTGCAAGTCCCACAAAGAGACTAGCAACACAGATCAGTTGAGCCTGTGTTTGAGACTGCCTGGAGTCTTTCATCTGGTTCCAGTCATTCCACTCCCAAAAGAGATATCAGTTATGGAAAACAATACCTACTTGGAAGGACTATTCTGTAGATATTTAAAATTAAACAAACACACACAAAAGGCTGGATATCCAGAGCTCACCTAATAGTGAATAAATAAGAAATTATAAAAATAAATATAGGAAAACATACACATCGATGATGGAAACTAATTACTGTAGTAAATGCAGGTATGAATGACAGTTAAGGAAAAATAATAAAAAAAAAATAAATAGAAGAATGTAGCGATGCAGACCACTGTAACATCTAGGAAAGGAACAGAAATTGCAGAACAGTCTCCAGAGCAAAAGAACAAAAAATTCTTAAAAAGAAGCACAGGCCAAAAAAATGCTTAAAAAGCCAAAAGAGAAGTCTTAAATAGTGTACAATACATAACAATCCTCCCGTGAGAGTGTTGCATGGATAACCTAAGGCAGCTTCTCTAACACCTCTTTGCTGATTACACTTTGATTGAAAATACATCAGTATTTGCTAAGACTTTAGGTTAAACCCTCTTACAAATAGTGCTGTTGAATAAACTCAGAACTTAAAACTATCTACATACAGTAAACTGGAGCACTCAAAAATTAATACACACTTACAGTCCATATTTCAAAGTTGAGAACACACTCCTGAAGAGGAATAATGGTACTATTACTACTATTATTATATTACTTCAAAGTTCCTAATTTGATGCTTCCCACATAACAAACACACTGGATGTTTATAATGTTCCCTTAAATGGGCAGATTAACAAAAAGAATTCATGATACAGGCCCTGTAACTTACTTCAACATCATTATCTATTTCTTTTATAGCATAGCTTGATTAAATTATGTGGAAGATTAAAAAAGAAAGAGAAAAATAAATCAAGCTCTATAGTATAAAGGCTGATACTAGGGATTTTTTCACTAACATAATGAGATCATACCATTAAGGCTCTACTGCTTGCAACTTACAAGTAATTTTCTTGCTTTATGAGATACTGTCCTTCATTCATACACACACTCCATTATGCACTATAGATAATGTATATAGGAGACTAAATGGAAGAAATTGCAATAAGCATTTCACACAAGATAATGGAACGGATATACGATATAAGGGAGACTCAGCATGGATGAAGAAATCCGCTTATCAGGCCCTCCACAGTATTTCAGCTATTTATGTAAAGTTTAAGCATCATTATCTGGAGAAGCGGGGAAGAAGGGGGGATTCACAGAGGAACAAGGTTATTCATTTGCTTTAGTAAGCCTCTGTGATAAACCATTACGCACATTCCCCATGCCCATAACTTTCAAAGACTTACCTTCACTGAGACTCTGGGCTCTCTTTTGAAGTTTTACTAACAGTAAATGATGTGGTTGATGCCATTACTACATAACATTGTAAAAGTGCAGGACAGAACTGGGAACAACAGTGAAACATTTTTAAAAGCATACATTTACACAGGGCAAAGATATTTTACCATTACAAAATCCACAATGCTGTTACAGTTCTCTTTACTGTCAGCTGTCCGCAATTCCAAATCCAAGTTCTACTGCTCAGTAATAAGTAAGGAAACCTCCTCTCTGGAGCAATACATACTATTCAACTTTTTTCATCATGGGAGGAGTTTAATCCAAATCAAAGCATTCTGGATCTCCAGTCCCTCCACTGAATTTAATAAGATCCAGATAAGGCTTCTGGAATTTAACATAATCTCACAGGCTTAGCCAAGACAAGAATCACTAAAATTTAAAGACTAAACTTGCCTTTGTGTGTGAGTTATTACTCAAGGGATGTTTTCCTGGCAAATTAGGATTCTGGACTGGGTCTCCTTCTGTCAGAGATTCATTTCCACTATAATTCCCAACTCTTCAGTCTGTAAATTTCAAGGAGGTCTTCAGTACTGAAACAATTTGTGGGGATGAACGGAATCCACAAGTAAAGAACAGAACCCTAAAGCTCTTACCTGTTTTACCTGACCAGAACAAGTTCACCAGCAGACAGCGAGACACACAGATGTTCCCACTTTTCGTTACAATTCTCTCAGTAACATCCTGGTCACAAAACTCCAAAAAGAAACTTTCAAAGCAATGGCAAAACATGGTGAATTGCCTTGGAAACCAGTTTTAAAATACTGTTCTCAGCAAGGTTTCACAACTTACAGAAAAAAGCGTTTCTTAACCACTGACTGCCAGCGTCTCCATTTTTAATACCTGGTTTATGACCTTCGCAGTCACTCTGACATGCAGGCCAAGCAGCATGTTACCTTATTATGTCAACCAGTGTCCAAAACACGGGTATATCTTCTATGTAGAACTTGCTCTTGCATTCACTGGGTTTTGCTACTGATAACAGCAGCACTAGTTTACAAGCCTCTTTAACCAGTAGTTGCTCTCCACAGTTCTTTTTATAAGTGTTGTCAAGTGCAGACAAGTTTAAAAAAGTTACTTATGTCAACACTGCCTCCCCTCTTCTCCACACTCAGGTTTTCAACTGCAATGCATTAACACAGCACCCCCAACAAAAAAAAAATTAAAAAGATATTGTCATAAATAGAACACACATCTATAACTAACTACTGAACTCTCCAAACCCCCTGCCACTTTAAAATCTTCTGTTAAGTGAAAAATTCAAAAGGACAGCAAAGGTTACAGCACACAGTGGAGGAAATTATCTCCAGAACAGCTCTTCCAAGTGAAAAAAAAAAAAACAAAACCCAAAAAAAATCAACCCTTCCATTGGTTTCTTGATTGTTGCTGTGGTGGCATTGAGGACCTTCAGGTAGCTGGATTGAATTCATATACATAGTAACAACCGTGAGTAACACTCAGAAACAACAAAAACTCTCAAAAGATTATTCCAGTTTCAAATTATGTGCATCTCCATTTATAGACATTGACACAAACACAGGGAAAGAAGGATACATAGTTGCAAAAAACAGGTACGTATATAAGTGAAAGTTAAGAAGAGATACACAGAACAAATGAAAAACCTTGAAAAATACAGTGGTAATATCATATACTTGTACATAGTCCTTTTGAAATAAAGAGATGCTGTATTTCATGAAAAGAAGTCTTTTAAAAGCAAAGAAATTGCCTTACAATTGCATGCTCCATGATTTTGAGTGTCCCTATACCATAGTCTCTTAGTTTCAGGGTCAGAAATCCTGAACAGAGGTAGTTAAACAAATGAGACAGACTGCAATTAATAAGACATTTTTCATTTTCTAGCATCTATGCAAGACTTCCCTTCTTGGAAAGCCACATCCCTTCTGGTGGCAACAAACCAGCAATTAGAAGTAGGCTAACTAAACCCCAAGGGATTATTTTACATTCAGTGTAATTTGTAATATATTTTTTTTAATTGCATCTTAAATATGGGTGCAATTAGGATTACAAACGATGGTAACCAAGACTGTCAAAAATAGGTGCAGATACTTACTTTCCTTAACTGTAATGTTTATCTCTGGAATTTAGGTCCCAACTTACCTGATCACCCAAGGACATGATCTTCAAAAGCATTTCAGCCCTCTACACAGTGCCTCCTTTCAAAATCTTCACCTTTCAGAAGGTTCTGGTTTTAAAATGGTTTTGCCATCAATCCACAAAGATGCAAACTCCAACGCTCATGTGTATCCCAAAGCAGCACTACAGCTTTATTCCAAGTAGTCACTGTACTTGGAGATAATGTCCTGTAAATATGAAGCCTACAGGAAGGTCACAGTCTTGCATATATATGCTTCATCAATTTACAAACTGAAGACAATTCTGCTGTTTTTCCCTCCCAACACAGTACAAAGCTACTTGTATATCCTCTCAGAGCAAGGTGATCAAAATATGGGACTGATGAAAACAAGGAAGATCAATTAGCATGACCAGATGCCCTTCAGGTTTTCCTACGTGACTCCACATTTCCAGCTGAGAGGCAATGTCATTCTGACCCACGCACCGAGCTGGAGGTGAAGCAACAGTTAAAACATGGAGCAGGCAAGACAACAGCAGAACCTGAAAGCCAAAACGCTGGTGCCAGAAGAATGCTTTAAACAGCCTTAGATCTTTCTGTTGCTACATAAAAGGGAACTCAATAGACAAAACCACCAAAACCATGCAGATTGGGTGTCTCCCCTGCCACCACTTAAAATCAAACCAACAACAAGTTTTGTTTTATTTACACTATTGCTCCAATATTTCAGAAGCAAGCAGGACTGCATAAAACAGAGACTGTGTCAAGAAACCCCACGGACACACGAGTCTTTTTATCTCTTATCTAAGGATGCCAGATGTGGCAGCAAATTAATTGTTTATTTTTCCTGACTTGAATGCAGTTTACTAAAATTTACTAGACGAGTCTGCACAATCTGTGAGCCCTGAGACCGAATCAATCTGAATGTCCTGTTAATACATAAACTTACAAACATAAGGCTTCCCTAAAGAGCCAAGGGGAATGCCCATCAGCATGAAGATGACTATCGCAAGATGTCCTATTTTTTGTAATAGCTCCAGCACAAATTACCATGTATGGCTTGGCTCCTCAGAAAGAATCTGCAAGTTCAACACACATACAATCATCCATAGCATGGATTAAGTCTGTAGGGACAGAGTGGAGATTACCTGCACACAAAGATTTACCCCTCCCACCCCATCCTTTCTCTCCATTTACAAGGTAAAGAGAAACCACTCTGAGTGTGGTGTGTGAAATCACGCCATTTATGGTATTACCCTAATAGGTAATCAAAGAGAAAAAAACCCTGATCATGGATACAGGGGAAAAAACATTACTACAGACAGACTGAGGACTTCTGATACTATGCCAGAACTGTGAACAGGCCAACTTCTGTCACAACAAAAAGAAATCATGTCCTACAGATTTGCATCTCTCAAGAAACTGCTCCCCTGTCGAACAGCCTTCATGCAGTGCTGCAGCACAATACTAGCAAGAATGATCTCTTTTCTGAAGAAAGATCACTCTTACCTGACATGGTCCTCAGAGGTTCCCATAAAGCAGCAAATCCAGGACCAAAATTTCTGCTTCCACACCAGCTGGCACATAACTGATCACTTACACTCCAATGTCTGTATCAACTTCTTGTTCTAATTTCTGTTCACTTCAATTTTGTCTTTTCTCAAACATTTTCTCCCTCAATCTTTATTATATCTTAGAGAACACCAAAAAGTAAACCAAAATGCCCTATTAATGCAGCATTAATAATCAAAAAGTCTTGTTAAAACACCTCCATAGTTTATAAAAGAAAGTACTTACCAGGCCTTTCAAAGACTGAATAATGCAGGGTGTTAAGCCATCTGTGAAAGGTGTGACGACTTGAAATTTATTCAGTAGCATAGCAAGAAAACAACACAGCATACTGCTAAGCCCTTGTGTCTTTATATGTTCTGAGATTTCCAACAGAATTTGTTTTGCAATCACCAGGCACTAAAAGATTAGATAGGTCATATTGTGTTCAAGGCATCTCACCTTACCTACTTAACTAAAAAAAAAAAAAATATTAAAAAAAAAAAAGGAGAAACATACCGCTACTAAACATGGCTGAATTAAAAATTTTAGCTGTCTGTGTTCCTTGAGGGACCGGGGATAGAAGTATAAAAAAAACCCCAAACTACTCCAGGATGTTACTTACAAAAAACAGGAATAAAGGGGGAAAAAATTCTGAACAATCCCAAAAAGCTACAACAGTTGCAGCGTATGCCTCCTCACATCACCCCTTACTATCCTCAGCTCAAACTACCTTCAGCCAAGCAAGGGATGGAACCTCATACAGTTCCTCAACTTCTTATAGGTCCCACATCAGGTACCATGGACCCATGAATCCAATTCAAAACCATTTTGGATTGAGACAGCCTTCTCATCTTAATAGCATTTCTTAATTACTAATTTGTAGTTACCCTTACATATTTCTGTAGTTCACACAATCTGTAGTCCACTCACAGGTTAGGCCTTTTGCCCTCCCTCTGAGAGGGCTGGCATGTTCTTACTCAATGGAATTGGGTTTGCATGGCAAGATTTTTGTAGTAGCAGGGCTACAGGGGTGGATTCTGTGACAAGCTGCTAGGAGCTTCTTCCACATCCAGTGGAGCCAATGCCAGTCAGCTCCACGATGGACCCACCACTGGCTAAGGCCAAACCCATCAGCAGCAAGAGTGGTTGCCCCTCCGGGATAACAATATTTAAGAAGGGGAAAAGAAAACAGCACCACAGCAACTGCAGCCAGAGAAGAGAGAAGTGAGGATCTGTGAGAGCAACAGCCCTGCAGACACCCAGGTCCGTGCAGAAGGAGGGCAGGAGGAGCTCCAGGCACCCAAGCAGAGATTCCCCTGCAGCCCATGGTGAAGACCCTGGTGAGGCAGGCTATCCCTCAGCCCATGGAAGTCCAGGGGGAAACAGATCCCCATCTGCAGCCTGTGGAGGACCCCACGCTGGAACTGGGGGGCATCCAAGAGAGGCTGTAACCCTGTGGGAAGCCTGTGCTGGAGCAGGCTCCTGGCAGGACCTGTGGCCCTGTGGGGAGAGGAGCCCAGGCTGGGGCAGGGTTGCTGGCAGGGCTTGTGACCCCGTGGGGGACCCACGCTGGAGCGGGCTGTTCCTGAAGGACTGCACCCCATGGGAGGGACCCACACGGGAACAGTTTGTGAAGAACTGTAGCCCATGGCAAGGACTCCTGTTGGAGAAGTTCATGGAGAACTGTCTCCCGTGGGAGGGACCCCATGCTGGAGCAAGAGAAGAGTGTGAGGAGTCCTCCCCCTGCAGAGGAAGGAGTGGCAGAGACAATAAGTGATGATCACAGTCCCCCCTGTGCCACTGCCCAGGAGGAGGTAGAGAATTCGGAAGTAAATTTGAGCCTGGGAAGAAGGGAGGGGTGGGGGAATGTGTTTTATAATGTCTTTTTATTTTATTACCCTAGTCTGATTTGATTGGTAATAAATTAAATTAATTTTCCCCAAGTTGAGTCTGTTTTGCCTGTGACAATAATTGGTGAGTGATCTCCCTGTCCTTAGCATGACCCACAAGCATTTTGTTTTCTCTTCCCTGTCCAGCCCAGGAGCAGCTTTCACGGGCACCTGGCAGCCAGCCAGGGTCAACCCCCCACATCAATCCCTTTGCTTATTTGAAAATATTCAAATCCAGTGTGCTACCTCAACTCATTTTAAAGAAAAGCAGCACATTAAAATAGCTGACTTGCTTGCCAGTAACACTGCAGTTCTATTCCCTCCTTAAAGAGAAAGAAAAAACATTTGAAATCAATAATACTTCATGTATCTGTTAAATACCAATATATATCCAATAGATATCTAATCGACAGATTAGATAACGTATCTATCTTTAATAGACTACAGTTACAGTGGTGGCATATACCACAAAGGGATAAAGAATTTTTAGGAGGATTAAAATATCCCCAAAATGACATACAGCAAGGGTTATCTGAAATAACACAGCAGATTATTCTTGCCTAAATACCACAAATACTTTCCTGCTATTTGGATAAACAGTTCTAGGGACATTTTTCAAAACACTTTTTAACGGTCTGCATTTGTTTTAAGTAATTAGAACTAAAAAGTAGGGATATTTTAAAGATAGAAAAATACAACTTCTGTGAGGATTCACAAGCATAATTTCAAGGATCACTTTTGAGAATTCAGTACTGACCGAGATTTATTTAAAAAATGCCACTAAATCTCATTTATACTGGTTAGAAATCAAAATCACCATCTCTATGGTATGGCATACATTACAGATCTCTGGGTCTCAATGGCTTTCTACAGTCACCTACAACTGTTGTAAGCATCCTTTTACACCTAGGCCTGCAACTCCTAAATCCTTCTCTACAGCAAATCCTCCATTTTCATTTTTTTAAAAATTAAAAAAGTATATATCCATATATAAATAGAAAGTTAAATAATCCTCCAGCAATCTCCTAAACATGACAGTGCAGATTATACTACGGTTCCCAACCCTGCCCTGCCAGGGAATTATTTTAGTAATAAAGATATGCTACAGAGAGCATCTAACTCCAGCAGATTGTCTTGATGGCAAGGCTTGACTAAAGAATAAAAAAACCTTGGACAAAATAGCAAAACACAGCCAAATCCTTCAGAGAAGTACTTGGTCACAGGAAAGTTAGCTTTATTTGTGTGAAATGCAATTACCAGAAACTCACATGAAACCAGTTGTACTGGATAAATGCATCAGTTTTCAATTTAGTCACTAAAGTCTGAATGTGTGACTGACATAGAAATCTTACTTAGCATACAAATACAAGCACGCAGCCGGGGCTCCGGCATTGCTTTTTCACTGAGGGAGAAGCAGAGATCTTGGAAGAGGAGGCAGATTCAAGCAGTGGAGGCTGTATCCCCCCATCTCCTACAGTTGCTCAGTGTGACGTGGGTCAGGTTAGGCTAGACTTACCTTTGCAAGTAAACTGGTGCAACAGGACTAGATAACTAGATTGAAGCATTTAATGCCAAGTCCCTGACACATCTACACTACACAGAAAATTCAGGCATTTTATTTCACTATAGTTAGTCAGGACCCTGAAACAACTGCCACCGACACACAAGCAGTCTGCAGCTCTCCGCAGGATCAGCCCTCGATTCAGACCCTCTAAGACCCCATTAACAGTTGTAAATCAGTCTTAAGTAATACCTCCTTTATGCCTAAATATTTCAAGATTCCTGAAGGAAAAGTGATTATCAGTCCTGTGGTCACACTTGTATGCTCACATTTAATATTATTCTATCTTCTAATAATAGTTAAGTGGTGGCTAGGAACAAATGTGAAAATTTGTAGTAAGATCATGACTTTTCGGACATGCACACCCTCAAGAAAAACCAGCATGTTCAGATCATTTACATACAAAAATTACACCAAAAGTGCAGTTGGCTTTCTGCTTCAGAGAAAACCTTCAATATGAAAAAGCTTCTGCATCCTGTGTGTACACATAGACTCAAATAAATCACTCCCTACAAACTTTCCGTGCAAGGCAAAGCTTATAGTTCCAGAGCCTGTTCTTATAACTGGGGCCTTCAGTAAACTAAAGAGAGTAACATCCGGTTTTACAGACCACTCATGGTGAAGTGAGAGAATTTCCAGTTTTATTTTGAAAACAAGAAGCAAAAGGAGAGAGGTTTGGTGGGCTATTTTATTTTTTAAACCTGCTCATAAACGTAGTGCTTATTTTTTTCTGCAGATGTTTTAAGGTGCAGCTGAAGGGAGCACAAAGTAAAATAACCTTGTGGATGCAGAAAGCACGTAGCAACTAGGTGACTTCTTTGGGGACATAAGAATTACCACACTAAATTAGGCCAGTGGTCCAGTCTGACAACAGCCAGTCTACCAATCAGAAAAAGGAGCTAGAAACACATATTCACTGTATTCTTGATCCCTCTGTATTTGGCTTTGTCTTGTCACCTGTTATTTCAGCATCTGAACACATTCCATCTCTTCTGTATATGCTAGCAACATAAATTTCTTGGAGACCTCAGGGATGGAACAGATAAAAGTGGTATATGCATGCATTTTTCATTAGAGGATAGAGGGCTAACTGATACTGTGAACACTATGCTGGTAGAAAAGCTTTAGCAAAGTAGAAAGGTTTGCAACACTTCCTACAAATAGTTATACTGGATTTATATAATCTCCTCTATGACTCGGTCCACAGCCATATACACATCTGTCCACAGCCACATACACAGATGAAAAAATTCCTTTAGTATTTTATTCTAGGATTTAGCAACTACAACTTGCCAGAGAAGAGCATACATAGGCTGCTCCGTAA
Organism: Falco cherrug; assembly: GCF_023634085.1. Classification (NCBI taxonomy): domain Eukaryota; kingdom Metazoa; phylum Chordata; class Aves; order Falconiformes; family Falconidae; genus Falco; species Falco cherrug. The sequence continues at coordinate 35,707,737 of NC_073706.1, read as the reverse complement.
ATCTTACCCTGTAACAGAGTAAGAGATTTGTCCTATCTGTCTTGTTAATGATGGGCAGAGCAAAGATCTCATAAATACAGTGAAGCACTGGAACTCATCTGTGTGGTATATACAGTGGGGAAAGAGAACATTGCTTTGCATCAACAAGAATTTAAGTACGCATTCGCTTTCCTCAAACACAGTAGACATTCCTAAGAGTGGAAGACAAGAAGGCCCTAACAAATGACAGGGTTTCTTGGTCCAAAAGCAAGTTTTCAGCTTGAAGGCAATTTCCCATACACACCTCCTCCAAAATGTCACAGAAATCGACACCTTCGCCTGATTCCAGTGCAAACTTCCATCCTTGTGATCAGGAACATCCCTTAGCCACACTGCTTTGTGGCCTCATTATTCTGTACTAAGGGAAGTTGTATTGATTTAAAGGTAACTGGTTTGGTAGGGCTTTTTATTAAATTTTGTCTAGCTTTTTTTTTGTTTTGTTTTGGGTTTGGTTTTTTTTGAAGATGAACAAGCCCAACCACCACAGGGAGCACTGGCAGTGAAGATGCCAAGAAATAGATTTCATATGCTTCCTGCCAAAGTATATTTGCACACTACCCTTCCACAGCTGACTTGGAGCTGCAAAGATCTGTTTTCTTTGGCCCTTCAAAGTTTGGTTGCTACTTCCCATATGAAAGCTCAACAGGAAGCCAGGCTCCTTGTGGCAGTTCTTGAAGACACTGGCAAACCTGCACACTGAAACCCTGCACCAGTGGGAAACTCCCACAGGCCCACAGCTACAATAGCAACATTGGTATTTGGAAGACCTTCATGCAGAATTTCTTTTCCTTAATTATTGTAGGGAGCTGTAGTGGTGGGCTTTTTAACGATTTTTTTATGCAGACAGTCAAGAACAGAAACTGCAACCACCAAGCCTCAAAGGATAAGTTAGAAATATTTAGGTGGGAAGAGATGATTTTTTCAGACTGTCCCAGCTTGTCTCCAAATATGCAAGCTATCCCTATAGCTCCTTGGGAGTCTCCGTGAGTAACTACATGCTTGAATACAACAAAGTGTCACAACCAAGAGCAACTGCTGATCTTCCTTCATCAAAAATCATGAATTACATTTGGACGCTATCCAACAGGCACAACTCCCAACCTTCAGAAAGCAGCATGAAGCTTGTATATAGCATTTCTTTCTGTGTTACGATAGTGGGCATTCCTAACTAATCCCAGCATCTTTCTTAAGGACCTCATTCTTCTCAGATCCAACATGACACAATCAGAAAAAATAAGCAGTTACTACCTTGGAAAACCGCCTGAATGTTTACAGAGATGGGTCAGGTGCTATACTGGATCACATCAAACTGCCAGTGTCCACCTGCTGTCGGTAAAAAGCAGTTAGGTGAGCAGCACAACTAAAGAAGCCTGCTCTCCCACAGGTATTCAGTTCGTACCAGATTCTGTGGTTTCTGAAAGGGGTAAGCTCACATCAGACTTTTCTGTAGGTAAGCCATGTGAAGCATCTCTCTTCTATACAGATTTTCTGGTACCTAGAAAAGGCTGAGCTTCCACTGCAGTATTTCCCTTAAATGGAGCACTAACCTGGTTTCTTTCCTATAAATGACAGTCTGTTTTCAACAAACTTTTAAAAAACTCAGTTATGCATAACACTGCTGCCTCTCTATCCTCTCAGTGCAACTAGCCAACATGTTTATAACAGAGGTACACAGAAAGGTGTATTTCTTATACTGAATCACTGGTAAATATTTCAGAGATGTCACAGAAGTCCTGGACCAAGTACTACAACTACATTAACTGACAAATAGATTGGAAATGACAGGAGTAAGATGACAGGAAAGGAAATTTGGAAATGACAGGAGTAAGATGACAGGAAAGGAAATTTTGAAATCCACGAAATGATACTGGGCAAAAGCAGCTGAAGTGCTATTTATACTGGGTAGCAATAGGTATTTCCCAGATATCATCACAAGTTTTTGCTTACACACCACTAGCAGACAACAAATAAATTTTTATCACAGGCACAATCACCTTGTTTCAGCAGCACAAAAGATTAATTTGATCCAACACTGCAACACAGCTCATGCTAAAATGATGGCAGGAATATGCAGCTATTTGAGTCAACAGTATCATCCACGCCCTTACATTAAGGTGCAAATTTTCAGCACTGACATCTGAAAATGTTACATTGACTGATAGAGCCTCTCAAATGCCAGTGCATAGAATAAACAACATAAATTGAATGCTATGCTGTCAACAGAGTGGTACTAAATAGGGTGTGTAATTTAGCAGCACACAAGTGCACTAAACATGGTAAGTATACCTGAACTGTTCCTTTCCAACACTGATTTATTGCATTTCTTAATGACACTGCAAAATAAATCTGCTCTATTAAAACGTGAAGCTAGCTAACAGTCCTGATTTTTTAAATATCTAGGAAAGCAGTGGCTCTGTAAAAGATAGGACAGGCCCATTTGTACACTCACTGGGTAGCAGCTACTAATAGCCAACTCGACTTCCCCATATCCTGCCAAATAGTCAAGTTTCATCCTATTGACTCGTCCTGTTTCTCCAGATACCCAGACACTGCAAAACAGAGGGGGGTTGGGTTTGGGTTGGTTTGTTGGTTTTTTTTTTTTAACTCGATTTCCATATACTCTGCCAGGAGCTGAAATAAGAACTCTTACCATTGTGCTCTACATCTCAAAGTTGTTCTAGGAACTTTGGACAAACACCTACACTAACTGCCATAAAATGCAGAATTCTGCCCTCCATTTCTCTGGTTGTCAGTAACCTTTCATCTTCAATAACAAGTGAAGAAACTGGACAAAAGTAGTAGGGAGAGGGAAGAGGGAGGAAAGCAGCTTTTTACAGATAGAGAACTCTTCTGAAGGATCCAAGACTGAAGAAAACCTGCCTTGTTCCTGCAGACAAAAGCACCAGTGCGCTGCTCAGTCAAAGGTGTGATTTCTAAGTCTCCAGCACCACGAGTAGTGTAAGGTGCAAAATGAGAGCCAGAAAAGATTCACTACTTTCTTTCTTAGATTCATTTTCCTCCATCCATTTCATTATTTGTGTTATGACACTATAAAAGCTTCAGTCAAAATCAGATTTTCTTGCCTCTAGTCATTAAGAAAACATACAAGCAAGAGAAAGGAAGCTTCATTTACTTGCATTTTACAGACTGGAAGCTAAGATGCACAGAATGATGGACAAACCCATGCAAACAGAGCTTGCAGAATAGACAGAAACCTGAATGTAGATCTGAGAGAATCAAAAGAAAGGCTGCATTTCCTATGTCATTTTGCTGCATGAAGTAGAAAGAATTTTGACAAAGCAAGAAACACTTTTGTTAATTAGTCCACAGATACTACTTGTGCACTAGAAATTATTTCTGTGGTAACCACCAATACTACTTTCAAGTAAAAAGTTAGGAGTTTTTTGGTTTGTATGGTTGGCTTTAGTTTGTTGGGCAGCTATTGGGATGTGGAGGAAACAAGTAAGGAGAACAAAATTAAATCCAGTTCAGTTCAGAAAATGAAGAATTCAATCCCCATTCAAGAAGAAATGAAATGTAAGTCTTTTTGTCCTGTCTCAATCTACCTCTGCTTCTGCAAAGCTGAGCAAGCACCTTCCAGACAGAACTATACTTAATTTTTTAGTGTAATGCTCAAGATTGCAAATAAAGTTCATGTAAAAGGTTAGAGAGAGGTAAGTGCATTAGGGGAAGGGGAAAAAAAGCAGCAAGAGCTGTGTCTATTTCCTACCACTTCCTGTAAAAAGTTACTGAGATACCAATCAATGATATTACACAAAGGACACCACTTTTAAGCAATCTATTTGCTTTCTGAGCAGCTGTTGAAAAGGGTCTTGGTTTTGTCTGCACAGCTAGAACAAAGGCTCAAAACATTCAGATGATTACCTGTCCTCTTTCCCTTCCAATCTGCGCATTCTCTAACATCAGGTGGGTTTTGAAACATAAAAATCTGTAACCATGAAAAGTGACTGTTTCAGAAGACTTGTAAGGTAGTCTAAAGGTAGGGTAAAAACAGAAACCTTAGGGTAAACCAGGATTTTTGTTCAAGGCTGCCCCATCACAGAAGGATGCTCAGTTTTGTGGATACAACACTGCAAAGAAACTAGAAATCTATGACACAATTCAAACACTTTCAACTTTAGGTCAGATCTCTAGGTAACATTCCTAATTCCTTCACCAATTTCTGTACATCCTGCAGCAACTCAATCTCTCCAATTCAGTCTCCCCACTTGCAAAATATGAATAATTCTATGTACTTTATCTGAGTGTTATCATGAAACTAAGACTAACATTTCTACAGCGCTTTGAGATCCCTGAGTAGAAGTTGCTATAGAAACATACCTAGTGTATTATTAATTGTGATTAAGAAACTGAAAATGTAATGACTAAGTATTCATGCACAGAGCAGGAAGTCCTTATCTGAACTCAGTAACAGTACAGAAATAAATTAATCTCATATACACTTGTATTCACGTAAGATATACGTGATCCACTTGTGATATGTTACAGTGCGAGTCTGTAGCAGTAGATTAAATACTGTAAATGACTGTACTCAGGTTATATTCAGAACATTAAAGCTCTAGAAACCTGCCTTTTGCTCAAAAAAATCCCCACACCTGCCAACCACATACTACTGATCTCACTATCACTTTTTATCAAAGTAGCCATCACTAAAAACTGTTCCAAGTCCCAATTATGGTTAACATTGCTATACAAAAAACTGATCACTGTAAAACAGGGTTACTCTCTCTTTCATTTCAGTACATGGATGGACCCGAAAACGCAGTCGTTTACACTCAGAACTGCTCGCGCTCTACTGAAGAGCTGAAATTAAAAACATGCCCATTGCCACTAATAACTGCAGGTTTATTCACAGGATGAAAAGTCTCAGATTATAACAGCATGGATACAGTGACATTGTATTTGGCAGCAAAATTAAAGAGCAAAAGAAATAAAGAGGAAAAACACAGAGACAAGATTAAAAGGTTCTGCCATTTTTATAAGTACTGGGCACCTCTGTTCTGATAATTGCAGAGAATTTTTCAATGCTCACTTTTGCAATCCAACATATGGGCAAAGTAGATGAGTACAAGTTTCTTATATGCATGGAAAACTGATGCTGAGACATATCAGGCACAATTTTCAAGGTCTATTATTTTCATTTATTTAATTCTAGGTACAAGTGCTCCAAAGGCAATCAAACGGAATGTTAATGGGATACAATACAAACTCCTGTGCCTGAAGGTTTTTAAAATGTCAAAGTAACTTAACAGCAGAGAAAAGAATAAAACCCCAAAAAGAACTTCCTGGATCTTTATTCCAGTTGTTAATTCCCTTGGTTCCTTGGCTTGGAGGCTGAAGTCCCAATTAGACTGTGAACAGTGGAATGGCTAAACAGACAGCAAACTTAAATGGTTAACCACAGCTATTAAGATTCCTCCCTACTAGCTCAGATACTAGCAGATCAGAATGAAAAATGACTGACACCAAATTAGAAACAGATCATCCAAAACAGAAAAGTTAGAACAGACACAGTCCTACTCCTAACAAAGCCAACAACAAAAGACACCACTTAATTTCAGAAGAACAGCAATTGACCAAATAATTACACGTTCTATGTTCACTAAATTGGATTTTTTGGCTAATCTTTTCTGGCTTAAAACCAAATTATTTTTTTCTCCCCAAGTCCAAAACTGTATAGCACACCACCACTTAAAAAAACCCGAAGACCATCAAACTTGCAGAATGACCTAGCAATGTCAGATCTCACATAAGTGACAGGTTCATGCTGTCAATTAGAATTTCTGGAAAAACAGGTGGATTTTCATGGCTAAATATGGACTTGAGAGCCCAAGATTGCACACATAGTGGAAGAGCTACTTACTATTATTATATATAATGAGGAGCCTCCAGCCTTCTCCCTGGTATCTAAAGTCCCTTTATATTATGTAAACATGGCACATCTTGATACTAATAGCATTTATTATACAACTACTGCTGAACTGCACATCTTACTTTTATCTGTTATATAGTAACTGATGCTTCCTACAGTAATCAAATTAGAAATTAATTAGGCTTTCATATATACAATAAAAAAAAATCCCAATGAAATTGAGATATTTTAAAAGCAAATTTGGAATAATTTAAGATTTTATTCTTTCCCTTTACTTGGAAGTAATTTTTAAGGTCACGTATTAAAAAGTTACTTCTAATCAAAATCAAGTTTTACCTAACTTCTTATAAATCCTGACAACGGGGCAGAAGTTTTGTAGAATGCCAGGGTCATAAATTATCTGATCAGTGAGGCTAACCACAAAAACTTACTGGCATCTCTGGTTCAGTCATCATAATTAGTATAAAAATAAAAAAGTTAATCTCCAATACAGTGCAGTTATATGTGTTGTACTACCATCAAACTGTGGAAGGGGCTTCTGCATAGCTAGAGAAGCAACGGTAATTAGCCGAATGCTTTTTTTGGTTCACTAATTAAAATAACAGTGTTCTAAAAGATGGTGTCCCATATGGAACTGCAAAAGGTTTTCCAAGAAGTGAATAGAAAACTGGCATACAACACTCAGCATCTTTCCAAAAAGAATTTAAATGGTTTTGGTAGTTTTTTAATTTTGGTTGGTTTTTGTTTTTAAGGGGGTGGGTTGTGTTTTGTTGTTTGGGGTTTGGTGGTTTTTTTTGGAGGGGGTGGGTTGGTTTTTTAATTCTTGTAAGGCTTTCACGATGTACATACAAGTATCAAAATTTCAAATTTTCTAGCTGTGCTTTTTGTGTAGCAAAGACCCCCTGAAGTCTTTGTATTATTGTGACCAAAACCAGGCAGAATGCAATCTTAGCTAATCCACTCCTCCAGGCAATAGGCTACATCTATATATCAGCTTTCTGCCCCTGCCCCCCCCCCCCCCCCCCCCCCCAAGATTGATGTCACAAGCAACTATCTAGGGAGCAGCAGGGAAGCCAAGCTGGTGACCATGTTCAAACGCTCCAGTAGGTTATTGAGCAGTGCTGTTAGGTGCCACAGTCCAACAAATCTGTTGTTTCCCTCTATGTAAACCAGTGCTTCAGAGCGGTTCATCAGGCAAACAGTACAAGGCTGCTTCTGTACCACCTTCCTTCAGAAAGAACTACTCAAAGGTCAGCAAATCAGACAAGCAAAAGTCAAAACAAAAAAAAAAAGGGGCGGGGGAGAAAATAAAGTTACCATCATATGATGCATAGATCAGAAAAAACATCAAACTCTTCTCAACTAAATGTTCTCTATGGTCTCTTTTTAGTATTTTAGACAGTCAGACACTGTCCTCACATGAGCAAAATAATGAAAATTCCCTCTTCCTTTCTTGTGTTGTGCAAGTATCAATTGCTCTAGTTACTCATTCACTCAAGTACCACCAGAAGAACAGTCAAAAAAAATATGAGAAGAAAACGTGACAAAGATAGCAATTTGCACTGCTGAGCCAGAGAGGGCAGTAAGGAAAGATTTGATAGCTCTACAATCAATAACTGATAAAAGTATATTCAGTTTCATTCATAAGACATAATCTAGACCCTACACAGTCAAGTAGGAAAATTTTTACAGATTGCATCTGGCTCCAGATCAGTCTCAGGGTGATATAGATCAAGGACGCATACCCTAATTACAAAGCATGCTGAGCACCACCTGCAAATCACTGGCTAGACTGAACTTCCAGTGACTTCAGCGCAAACAGCAGATACCCAGAACCCCATAAAGCCATCTCCTATGCACGAAGCTGATGAAAAAGTCTAGCAGAATGAAGCTATGAATCAACTCTGACTCATAAAACATAGCTTGCACATCACAGAGATAAGGAACCATACCTTTGGCACGTCTGCTGCTAAACGACCCTTCCTTCTTACTAAAAAAAGTGAGCTGATCTAAGGAAACAGTAACAACTTCGAGTACATCACTGTTTCAAGCACCTCTGCAGAAGCCTGGTGAACCTCGCTGGCCTTACAGCAGTTCTACAGATTTGTGCTTGTGTTTCCTCTGGTTTGGCTCAGTCCAATGCACAGGCGGTGCTGCTTAATGCTCTCCGAGAGGCTTTCAGTTCTTGCTTAACAAAGCTTTCCTCCCACATGTCATATGTATTCAGGCTACAGCCTTGTTTATCTAATATCTCCCTCTTTCTCTCTCCCCCTCCCCCTCCTATCCACCCCCTCTTTCCCAGAAGAGAATAACCATAATGTGCCTATCGCTTGCAGAAACAGACAGCTCAGCTCCCCCTTGCCATCTGGTCATACTTTGGTCTCTCAGCTGTCGTCAACATATGAATCCCGTTGTTTTGACTAGTGGGGTCCCAAGGAACAAGCAACAGTGCAGATTGCAGGGAATCAGGATGCCCTTTTCTCTCTTCCTTAAACCAAAAAGCAACCCACGTAATTAGAAAGTGAAAGAGTGTTTGTGAAATGCATTAGAAGTCACAGTTCTTCCACCTTTGCTCATGTGATGATCCTGCCAGCAACAACAGGCTATTCTGTAACTCTGCAAACTAATAAATTTACATATTGACTTAACTTCAAGACATGTTTTGCTGCCCTCATCACCAGCCCATGACCATGCTGTCCTGCTTACTCTTCAACCTTTTATCTCTTTAAAAACAGAGAACAAAAATCAAGCTCCCACAAATGGCAAAGGTACATATATAAGTCCTTAATCCGTAAGGATTTATCTTCCCAAGATAGGAGATTTTAAAAGATAACTCAAAGTTTGTACTGGCTGGTAGAATGGGTGGGGAGGAGATTTTAAAAAAAAATTGTGACTTAGCTTATGAAACACAGAAATTTCTACAAAAGGGAAATGGTCAATATTATTTCTAGGCTGTAACAGCATTAGAAGTTTATGGTGTATGTTGATTATAAAATTAAAATGTAATCTTTTTTTTAAAGTACAAAGAACCACAGTTGTTTCATCACCCCATGTGCTTGAAATGTAGTGGAAGCAGCTGGGTCTGAACCGTCTGGCAGCATTAAGGAACACAACCCCACCGCAGGTCTCAGCAAAACGACCAGCTCACGCTCCCCCTCTTGCCAGAATTGAGTCAGTTAAGCTCCCAACAGGCATCCGAATCCCTCCGTGAACAATTCTTCAGTGGGTTCAGAACCCAGCATCCGAGATGCACAAAATGAATCTTTATGTTTGGATCGCAAAGAAGGCATAACTTAGAAACATGCATTTAAAAACTCACATCGGTGTCTTAGTAGTAAGTTTGAAAGACTGCTCTGTTTTCCCATAATTCATCTGGGACAGCTTTGTGAAAGCTTCCTAAGATCCGTTTCCAAATCCTATACTTTTCAAAATTCAGGTTTTATGCAAACAATGTTGCGGTTCTCCCACTGTATCACTAAAATTATTCACCTTGTCATGTTTTATTCAAGTAGGAGTGTGTCTTGTGCTCCAACAGTTCAACACATGCTTGTTAGTCTGGCAACCGCTACATAGTTAAACCTTCGCCTGTGAGTATGTGAAAAGATGTTATATCACAAAACATATGCAAATGGAGAAACAAAGCAAAAAGATAATCTTAAATTATATTCACATAAAACACTCCATTTTCTCTCACGTAGCATACACACAAAGGATATCATGAAGGTTTGCTGGAACAACAGCTGGGTGGCACAACAGGTCTCCCTCCAAAGATGCCCTTTGTCTCTCACACCTATGCCTACACAACCAAAGTTATCATCACAAGTAGCTGTCAGCTTCCAGGATTTAAAATGTGGTCAGAATCCAACTTTCAACAAGTAAAATTGTGAGACTAGCATCTTGCATCTATATTGTGGCAGGTATCTGCCTACTTGAGCACAATTACAATAGCAGCAAGTCAAGACAGCACAGGCCTCAGCATTGATTAGGTGGTTTTTGATCCAAGTCCTTAAGCTTCTGGGCAAGTTTATCCAGCCCAGGTCTGTAATGCCATTGCTTCACTCTATAGGTTGTTCACCTAGTAAGATGAAAGACACCTCAAGAATGCCTACAGATCAGTCATATCTCCTATGGCACAACATAGGTACCGCACATCACAGAAAAAGCACTAAACTTTGCAGGACTGAAAACACTGTGGAGACTACAGGTAGGGAAACAAGCTTAAAAATGGTTTGGCGTTTTTGTTGAGTTCTTTTTGGTTGGTTGGTTGGTTTTTGTGTGGGGTTTTTTTTTTTCAGATTGCTCCAATATATTAACAGGGCAGCAGGCAAAAAAATTATACTACTACTATCCATATTGTACCCGTTTTAGAAGTCACATGAATTCACTAAACAACTGTCACAACTACTAAAGTTTAAAACATGAAAACTTAAAAACCATATCAAGTATTATCATCTTACTAAGTGCAACAAACAATGGGTAGAGCAAAAATATGTATCTTCTGAATTCCAAATACTGCCCAGGGCTAGAGGTCTGGTGTAATTTACAGCAGCCCAGAGTTCTGGCAAGTTCCTACCACAGATCAGCCTGGCACTGAAAGAAGTCATGCCATCATGCAGGCTGCCCATGCAGGGGCCAGTTCTACAGCCAAAGGGCATACCCTGCTCTACATTCAGCAAGATTCCATAACACACCTACATTTAATTTCCCACAAGAAACATTGACAATGCCCTTCATTAGTACAGCAGTACGACCTTAATTCACATAAAATATATATTAATGTATATTTACTTACATCCATTTATATCTAACATATACCTCGCTATAATATTTTTCAGAGGGTTTTTCTTAATCTATGCTGGTTTATGATTAGCTGTAAATCCCCTAGGATTTTTTGATCTAAATTAAATACACCACAAGTCTGAGAGGAACACTCCGTCTCCTTACAGATAAACCCCACTTCTTATCTGCCCAGTGCAGCAGCCTCTCCCAACCTTCTGTACAATCAGAAAATGTATTTCTTATCTGTACAAAGTCAAGCCTCTGACAAGGCTCTCCCCCTTTCAAATGTCACCACCATTCCAGTCACCTCCTTCTCCCTCTCTCCCCCTGCTCCTTGTCATTTGCTAGGGAAACATTCTCTGAGAACTATCAAAAATTGTTGTGACCCAAAATTATACACATGAGTAGCGCTATTCTATGCTTTTAGTGGTTCCCCACTTTCTCACCAGCACCAAACACAATAATGAACCCTCAGTCAGTCTGTCTACTGGGCTAATTTGTGGGTGGCAACAGTCACACAGTAGAGTTGGCTATCTTCACAGAATCTAGCCATAGTAATCAAGACAGTTTCACAACTCTTTCTTAGGACATCCTTCAACAAGCAACCAATTTGCCTCAGACTGCTGTGGTATAAACCAACATTTTTTTTGGTACAACCCCCACATTTTTAAAAAGGGAAGTAAGTAAGATCCAGGGAACTACAAGCCGGTCAGTGTCACCTCAGTGCCTGGCAAGATCATAGAGCAGATCCTCCTGGAAACTATAATAAAGCACATGGAAAATAGGTGATTGGTGACAGCCAGCACGGCTTCACCAAGGGCAAATCGTGCCTGATAAAGCTGGTGGCCGCCTGTGCCAGGGTTACAGCGTTGGTGGGTGAGGGAAGAGGGACTGATGTCATCCACCTGGACTTGTGCCAAGCATCTGGCGCTGTCCCGCAGGACAACCCTGTCTCTAAACTGGAGACACACGGACCTCACAGATGGACCACTCGGGGGGATAAGGAACTGGCTTGGATGGTCCCACTCCATTTGAGTTGCAGTCAACAGGTCAACGTGCAGGTGGAGACCAGTGACAAGGGGTCTTCCTCAGGGGCCCATACTGGGGCTGGCACTGGTCAACATCTTTGTCAGTGACATGGACAGTGGGATCAAGCGCACCCTCAGCGAGTTTGCTGACAACACCAAGCCGTGTGGTGCGGTTGATACACCCGATGGCAGCGATGCCACCCAGAGGGACCGTGACAGGCTGGGGAGGTGGGCCATGTGAACCTCAGGAAGCTCAACAAGGCCAAGTGCAAGGTCCTGCACCTGGGACAGGGCAACCTCCAGTATCAATCCCGGCTGGGCAGAGAATGGATTGGGAGCAGCCCTGAGGAGAAGGACCGGCAGTGCTGGCCGATGAGAAGCTCAACGTGACCCAGCAACGTGCGCTCGCAGCCCAGAAAGCCAACCGTACCCTGGGCTGCATCACAAGCAGTGCGGCCAGCAGGTGAGGGAGGTGACCTCTACTGCCCCTCCTCTCCACGCTCACGAGACCCCACCTGCAGTGCTGCATCCAGCTCTGGGCCCCCACGCAGCCTAAGAAGGACATGGACCTGTTGGAGAGAGCCCAGAGGAGGGACACAGAGATGCTCAGAGGGCTGGAGCACCTCTCCTGGGAGGACAGGCTGAGGGAGTTGGGGCTGTTCAGCCTGCAGAAGAGAAGGCTCCGGGGAGACTTTATTTATAGCAGCCTTACAGTACCCAAAGGGGGCTGACAGGAAAGCTGGAGAGGGACTTTGTACAAGGGCCGGTAGCGATAGGACAAGGGGTAATGTCTTTAAACTGAAAGAGGGTAGATTTAGGTTAGGCATTACAAAGAAATTCCTCACTATGAAAGTAGTGAAGCACTGGCACAGACTACTCAGAGAAGTTGAACACTGGCAGGGATGGGGCATCCACAAGGCCAGGCTGGACGGGGCTGGGAGCAACCTGGTCCAGTGGAAGGTGTCCCTGCCCGTGGCAGGGGGTTGGAACTAAATGATCTTTATGGTCCCTTCCAACTCAAACGATTCTATCATTCTATGATTTTATTGCAGGGGCTAGAAAACACGCTATTACCAAAGGAACTCATAACATGAAAATTTAATGTCAAAGCAACACATACAATTCAGAACGACTAGAAGGCTATTGTTAAAACACACCAAGGATCAAAACGTGTGAACCAAGCTACTTGTCAGTCCTAAAAACAAGCAAAAATGGGCTCAGACTGTTTCAGAAAATGTGGTGCATTTGGCAAAGTACTAATGGAAACTTTGCTTTTCCAGCTGGCTACATGACACCTGGCTCAGATGAGGTAAGCAGGAAAGGGGAAAGGATTCTAGATTCCAAAACTGGCTTTAACCATTCAGGATGACAACTCATCACTTATTTTTGAGCACTCAGAAGACTTTTTCCTCATCCAGCTGTAACTTACTGCAAGTGAACGTAATCTGTAAAGTAACACAGCAGTTCTGCACCACCTTTTCCAACAGCAATACATTACTCCCCACAGTGGGGGTGTCTATCTTTTTTTAAAAAACAAAAAAACAAAATTATATTAAGTGTAGAGATGCAATCATAAAGACTGTGTTAGTGATAAATTTATCACCCTCACTGCTGCACAGGTCAACAAGGAGCTCAGATAACTTGGGAAGATATGCTTCCACAGGGGTTACATTATTCAGAGACTGTTGCTTCAAAGCAATTGCAGAGTGAGGACATTTGTGCCATACAACTCAGACCCAGGTGTGATGACAGCCTGATACGCTGCAGCAACTAGCAGCTTTGAGATCTTTAGGAGATTTTTGGAAAGTCAGTAGATCTTTAAAGACTATTTGCAGAGTCATTCTGAACTAACAGCTAATGGCATGCTCCCTTCTCCTATGATAGCTCTTTTATAACTGGCTGATGAGAATCAGCTGCAAAGGAAGAAGATGATTTTATGTCTCAATTTTGAAAATTTTAAGATGTTTTTTAATACCAAGCAAATCAATAATCTGAGTATTATGTCCCTCTTCTCGGTTCCTTCCATCCTGATACTTTCAGCTGTACCATAATTTAGACAAATCTTTACCATTTAGTCTGAATACCTAGAAGCATTACAGTTTATCGTTGCCATTAAAACCAATTTTCTTCATTTCATATCCTTTCACAAACTCAAAAGTTTTTGGAGGGTTCATGAGGAAATGCAGAGGTTAAACCTTGCATCACTTCTGCACCACAACTGCTAAAATTAGGCTGCAAACAGTATTTGTCTTTGTGCCTATCCACAGTCTGTCTCAACGTCACAGAGATATACAGATATATAAACACACGTACCCTATGCATAGAAAAATATTTCATAGATGAGAGGCTTTTAAAGCATTGAAAGACAACATTAAAAGCCACTTCACATTTATCAGTATTTTAATGAATTCAGCTTGAAAAATGCTGGACAGTTCCTTTTGTTTGCCAGAAACAATGACTTACCATTCTCAATGGGTTTCCTCTAGCAAAACATTATATAGGTGGGTTAATTCCTCAGAATCAAGATATCACTGGAGAATTGGGAGTTGAAGAAATGCAGCATAGCCCATCACTGTGCTAAGAATCCATAAACATATGTACAGTGTCACGTTATACATTTAGGTCAGTTTTAAATAAATACGAGTACACAGTTGGTATTAATGCTCTGTATGTACTCAACAAGGACCAACAAACAAACGAAGTCTGAAGGATACATTGCCTGTGAAAAATGGTGAAAAACTTTTGTGTTCTGCTGGACACTCAGAATAGCTGTTGCAATTCAGAATTATTACTGAATAATGTTTCACTAAGGCACAAAAAAAGGATTTAGCATACACATGCAATTTTCTAATGCATTTTTCAGAGTACTGATGCTCCTGTTTCAAAATATGTGAAATGAAACAGTAAAGAAAGTTACTTTAAAATTGTCAGTTATTTGTATCATGGAAATGTTTAGTACAGGAGTGCATGGATACGTCAGTGTTGGTTTTTTAAATATATATATATATAATGTTTTGCAAGAGTAAGAAATACATTTCTTTTTAAATGACTTTTTTTGGCCTCTGGCAGTACTTAATATCCATGAAGTTTAATCTTCAGAATGCAGATTTCTCAAGGCAGCAACTGCTCGCTCAGCCAGGATGAAGCTCCCTAAGAGGATGGCTCTCAAGGTATTTATATAATACGGAAACAGTAACCATAATCATCAGATGTTTATCTCAGCTTAATGAATTGATTCTGGATCTCTGCTACTTGAACAGCTGAGAAAATGGGAAGTGTTCAAGAATGATGTGAGAAATGAAGAAGTAATGACTTACACTATCAGCCTGTGCAGAGATATCCTTTAAAATGATAATCGTGTATCCATGTTACTGTATGATTTGCTATGATCTCTCTATACAATGCATAAAGTTGATCGGAATTTTATTATAATCACATTACAGAGCTGTGCTCTAGCTATGTTAAAAACAGGTGTCCAATTGTTCAGTTTCTGATATTCCCAGAATACCAAGTAACTCCTACTTCAGAAAGGGTTATATACATCCAGCAAAGCTGAGAACTGGCCCCAGGGCTGTAATACACTTCAGTATTACCATTTCAACATGGCTTGCTCCTATCTAGAGAGGTGCAAAACCAAAATTGCTTGTATTTTTGTCATTTTGGGAAGTCCATATCTACCACAGAAGCACAACTTTTTGGCCTCACATAATTTTTCTCCACATATTTGCTTTGTTTTCAAGACAGCTACTGCCCCTCATCCGTGACATATAGTGAAAAGCAGATTCTCCCCCCGGCTATCCAAACTGAATGGAAGTGTGATTTTTAGGAACCTTCATAGACTTCCTCCATCATTTAAACTGAAGTGAAAAAGAAAGTCAACCTGCCTTCCACCAAGCCCTGCCATAATAACAAATAAATGCTACCATTGCAGGAAGCGATAAGGGTCTCAATTCAAGAACTACATGTAACCACAGTTCTTGCAGTTGCTACCATGGACTTCAGACAATGCAGTCAACATGAGCAGCAACCCTGTGTTTTGTCCTATACTATTTCTAAAGAAAGACGACACACAAACGGTACTTTGTAGAGATTTAAGTGTCAGATTGAAAAGGGTATTCTGATGGCTTCACCAGAGAGATAATGCCATAAAGTAAGAAGGAAGACTTTACAGGAATCTAGGTAGTATTTATGCACCAAAAAGAGAAAGAGTCAAAAAGTTTGCACAGTGGTATAAAACATCAAGAAAAAAAATATTTGGATGTAATGACTGAGTACAGAAGAGAATAGAAGGGCAAATTCTAGGAAAAAAAAATAAATCACAATTTCCCATTTTGTATCACCATAGTTGTTTTCAAGAGGAGGGTTATTTTTGAATGAAATGACTGATTCAGCCAACTTTCCCTACCACACAAGGAGACAGCACAGCTCTGCTTGGAAAAACAGTTCATCATCATTGAAACTACTAAGTGTCTGTCTTGAAGGCCAGCTTCTCTGTTGTGGCTTTTCTCTACTTCAAGAGGAAAATAAGCCACACAGAGAAGTCACCTACAGCTCCCTTCCTGTGATAATCAGATTGTGATAGTGTAGACAAGAGCAGGAATTGTTCTCACATATGTCACTGAATCTTTGGGAGACCTTGTATTAGTGAATGACTGGCATGGCAGTTCTCTGCTTCAGCACATTTTTTCATTCTACGACATATAATACTGGGCCAAAGTGAATAGCAAGGACTGCACAGGAGCCACCTCCAGTAAGGGGACAGTGCTACTGGAAGCAGAGACTTCTCACTCCCACAGGAAACTTCCTGTTAGCCAAAGAGAACTGAAATTAGACTACTTCACACCAAACTCAGCAGAGAATGAAGTGTTTTGATGATGCTTTAGACCCTCCCCTTATACTCACTAAGGAAGAAAAAGGAATGGCTAAACCCTGAAGGTCTTCCCAATTCATAGCTTCAGCAAGTCTTAGGGGCAGAATCAGTAGGTCCAACATGACATGCAGAAAAGGTCTCATTAATAATGGCTACATTTCAGGTAAGACGCAACCCTTGCAGAAAAATCAGGTGTTTTTTAACATCAGGTTTGGGTGCTTCTTTAATACTTCTTTTGCTGAGCTCATTTTACATTATATAGCTCTCACACTGGCCTCCTGTTTCCACTTCATCAGCCACTCATCAAGTCCCTGTGTGGCACTCCAGTGAAGCTGGGAGGCATTAGCCAGAAGCAACAACCCTTTCAGCCCTTGCCAAGTCTGGAAGCCCAACTCTGACACATAATGAAGCACTGTATTTCAGTCAATGTCAACTAAAAGAGATTGGCTTCAACCCTCTGATAAGGTGTTCACATTGGTGGGAACTCATTTCAAAGCTGAAGCATGATCAGCACAAAGTTTCACAGTGCAAAACTGGAAAATAACTAAAAAAAGTTACATCATGATCCCATTATAAATGAATGCATCACCTCAAATACCAAGCCCTTTAGGTCTTGTTTTTCCAACCTTAAATCTCTACATACAAAATAGCATTTCTAGATTATGAGCATTTGCACTTAATCCAGATGTTGCTGTTCTCCACTGCTGAATCTAAAACGTGATCTTCAGTTCTGATGACACAACCACGTAACTGATTATGATGTTGACACAAATGAGCATGACCTGTTTCAGCAAGCTGGAGAAGGTGGTGATTTTGGAAACTGAAATGCAACTTTCACTTGGCTCTCCATCTAGCATCATAAATAAAAGTTGAGGTAAAAAGGTGACTGTAAGTAACCCAAACTTAGTTTAACTAGAATAGCTTAAGGCATAAGTGATTTACTGAGTCCAAAAGTTTATTTGTAAGGTTCTGAACTGGCTTCATATCAGATTTCTTGCAGCTCTGCTTCCATATACTGCCCACGACTGCCATGTACCAGCATAGCCTGTAAACTGTTTTAAGCAGCATACATGAGCTATTTCCTTTCAGCAACAATTTTTCCTTATTCTGGGGGAAAAAAACAAACAAACAAACAAAAAGATAAATGTTTTCATTTTCTTCCTAAACATGACAAGGGGAAAAAGATGCTGCAGAAGCCTCAGACACAGCACTTATTGGTTTTGTGCTGTTTCACCAGAATGTTTAACTCATGATGACATGCAGGATAGGCGAAGACCTTCTGATATGCAAGGTCATTCTCAAACCACAAATAATATCAAGAACCTTAAAGTCCCTAAAATGTCACGTCGGAAGGCATCCATCACTACTTAAAAGGAGCTGTGGATTGCCATTTAAAGGTTCTGTTTCTTTCCTCCTTCCCTGCAACTCCAAGAAGATTAAAAAATAAAGGTTAATAATAAAACAATGTACACAATATCCAGGGTGGGCAGTGGGTAAACAGCCTTACATAGATACTGAAGCGAGCACTTTTGGGGGGGGGAGGTGATGGTGGTGTAGGGATCAAAACAAATGAGAAAGAAAGAGGGAGGTTGCTCATTAAATAATTATGGGGTTTAGTCTAAATTGCTAAGTCAGTCACCGCATGTTTAGCAGATGTTACTGTGTAAAACTAAATCCAATAAGATATCAGCATATTCCTCTTTTTCTCCTTGCTCTACTTCATAAGCAGGATTTCCATGACCAGACAAGCATCCACTGAACAGCTGGGCACACTTCGCCAATTTTACAGCAATCAGTAATCACTGAACCCATCAAGTTCTCCTTCCAAACCAGAAGCACCAAAATAACAATAATAAGCTTGCAGAGATGAAAAACATCCTTCTATCTAGTCACGTTTTCATACCCTTTATACTGCAGTTATATTTTGTTTGGGTATTTTTGGGAAGTCGGAAGAATAATCATCTTCATGGCTTTATATTTTCTTCTCTCATTTTGGGAGATATGGAAGAGAGATGTTTTATTTGGTATTTCAAGTTGCTGATATTTTTGGTGACCAACAGAAAGGTAAATCAGACATCAGAAAATCCTGTTACATATTATGATACTCTATACTTCAAAAAAATTCTCTAGGTTTTATAGTACACTGAGTCTTCAACTTTCAAAGCAGCTTGTGAAAGGAAGATTATCAACCTTATGGGTGACAAAACAGAAGTGTCCAGAAACGAGTCTCAAAATCAGAGATAACTAAAGAAATCAAACCTCCTAAGCTTGAGTCCAGCCATTTGCTCACACATCTAGAAAATCCTTCAGGAAACACCAAAGAAGAAATGGATTTTCCTTTTATTAAAAGCAAAAGGGTAGATGGGCATAAATCAGTCACTTCTTCAAAATTCCACTTAATATTTTACGCTTTGGTGGAACCTTAAGGACTTGCTTTGAAAAAAAGGCTATGTTACAAATAGGAGTGACAGAAGAAAACCCCACAAATCTCTCAACACCTGGATACACTAGTTGTGACCTTTACAATCTCAGGATCTCTCAAGTATCCAGCTATCCAGCAGACTGCTACTTCTGTATTTCCCCTGTGGTCATACTAAGATAGATCACCAAAACCAAAAAAGATCATGATACATAAAGTTTGTGGTGCACATACTAGATATGGCACCAAAATTTAATTCAGTTCTGAAGGGGTTAATAGGGAAATCTGATCCTTTATATTGCCCTAGGAAATAAGCAGTACATCCCTGATGAATGTGACAGGATGCATCAGTTCATAAAGGGTGAAATTTACCCTTGCGCAGCAGGCTAGCACAAGACCAATGTATTCCTTAACTCCCACTTAAGCACTGAAAACAATGAAATATCAAAGCTTGGTGGATAGACAGCATGACTATAGGTGAAATTCAGTGTTGACAAATACATAAGAGAAAGAATGTGAACTAGTGATATACATTTGACTCCTAAGTTAACTGGAGTAATTCAAGAAAAGAGTTACCATTACTTTGGATGGCATATAAAAATACCTGCTCAATGTGCAGAGGTAATCAAAAGTGACAACAAACTGTTGAACAATGAAATCTAGAATTATACTTGAGAATGAGATAATGCCAATGTATAAATCAATGATATATCCTCAGTTGGAATAGTGACCTCGAAAACGTGTAGCAGAAATAGGTAACACTAAGAGACATGCAGCAAAAATGATGAGTGCGTGAGGATTGCATCAGAGTAGAACAAAAATATGCAGATTGCCAGTTTTGATTACCAGAGTAAAAAGAGACACACTAAATAACATTAGGCAAACACAAGATGATGAAAGGTAAAGAGATGATATATTCAGAATGCCCCCTTTTCTTAATACCAGGATGTGTTTTATTATGATAAAGTACAGAGGAACAAAGTTTTAAATGGAGAAGGAAGTAAAAGGAATAAATTTTTTTGGTGCTCCTTTTCAATTCATTTGGGGGTTTGTGCAATATACAATCACATATATCTGAAATACAGATGGGTATTGGGAATAGATTCATATCCCTATATTAGAACAAAAAATAATCAACTGATAGATAAGCTTTGACACATTCAGATAGAAGGCAACTACTAACCGACAGGTACTGAGGACAAAAAAAAAAAATACTCCTACTATTGGTGATTCTGAAGTCAGCTGCTGCAACATTTCTAAAACTAACCACTGAACAACATCTACGACACCATACACAAGAGAACACTGGTCTGATACAAAAACCACTGTTTTATCATAAAGTTCCTGCTGTGTCCATCAAGAACTAAGTTGTCTGAATCTGATAGCAGTGTAGAGTAGAGATAACCAAAACACTTCCAAATTAGCAAATTCAGGTATCAGCCTGACTCATCACAGCAGTCTGGAGCCCTCCTTGCCTGGTTAGTAACTGCAGTGTAGACATACACAAAGTTGAACTAGGCTGATGTTTGGGCTTGTCAGTGCCAAATGGCATGAGATTTTGGACAACATCCAAATTGCTTGAAAAGACAGGCCCTCTTACAGTTTTGCATCTTACTTAGATGAAAAATTATGTGGTTACGGACAGTTCTGGAAAAAAAAACCATTTTCCTACAAACATTGTCCTGAAATTCAAAGATATTTAGACCTCAGATTTGTAACCTTACCTGCAGCCAACAGTATCTCTGTTTAACTATGCATGTTTCACTTACTTGACTATTTATCAATGGGTATTAATGCAAAATTAACAACTTTAAGCCTTTTAATGAAAAGGAAAGGAAGTGCAAAACCTATGAAGACTGATGTGAAGCCAGCTAAGTATTGGGAAGCAACCAAATGAGTAAACCTCAAATGAAGGACTATTGTTATTTTCTCAAGGATTTAATTCATGCAAGGAATTGTACAAATGACTTCCCCTTCCTTAACACCTCCTATTGCCAACAGTCAGACAAAATAAACCTAGTTATATAGATATTTTTTATCAAAATCTCTTGAGAGAGGAAGAAGTAATTTTCCAAACTAGAGGTCAAGCATAAGAATTTTAAGCCCAAAGGTCAATTTTCTGAGACTTGTAAGTACTTGTGGACAGCTTGGAGCAGAGACAATATCCAAGCTGTGGCTATTACATCAACAAAGAAATATAGCTGCTATAAATTCAGAGATCATTTACTTACAGAAAGGAAGTAAAAGGTATAGGTTATGGAAAAGCTTTTTCAGAGACAGAAATAAACATGCACATCTTTGCACAGAAAGGGTGTAGTACCTAAAACTTCAGACAGTAAAACCTTTCATAACATGTGTGGGTTTGTATTTCTTTCAAGTAGGAAAGTTTGAAAAGAGAGAATCCAACATCCAGACCCTTTCCCAAATTTAAAATTTATAGTCTCTGCCTTTACACAGAAGGAAAAATCCATAACCAGGGTAAGTCAGTCCAGCAGCATGGAGTCCAAGGCTTTTAACCAAATAGCACCAGCTGAGGATCTAGCCCATAGTCACAGAACCTGACCTTTCTTTCACTTACACTGGATAAAAAGAAATCAACTCCCACTCAGGTGATGGGACACAAATTCAGACTGTTACTGTAGTAAGAATGCACGGTTAAATTATGTTTTCTGAGCAGCAGTGTAAATCTGAAGACCAAATAGCCTCAGAACCATCATGCCATTTCTACAACAGCATAAGAAAAGCACCAATTTGCCTGTGGAGAGAGGCAAACTCTGGGCTTCTTGATGATCTCATATAGCCCGCTTTTACAGCCTGTCATTATAATAAATACCCTTCAGTTTTTCATAATGGTGAGTGAGCTTACAGTCAATCACACTCCACGGTGCTGAGCCTGCAAAGCAGCATGGATCAAGATCTTTCCGTTCCCTCTGAAATCCAAATCTGGATTGCTCCAGCTTGTTTTTCAATAGAGCAGGTTTTTTTTCAAATGCTACAGTTCGATTTTACACTGCTGCTGGCAAGGCTGGGAATCAAGCTAAATCCAGATGCATCCAGCAGGGAAAGTTGCCACAGGGAAAGAGTGAAAAATCAAAGGGTGAACACTAAGATGATCCTATACCACTGACTTGCTGAATGCCAAAGAATCAAGGTTTAATATAGCATCAGAAGAATAAGTAAACCTAAAAAGTTACCTCCAATACTGTCAATAGTTGTTACTATAAGAGTCAGAGAGAGGCTTTGTTGAAAACACTAAATGAAAGAAAAAAATGCTGCTGCATATGTATTGCTTGTTAGTCACCCACTTACATTTCAATTACTAAATGCTTCTATTCAGCAATATATGTCATTTAAAATAAGCATCACAGTTCACAGTAAGAGAATGCAACAGGGGTTTTTTTGGTACAGCTTATAAACAAATTGCATTTGACTAATATTTCTATCTATACTCTTTAATGCTTATGGTCCGCTCTGTTGAAGTTGTTTAGCCTACATCTAATTCAGAAGGAGCAGCTACAAAATATTCTCACTTAGAACAGCTTTCTGGCAGCACACATTTGCCAGCTTCAGTGTGGTGACTCTTGTATGGACATGTCAAAGAAATTGTCAGTGAAGCACTGGAGTTGCAACAGGAAAAGTTAAAAAAAAACCCAAACCAACCACAATTGCAGAAAGAATAAAAATCTGACCCATCATTATGTGAGAATTTTCTTGTAAAATACTATCTCTGAACAAAATAAAATGATACAGATCTGATGACCAGGGAGAAGTTTAGACTCATGTAAAACAGCCTGTTACAACCAGGGGAAACCAAAAACTTCTGGACAGAAATGTGTCACTTTTAAACTGATATATAAACAGTATTTTGCACATTAACTGGCTCACATTACACAACTTCCAAAAACATGGTGAAACAGCACATCTATGCAACCTCACAGCATGACAAACATTAGGATGGCAAAAAATTACCAAGGTTGCACGACCAAACTCACGCAGAACAAAACCACAGCCAGTAAGAGCACAAGTGAATTTTAAATACTTGAAATCTCAGTACTCTGCAGGTTAAGAGATAAAAGGAAATTGAAGAAAATGTGCATTTCAGACAGGCTGCTGACACTGTAATCATAGCTGCTTTTCTCTGTTAAGGCTAGGGAATAAAGTCTTGGAGATTTAATTCCTCCTAGGATATACATGTAGCTACACTGGAATCAAACCAAAAGTTTCACCAAGTTGAACACCCTACAACTCCAGCAGTGGCCACAAACCACCTGAATTCATTCTTAGGCTGGAAACAATCATAATTTGAGATTTTCACTATACTGAGTATTTGGAACAACCAAGATGGGGTGGAGGTACTTTGCTTTTCTCATTGAAATATGACTCACTTGCACCTCATCCCCAGCCTAGTAATTAAATTTTAAAAATAAATGTTACAACAAAAATAAAGGAAATACATATATATATATTTAAAGGTTTCAACTATCATAGGCTGTGGCAAGACAGGGCAAATTTAGTTTTTTTAAAAAGTGAATACACTTGTGCTAGCTTTTGCATTGTTACAATGTTTATGGATTCAGTTTAAAAGTTTGTAACTCCACTGAATGGCATAATGTTTAGCTTGGGCCTCTCAGAACCAATTTGAAAAGCATGTTGAAGAAAAATGATACAAAGGGGCCAAGGTCTTTTTTTTTTTTTCCTTTTCTTTTCTCTTTTTAAGCCATGCCTGAGCAAGCAACAATCTTTATTCTGCCTCCCAAAAATGACCAGCAACCTACTGCAATGTGTGTTACAACACTGTATGTTTTAAATCACAAACAAGAAGTCAAATAAGCAAATATAAAAACACGTTTTGGAGGCTGTGGGTTAAGAACTAGAGATGCCTTGACCTCTACTACCACTCTCTTTTTATGTTTAAAAAAAAAAAAGATAGCTCTAAGGTGACAAAAGCACTGAATTTTTAACATTTAGAGATGCCAAATCTCCCCTTTCTTCATCTTATTTTTACACTAACTTATCTCCAGTCTTCAGTGGATTTACTCAAAAATGTATTTCTTTACAATTAAGAGCAGGAAAATCACAAGTAAGCTTTCAGTTTTAAGATCAGTGACAGGGTAACTGGGCAGGGGGATGGGGAGTTTTCTTCTTTCTAGCTTTTCCCTTTCACTTTGCTTCCTTTTCACCCTATGTTAAGTGCAAGAATTAAAATTCAGAAGTCGACACTATCCCTTTAACATAAAAGCTACAGGGAAAGTTCTTTGCATGGAACAGACTCTGACCCCAAACTGTGCAAGTGATGCTTGCTCTAGGCTGGACAGCCTTCATAATTCAGCAAAACTGGCAAAAAAAATCAAGACTTCCACCCCTAAAAGTATCGTGGCTGAAACAATACTTCTGCATCATACATCTTAGCTGGCATAAACGTCTTTTGATAACTGTTAGCAATTATATTACAAGTGATCTGAAGCACTATCCAGTAAGGCCAAAGATTTCTATTATCTGCTGTCCACAGTATAAAGTACAACCAAATACTGAGAAAGGCTCACAGGCTACAACCACTGTCTACCATTTAAAGTAACAGAAATTATTCTACATCTTAATGTTTTCTACTTAGTATTCCCACTAGCCTTATTTACAACAAGTAAAAAAAACTCAAAAAAACCCACAAAACAAAAAACCAAATACACAAACCTAGTCAGTAACTTTAGTTTCATTTTACAGACACACAGTAGATTTTAAACCCCACAGTCAAAAAATCAGTGCATTTTAAAACAACTAATTTTAACTGGAATTATTTGCCCTAAAACCTGAAGCTTCAGAAATAATAACTGAAGCTGCACAGAATTAATTTAAAAGTTTGGGGTTTATTGTTTTGTTTGGGTTTTTTTAAAATACAACTTCAGGCTTCAATCATAACAGAATTATAAGTCTTCCTACAGAGTATTTACGCAGTAACATAGCTGCAGATACAGCGTGATTTTGACATTTACTGTAGTCCTGGAAAGGGAACAAGCCAAATGCATCCCTGGCACAACTTTAATAATTTCAAAAAACATTTGCACGTAACTCTGACTTAGCATCTCAAAAAAAGTAAGGAGTAATATTTTATGTTATCTTACTTTCTGAACTCCCATTTTTACCTCCAAGTACATAACTGAAATAGGTCTTAAGTGGGACTCAAGTGATAGCTAAAACTCATACCAGCAAAAGGGCAAAATTCACTCCTAGGGTACAGATGAGAAGATTCTCCTTCCCCATTAACCGAAACATTTTTTTCAGGCAGTAACTTGCAATATAACGATCATTAACACCCATATAACAGACTAGTAAGGTCATCGCTTTAAAAAATTCTTTGATATTTCAATTTTCAAGTTCATCAGCAGCCTCCTCAGAAATGCCTGCATTCCTAACAATTCAGCCAGTCTTAGAATAACCCGTTAAGCCTTGCCACCCACTTCACATCGACCTATACCCTTTCCAGGCAATAGTTCTGGAAGCTGAAGCTTACTGAAATAGCGTTTGGTAAATATCATTTTGCCAAATAAGACTGTTGGTATTATCAACTGGGTTTATTTATTAATCTTGCTTTGCCTTTTACATTCTACTTCCAAATTTAGGTGGGGGTGGTGATGAGGTGAAGATTGGAAAGGAAAAGAGAGGAGATATGGGACTATGTGTCAGCTTAATTTGAAGCATTTTTAAAGGCTCCTCTGAGTCTGTCAGAATTTCCAATGACTTAAAAAAAAAAAAAAGAAAGAAAAAACCCCACACCACCAGAGGGCTGCTGCCTGCAGGAAAATGAAACTGCTGCATTTTACCACTGCAGTATAATTCTACCAGCTCCATGGGAGCATAAATAAAAGTGACCAAGTTATAAATCTTTTGTAAGTAGAACACACAGCATCATACAAACATAGTTTTACTCTGTGACATTTTGTTTGCGAGATCAGGGACAAATGTCCCTAAGGAAAGAAGCAACAAAAGTCAGCATAGCCACAAATTGTCAAAATGTGAACATCAAAGCAATTTTTCTATTTTATTAGATAGTTAAAACAACTTCAGTTCTAAATTGCAGCCACAGAGATTTCAGCATTTATGTATCAATATTACAATAATCAAATGGAGAAGCTATGGATGACAAATACAACATGAGAAAGCCTCACAGGTATCATCACCTGGACAGATCAGGCTGTATGGTCCAGCGTATCCTCAGGAGACGAAAATCCACAGAGGTACAGTAAATAAAATGAAGTTACGAAAACTAAATACTAGCGAAAAAACCCAACAAAAACTGCAAAAACAAACAAACAAACAAACAAACCAAACACACAAACCACACACAACACAACCACTAGGCTTAAACGGTAGGATTATCCCAGGCCTTTCCATGCTGCTTTTTCTTTCTGAAAAAGTTATCAATACTAGCTGGCTAATCCCATCAGTCCCAAAAGGGAAGTCAAGCATTATCTTAGTTTTACAGCAGGGCACCATGGAATTTAAAAAAAAAAAAAAAAGAAAAGAAAAGATAAATTAACTTGCCAATGGCTCCACCCCAAGTCAATGGCTGAGCCTGTTAGGGCCAGTGAAGACTAGATAGTTACTGTTCCTGAATATCTGCCTTGTAACTGCACAGTGACGTGAACAGAGCCTGTATTGTACATGCCTCTATTACTCTTTCCCCAAGAAATGACCCAGCTAGGACTCTGCAGCATTCGAGAAGTTGCATACCTCTAACCCAACAGGCCTTTAGGGTACAGAATAATCTTCAACATCAGAATGAGAACTCTACAGGATCAAGCACAAGGTTGGCATTTTGTATATAAAAAGTCCAAGTCTGAAACAAAGACACAGATAGACACAGTGTACAGTGCATTGCATATATAAATGCTCAGTTTATCCACATCTGACATACCATATTGATTTGTAGCTGATGCAGGGTTTATCAAGAGAGCAAAACAAGGCACAACTGGTACATGTTAATAATCAGGTAAAGATGGGGATGACTGGACTTCTCCACAGGGCAAGGTTCTTAAGTGCTCTGGAACACTTCTCCAACCATCAAGACAGGCTGCACTGCCCTATTTTCACCGCTGCTTCTGCCAGAAAATAATAGTGTTATCCACCGGTGCTAGAGTTCCAGCTCTGACTGCAAGGAAGACTTAGCCTTTGATCAGGATACTTTGCCTTGACACGTTTTCAATTCCCACCAGTTCAATGAGGAGAAAAAGGCCTATGACTCACAGTTTTCTCCCCTCTCGTGGACTCCTCAGGAATTTGCAGTAGACACCTGAACAGTACACATGATGTTAAGCTTGCTATTCTAATCTATTTTTTTATGAATTCTTGAGAAGTAGTCCACAGACCACCTGGTTCCACAGTCACAGGTGCCAAAACACTAAGAATAAATAAACGTTGGTGGAGCTATAGAGGCTCTTGGCTGTAACTCATCTGATTCAATGGTGATAACAGTAATGGTGATGACAGCACTACGACACAGATCCAGAAACCATGCCTATTTTTGCAGCATTTCCTTTGAGCAGGAAAAGCCAGCTGGTAACAAGATGGCAAATGTCCCAACCATGCTAGCAGCCTGGTTGTTGCTTTCCCTAGCAAAGATGAAGTTATGATAAAGGTAAAGACATTTTTTTCATCCTGAAACTTAATACAAACTGGTCAGGTAATCTCGGCATATGTAAGTGCGGAATACAAGAGAAGGATTACTGCTCAAAGTATCAAAACATTTGCTTGCCTTTATTTGTCTCATAGCTGAGCAGGACAGACTTCTGCTTTAAGGACTAAAGATAGTAATTTGTAAAATGCTGGGCCTGTATTTTCAATTTGAATTGAATTAGTTTACAGTTTCATTCCACTCTGTGCTCTAATTTGCTTGAATATTCACTGCAGAGATGTATTCCTAGGCTGCTCTTAACTAGAACACTGCCGGAGGTCTGCCTCTACTGCCATCAATGAGAAGCTTACTCACGGGTCAAACTCCCCTCTCAGATAAACTTTAGCAAGGCCTTGAAGTCACTGGGACTACATAGATGTAACAGAGTGGGGAATTTGACTAAGTAATGACTTCAGCACAGTCAGGAAACAACCAGAAGCAAGAGAGATGTGCTTTCATAAATACGAGCAGTGAAATAAACCAGAGACCCAGAAGAAAAGCAACACAGGACAAAACCCAGAAATACTAGGACAGATCTTTGTTGTTGATAATTACTGATTTTAATCAAGTTTACTGATCTATAGGAGTGGAAACATGGGAAAAAGTATAGATTTAACTAGTTTGAAAAGCTAATGAAAAAACACTTAAGGCTGGTTCTCACAAAGTATAAGGAATCTTAAAAGCTGTGCCACTCATAGCCATGTCTTTTCATCAAAACAAATGCCTGCGTTTAATAGGGCCATAGTGCTTATGCCATTGCCAAGTCCTAATATAATATGTGGCTTTGTCTTTGGTGACGATTTTTGTTCAGACAGGCATTGCAAACACACAAACAGCTCTCAGTCTTCCTCTCAGCTTTCTGCAGGAAAGGACTACTTCAAATACTGCCACTGCACCAAAATGGATACATGGAGGAAATGCAGAGAGGGCTCCCTTCTTCCCACACTCCCCAATCACTGAGCTCAGCTCACAAGCAGAAAGGACCATGTTCTAGCTGCAATCCTCCCTGCTTTGCACTGT
Source organism: Falco cherrug (assembly GCF_023634085.1). NCBI lineage: Eukaryota > Metazoa > Chordata > Aves > Falconiformes > Falconidae > Falco > Falco cherrug. Next base: position 35,679,024 of record NC_073706.1, on the reverse strand, counting down.
TCCAGCAGCAGAAAGTAAGCAGGAATCCAGCCTATCAAGCTGACTGGGGATTACCCCAGCATCAGGAAATCACCATCTGGTTTAGCATCACTTTTTCCTCCTAACTTTAAGAGTCCTCAACCAAGGTGAGGACAGTATCTGAAGAGTAGCTGTTTTCCAGCAATCCCAATCTGCCATAGCAACATTTCATGGCCTTCAAAACCAAACACAGATTATAGAAGTTGTGCTGTTTAGAACAGCTTTGCTTCAACCTGATTTCTTAAGGAAACAAAAATCAAATGTTCAGGCTGTCTGTCTGCAGTTGCCCCATAACACCAGAACAGATTAGCAAGTTTCAATCAAGTCAAAGGGCAAGGGAAGTCCCTAAGATTCTATATATCTCATGGAAAGTGCTGATTTTTTTTTTTTTTTTTTTTTGGGGGGGGGGGAATAAGAGATTCAAACTATTGCTCCCACAATGGAAAGAATAATGGTGATTTAATCCTTAAGGTATTCCAAAAGAACGAAAAAAAGAGATGGACAGGCAGCAGACAGCTCCAGACGAGCCACAAACACTGTCTTCACCTAGCCCAAGAGACAAAGAGAGAGAACAGGAGGAGGAGGAGAATACAGGGTACATAACTGGAGGAAACAAGAGATCCATAGTTCCACCATTCACTAAATAAGTTATGGTTTACTTGCACAGGATAACACAGATGAGTTGAGGCTGGAAGTGATCTCTGAAGATCATCCAGTCCAACACCCTTGGTCAAAGCAGAGTCAGCTAAAGCAGGCTGTTCAAGTCCGCATCTAGTCTGGTTTTGAATATATGCAAGGATGGAGACTTGGCAACTTCTCTAGGCAACCTGTGCCAAGTTCAACCCACCCTCACAGTGGAGAAACCTCTTCCTGTGTTTAAGTGGAACTTCCTATACACACACAAAGGCCCAACTAAGATTAGTGCCTTACCATGAAAGGGATTATAGGCAGATAACGTAACACAAAATTTCTTCTCAGTTCAACAGGTAGGCAAGACACATGAAATGTAGTGGACACAACAAATATAAGAGAAAAATAATTCTCCAAGGACACACAGTCCATCAGTGCTAATTTCCCAAAGACAGTGCATCTGTAAAAGTAGTGGGAGAAAAAAAATCTTAGAAGTATCTTATTTTTCAGTCTAGCATGACCATACAGTTAAAAAAAATAATAATCTCCAACAGTAACCTATGCTTATTTAGAAACAGGCTATTTTCTTGCTTAAGAGTATTTTTACTAGCTCTTCTAGCAATAACCATCAACTTAATTGAACAGGGCTGAAATTATTAAGGGGCTCACTCTTGGAACTGTAACATCCATAGAAGTTTTCTGAGAATACCTCCTAAAGTCTTCATTCATTTTTTGTAGGAGATTGCAGCTGCAGAAAGAACTTAATACCTGTCCAGCATCCTCTAGATTAGGATGCCAATCCTTGACCAGTTTCCAGTTTGAAGGGTCAAAACAACATGGAAGTTTAAAAGAAAACCAACAAAAAAACAAACAACCCAAAAAGAAACACACACACACACCCCAAAAAAACCCCAAAATAACCACCAAACCAAAACACAGATGACCAAAAGGAAAACCTTCAAAAGTAAAACTGTAGAGCAATCCTGTACCTGCTGACAGCAGGTCATCTCAATGTGACAGCCAAGCTACCCATCATTCACAACCTGAAAATGAGAGCTTTGCAATAGAACACTAGAAGAAATTAAGAGATTCCAATAATGTAAAAATCCAAGAGTTAAATCTATTCCTTAATCTTAAGGACAGGGCACAGTTATTAAAAGAAATTCACACAGTCAATGAATAAAACTTACCCAGGGTGAATGGCTGGCATAATGAGTAATTCAACCCTCAGCTGGCAAACAGTCAGCAAAAAACATGAGAAACTTTAAAACATCCCACACAGTGCATTTCATACAACAAGGATTTGGAATGAAAAGTCTTCTTTTCCTACTTGACTTTGCTAAGACTAGTGTTTTATTGCATTTGAATTAAACCACAAGTTTTTGTCCTAGCACGGCTCAGACTTTATCAGAGCAGAATATTGTGGGGTTTTTAAAATAAAATTTAGAAAAAAGGAAATCATACAATCACCAGGTCATGTTTAGCTGCAAATATGTTATTGCTGGTCCCACTTTCTCATAAATTATACTACCACAGAGCAGAAGAACCAACATTACGAACCTGGGCTATGGTGTACCTAATCCTGGACCAAGGCAACAAAACAACCACTTTTCCAAGAAGATTCTCTGTGTAGAAATCTAGCGCCTATGTGGCTAGCCACATATAAAATAATTAAGAAAAAGAGTTAAAGAAGGTAAAGAGCCAAGCAATTACATGAACATTCCCTGCTGGGTCAGTATGAAGACCTGGTACACTCTCACCGGCAGCTAAAGGACTGCTGTTCAACCTTTGGCAGACTGAAACTTGAGAGCTTTAAGAGTAGGCTTTAGACAGACAGTAGAAATTAACACATTTTTGGTCCAGACCCCTTTGCTTCTCCCAGAAACCAGCTCCTCCATTATTTTTGTTCCAGTCAATAGTGCTTTTAATAGCTAAATGACAAGGGCAGTCAGTTTATGGCACATAAGGCTGAACACACAAGAGGAATGACACTGCAAAAGCAGAGCTTGTTAACACGTATGTAATGTAAACATTATTAAAAAAAAATCACACTGATTATTTTTCTTCCACATTAAGCATATACTGCCAAAGACAGCAAACTAAACAGCAAGAGCCTCAGGATATAGAGTATGTCGTTTTGTAAGTAGAAGCAGGCAGCCAGAAGAGCACTTTCTAAATGGATGCCTGAAAACAGTTTTCCATCTACTTTTTTATTTATTTTTTAAGTTAAGCACTTCGCTGGAAATATCATGCATTCCCACATCGCGTTGGAATACTAAAGCAAAAAAAAGGAAAAAAAAAGGTTGCACTTGCATACCCTAAGCCACTTGATTCTGGTTTCTCTCCTCAATTCTCCCCTGCACCCTGTATTAACCCATTTACCGTCAGGTGATGTTGCAAATATTGGCGCAAAGCTTTTACCAGCAATAATCTCTTTTTGTCCTTAAGTGGCAAGTTATCTACTTTTTTCCAAACTCTTTAATTATCAAATCACTGATTATCAATTAGTGGATGTTAGATAAGAAACAAAAAAGCAGCCCATTACCAGCAGTAAGCCAGAAAGGAATGGTCCCTTCCAGTCTAACCTCATCCCTTCCACCACCCCAAGCTAAAAAGATTTATTTGAACAAGAAATTAAAAAAAAAAATATCTTTTCCTCTCAAGTATGCAATAACCTTTCTTCAAGAAAGACAGAGGAGGAACAGCAGAAGTCCAGAAGGCAGAAACTGCCTGGCACAGCTATGGGATGCAAAACAGTAAGCTCAGCCATTACAACTTTGTGAAAGAGTTATTTAGGGCAGCTTTAGGGCTACTTTAATTTATGTCAGTTGACAATGATCTATGTGGCCTTCAGGAAATAATGAAATAATTTTATCAAAATAAAACAGAGCGCTGACAATGCAAGGTAAGTATTCTATTCTACCCACTCCAGCACTAACTATCCATCAGCTACCTGCACCAGCCTGAAGGTTAGTCTGCACTACCACGAAGGCAACAGCACCTGCAAGAGAATGTACCTGGATTTGTTTAAACACTAGCATTTACCTTCTCTGTCCATATTGCTCTTTATCCTCAGTCTCACAACACACTTCCATTTATTATCCTTTAAAAACTGTATCCCAAGGTCATTGCAAAAGCAGCAGTATATTCCTGTTTATACAGTCCACAGGACTTTGGCGATTGGGTAGGGATCTCTGCCACAAATGACGCATTCAAGAAAAAAAATGCTTGCAGCTACATCAATAGCAATTAATACACGTTTATGAAAGGAACCAATACAGTTTCCACTGTTCCACCTAAACTCCATTTAAACCCAATTTTCAAAAGCTATGAAGCAATGAAAGAAATCTTCTAGGTGGATTTTTTCCATGTTTTTTACCAGAGTTTTATCAGTAATGTTTCTAATCTGCAAACAGAATTAAATTAATTAATAAAAATGTTATACCCCTATTCAAAATTAAACATAGAATAATCAAACAGAACTGGATGAACACTAGTAATACGCTCTAAAAGTACTCATGTGAAATTAAGTAAGTTTGATTCGATCACATTTGTGTGCTTTTTAAAAAACCCTTCTGGAAAACTTCACGTCTTCCAGGCAAGGGTGCTCATGGGAATCATGTCCAAACTGTCCCGGAAAACTACATTTTCAGTTTACGCTCGCAAATATTTATGTTGGAAGTGCTCGTACAACTATCCCAGTAGAATGTAATGCTCTTATGCAGCATATCCAACAGACTACATTCAAGAGTACAATTTAAATCTTTTGATATAGGTAAAGTGCACCCAATCCATAAGTGAGGTAAGAAAGTTGGGGAAAGGAGATAAAAGTAGTCATTTACCAGAAAAATCCAAAACAAATAAGAACTTAAAGAAAATCACTCTGCATTTACACACACCCCAGTGAAGACTGTTCAAGTTCGTTAAGAACACTATTTACAACAAATTATTCATGTTACTCTGCAGATCGTTATGGATGTTTTGGAGAAAAACAGTACTGCTTATGCATGAACTGAAAAAGGAACAATCTCCTCGTAACTCATAAGCAGAATGAACAGTATTATTCACTAGGCTTGCTAAACATTTTGGGTTTGTTTAAAAGAAACCAAGGAAATTTCTTTGGGATATTTCTTAACAGAACAACCCATATCAAACAAAAAAGTCCACCCTTACTTATTTATCATGGGCTTATGATCTTTCTATTGAAGTCAGCTCAACTTAAAACACTGACTGACTTCACAAGGGCAATTTACAGTATCTCAGCATTTGAAGAGGAGCACTTCTTGAACATTCATTTATGTCTCTGCCTTTACGTTCATGGAAATCTGTATCTAGGCTTCCACCTCTTCTTATTTTGACTGTTCTATGCATTATACATCCCTCATGCAATGTCTCTAACTTCAGAGGGCATTACTTCCAAATTTCTCATTTCCTTTCAAATTTCTACTGAAAGCTGGGATTCTTTCATCACCTACATTTGTTCTCTATTATCTACCTAATAATTTTGAGGTTGATATTTATTATTGCCACTGAAATTGCTGTTTAACTCTCTAAAGCACAGAGTTTTAAAGACTTCCCAAAATAAATATATGGAATAAATGTACAGTATACTGAAAAATACTGCAATGTTAGAGAATACAAAACATATACTGGCTGCTCCACTCAATTTACAACATGAATTGCAAGAACCCACTTTAAATGCTATGTTTGCTCTTCTCAAGGAATCACAGGTTTTCTAGACATCAGAAAGAATTCCTTTCAAGAGGTAAATTCTACTGAGAAGCTTTTTTAATTTCTCCAACCTCTCTCAATATTCTAATGCAGCCCTTTGCACTGTAGCAGCATGACATCAGAGCAGTGATGGAAAGCAGAAAAGTGCTTGAGCAGTGCGAAAACACTATTTGTAAAATCACTGCTTCTGTAGCTTGTGCTTGTGTCTGAAATGTTGGTATATAAATAGTCATACAGGCCTACTCATTTGACAGCATCTGAATTTTAACAACTCTTGGGTGAGAAAGCTTACTGCGCTTTACAAAGAAAAACAATCATTCAGAGCCTACTCCTATCTCAACAAGTTCATAATGATTTTGCTACTGATATTGGGGTAAAGGACTAATGGCATGCCTCTGCAAAGTTTGCAGAAAGATGGAAGCTAAAAATCATTTTCACTGTAGTTAGCAAACAGGAATTTGCTTTTAAAACAAAAAAAAAGTGAAAATCATAAAAGGGATATCTTTGCAGTTCAGACATGCGGCCTGGTAATACTAGTTTACTCCAGTCAGTAATGTAGGCAAACTACTTCTGAACAATCAGATCAAAGGTCTATAAAGGAAAGACCAAATCTCTCAAAACTCATAACCGTTACTGGAAAATCCATCAAGTCTAAGTCACTATGACATAACTTTTTTTGGCAAAATTTCATTCTTAAGACCTCTACTGCCCACAGTATTGCTTGCAATATTTTATTTCTATGATTAATAGTAGTTTAAATCTTCACAGACTCGTCATGACAAAGGGTACCGATTTGCTGTTTTGAAGGAAACTTTACAAAGGAAATTAAAATACATATATGAAAGCATTAATAGAACATATACTGGTTTGTTGCTTGCTTGTTTGTTTAAAAAGGCCATGGGGGGAACTACAATGATTTACACCTCTATAATGACATATTCATCTAGACAGCTGAACGGAATAAAGTTGTACTCCAGATTCTCTCTAGATCCAACACACTGGGCCAGACAAAAAAAATTCAGTACCATGAATGAAAAGGATATACTTTGTTTAGCCTACTTACCCAAGGAAACCAAACTTCGGAGATCACATTGTCTACCAAACCCCCTCAAATAGATCTGAAGCTTTCAATTTCAACCAAATTTGACAAAGACAAATTAAAAAAATTAACAGATTTCAGTTTCGGTTGATGTCATGGAAACAGGTGGTTAAGGCTGTAAAGAAACATCCAGTTTAAGCTCTCACCAAATCAAATGCTATCAAATTCACCAAGACTCAAATTTAATGATTCCTGTTCTTACATAACCCAATAGCATACTGCAGAAGACCTCATTGATGGCTCGTATATAATTAACATGTTATACAGAAAAATAACTGCAAGTTATATGGTATAGAATGCAGTAAAGGGACCCCCTGCATCTTTTTGTGACGGTTGAACTGCTGTGAGTTTCAAACAGGATTCTTTGTATTGAATGTCTGCAGGACTGGCTTAAAACAGAATTAAAGGAACAAGACAAAATGGATCAGCAACAAGAAATTTTTCACTGAGTTTATTTCAAAGTGAATAGGGTAACTCCCACTTAAAGCCAATGTCTTATTGCTTGTAGACAAAGCAGCATTTTGGAAATTTCAACTAGACATTAAGTCGGTGCCATAGCAAGCAATGATGCTGAAGCCTGTGCAGCGACTATCACATGAAAACACAAGAAAACCCTCCCAGACACTGAAGCCCTCCACTTCAGTTCCTCATCTTTGCACTCGTTCACTATAGTCAATATGAATTACTCTTAAGAGTTTCAAGGGTAAAACACAGGTTAATAAGGCCAAAAGAAACACATAACAAAGACACGTGTGGATTTTTTTTTGTAAAAAAAAATAAAGCAAGGAATACGCAAGTAGTGATTTCACAGAGAAGTAGTGGAAAATGGAGAAAAGCCTCTGTTAGATCTAACTAAAATAGCGTTTCATGATCATGCTGGACTGGGGTTTCTCAAGGCACACTGTTTCCACATGTGTTACTGTAACATGACACACATCCTTTGCTCATTACTCTTAATTACAATGAAAGCCTCCTATAATTAACTGTAGAAGAATGTATCAATGAAACTTAAATAAGCCAACCCTTTCCCCAAACATCCATGTATATATAATAAACTTTCACACTGACAGTTCTATAAAATCTATTTTTTTAGTACAATAATTAAGATTATGCTGCCTTTTGTATTCTTGCAAAATCATCCAAATATAGATTCCATGAGCTAGTCCTTCAGCTGCAGCAAACGAGAGGTGTTCTGAATTCAACCTACTACAAAAGCAAACCATCTTACTACAGTACTCAGATTATACATTAAATTCATATGTTTCATTATTAAAAATAATTTTCCTTCATTTCTCTACCATTCCCACTACCAGCAAAGAGCTAAGTGCAGACATTTTTCAGCACTGCCCTGTGTAGCCCTTTTCCAGCTTCTCTGATTAAGAGGCCATAATCCTCTCTGTGGCATCAGTCACCCTCAGCAAGCTTGACACACCAGCCCAGAAGGCCGTTCAGGACAAATTTGGTATACCTGATTTTGAATTCTAATCAACGCTTCCAAAAACAGTTGTTACCCCCCAATTCAAACTGAAGGCTTTTCTGCATCAGTTTTGCCCACCCACAGCCAGATGTTACCAGGTTCCACTAATGTCCCAGATAGAGCAACTGGACTTCTTGGAGGGACCAGTAGGCTGCTGTTGGTAAACACTTTTTCACAGGTACTAAGGTGGCAATCAATGAGAACTTCACAGAGAGAAAGCCAGTGAGAGTTCCACTTGCTGTTAAGTTCTCCCTTCTTGGTACCCTTTCTAAGTCTGCCCTGAACTATGAACCCACGCTCCTTCCCAAAACCCCCTTCTTTTGATCTCAGTAAAAGCAGGTAAGAGTGACTAACACATTCATATAATATTAATGTATCTGGGAGCAAAGCTAGACCTGACTATCCCAAATAACTTTAGAGAATCAATAATTTTTAATTTAAAATAAAAACTATGAATATGAAGATGACTGCAAAACAGATAGGACTCTGCAATGCAACTTACACTTTCTTTCTATTCATCATTATATTTTGCCAGATTTTATTTCTCACTCTTCCCCATCCCCTTGGGGGAAAAAAAATATTCCAAGCCATCAGCTCTTAATCTTGCAAGCCTTAAAGTCAAGCTCTAAAGGAATTATTATAACCACTGTTTTCTTCAGCTGTACGCCACTGCAACCCAAATTCAAAGTTGCACACCATGACAACATACTATGGTGAATCAGGCCCTCATACTGCGCTTGTTGTCCTCTCCCTAAAATGCTGCAGGTTGCCTGCTTACCCTCCGAAACAAGCAGGATGAGGACTAGCTACGTACCACACACTGTTCATGCCATTTTGCATGCTCCGAAATGTGATTAGCACAGAAAATGCGAGAAGACCAGAAGGCATATTTCCATATTTAGCCACATATGTTTAATACAGAGCTAGATTTCACCTCAGTGCATTATTCCGTTAATCAAGGGTGAGCATAGCAAGGAAGACATAGGCTGACATCAGCTACTTTTAAGATCTCTCTTCCTCTTCCCCCCACCTCCAGCTTCTATGACACCATGCATTGTGCATTTCATGTGCATTCATGTGTGCAAACAGCAGAGGCTTATCTATAAAGATCAGGTATATGGTAAAACTGCAAAAGGAAACTTTCACCCTTGTCTAGCTGGTTGAAAAACTGCAGAGGCCAACAGCAGCAAGCCTCTAAATACATCCTCTTCTCCCTCCACCCCCACGTCTCTAATCACTTAGGAGGAAGATAGGAAGATTAGCAGAGAGGAGAAAAAATAACCAAAGCTGCAGATAACCCTTTAGGACCACAATGTCAGGCTACAAGACATGGAGCAAGAGGTTAATGCAGCTGTATTTTCAGGAATCTTCAGATACAATTCTATCTAAAGGGGAGGGAGGGGTGCTGAAAAGGTGAGGAGAGAAAAAAAAAAAGGAAATGGTGATGAAGACAAAAATGAATTTGTCATCCACAGTGGGCTCTTTGATCACCTGGAGTACCCAGGAAAGGATTACTAGCAGAAATAGAGCAGTTTTGTTACCAATATACTGCAATTTTTAGGTAAATTATTTTAATTATCATCATCACAACAGATTTTAGTAAGAACACAGCTGCAGAAGTAAGGGCTAATTCAGCTATGCAAAGAATAAAGGTGGTAACCAAAACAGTGACAGAAGCTACCTTCAGCAGCTGATACACTGAAGAGATTTGAAAAAAAATGGAATATAAATAAAAGTCACTTTCACTAGAAGACAATGTCATCTTCATCCATGTCTCTGAACGGTTGCTATGGGGTTGTGAAGAGGAGGGGAAGGATGGGGGGGTTATAATCAATCATCTCAGAAGAGCATTGCTTCTTACAGAGAAAGATCTGGATTTTGACTGTGTCCCTAAGAAAATTGCGGACTGCAGAGCTGCTGCCACGCAGGGCAGTGAGGAAGCAGGCAGAGCAGAGGCAGCAGCTGGGGATGGAAACGCCTATTAAATCCTTTAGACAACAGATGGGCAAAGCTCGGCTGGGTTATTAAAAAAAAAAAAAATACACCACAATGCATCATGTTTTATTGTCCCACCATAATGAACAACACTTAACACCCACATGCCCAAAGAAGCCCCCCTATGGCTGATCTTCCCCTTTCCCTAAATTATAATCTCAAGTATCAATCCACTTTCGGGGGGCTCCCAACCCAATGCCATCGCTTATTTCACCTGTTACTAAAAAAAATAAAAATAATATGACAGACATTTGGGCTTCTTTTCAAGGGTTTTTCTTCCAATTAATGCTCCCCTGCCCTTGAAGTGAATATACTATCCAAGCAAGCAACAGTAAGTCCAGATCTTGAACGCATTTAAGGGATCTAATTATGTCATGTAGGGCAGAAGCACCTGCTCTCTGCTAATTCCCTCCACTCTGTTTCCTCTTTTTAATATTTCTTACCATTGTTCCATTCAGAAAAATCTGCTGGGGATGAGTTTCATAAACAAGCTTTAAGAAAAATAATTAAATAATCTCCCCTCCCCCCCAATCCCTCCTACAAAAACACAGCATAACCAGAATGAATTCTGCCACTGATCCTCTATTTTTCTTTTATTTCAGACCCTACCCACAAAAACCACCAGCCCATCCATCCATATTTGCTAAATACCCACAGCAGTCAGTACCACAGACATACTGTACATATTTCCCCCCCCACACCCCCCCCCCCCAACTGCACCTTAAGGACTACACCCTTTTCAATCATGATGTCATGAAATACTGCTGGTGACTCCCCCACTACCACCACCACCACCTCCTCGGTACTACAGGCTGTGAACCTTTCATTTCGATATAATATGATTAAAAGAAAATGCTCCTAAGTAGGGCAGCGAAGAAATTGATGTGAAAATTCACCACCAGCAGATCATCTATCTTTTTCCTCTGCATGCACTCTGGCTGTCATCAGAACAACACCCATTAGCAGGAGTAATGCATAAAGCATCTTGGGCTTTTTTTTTTTTTTTAAAGAAAGAAAAGAATTAAAATTAAAAATAAATAAAGGCAAAAATCCCCTATGAATATTATCTCCACTAAAATAGCAAATGGGAAAACCTGAACCCTCAAATATCCCATCCCCAGCACCTCACTGGCTGCTACAGCACCTTCCCTCTAGCGCCGGTGCTGCTGCAAAAGAACCAACCTGTCTGTCCTTTTCCTAGGGTTTTCTCCAAACGATAGGGTCCAACATACTGTGCATGTTGAGCTCCGCTGCCTTCTTTCCCTGTTGATGTCATTTCTACCTGGATCTGTAATTCTGCAATGTGTATGTGCTGATGAGCTGGAATTTCTCTCTCTGCAGTTCTTTAAATTCCCACTTTGCAGCTGTGCAAGCAAAGCACTCTTTTTCTCTGCTTTAGTCCACTTGGTTGCAGATTTTTTTCTTCCTCCTCTTTCTTTCCTCTCTCTCTCACGTGCGTCTTTTCCTGCTGGGTCTGCCTGGGACACTGATGGACGACGGAGTTATTTTAATGTTCAAAGAGGGGGATCTACGATCCAAGCCCAAGGAGCATGATGCTGGTGATCCGAGCTCCGCACGCCTTGTTCTCTCTAGGAGCTGTTCAAGGGAGAGCCAGAGCTAGAGCAGCGGAAGAGCTGGGGCCCGCAGCTGTGACTGACATTAAAAGCAGCCAATCCCTTCGTCTCCCACCTCCTTCTCCCCTCCTCCTTCCACTACCTTTTCTTTTCCATCAGCAGCAGTTACTGCCTCTGCCTGCTACAGAGCATCATGATTAACGGCAACAGCAAACACCTAAGTTTATCGGTCTATTGATAAGGCACAATTAAATATAGTTTAATATGTATATTATTTTGAGACCCAAACATACACTTTTTTTTTTTTTCCTCCGAATTATACTCCACTATGCAGCTGTACTTGCAGAGTATTAAAGAAAGGCTGAAATTGTGGCAGGAAATAGGAAAGAAAAGAAAAAGAAAAAAACCCACTACTACTGAAAATGGGCTTGAGAAATTAATTGATTCTGTTTGATTCTGGAGGACCTACATACTCTGTGGATTTTACCCTTTAAAAAGACAGTCTTTAGGGGGGGCAAATAGGAAAAAGATAGGAAAAAACCCAGGGCAAATCCTGTAAATACTGAACACAGTGGGACCTGCTTTTGAGTTTGATGGGAGCAAATTGACTTCAGGTCCTTAGATGACCAGATCAAAAATTGTATGGCTACTGTCTTAACTGGAAATACAGCAGAAAATTCAGGGACTGGATGGCAAAAGGAACTAATTCCCAGACCCACAGGCTCCATACTAGCAGTGTTAGAAAACTTTCACTGTTTCTGTCCAGGTACCTGTGTTTAACCTTCAGAGCTTAAGGAGTTGAATGAAATAAAAGATTCTGCAGATAAGCTTCAGGTTTGGCACAAGCCTATGTACTTTCTGGATTCAAGACCATACAACAGTTTCAGACAGACTCCAGGGCTATCAAGCTGAAACCATTACCATACACAAGTTCCATTTTTACCTTCTCTTCTCTGCTCCAATCCAGACAGAAAACTGGTCAAGATACTCTTATCAAATTGTAACTGAGACACGACACACAACAAGGATTCTTCAGTCAGAGACGGAAGCCTTGACAAGCCTGTAAAAGAAAGTGGCTGTAAAGAGAGGGCAAAACTTGAACAAGCCTTATCATTATCTTTTGCTCATTGAAAGAAAAGCCTATGTCATTGTTTGTTTTTTTTTTTTTAAAGAAGGAAATTCACCTTTTTTTTTTAATACCTGTATCTACTGATGGCAGCTGCTGATGTAAATGGGAGTAAAACTAGAAAATGGCTCTTTACCTGTATCACAGGCAACACAACTACCCAACAGGTTTCAGAGGAGTTTACAAGATGAGGAGGCCAGAGGAAACCAGGCCAGCGGATTGAAACCTCCCGTCTCCTCAGGTAATAAAACCCCAACACTTGCTTTGACCTTCCCCTGCTTTGCTCTTTGTGGTTCACCTTTACTCACTTCCAGACTATGCCACTGCAGCAACCTGCCCCCAAACTCCAAAACACCCCAAACCACCCACATTTCCCTGTGTCCCCCTCCAGGCCTCACCCGGTGTGCCCATCCCACCGAGACCCCTCTGCTGGGTGGACTGCCTCTGCCTCCTTCCAACAGCAACTTCTGCCCCCACCGCTCTTTCCTCCCCTACCAAACTCAACTCCAAACTGCCATTTCTCCAAGCTCCCTCCCCAAAATCTTTCATTAAGCATTGTACTTCCCCCACCTCATCGCAAGCCTAACAGCCGCTCCTCTTTCAGCCTCGCACCCCCTCACACTCCCACCCAACCCCTGTACCCCTCAGAGAGGCGAGGTGCGTCACCTCACCCTGCGAGCCCGCAGCCCCTCACCGAAGAAGGGGGAAAGGCAGCTGGGGGAAACCACCCCAACAACCGGGGCTGCGCTCCCCCACACCGAGCTCCCCTTCCCTCTGCCCTGCAGCTCCCGGCGGGGGGAGGAGAGAGGAGGCAGCGGACCCTGCCGGCAGCCCCGGCGGCACGGCTGCGGCGCGGCACCGCTCTTCCCGCCAAAAGTGGGGGGGGGGGGGGGGGGGGGTCGTGGCCGGGCCGGGCTGCGTGGAGCCCCTGTGGGGAGGCGGGGGGCGGGCGGCGGGGCGCCTGGCGCCGCCGGACGGGCGTGCTGTGGGACGCGGGGCTGGCAGCGCGGGCAGGCCGCGGGGCTCAAAAACCCGGCTACGAGGCCCAGAAACTTCAGGGTGGATTCAACAGGACGATCTGGTAAGTCTTGCGACCCAGTTAAAAAAGAAAAAAAACTCTCAGGAAATGGAGGCAGAAGGCATCTTCCCCACACACCGTGGCTCCGGGGCCCTCCTCTCGCTGCGGCTGCCCGCCTGCGTGGCGCTGTGCCCCGTGGCAGCAGAAGCGCTCTCCCCGCTGGGCTTTTGGCCACAGAAATCAAGGTTTGGGGGGAATCAAAATGTGTCATGTTCTCAGACCTTTAACTGCCCTTTCCGTGCTGGCTGTCTGCTCCTCTGCCACCCTGCTGTTAGAAGGGCCCTGCACAGCCAGCAAGGGGCAATACTGAAGGGCAGGAATGTCACCGTAACTCGCAGAAAAAGGAAAAAAACCTGTTTATTTGTCTAAATTACCAAATTATCCACACCACTGTATTAATACAGGGGGTGAATATCAGCATAGATCTTTACACTTAACATCTTTTTAAATGCCAAGATTTGTATTTTAAAGGGCATTTAATAGGAGATTATGATGTCTGCACGTAGATAAACCATATCTGGGTCATGATATTAATACAGAGATGAGCAGTCGGACAGTATTGTCCATCCAAAACCCAGCTTGTGTATTTTAGAGTTCACTCCATTGGGGAAAATGAGTTAACAGAGCCATGGATGTTACAATTCCCCACTTTACGCCACAAAATATGTGTCAGCGACATGGGTGGAATAGGACCAAAAACATGGTAAAAAGCACGTGATCCTGACTGGAAGATTGGGGAGTTTAAAAAACAGAACAAACACCAAAAAAATGCACATAACCCCCCCACACACACACACCCGCAAACACACACCCCCCCCACACCACCACCCCACACCAGCCCCCCAACAAACCCCAAACCCACACCTTTTGGGCCTCTTGGTTACCTGTTTTTTTGATTCCATAGGAATATTCTTCTGTATGACCTATTGCCACAAATTTGACCTTTCATCCTAAAGTCTTTTTGAAAAAATGTTTGGACACTTCCTGATTTCTGAATAATCAAATGCTGTTTATTTGTTCATATAGAGCAAAATCCCATTTATCTGTACCCCTTTGATCTGAAACTCACTCCTTTGAATCTAGGTTATGTCCCCCTGGTGTGAATTACTTATACAATAACTCCCTCAATTATTTGAAGCCCTGTTTATCCAAATGTTTTGATGTTCCAGAAGTATTTTTAATAAACAGGGCTCTGCTGTCATTGGATATATCAGATGTCTTTGGGGATGCATATAGGATGATTTCCCCTGACCTTATTCTGTATCATCTTGTGCTTAAATGAACAGGCAGTGTAAACTTAAGGGTATAGTTAGAGTATTGGCACCATCTTCAGTACTTTTGCTTCTTTCCCCATTAATTGTTTTTCTTTCATTGTTCTCATTAAAGGACTAAATCTCAGAAATTTCACTCAGGAAGGACTCAACACAGATGCCAGCAACAGTTTGCTTGAGTAAGGAGTGAATAAAAAAAGTAATGATCTATAATTTTGCTTAGTTTTGTCGTACTTCTGAAACAAAGCAGAGCAAAATTGTTTGCATTTTTGGCATTTTTCACCCACTGCCATTGACAGTAGCTTGTGTCTAATGGAAGTCCTCAAGTTCATTTGTTTTCTTAGACACTTGCCATTGTCATTCTTACTCCCATGAGAATCTTAAGGGTCAAGATGAATCATGAAGTGATGAAAGAAGCAAAAGGAAAAAAAAACAGGTCTATGAGGACATTTTGGTTGGAACTAGATGATATTTAAGGTCCCTTCCAACCCAAACCATTCTTTGACACTTTATTCAGTGTCTTTCATTTGTTCAGTTGAGTATGTTTGTGGAATTAATAATAGAAAGTAAAAGAAGTAAGTTTAAGAGTTCCAAGAAAAGGCACCAATAAACCAGTGTAATGAGCATGGAATGAATCAACAGTCTTCTTGTGGTAAGAAGAGTTCACATAAAATAGGAGATTGCCTCCAGTTGGAATAACCTAATAGATAGTCCCAATGATAAGGATATACGAAGGATAAGCAGGACAAAAATACTCAGCATTTGCAATGTCAGAGTCCATTATCCTGAATTAAATGTTCTATCCACATGCCTATGGACACATTACACCCCTTTGATAAGTGGTATTGGAAATAAAATATTTTGGGAATTAACCTCATTATAGAGATACTCCATAATAAACTGAGCCAGGTATCTGATGGACATTAGGCATCAATACTGTTGACAAATGGGTAATACCTATATTGAGGATAACTATTACCAGTCTGCAGCATCTCCAAACAGATGCTAACAGTCTAAAATTGAGAATTTGTCCCCTTTGCATTACATATGTACCATCTTCCTAAGAAGCGGAGGCAGACCCTAGGAAAAGAAAGGATGTGATTTCAGTAAGTGGATCATGTTTCAAATTCTTAGAACACCCGTAGAGTTCAGACACTTTTCCTACTAGCCAGCAAGTGCTGAGGAACTTGAACTAGTTAACACTGGTTACTGGAAGACAGTTCTTCCACAAAGACTGTCACATTAGCAGCTCCTAAAGTGGTCCATGTCACCCAGCAGAGGTATACCATGATAGTATTTAGATAGATACTTTGGATGTTTTTCTGCTGTCATTATTGCTGGGTTTTATTTATTTATTTAACTATTATTATTAGGATTCTTGGCATTCTGAATATTCTAGTACCTCATTGTTAATATTCACCCAGTAAAATGAACTGTTGGATCATCATTGATGCATCATCTTTGTTTCAAGCTGGTTTAAGGTAAAAGCTTGTAAAATCTTTAAGAACAGAACAGATAACTGCTTTCACAGTATTACTTCCACTGGACTGTGGAGTCTGTTTATCATTTTGGAAATACTAATGTCCTTTTCTCAAGCTTGCTGCTGTCATTACCTGTGCCTCACAGAACTGTTAAACTATTAAGAAACAGAAAGGTCTTTCCAGTTTAATAAGGCAATGTGAAAACCTCTCTCTAAGTTTTTTTCATACACTGAGCTTTGTATTTCATAAAAATATGAATACTCTATACAGACACATAGGTTCAATGTGTGAAGTTTTTAACTAGGTCTTGATGGAAACCAAACTTGAAAGGAATCAGACACTTTGGGGTAAGGTAGTTCTGTGATAACTGACCTCTCTGAGGTACAAGAGACCAAAACGATGTTCCTCTTGGGTTGTTAGAGCAAGTGTCTCCCTACCCTAATATCATGTCTCCAGCGGTGCCTGCAAACACAAGCTTAGAGAAGAATTAAGTCCAGGGCAAGTGTGTATGATTCTTCCCTGCAGTACTCTCTCAGGAGCTGATTGTTTTCAGCTCAGGGACTTCCTAAGCCAGATGTTGTTTCTGTGTATGCTGTAGCCCTCAACAGATTTCTTTTTCCGTGAGCTTGTTTTTGTCTTCCCTTAAAAATTTGACACCATGACAGATGGCCAGCTATCTCTTCAGATTATGTGCATACTTCTCAGAAGACAGTGAATCCTTGAGACAAGTAACATCCATTGATCAATGCTGAAGAACTCCAAAAAGAAAATAAAACTATGAGTGAGGCACCATTCTTGAAATCGTGCAGCTGTATGGAACAGTTCCAGCTGCAAGGTGACTGCTCAGGAAGCCTAGAAAGAGTAGAGCTGACAGACCAGAGCATTTGGTGCTTAAGATGTAGAAAATAGGCATGTGAAAACAGAAACACAGTTTCTGGCTGTGCTTTTTTGTTGTAGAGTAATTCTATCCATTCAGCTTCTGCTACAAAATGTGTGTGCAGCCTGATCACAAGCTGGCGGACTGTATCATAAAGAAGTGACTGTTAAGCACATATAAGCAACTATCATGGATGTTTTATAGGCACTCTAACAATGCAGTGAAGTGTGATTGTGATGTGAAATACACTGAACAAAATAGATTTTTTCACAGGTGGTTCAGTGGAACTTTCAGTCAACATCCTAGAATATCCCTGCATTTCTCAGCAGAGATGTCAAGTAGCCTAAAAGGCTTTGACCGGGATGAACAAATGAAAATATTAATTCTCTAGACCAGGGGTCCTCAAACTATGGCCCATGGGCTGGATACAGTCCCCCAGGGTCCTCAATCCGGCCCCTGGTATTTACAGACCCCCCCCGCCGGGGGTTGGGGGGGAAACCAAGCAGCCGCAGATGACCTCCTGCCACTTAATCCACGCACCAGCCCCCTGTTTAAAAAGTTTGAGGACCTCTGCTCTAGACCACAGGGGAACTTTAACCAGAGAAAGTAAGAGGTACAGTTTGAGTTAAACATGCACCACCTATCTACATGGCTGGACACACAGTTCCTGGACAGGCACTCAGAGCAGTCATGTGAACACAGGTAGAGCTGATGGCCTTATCCTGCTCCCCTCTCTGGCTGAGTCCATTAGTGAAAAATAAATAAATAAATATATATATATATATATGCATGCACAAGGTGGATGCCTCCAGCAACTGGACTTACACAGTCAGTCTACCCAGTGGCAGGCCCCTGGGTCCCAGTCTGCTCAGTTGCTGGCACCTGTGCATACAAGCCAGTGAGGCCAACAGCCCCACTCCCCCCTGCCTCCCCTGTGCTCTCATGGCTAGAGATGCACAGGTGCTCTCACAGATGGAGCTGGCCCTTTGGAGACCCCCTCACCCCCTTGTTGCCAGGTCACTTCACCTTCTCACCATCCCTTAACATGTCCCACCCCTAGGCAGTGAGCCCCTTAGTCCGAAAGCTGACGGAGGGATCCTTGATTTGCGTTCCTGCCAGCCCCTGTGCTCATCTCGGCTTGTGATGATCGCCTCTGCCATGGGCCTGGGAGGAGACCGGCAGGGTATTATTTGGGCACCTCTCTCTTGTTATTCTCTCTGAGCTCCTTCATGGTCTTTTGTCACACAGAACTGTGTGTTTTGCTGTTGGGTAATTTGTCTTTTAACTACAAAAAACACTTTGATTCTTGGTTACAATAGCTTGCCATTCCTACTGCAGGGAGAATTGTAGAAATGACCCTCAGACAGGAATTGTCATACAGGAGGCATGCTGTATCTCTTGGAAGATAAGGCATACCTGGCATTTGACACACAGTGGGAAATCGCGAAGTGCACACATTTGTAGTGATTTAGCACCCGCTGGGAATTTGAGAAAAGGACATCCAGCCCTAGGTTCCCACAAAATGTTGGAAGGAAGATTTAGAAGTAAAGACAGGCCAGCAGCTGATGGCAATGGCAAAATGATGAACAGTCCCCTGCTCCATAAAAATACATTATCCCAGGTATTTGGTAAAAGATAAAGAGATTGGCAAGGTGAAAAAGTGGGACTTTGTATTCACAACAGTCTCACAGAAAACAAAAGGCATTACTCAAAAACAATAAAAGAGTGCCAAGCTGAACAGTGGGCAAATAGAACAAAGGAGCCAAGATCCTGAGGCCACTATGCACCGGTAGGCAGATCCATATCTGTTCATCAAATTGCCACACATAGCAGTGGCAAGTGCAAAAGATAAGCTTTAAGGAAGACAGATCACAGGATGGTAGTTGGGATGAAGACTGCAAGTCAGGTGTAGGTTAGCAACAGCCAGCACACTTGACAGCAGAATCAAGCATAAACCAACAGGAAGAGTTTCATCTGATGAAAGTAATTAAAGAACTGAAGAACAGTTGGAGGGGTCAACAGGATATTGCTCATCAAAAGTAAACCAGCTACATGATTCTTCTACTGCTAGTTGCACAGGCGAGGAGGAAGAGGCTGTTCTGAAGATTTGCATGCTGAGGTCTATTAATTGGTGCAAGTGGTTGATTATATTGCTCAAAATGCTGGGTTTTCTTATCACAAAGGAAAACCAACATCATTTCCCTTAAAATGTATTTGCTAACTGCACCAATCGTTTGTTCATTTGGGAAAAAAAGCCCAACAAAAGTAACAAAAACCATACACTGTAATACTAACACCTTCCTCAGTAATTGATTTTCTCCAGAGCCTTTCTGCTCAGTGACAGACCCAAACACATTCAGAGTGGGAGCACCAGATACTAGATACAATATTTATAAGATACTAGAACAATACGTGGATAATCAAGCTATGCTTATGCTGCTAACGTAAAAGTACAAAAACAACAAAACCTGAAAAAGCCAGCTCCAGAATCCCTGAGGTATTGAACAGGGCAGTCCAGAAGGCTGAAGCACTTTCCCTGCCTCCCCAAAGAGCAAAGAATTGTAGGAGGGGATTTCAGACTCTCTAAAACCTATGTTTTAATGACTTTAAAAAAAAAAAATAGAAAAAAGTAAAGGAAGTTCTGAAGTTTCCCTAGAACCATTCAAACACCAGAAGGTCACAGTTCCTAGCTCCATAGGTGATGCAGCTTTTCAGAGAGAATGCCAGCCTGTTGGGAAAGCCTCTGGTAAAATAAAACAATACTCAGATGAAAGTTATGAGGATGACCAAAAGATGAACAGCGAAGTGCTTTTTAAATCCCCACCTACTGGTGATATAAAAAGCTGAAACAAACTATAGCATTGTAATGATTAAATGATTCAGCTGGAACAGTAAGAAAGTGTTACAAACTGGTTGAAGAAACAAACTTTGGAAAATAGAACTCTGCCACCTTACACAGGTTTTGCTTTTGGTTAACTTCATGAGCTTCGGCAAGTAACTCTGACCAAGAATTGCCAAACTAAATAGTGAGTTTATGTGTCACAGATACTAGTCACTCCACTGGCACTCCTAAGTATCAGTCCTATTAAAATTAGTTAAAAGTAGGCAGCCCAAAGTTGAGATGTCTAAAATCCGATTATTGCCTTTAGCTTCCTTTACTTTTGTTTCATTCCTTCTCAGAAAATACTTCCAACTCACCTGCCCTTTATGATATACTTTGAGGTCTTTGAAAAGGGTCCTTGAAAAATCTGAGATTCTTGAAAAGTTGTATCAGAAATGTATTCTTTGCATATTACTTTTGTTTTTTTCACCTGCCTAGAAGTGAGAACTAACACTCCAACCACAGGACTGAAGGATCTTCTTTTTTTTTAGTATGGTCAGTTTGCACTGACCATTGCAACAGTTCTGCTGAAAAGCTGGGACACAACTGCTCTGAAGAACGGTCCACGAACCCCGTGGGAGTAGCAGCACACACTATTAGCATGAGTGCCTACTTCAAATCGCTCCTGCCAAGGCAAAAGTTATTCTCTCAGAAAAGCAGTAAATCAGATCACCTGCTCTTTTTTTTCACTGTGGTTAGTAGGTCACATACACTTAAGGATAGATTGAGCCCTCTAGGCATGGGCTTGCCTCGGTTAAGGTACAGCATGTACTATAAGAGGAGAGTCCCAGAAAGTGCTTTTTTTCCTTCTCTAGCCTTTTCCACCATGATTTTTTCACATCTTTTCTCTGTGTCATCCTTTTTTGAGTGTCCAGAATTTCAGGAAATGCTAAGAAGATGGTCTCGATAGAGATAACGTTTCTTTGAGGGCTTCATAACAGCCAAATTCCAAATGCCATCTTTACTCTTTATACACCTAAATGTAAGAAAATGTCTACCCAGTGATTCACTATTAAAACATCAGATAAAAACCTATGGAATTTCCAGTTTGTCATGAGCTGGACAACTTTCCTTTCCTTTGCATCTTTTCTTTGCACAGCCCCTGAGATGGAGCTAGTTGATTGTAGAATGTCAAGTCTGTAAAATACAAAATTAAAAAAAAATATATCCTGGTGAAATCCTGAAATGTTTGCTAAATCTACGGTATTCATTATGGCAAGGTAGAAAAAAGTCTTAAGGGCTTCTCTCATGACAAGACTTGCATGACACTTGTTAGTAAAGAAAAAAGAAAGTTTGAATTCAATGTATGCCGTCATCAGCTCATACACATAGATCCCATTAATATTGACGAAAATCACATGGATGCACCAATGGGACAGTAGACCCGTAGCTGAGTTAAAAGTGTCTGCAGGAAAAGAGTAGCAAAATGATAGTGTCTGTACAATGTACCTCTCTTTCTCAGTGCTCCGGAAGATGCTTTTACATACCCTAACTCAGCAGCAGTTTTGTGCTTTTTTACTGATGGGAATTTTCAGACCCCAAGTTATTTCATTAGGTAATACCACCCATATTTAAAATGTCAGACTCAAACTGCATTTCCCAGTGTGAACGCTGAATACCAGTGCCCGAAGGAAAGTTTTATAGCATCGATTAACTGCAACCATTTGTAGAACTGACAAAGCGCTGCGTAAAAGGTTTATTCTGACTTTTAGATGTGAGTATTGTGCATCATTTTTATAACATGCAAGCCAACAATGATGTACTTTGTTACTGCAGGTCAGAAAAACTTCACCCCAGTGGATAAATCGCAGAGACTGACATTAGCAATCCCAGCACTTGCAAGGCACAGGATGAGAGAGACCACAGAAGAGGTATTTAATTGGGTTTTCCTCTTATCCCACTTCTGGTAAGAAAAACAAAATATACCTAAATGAAGAACACACAGCTCATGTGGGAAGAAATACCAGTGAAACAGGCCTGAACTGGAATGGTAGAAGTAAGCAAAATACCTGTAATGAAGTTAGATGAGAATAGTGTTGTATGTCTTTTAAAAGTCCAAAGACCAGGTCCTGAGCAGGTATAGGTAAACTTCTAAAAAATGTACCAAGTAAACAAACATCAGTGGTGGTGAAGTCAAGACCTGGCCTTAACACCGTTTCCATTCTGGTGGTCATTTTTACCAAAATTAACACATTTTTTTTAAAGGGCAATTACTGCTGCATGTATGTTCTTCATATTAGCATTTAAATATTATTAGATGCTATGCTACAGTTTGATGTAGATGTCCAAACTTGAGTAAGCGCTGTATCTTAAGAAGTACTGATCAGACATAAGAATGTGACAATCCTGCTCCCAGTGATGACTCTCTCCAGTTCACAAAGACAGGCATGTGCTACAGAGAAATAAAATAATTTACCCAGCATCGTTTGAGAGGTCTACAACTGAAACAGGGTTGAAAACAGATTTGGAGTCCCAATTCAGCAGCCACAAGGCAGCTTTTTTTCTCTATCTCTTGCCAAAAGCCATGAAATCTTTGAACACCCAAAAAGCAAAAAAACACCTAAAATACTTTCTGCTAAAGCTTAGAGACTTAGTATGGGGTCATGAAGTCCATCTGATTATTGATGATGTGAAATCAAGCTGACTATTTCAAAGGAGACAAGTAGAAACAACTTTGCCTGAAAAACAGAAAGAATCATGAAGAGTTTAAAACCACAAGGGTCAAATACTGTTGTTGTTCCCATTATAGCAAAAATTGTGTGATCAGTGACAATAGTTAAAGATACTTGTGACTCATAGGCACTTCGGATAGAGTTCTAGATGGCATAAATAGGAACAGGGACACACAGAGTAAGAAACATGACAGTAAGATATATAAAGACAGGAAAAGATTTGAGTCTACAGATACTGATACAAACGATACTGAATCCTGCCATTTGAGAGATCCTTCTGCAAAATGGACCTGTTTATATGTGACAGACTTCTGGCTCACTTTTTGACAAGTCAGTTCTGTGTGAACCTAAGTCAGATGTTTGAGTACCAAGATCACTTAAAAAAATTTCCACTCCACCTGTAAAGATTTGGATAATTGCAAGTCAAAAGCTTTTTGCCCTCTCATGCGGAAATCATGGTGGTAGCTCTGCCAGCATTAGTAACAGTACAATGCATTTAAGTTATTCCCAGCTACCTATACAACTGTGGAAAAGAATGTAGCACATTACCTTTGTGTTCTGTATTGTCTAAGGCAAGGTCTTGAAAACCAATACACACGAGTGACGTCAAACATGGAATTTCACAGATGGTTCTCCTAGCTGGTCAATAATTCTTGATGTCACAGATTCACAGTAGTGAATGATTGTCTATGCAGTGACAAGTGTATGGAGGGCACAACACACTTAAATTGGTGAGGTCTGGCACCTCCTGTCCGTACACCAGGTTTCCTTTTTATTTTCTCCCACATTTTAATCCGTCCTCCTGTTCGTGGGGCACCTAGTGCAAATGTGTGTTACTACCCTCTAGTGGTCAACGTCGCAAAGTTGAAAGTCCTCCTACTAAAGACAGCTGGGGTAGGGGGCCCTGATCTCAGATTGCAGGCAGGTTTTGTAGATAACACTATTGAGATCCACCCCAAAAATGCATTTGTGTGGCAGAATTGAAGCTTGTAAGCATGTGAACAAATCCATTATACACAACCTGGCACAGGCTGCCCAGAGACACTGTGGATGCCCCATCCCTGGATGGGGCTTGGAGCAACCTGGTCTAGTGGAAGGTGTCCCTGCCCACGGCACGGGGTTGGAACTAGGTGATCTTTTAAAGTCCCTTCCAACCCAAACCATTCCATGGTTCTGTGGTTCTGTGTGTGTTCTCCTAGCCTTCGGGGGTAGGCTGGGTACAGTGGAGTTACAGGTAATAACTCTAACGCTAAAACAGGCCAGAGTTCTCTTTGCTTACATCTGTGGCTCCTCAGAGAACAGAGCCCCTGTGAATGGCATCTCCAAAATTCTTCTGGGTCTTCTCTGTTGATTGCTTAGGTGTTTACACAACAGATCCCTATGGCTGCATCTAATCATAACTCAACTGTCAATCACTTTTCAGCATTGGGAGCAGTGATTTTCTATTATCAGTTCGAACTCCTTTAGGTATTAGTGTAATATATAGCATGGCATGAATACTGGGTCTGAAAGTACAAACAGACAAGCTCAGATCTTCAGCTAATGTAAATTAGTATCAGTACCACTGACCTCATGGATCATATTATTTGAAGTGAAGAGGAACTCCCCTGTCCAGTGAACTTTTAGCTTTCTATTTAAGCAGAGCTGCTAGTAGTTTGACACACACTTCATTTTTTAAAACTTTAATGACGATTATGTGCAATTCCCGGAAATATTTAAACAGCACATTTAAGCCTCCTTTGATCATGAAATGGTTAAACATGTGAAAACACACTACAAAAGACTTGAACAGAGCTTTCTTGACTGGACTAATGCCAAAGCTATAAACCAATATCTTGATGCTGAAAGCTATGAACAGCTACATGAGTGGCTTAGGATTGCATCTTAAGAGCAATTTGTATGCATTATTCTGCATAACTGTACATCTGGTGACAATAGAAAACATGGTGCATAAACAGGCATAGCCAGGGTTACAGACAATAAATTCAGGCAATCACTGGCCTTTTCTGTATCGAAGCTATTGGGGTTCCCTCTAACAGCCAGGCTATCCTTGATAAAAAAGCACTATCAGAGCCTTCTAGGGCAGACAAGGAGTCAAAAGCCACAAACAAATTTGCTTTACTACTTTGGGGAGGAATGGGTAAAGGCTGTGGAACAGAATAGCATCTGTGGGCTCTCTCACTTCCCTTCAACCCCTATTATCTGCAAATAACAAGATTTTAGCTTTCTCGGTCACTGTCACCGTGGAGACCATGGTTCCCTCAACTGTGCAATGCAGCCAGATACCCACCTTTGTGAAACTGCAGGCGAAGTATCCTTTTCAGCCTGCCAAAGCCACAGTGTGGTTGGCAACACGGGACAAAGAACCAAAGTAAGAAATAATCACGGGAAAATGATTGCAGTAAAGTGATTTTTATGCTGTGGTATCCATTTCTAGTAGTAGAAAAAGAAGTCTCCCTCCATAACATGCACTTCATGAGTTCCCATTGCTGCCGAAGGTATTTTTTTCCATAGAAATGCAGAAACACCAGTTTCTGAGGAACTTTGATTGCTCTGAAACGAAAGCATTCTGCTTACAGTGCATAAAGGCATTTCATGGGGAGCCCTGTACTGCGTAAGTCAGAGTGCAGGATGGACACCTAGAGAAGAAGCTTTCTTTTAAACAAGTTGCACTGAGATGTTTCATTTCTCTTGTTTCTTTTTTTTCCCCAAAGCAACTTCTTATTTTACATAATGAAAATTAAAGTGATACTGTGTATGTTCAAAAGAGTTGTCTGTTACTTGTAGCTCTGACGCAGCTTTAGCTTTGGACAGGGAGTTGCAATTAGCATATGGTGGAGAGTCTGATGTTTGAGCTGTAGGTGGTGGTGTTGCGTTATGGGAGTTTAAGTTCAGTGAGGGTGGACTACTTAAAAGGAGGACATAGAGGCAAATTGGGGTAGCTAATGAATCAGTTGCCTTCAGCTGCTTGACAATAATCAGCTTTCCTTTATCCTCAGTTGCCTACGTAACATCTTTTAGAAATGTGAATAAATATGCAAGTCTTACATTTCAACATGATTTAGGAACAGAGGTAGCACAGCAATGCAAGCATAAGTGGACAGATGCCAGTCAAATAATGGGAGAGGTTATCTTTATGAAGAAAGTGCTTAATGACAATTCTGTTCACCATTTTGCCATCTTTATGTAAACTCATTCTTCAGTAATGTGGTGTTTTAGATTTCAAAGTACATTTTGCAGTAGACTTTTTGGTTTCAGTCAACATAATGCGCAATTTGTCTTGCAGGCAGAGTCTAATCTAACACCCAATAGAGATAATTGACTTGAGTGAGATTTGCATACACAGGAATCCCATTGGTTTAGTATTTGTATACAAATCAAGGAATTAGATCTTACATCTCTATGAACTGATACAGCCACTGTTCCTATTTACAGGAATTTTGACTTACCTTGTGGCTTAGAACTTGTACGTAAAAACATCCATCTCGCTTCATTAGTAACTTATTCTTTGTTACAACACTGTATTTACACTGATTTCCACTGGCAGAAAGGAGACAAGCACTGAGGCCTCTGCATTTGCTGCATGAAAAATGATACTTTCAGCTCCAGCCCATAAACTGGTACCAGAGTGGCTTCCTTGTGTGGAGTCGAACTGACAGACACGCAGGGATATCGTCATTCTCTTCCACATAGCTGTTGCTAGGTGCCTGTCGGTAAAGCTCTCAGCCCCCACCATCACTTGTGGGCAGATCTGTGGCCAACAAGTCAGTGATAAACGGGAATAACAGCCCTGCTTCTCCCCTGCAGTTGTTGATATGAAACCGTATATGAGTTCATGTCATGCAAAAAACCCTTTCCAAAATCCCCCCGAATAAAAAATCTTATTTGGGACCCCCAGCACGTGAACAAAGGATTTTTTCTATAGCCTCTGAGATTTGGCAATGGGCTGGTGTCCCCCTGCAGCATTAGGCAGGCATGGTCCGTTCTTTGCTCAACACAGCAACTTAGCCACAAGGGCATAAGGTATAGTTAGCTGAGTCTTTGCAAAGATTTGCAGATGGAAGATGCACTATGGAAAGAGTGAAGAGAAAGCAGGAAATACTGAAAGCAAACTGGAGCCCCTTGGTCTTTCAAGAAAGAATGTCACCTTCACCATGCTTTTGTCTAAAGGTACCTTAAAGAGCAACAGCCTGAGAAGGGTGAAGTTAAACAAAAATTTGAGGCTGAGAAATTACTCTGGATACAGAGAGTCACAGGCACAAATTCGGTCATGCATTTAAGTGGACGCTTAGAATTAAGCAGTTGGAGTGCTTACTTAGAGCAATTTCCAGACAAAGACGGTACTTAGACGTCACTCTGGGGACATTCAACTCAGACTGTGCTTAACCTAGGTTTTTCCTCCTTCATCATGCTCTGAGGAAGCCTGCATTGCTCCCAACTCTTCTGGGGATATGGAAAAGTGAATATGAGGATATTGGTATGAGAAGCTGTCAGTCTCTTAGGCTGTAGTTTTGTTTTTCTTCCCTGGTGACAGAGCTTTCTGTGTCCTCCTGGCAGACACTATTCAGCTTAATCATCATTTAAACAGCCGGTTCATTACTCTCATGAGTTTTCATGCCAGCTAACAGTTTTAGAGTCGCTTTTCCCTGATCACACTAAGACATTCAGATCCCTTCTTCATTTTCCTTTGCTTGATCTCCACAAATGCTGACACATGCTAACTTGACTCAAGCTTGTTGCTAACCCAAATAATCATAACAATTGCTAACCTCCATTTAATGTCTTCAAAGAGGGGATTTTGGTAGTTTTTTTGCTATCTGAAAAGTTGGATGTATCTGTGTTATTTGTCAGGAAGGTCATTCAAGTCCAATTCAAAAGTGTCACAGATGACAGATCTCTGGTAGGATACTTTTTAATTAATTTAACTTAATCTACTTAATGGATTTACTTGTAAGTTATCAGAAAATTCACTCAGAGCTTATGTGCTGTAAGTTTGGGGATGATACATGGAGTCTTTTTGCATACTGCATAGAGGCTGATGCCTTGTTTTTGTTTAAAAAGCAGTGTTGTGGAAATGTATTCAGCAGTGGTTTTGCTGTTTTTCGTATAACACTAGCCTCATCACTAAGGTTTCAAAAGCCAGACAGCTTTAAAGTTGGGAAGTTCCCAAGTTTAAGCTGATTGTAGTGTAACACAATTGCATGTCAGAATTACATTATTTTTTTTGTCTGACCATACCTCTTTTAGTGCAAGAGTGTTTAATTTTAGCTAACAAAATTAATTTCATTATTATTGCTAAGTGGTTAGCAGACCTTACTTATTTACTGAATATTAATGGAATCCTTATAAAAAGACAATTACTGATTTCCCCTTTGGTTTTTCTATGGTCGTCATCACTGTAGTGTGCCAGAACTTCACACTTTTTTCCCTACAACATTCTTGTTAGCTATTTTTATTCATATTTTCCAGATGGAAATTGAGACAAGACTGGTTTAAATGGAAATTGTTTAGTCACTTTGTGTTGGGCATTGTAAATTAAATAGTTCTCATTGATGCTAATTTTAGCTGCAGATTCTTAGTACACCTGATCAGATACTTAAGGAGTAGGAAGCAATTAATGAGCACATGTCAAATATGTGACTTCTTATCTTGCAGTGTGTTATCTGAGGAGTATCACAGTGGTAGGGAAAGAATACAGTTTCCCAGGGTATCAATGATGACCTTAGGCATGAGCCCATTCTGTCCTCTTCTTAGCATCCCCAGCTCCATTTGCCTTGGCAACATCCCCCACCTTCCAGCCTTGGTAACAAATGGGGAAATATCATGTGGAACCAAGAAACAGCAATGAAATTTGAACTAATATATATAAAGAGAATGGAAGCATTGGAATTTAGTTGTGAAGAGCCCGGAGGGAATACTTGGTAAAGTTACTAACAACAGACAGACTCCTTAACTGCCCAGATACTTCATATGCTGTCCAATAGTTGCATTGCCAAAAAGGGGCTAGGTCTCTGCTGGAATTGGTGTATGATATCCTTTGAAACAGATGCATTGATTTGTGCTTCATTTAGGTTTGTGCTGACAGTGAGAATCTGTCCCAGGAATACCCGACTCCTGACTTCCATCACACCCTTTGAGGGCTACTGAATGCACAGCAAGACAATAATTAGTATTAATATTCTCAGTGACTAACTGGAGAAGAAAGATGGAGCAGGGTTGTTGTGTTGGCCGGAGAAAAGGAACCTAAGTCAGTGAGAACTGGGGAAAACCTAACTAAAATAAACATAATTTGGACTAAATTAGTGAAATACAAGTAAACCACTGTAACGATGGAGGGGTAGGGGCTGCTTGTTTTCTTTTCTGTTTTCCCTGTGAATTTACCAAAAAATAATTGGTGAAGAAAGGAACTGTGGCAAAAGTAATTCAGCATAAAAAACACGGGACTGTGTATACTTCTCTAATTGATCATGGTTTACATCAAAACCTAATATTGTTTATACTCAAGTGATCTGGGGCTTACTATTTCATGTGGGTTTAGTATGACTGTCTTTGTGTTTACTTTAATGGAATGTGGAGCTTGACATCTTTACAGTGCTCCTTCTTCTGAAGAAATTGTGAAGTGGAAGGTGAACATGCTCAACTATGTAATGGAATTTTTTTTTTGTTTTAATTTCTTCTGTTGTTTGTTTTGAAAAACCAGAAGTATATTGCATCCCAAACATTATATGAAGGATAACGTGGAGGTACAAGTAGTCATTTAAAAAAGCTTTTAAAATGAAACTAATAGTAAAATATTGAACAATTATGCAAAGCATTCAAGATTGATCTAATTCATTGCATGGAGCTCATAGTTCTGTAACTCTGTCTGCTTTATGAAAATATTATTATTCTTTACAGCAGTTGTCAACATTTAACTAGCTTGGATTTTTTGTAAGAGCTTTTTCTATGGCTGTTCCTTTTCATAGGTCTGATCTAGAGCCACTGAAACTAATGGGAATTTTTCAGGTGACAGTGCTTTGCACCAGAAAAGCATTACTCTGCCTCTTGCCCCAAAAGAACTAAATACATAGCAATTACTAAATGGATATAAGTTTGTTAAAGGCCCTGTGCAGAGGAGACTCATGCCCTGCTGTTCATTCCTACCCTACGAACTACAGATATGTGTAATTTGTAGTAAAGTTGCACTAACCAATTTCTTTCCCTTTTACGAAACGCAGATTTTATCCAAGTGTTTCCAGTCCTCACCCCATCCCTGTGGAAAGCATTCTGTCTGTGACCTCTTTGATTTATAGTCAGAGAATTCCCACAGAAGCACCCCTAGAAATCTCAGCCAGGACAGTTTCAAAGGAATCAAAAGGCAGTCCCTCTGGTAAGCATATTCCATAAATTTAGGGATTTACAGGTTGATCCTAGTATTTTAAACTCCATTTAGAAACCTAGTGGCAGCTGCTACAGACCCAGAAATATTGGTGTCATAATAATTTTGTCATGATGGTGCTTTGAAAATTGGTCATAGAATTGTTCCTCAGCTTGAGTTTCCCAGGGGCACTAAGATAAAGTGTAATGCAGCTAAATAATCTTGAAGCAATAGAAGGAGGGATTACTCTGGCAGAGATTACCTCTGGAAGAGAGAGTTGCACTCTTCTCACCAGATACAGATGAGAATATTGATAATAAATCTGACTGAGAAAAGCTTTAGCATCCTTCTCTTTTATCTAAACAGTAGAATCCAGCTGATATGTTTCTAAGCTAATGAGGCCATCATATAGGACACTTTTGTGGTGGCTATGCAGCACTAGAGAACCTAGCCTGGTGTTTAGATTGTGTAAATCAGCTCTGTTATCTCCTCACTAAATTGGCAAGTACTGTCATTCCCAAAGCCTCCAATAGCTTCAGGAATCAAGCTGCCATCCCTAACTTTATACCTCTGCTTCAGGACAAAATGAAAGTGCTTCTCTTAATACCTAGAAATCCTTTGTCCTCACCCCACTCATTATTACAATGTCTTGAAATTCAGCTAGAATGCTTAAGTAACTGAAGAATAATCTCCAGAGATTAAGAGATCTGCAACAAAAACAATAGGAAAGTGATCCCTAGAGTAGGGGGCTTTGTGATTCTTCTTTTGTTTATATAAGTCCATAGCAGCTTCACAGAAGTTACAGCAGCAGAAAAATCAAATGACAAGAGCCTCCAGCCCCACAATTACTGCTATTTAATTACATCTTTTAAAATGAGGATTTTCCAATGTAAAAGGGGAATTTGAAAGTGGAGGGAGAGGCTTGTGTGAGTTTTTCACAAAAGGCCCTTATATTTCCTGTTACCTGCTTTTGTTGATCTGCTTTTATATCAGTTTTTATGTTGTGTTTTGTTGTTTTTTTTTAAACTTAGTGACCTACCCTTATCCCATATGAGGAAAAGATTTGGGGGTTAGTCTTTTTACTAGACCTCTGTAAAACTAGAAATGATGGACACATGTTTATAAATCTGCATAGTCTTCATAGACTTTTCTTCCTTACAGACTGAGAGCTTCTTTACCTGTTTAAGTATCATCAGGTACAGCTCCAGAGATATCTGCACTATCTCTGCAGACAGCCATTTGGTTTCCCCTTTCTTGGCAGTCAGTCATTTCACTGTTGTTCTGGGCTGAGCAGACACATAGGTCTTGGATTTGCCCAGGCCAGAGATTAGATCGCATTTAAGTGGCACTGCAATTATAACATTTTCTTCTTTCCTCTCTTCTCAGCTTCCAGATTTGCTTCCTATGCTGCCTTCTTCAGCTTCCAAAGTGTTAATTCCTTTACTGTTTCAAGTAGCCCAGCCCAAAGCATCTTCCTTTCCATAACCTGTTTCTTTCCTAAACTGACAGATATTTTTTCCCCTCTGAATCTTTTGCAGTCTTCATTTTCTGTCCATCATGTTTTTCAGTCAGTCTGCCTGACAAATCCTCCCTCACTGTGCTCCCAAAAACTTGGCTTTTGATCCAGTGTTCAGCCATTTCACCTCTGGGCTTCCAGTGCTGTAACTTGGAAGATACAGCAATAAAGCAAGCACAAGGAAGACTAATCCCTGAAATGGACTAGGTAGTTCTCCTTCCTATTCTCCCCCAAGGCAAACACATTGACATTTGGAGTTAAGTTAAATTCTGACTATATAAAAAGAAACTCCAGCTTACCTATAAAGTTTCTAATGGCTAGCACTGAGAGTCCCTCAGAGGGCAAAAACTGGGGCAGAACTTGCTGCAAATTCATAGTAAATTTCTCTGGGTAATGGCAGGGAAATCATTCTTCCTTTATATAAGCAAATCTTACTGTGCTCAGGCACTCTAAGGAAAGCTATTAATCCTGGGCCTGATCTGTCTTATACTAGTGTAAATCAGAAGGAAATCCCCTGAAGTCAGAGAAGTTACAAAAATGCATAAAATAATCTTAAATTATTACTAAGGCCAGGAACCCTGTTATGAAAATATGGACTAAGCCTCTGCCTCTCCATGCAAGTTGGCACTTCTAAACTTGCTAACATGAGGAGCAATGTGATCTAGCAGGCAGAGCACAGAAATAAGAGCTGGGAGGCCTTGACTGTATTCCTGGCTCTGACAGTGACATATTAGGTGACAATGAGCAGATTATTTTACTTTTGTAAGCCAACACTTCCCCTTTCACCCTTGGTCTTGTTGGTCTGTAAATTCTTTGGTCTCAACAGGACCTTTTAAGTCTGTCATAATGTAAGTAATAACGAACTGACCCTTGCGAAGACTAATTCTGAAAGAAAATTAAATGGGACTTAGATATACTGAAGTTACTTAAGAATCAGAAATAACATATCAAGGTATTGTTTATTAGCACTGGGATTATATAACGCCAGAGCAATGAGGCTGTTTTGTTACTGCAAGACTCATTTGTCACAACAGTCACAATGTTTTCTTAACATGACAAGAGATCGGTCTATCTAACTTGCAATTAGGGACTAAAAAAAAAAGCTTGACGAAAAGATCTGACCTTAATTTCAAAAATTAACACTGTGACAAAATACAAACGAAGTGCATTTTCAGTTTAATTAAAATGCCACAATTACAATGTAAATAATTGTATTTTATTAATCATTGGCATTCAAGCTTGAGACTGGAGCAATACTAATGATAATTAAGTTGCTGGTGCAGAGTATGGCGCCTTAATAATTACATAGTAGTTGATACAGAGTGCTAACTAAAACTGGGAAGTTCTGCATAGCAATTATGTTATCTAAGGCTGCTAATTAGTTATGTTAATTTAGAATTACTTTAGTTTCCTGTGTAGACTGGGCTTGTTAAACTGCAAGTCCCCATTGTCACTTCTGTCATACGCAACAGAACTGTTGCTCTCTTTCCCTTTCCATTGAAGTTTACACAATGACGTTTCACATCATCAAAGCATTCTCTAAGGGAGATGATTCTACAGCATCTTATACTGTATTTGTTAGTTACTTGTCTGGCATGTGCAGGTAGCAGCATGTTTATAGCTCAGGATGCTTAATCACGAAAAGGGCTCTTCTGATTGTTAGTGTCAAAGCGGAGTCCACTTTCAAAAGTCATTACTAGTCCTTTTTACAGACAGAAAATAAAAAGGTTATTTTAAGGGATATCAAAAGAATGAGGACAAGAAACTAAGCTGGTCCAGAGACAGAATTAAAGCAGTCATTGGTAATTCCTGCTTGCAGTTATAATGTTGAGGACTGTGTTTTAAGATCTGGGCTCCTGAGTCAAGATATGGGCAAGGAGCTGTGAAGCCTGAAATGCCAAATCATTTGAGCTGAATGTAGTGTAAAGTAGACGTTGCAAATAGCTTGAGTGCACTAGGTCTCAAATGTAAAGAGAAATTGAGAAAATACCCTGCAAGGGAAAGTGAACTGGACAAAAGGCCCCACTTGTCAATTTAAAATTCTCCAGAAATATAGACATCAAATGGAGGAATATTAATGAGTACTTTCCTTCCATCTGCAAGGAATGACTGTTAGGAAAAGGAAAACAGAGGTGCAGTCGTCTTTCAGATACCGCTTGAGTGGCTGGGAGTCAGTAACCAAGTGTCCCAACTCCTTTTACCATCCCATGACAGAGTGGTTGTCCCCCAGTTTGGGAATGGGTGACATTTCTTCTTTACACCTTCTCATTGGGTTGTTACAGATAGCCATAAGATCTCCTCTTTGCCTTCTCTTCCTAAGACTACAAAAACCCACTTCCCTCAGCCTTTCCTAATACCTTTTATGTATATATATAAGCCAAGATCCACAAGGGCATTTGGGCAACCCACTCAACTCCATCACCTAAATGCCGTTATGCATCATGGCCTGATTTATGAACACCAGACAGTCTCTTTGTTTCTTAGACAAGTAAGTTGCTTTGCCCCTTTTGTGGAGTAGCTTACACCCACTGGAGGCAAAACCTTCTTTAACTGATCCTTCCATTCCCTGCCTTTTTGATCTTAATAGAGAGAAATACATACTCCCTATGTATTCACACAGTGCTTTAAGGGATAGGGGACGATGGTGACAAGTTCCTGCCCGGCGCAGCAGGTGAGTCTCTTCCATGACTACCCCACCTTCCCGGGTGCCCTTGTGTAATAGGTACAAGGTTCTGCAAGTGGAACCACACCGTGGTGAGGACGATGGTTCATCTAGGCTGGAGCTGTCTTCGAGGTTAAGTTGTCCTAGGCCCTACATCAAAACACTTTATTAAAAAAAAGAAAAAGAAAAAAAATGGTTTGTTGTCATAGGACACCCTCTTCTGAGGGGAACAGAAAGTCCAGTTTGCCTTCTTAGGGAAGTGTGCAGCCTTCCTGGGGCCCAGGTTAAAGATGTGATGAGATGAAACTTCCTACCCTGGTATAGCCCTTGAATTATTATCCATTAATGCTTTTTCATGTAGGCCGTGATGAAGTTGCAATAAGAAGTCCAAGAACCATCAAATTAGACTTCAGGGCCTTGAGACAACTGGTTAGGGGATCAGAAGCACAAGTAGTGTTCTCCTCTGTCCTTCCAGTTGCAGGGAATGATGAGGAAAGAAAGAAGATGACCTAGCAGATCAATAACTGGCTCTGAGACTGGTGTCAACAGCAAAATTTAGGGTTTTTCAATCACAGGTTGGTCTACACGACACCAGGCCTGCTGGCGACAGGTAGGGTACACCTGTCTCAAAGGGGAAAAAGGATCTTTGTGCAGGAGTTGGCAGGGCTCATTGGAAGAGCTTTAAAATGGATTTGTAGGGGGAAAGTGATAAAACCAGGCTTGCCAGAAATAAGCCTGGGGGCAGCAAGCCAGCGTTTGAGAGATGGTGTGCTAGCAAGGTCCTTCAGTCTGCCCCATGATGTGCTGAGTACATGAGAGCACATCTGAAATGTCCTGTACTAATGTGTGCAGCATCCCAGCCATCTCAGTGCAGGTATGGGATGGAGATCCACATGGCAGCAAAGACGCAAGGGTTGCTGATGTGTTAGAAACCATGTAAGCACCTGAGAACAGTCGCATAGGAATTGGAGCTTCTCCCCACAAAAAGGTGTCAGGATCAATAGCCCAACGTAAGTGTGTCTACACCGGTCTGTGCAGCAAGGGCAACAAAGAGGAGCTGGATGCCATTTGTGCAGCTGTAAAACTGTGACGTAGTTGCTCTCACGGAACCATGGTGGGATGACTCACACAACTGGAGTGCTGCAATGGATGGCTACAGGCTCTTCAGATCTTGATGATCTTAAGCGTCTTTTCCAACCTAGATGTTTCTGATTCTATTCCTTCATGTCTTTAGAGAAACAATCTGAGTGCGGCCAACATGGAATTGCAAAGAATGTGCCTTTTTCTTTTCTCCTTTCTATTGGCAGAGTAAGGGATACAAATCAACATTTTGTGCTAATGCAATGGCAACATCAAGAGCTTTAAACGCTGTTCTTATGTTTTCTAACATGTGCTCTTCTTTGATGTTGACTACTTATATTGTGAGGATAAGTTTCTAATTTTCAAACATGTTGCTCTGAGCTTGTTTGAAAAGGTATTGTGGCTATGGGGAATCTCCAGAGATGATGGTACAAAAGAGTCGAATGCCTCCCTCTTCGCTCAGCTTTTCTGCATGCAGGAGCTATTTTTAATATTACAAATTAATACATATGGGGAAACAGTTCCTCTCGGCATTAGTGTCAGCAGTATCTGAGACTGAAAGATACAGAGAAGCAGGGCTGGCAGCTCTGAGGGCTGTGTTGCCCCAGGCAAAGCAGCAAATCTCCCGTGTGGCATCACCCACACATCTTTACCGGACAGTTGGCTGTCCCTAATGTTTTGCTGCACTTGCCAACCCCAGTGATAGGGCTAGCCTTGCAAAGAAGTTAAGCAGATCAGCTTACTCAGAGACACTGTATCCCACAACTAGCAGTTCCATGAAGAACTAGCAGCTCAGAGCCCTGCTTATCAGATGTTGAAGGTGTGGCTGCTTTTACTTTTTTTTTTTTCTTTGGTGACTTTATTAGGTTTTGATCTAGGCCTGAAGTTTTAATTTGTGTCTGTATGTTTTCATAAAACATCTGATTGAGGACCAAATTCTGTTCCAATTACTCTATAATATGATTCAAAAATGTTACATGGGAATGGATTAATTTAGTTCCACATAGGGACTTTAGGGCCTCATTATGAACTTTGGAGTCCATATAGGAAATCATCAGGGCTATAAAAGAATGATTTTTATCTTCCTTAGAAACCTGCTTGAGTGGAGATGTGAAACAATTCTGCCAGTTGAGGTGTGAAACTTAATTCTGTTGTTATTTTCCTAGATTTGTTTCTAACCTAAGCAAAATTGTTTTTCAAGGAGCAAACACTATTCAGAGAGGCAGACTTCTGTTTTCTGTGGACAACTTTTCACAGTTATATGTAACTCCAGAGGCACTGATACCCCTCATTCAAGCTGCTTAGTAATTTTTATGACCCCAATTTTACAGAACATGCAGCTATCAGGACAGACTGAAAAACTCGCATATGCTGCCCTATACAAAAAAAAAAAAAGTCTTGCATGCTTGCATGTAGCCAGTAACATCCTTTGCAGTATCACAAAGCATTTTTTGAACATAAACCAATTATATTGCCCCAGCATGGGTATCTCAACTGCAAGTTCACAAACAAGGAAACCAAGATGGAGAAGGTTTAAGGAACGCAGTTAACAGGAGGTTTGTGGTTAAGACATAGACTCTAGAAATCTTTACCAAGTTCCTCATGCTGTAATTACTGGGCTGCAATGCTGAAGTGCTTCTCCCTTGAAGCACTGCTACTTTACAGCCGCTCTCCTGGCTATCTCCTGCAGACCATCCAGTCCCTCTCTGAGTTTATTTGGTTATTTTCATTACTGTGGCAGTGTCAGCAGAGGCAGTTCATCTCTTTGTTCTGCATGTGCAAGCTGGAGGGTCTCTTTTAGGCAGCTGTCACATACCACTTGCTAGCTGCATGACCACCACAGATATGAGCACTTCTGTCCAGGAAATTCTGAGGTGAGCCACTTAGCAAGCTGCCTCTGTATGGGAGCTTTGTTGAGAAAGCCAGAATGCAAAACACTCCAAGACCTGAACTGCCTCTGACAGATGAGCCATTTCCAAATGCTTTTCATATACCACAGGGTAAGAGCAATTAGCACAGTTCAGCTGATGTGCAGCAAGGTCGTGCCTGCTTGTTTCAGTATCTTCAGCCCTAAGGTCCCAGCACAGTATGCGTCAGGCCATTTCGAAAATTTGGGTTTTTGTCTGAAGACAGGTCATCCTGCATCTGCTTCTCCTTCAAATCTCCCCCAAAGTACAGACATCTGTACTTTGTTTCAAAGACATGGAAGGTAATTTGGCGTGCAGCTCCAAATGTTTCTCAAAATCTTCCCCACAAACCCTTAGAAAAATACAGATCCCTGTGCTCATGCTGTTCTCCATGTGATGAAATAAGTGGAATTACACCACTGTAAGATAGAAGTGAGGGGAGGAAATGGCCCCGTGAGAGACCCTTCTGGATAGCAGTGGTGAAAATGAAGCTGTTAATCATCATACTGCATGGTGATGAGACACTGCTGCCAGGCTAATCAATACTCTGATCCAGCATGGTATGGATGTGCAACCAGATGTGTTCTTGTCTGCCGAGGCAGCAGAGGGATTTCAAGGTCCGTAGTGGGTCTGCTGGAGACAGAGGAATTATTAACAGTGTTAGCAATTTGAATAGTTAAATTGATGGGGGGCTCAGGGAAAATGTCAGTAAATTAAAAATCGTTAGAGACATTTTGAAAAGCATTAAGGTTGAGAATTTTGTTAAAGGACGTGTTTATTACAAAGATGACTGAACCCTGTTAGAAATGAAAATATCACTTGACTGAAAGAACAAGGGCATACATATGTCTAAGTACACACAAACACATTCATACACACTGGCAAGCTTTTAAAAGAGCAAATTTCAGACACATAAAATGAAAGCAAGAATTTGAACAGGATGGGGAGTTGATATGGAAGCTTTTAATTGCTTCCTGATTTCTTGGGTCAAGTGTTGAATATGATAAAAGGGAAAGCAGAAGAGCATGATTATCTGTTTGGTTCTCCTGCCTGCTCTTCTGTGAATGGAAGTGGTGAAGCACTGAGGAGGGGGCTAAGGGAGACTGGTCTGGAGAGAGGAAGGAAAGAAAAGGCTTCACAAGACTGTCTAGTTTTGTGCATGAAAAGTTGGAAATATTGTAAAACTTAACTCTTTTAAGAGAAATGCACTGCTGTATTGTCTGAATGTAACAAATGCTTCTTTTTTTACCATAATCAGCAGAAATCATCCATCTCTAGAATTTTTCTAATGTCTTGATTAGCACAAAGTTAATTTGGTGCTTATGAGTCCAAACCAAGGGGAGCATAATATTAACTTAGGGCCAAATCTTCATTTCCTTCCTTCACCAACTTCCTTTTGACATAAACAGTCATTTTGTTGAATAAGGAATAAGCTTAAAATATATGAGGACTTTATTTTTCACCTGTTAATAGAGTATTTCCATGTTACTCAACACGACATTTTTCTGTTGTGCATTTTATTCCTCTCTCCCCAAAACCTTCTGAATAATCCCTGAAATACAGCAGGTCCAGTTTGGTGTAGCACTCTGGCTTTCCAGCTTCCTTTCAAATAGATAACTAGAATTTGGACTTTCATTCTAGTAATACCAATAGACAAATTGATTTTGAATGTAAGTACGTCTTTTCCAGTTTTGTGGCAAGCCACAGTGGTCTAAGGGGTACCTTCTTTTGGTTTTGAAGGCTGAACATTTTTATCCTTCTCTAATTGTAATATTCCCACACTGTTGTCTACGGGAGTTTGTCTTTCTCTCCTGCATCAATATACAAGACAGGCAGGGATGCCACACTTCTAAAACAGCCACATGGAGTCTTTCAGGAGGCAGCCTAAAGCTACCTGAGGAGTCATCAGCAGGGTTTTTCAGTGATTATCACTCTCTTTAGTCTCCCTTGGGTTTTGTGCAGCTGGTGGAGTGCGGCTTTAGTGTGTGGTTAGCTGTGGTGCACAAATCCTGTATGGGTTAAAATAAGCTGGGACATCACCTCATGTCCTCCTAATAAGGTTTTCCTTCCATAGAAATTCATAGTACATTTCTGAACCTCCTTCTCTCTTCCCCCTCCCTTTTTACTTCTTAGTGAAGTGTGTTTTAAAGGGAGAGTGTTCAAAGATGTTTTAATAGAAGCTCTACATGCAGAGCTGCTGCATGTCCCACACTTACTAAAAACAATAAGGATCTTCCACCCTGAAAACAAGGCTAACAAGCTCAAACTTTACAATGCAAAACTAACCACAATCTTTCTTGCCCCTATTGCCTTTTCTCCCCTTTGTTCCCTACAAGATTAGTGGATGCTCCCATTTAAGAGACATTTTAAAAGGGCAGTTTTTTGAGGCCACTTGGAATTGACTTTCTTGATACACCTGATATCTCTACAGAAACCTAATTTGCAGCATGGGGCTTTGTAATTTCATGCTAGAACAGCATAAAATGGAAGAATAACTCATCCAGAAGGAAGGGATTATGTAACAGTAGCAAAGGAGAATCAGGAGAGACAGTGCAGATCCTTTGGAAAGTGAGGTTGCTGATTCTGCAGTGCTATATACCTGCTAATTGGTTTCAAACAACAGGGAGATACATGGCCAACAAGCGGAAGAAAAGAGAGGGAAGAAAAAAGCTTGGTATTAATACAGCTCACCTAAATTCACTCAGACAAAAAGGCAGAGATCACGGTGATGTCCTGACAGATTTCTCCATACTGGGATAGTAAAATGTATCAGAAGTTAGATACATTAGATGTGAAGAATATGTTTGGAAATGAGACGCATTTGGAATGCTTGGAAATCAGACTGGTATTGAAGGAGAAGCTGTGAGCAAGAAAAGCTCTGAGCCCACCAGGTAAGGAACATACTACAACTCTACAAGTTCAGGGAAGTTCAGAGGAATTGCATTGTGCAGATGAAAGGATAACTGGGAGAATTAGCTGCACTTCTGGCAGTAGTGAGTGAGAACAAATCCTGGGCATGCTTCTCCTTACTGCATAGGTCTACTGAAGCCAAACTTTGGGAGGACTGCCTCCTTTTGCTTAAAACCCAAAATGTCTTCTGTTACATTTAGAATATCTTAAAGCTCTTGCTGTTAGTAGCAGTTTGCTTTGGACTTCTCAGTTACTATTTTATCAGCAACAACATTCTGCTATCGTTTTGTGGGTATATTTAATATAGTGGTGCAAATCTTTTACCCATGCTTCATTTTTTAAAATGAAGGATTATTGCCATTTTAAGAATAGCTATAAAGGCTCTGCAGAGCTGTCCACATCAGTTTAGTAACCTCCATTTGTACTGGTTTTGGCTATGACAGAGAATTTCTTCACAGTAGTTTGTATGATGTTGCATTTTGGTATTGTGATGAAAACAGTGTTGCTGACGCAAGGATGTTTTTGTTATTGGTGAGCAGTACTTACACAGTGTCAAGGCCTCTTCTGCTTCTCACACTGCCCCACCAGTGAGCAGGCTGGGGGTGCGCAAGAAGCTGGGAGGGGACACAGTTGGGACAGTTGACCAAAGGAATATCCCATACCATATAATGTCATGCTCAGCAATAAAACCGGCAGGGAGTGGAGGTTGGCATGGGCTGCTGTTGCTCAGGGACTGGCTGGGTATCAGTTGGTTGATGTTGAGCAAGTGTTTTCCTGTGCATCACTCATTTTTCTTGGTTTTGTTTTGTTGTGGGGTTTTTCCCATCTCTTTGTTGCTTGTACTTCCCACCCCCCCCTTTTTTTTTTGTAAATTATTAAACTCTCTTTATCTCAATGCACCATTTTCCCTACTTTTACCCTTCTGATTCTACCCCTAATCCTGGTGAAGGGGGAAGTGAGCAAACAGCTGTGTGGTGCTGTCAGGGTTCAACCATGACACCCCTTCTGTGTGTTAATATATGAGTTCATATGCTTTTTTTTTTAGATATTGAGTAAACTTTAGGTTCTGAACATAGTTTTCTTTTAATCAGATTGTTAACTGTGAATATATTTTATAGTGGATAGCTGCATGTAGTAAAAACCTAACAGAGAACTTGCTGCCTCAGGCAAAGGATACAAAAATACTGCAGTTTGTGCTAATCTGACTGAAAGTGGGCGATGTGCAGTGCTCCATCCTGGAATCCACTTCCCTATTAGACTGCCAGCTTCCAAGTTTTTTCACCTATGGGTCACATTGCAGAGTATATCTTTTCTCCAGACTTCAAGAAGAGCATGGAGGAGTTTAAAGATGTGGGTGGATTTAGTATGTTACTTGCAGTTTGCTAAGAAGAGCTTTCATTAGTGGACACTAATTCAGGCAGTGCATATTTACATTTGGCTAAACCCTTTTGTTTGTGCATCTAGAGACAATAGGCACAGGAACTTTTAAAATACAAATAAATAAACACATGCCATTTTGTGGATGGAAAGTTAAATCCTAAAGACCTACGTGGCAGCTGGCCAACTGGTAATCATGTTGAGCCTTCAGAATTATCCCTGACATTTGTGCGTAAAGCAGGTAGATGAATCTTGCCAGGCAGGAGCTAGCAAACAAACAGTACACTGAACAAATATGATACAGGGAAAAAAGTCTTAGACGGTGAAGGGAAAGCTGTGATTCCAGGACATTATTTTCACTGTAGCTTGTAGCAGTGGCAGTGAAGGAAAATTCCATGAAAAAGATGAAAAGCCTAGAATAACCCCTTAATCTCCTTCGTGCCTGTCCTATGTGACAACTCACCCTTTGAAAACAGAGAAGATACACTCTAGAATAGGAAAGTTTGAGCATAAAGAGATTGGGCAATGTTCAGAAGTAAAGTGAAGACAGAACAAAGAAGGTTTCTATTTAAGATGCTGAACTGTGACTGAGAGGAACTGAATTTTCTTCCTGCATCCTTCTTCCTTTTCCTCTGGCAAGTCACTTAATCTCTCAGTATCTCAGTTCTCCAATTGAATAATGAGGCAGTAATATTAAATAGTGCATTTCTTTTCATATTTGAGAGCTTTTGTTTGTTTTAAACTAGAATAATTTTACAGAACTGAGGTAGGAAATGTAAGTAAATGGTTGAAAGAGAAAAGTGGAGGGGGGCAGAAGAGAAGGAGTTGTGGCAAAGGCTGAAGGTAGGAGTCTCCTACCCTGGATCAAC
The DNA here is from genome assembly GCF_023634085.1 of Falco cherrug. Lineage (NCBI taxonomy): Eukaryota > Metazoa > Chordata > Aves > Falconiformes > Falconidae > Falco > Falco cherrug. Next base: position 35,636,436 of record NC_073706.1, on the reverse strand, counting down.
AACATCAGTCAGAACAGTGTATGTACACATAAAAATGGTTTAGTCAGAGAAAGTGCCTGGTACAATTAGGTCCCCATCTAAACAGAGACCTTTGAGTACTATTGTTATTGGGCAACAGTAGTAACGAGAGGGGAACTGCCTGTAAGGGGTGTTTGTGACAAAGTAGTCTGAACTGTACTGTCTGACAATTCACTGACAATTGCAGCAGTGCAAAGCCAGGCTGATGTTACTTAATTCTTGTTGCCCAGTGCCACAGGGAAAGCCATGAGAAAAACAAATGTTCAGTGGGGTCAAAGTTAAAAAAGAATCATGGTCATGAAGAAAGGTTCCCAGAAATGTGTCCTGAAGAGAGTCACAGAGGATAACTCTACAATGGGGTAGATCGCTTTGTTGCCTTCATTTTTCAACAGACCTTCTCAACTAGGTTCAGTTGCTGTCCTGTACACGTAACTTTGGTGCTGTGCTCCCCCTGCCCAGCCCCATCCTGATCTTTGTTTCTGTGCAGACGCTCAAGTGATAACCACCTGTGACGGTCCAAATGGATGTGTCTGGTCCTGGTGGCTGTATCATATATATGACATGATAGCCAAGGGCTAATGTGAGCAATGTGCCTACCCTACCCAACAGTGCTGGTCAAGGTCTGATTCAAGCCAACTTTGAAAGAAACTTAACTTCTGTAGTTGGTATGCAAAGATGACTTGACTCCATAATTAGTGGACAGCCCTGGGCCTGCTGAGCTCTCCTGCATGGCAGCAGGCTGCGTGACAGGAACTCCCCTTGAGGAGAGATGCCCCCCCAAGGTTATTCCTTGAGGCAGAGAAATTCCTTGTCACAACAGATTCTCGGTAAGTGATTAATAGCATGATAAAGTTTGAAGTCTTAGCTAAGTGGTATAAAGGATTGATTGTGCACATATAATCCTTTAGATATAAACCATTGACCAAGTCTGAGACCGAGTCTGGATCTAGCCACATCTAAACTCCCCTCTGAGAAGGAGCTCAGAACACAAGAAGGAGCTTTCTGAACCTCATGACTCAACGGGAGAGTCTTCCTAACAGTTTTGTCTGACCCTGTCCTCTGTGCAGTAAATACTCAAGTGTACCTTGCCATCAAATCTTGTTAAACCACTGTTGCATTTACTGTGCTGTTTTATACCAATAAACATATTGCTGCTTGTCTCTTACGAGAAACTTCAGAGGCTTCTGTAGGAGCCAACAGCAGCATTGCAGCTTGCAAATGCATTTACAGTATAAAATTGTTACTTCAAATGACATATAAATACGTGGTGAATTCTACTCAGATGGAAAACAAATCTCTGTTGCTGATAAACTGTTTCAATAGCAGTATTTACAGGCCATACAAAATTAAGGTTGTTCTGTTAAACCAGGGATAAAGAACCAAAATGAGGCAAAAAAAGTCACATATGCAGCACTGTCCTTTCTACAATTTGCAATCTTCGTGAATGATGTATAGAGGGCTCAGATAATCCTATGATGGTTCTGTCTTTCCCATCTTTATTTTAGGGGGGGGGAGGGAAGAAAGAAAATTATGTGCTTGGTTGTCACAAAGAAAAAGCGAAGTCATATTTTTAATGCACATATTTTTCATGTTCTGAATATAGCTGTAGGGCTGAATTCCTGCAGGGAAAATGGGCACAATTACAGTCAGGTGATGCCACCTTTGCATTGGAGACACCATATGTGCCAGAAGGTTTTACACAATGCTGTAAGCATCAGAAGGGAAGCTGAGCAAGAAGTGACTTGAAACAGGTATGTGAGCGTATGTGTTATACAAACACATTACACGTGTGTTATACAGACTTTTGCATTCTTTAGAGTTTATTAAAACTTCAGTTAAAACCACAGTTACAGCAGCAACTCATTGCTTTTAAACAGCAGTCGTCTTAGCCTGAAAACTTTACATACAAAGATAATGAGAACTAGCTTTTTCTTACCTGCCTTATTTCATTTTCACTCTTTGATTTGATTCATTACCTTTCCTGGAATTCATTCTTTCCATATGTATTCTAGCGGACAGCTTGAGGTAGGTATACATGAGGTGTCATGAGAGTTCATATGCACACATACTTGGGCAGTTATCCTAACTATAAGACCATTGTATGTCAACAAGTTAGTGATATATGGAACAGTTAACCCGAGAAGGTGAAGGCTTCTTATTTGGGCCTGTGGTGTGCTGCACAGATCCTCTGGCCCCAGGGGAAACCTAACCTGCTTATTGTAATGAAGGAGCCTGTTGGCAGCTCCCATGTGGCACCAGTGATTACACCACCTGCGTGTCCTGTATCTTAAAACACACTTCAACACATTTCCATTTTTCTGCATCTTTCTCCAGCCTTTTAGAAGATAGAAAGGAACGAAGTACACTCTCTTTTAAGTATTGGGTTTGTAATTTCTTCCTGTAAATTACGGTATGTATATTACATATTGCAGTAAGTGCTGAAGACCATGATCAAAAGGACCTTTTGTGCTAAGCACTCTGTGTGTGTTCATTGACACGGAGATCCTGCCCTTGAGCATGCAGATTTGTAACGCACAACAGGTGTGTTAGTATCGCCTGTTTGGGAGTGGAGAGGCAGTGGGGCAAGATCAAATTATTGAGATCACAGAGCCTATGGAAACTGATCCTAGATCTTTAACGAGTCTAACAAGATGAGTATTGCTTTTGCGCTTAAAGCAATTAGCTTTAAACACAAGACCAATACCTCATCAGAAGTCTCCCTTGTAGGGAGAAAATTAATTTTCTTCTTCACTCAGATACTTGTGTACTGAACACTAAGGTGACACCTAATGATCAGTGAGCAGAAGTAGGAGCTGGGAAGTGTTTGATGTATTTAGCTACAAACTAGACTCATCCAGTCTAGATGTTTGAGAACTCTGAAGCGACAGGTGACTCACTATCTAGTTGGTTTTCCTCAGCACTGCCTCTAGTCCCCTAAGAACTTTGAGGTTGTTGGCAGAAACCTGCTACAAAGTTGCCAAATGTGCTGCATTTTCAGAGGCACGGCGCTCCTGCAGCTTCGGTTGACTTCCCTGAGGCTGAGGGAAGGCAGCTCTGCAAAGCAAAACCACTGTCCCTCCCTGGGCAGAGCTCCAGGCTCTCTTTGTAGGTTGGTCATGACTTTAAAGGAGGCTGAGGATTTGACCAGAAGGAAACCAGAGCCAGTATGTACAAGAATCCTATCACTGCATGCACCAAGTGTATTTCTGTGCAATTTACCCTGTTCCCCATAGCCTCTCACATTCAGCAAGAAAAGCTCTGGTGGAATGATGGGAATAGTAAATCAGGCTATTGTATTATTTGAAAATAATCTTTTTCCAAAGGGAATAACAGGCTAGGGACTTTCAAGAAGGTGGGACTTTAGAGCTGACAAGTGTATCTAGCATGTTGATGTGGTAATGAAATTAGTTCTGCACTGTTTGGTAAACAGCAAACTTCCTTGCAAGGTTTGTGATTAAACATCTAACAGAAAATACTGATTTCCTTGCAGGCATTTAGGCACCAAATATAAAGAGGCACAGGGAGAGCCAACCAGATAAAGAACCTGCTAAATACTAGAATTGAAAGCCACTATTATCATAGAGTCCTCATAATATTCACTGTTAATTATGAAAACTAATAGCTACAAAATTGAAGTACCCAGTGGGAGACAGTATGACACTGAACTTGCAGAATTCCTTCCCCCTTCAGTCCTTCTACACAGGCAAAAAATTGGTGCTTATTCTGTAAAAAACAGCAGTTAGAGGAGGGAGATGGCATATTGATTTGCCTCTGTATCTTGTTATTGAGGAGGAGCAACAAATTAGCTAAATTATGAAGGAGAAAAACTGTGTTTTGCTGCATATAAGCAAAGATTTCTATAATGAAATACATTAAGTAAACAGAAGAGCAGTTTGCTTGCCTGGGGATGGAGTGGGAGAGAAAGACTTTCTGCCCATTACTATGAGTGTGGGGAATTGTACTTTACCTGAACCAGTGGGAAATGTTTGTTATGTTAAGCAGAGATTCACAGTTGCACTACTTGTGCCTACACAAAATACTAGATCAAATGAGAAATGTATGAGCAAATCGAGTATGCAGTATTTGGAAGAAATCTGAAAGAAATTTGGGCTTGTTAGCATTACTCTAAAATAATATCCTCAACTTCCTGAAGGAAGTTGTTCCTTCTTCCTGTGTTATTTCACTTATTTTTCATTGTTTCACTCCTTCCGTGTCTTAGTTTGTATTTTGGTGATGGGAAATCTGGTGAGTGGACAACAGCAATTCCTTAATTTTTCTATATACTTATTTTCTTAGGGAAAAAAAATAGAAAAAGAGAAAAGAGGAGAAGAAAAGAGCAAATAAAAAATGGAACAACTATATGGAGAATCTAACAGCATATTAATGAGATTCCGACAGTATCTACTCACAGACTGGCATGATGCTGGGTACAAATACAGGTATAACAACTGAGAACACTGCACATCCTCCTTCTGTGAGACTAGAATGCCAAAATCTAAATTGCCTTAGTTTTTATCTTCAAATAACGACTTCTGAATTCTGTCTTTTTAAAAATGAGGCAGCAGGGAATTCTCCTACTTGAAAAATAATCTAGATAAAAAAGGATAATCTGATTCAATAAAAAAGATGTGAAGATTTAATTTGCTAGACTTCCTCTCTAGAGAAGAGAGCAGCTTCTTTTTAAATAAACAAGCATGTTGATTTATGCCCAATTACTGTGGGTAGGTGGTTTTGCCAATCAAACATAACAGGTATACATTGTAGAACAACTTGAGGAGTTGTTGAGAGCATGCAACTCAATAAAAACAAACAGGTCACCACACTTAAGTAAGAATAATGAACTGCAAAAGCACAAGGCAAGGAAGGACAAGCTAAGTAACAGCATGGCAGAAAAAGATTTGGATGTTAACATAGATCATAAGCTGAACAGGAGTAAACAATGTTACGCTGCTGTGAAAAAGGCAAACCTTTGTTGCAATTTATAGCCAATGTTACAACCTACAAACCATTTAGTAATTCTTCAGCTCTCCTTGGAGCTGTCTGTGCCCCAGCTGGAATGCTGTGTCCAATTTTGGGTACTTCAAGGAAGGTATGGTCCTGTTTGAATAAAAAGAGAGGAAGACAACAATTATCAGGCTTCATAAAAGTATACTTAGAGGTGAAGGCTGAAGGTATTGGGTTAAGTCTGAACAGCTGAGCTTCATAGAAAAGAAAACTAAGAAGTAAAACAACAGCGGTTTTCAAATACATAAAAAGTATTTTCGGTGAGAGGAACAAGCTGTTTTCGGTGCCTGTAGTGGACAGGGCAGACATTTTGCTCTCATAACTGTTTGCTCATCTCCTTTGAAGTGCTGTCTGGAAATTGAAGTGTTATCCAAATAACAGTAAATACAGTTTTTGCACTGCTACAGTTTTCCTGGTGCATTAAAAATACAGTTAAGAAATACAATTCAGGAAAAGCATGGTGGAACTGGAGAAAAGGGAAAAAATCATAGGAGATTGCACTTCTCCTCTGAAGCAGCTGCTGTCTGAAATTGTTTTCAAAGAACCTTCTCCTCACCTCTGTGCTGAGTGAACCTTCAGTAAATCCTGGCACAAGCTTGATTTGAAATGAAATAACTCCCATTTTGGAGTGGACTGTGTGATGAAGATGTAGTTATAAAATAAATACTGATTCAGCTCTAACTTTCAATTTTGTCCTCATTAAGTTGCTCAACCAGGTGTTGAAGCCAATAGAATTCGCTTTTCCTCTGTTGGAAAGCTATTTTGAGTGCAGCGTGACTGAACAACAGCCACTTATTAGAGGCTCGGCAGTGCTCTCGGCTTTTCTGCTAGAATCCCCCGCAATTGCTCGAACAACACTTTTGCCAATACTCATCTAGCTCAATCAGTAGCTGTAACTCTGGAGTATGAAATTATGCCATAGTTGAGATGGTGGTAAGTTGCCTGCTGTTTAACATCTCTGTTTCATGGCCTGGTGTCGGGAGGGATGCAGTGCTGATTTTGAGCTTCAGTTTGTATGTAGTTCTTTCTCTCTTGTCTGTCCAATTGAATTCCCGTGTAGTTTCAGTGCAGTATGCGTCCTGGCTGGAATTCCTGTGTAATGTTGTTGTGTCTTCTTACAGAGTTGCCATGTTTCATGCTGGAGCTATCTTTCCTTCCTGATGAGGGATGTAATCCTCCTGCATCCCAACTGGACTGTGAGGATTAATTAAAGTTTGCACTGCACTGTGAGTACCTTGCATGCTATTGAAGTGGAAATTATTGTTTATTACAGCCAGTCTGAATGCTATCTGGGATTTCCATGTTATTGTTCCAGCTCTGTTGTACATCACCAAGCTTGAGCTGGTACTGTGAACAAAAGATTAACATTGTGCTCTGTTGCTGTGTGTTTGGTGCTACATCCAGCACCTACATAAGGCCACATACATCCTGAGAAGCTGTGCTCAGCAAACTAGGACTCTGAGGGCTTTTCTGTAGCTTGAAGCCTGCAACATCCCTTCCCTTTTTCTGCACTTCTGCTTTGGTATGGGCTGGATCCACAGAGCAGTGGATCCCGTTGGCCTTCTCCACTGTCACCCTTGCTTGCTATTAACCTCAAGCCAGCTTTGGGGGACTGTGTAAGAAATGATGGTAGAATTGGGCTCTGCATTTTGCAAAAGATGCTTTTTCCTATGCAACAGAATTGTATCTCGGTGTGTCATCTAAAGTCCTATGGGGACATGGTGAAAAGGGCTGACCTTGCCTGAGACCCAAGCCAGTGTTACAAGTGATGCGTAGCCATCCCACAATATTCTTGTGTGCTTGTAGCATCTACAAAACTTAACTGAAAACTTGTTTTGCTAGTTCATGGTGAGATCCTTCATTGGTCTCTGCAGGGTCAGATGGATAACTCTGAACTAAACAAATCACAGCCATGATTTTTTTTACTCTGCTTTTATGCACTAGCTTAGTCAGCTTAGTTTAGCTATAAGTGCATTTAAAAAACACATTCCTGTGACTTCGCTGTCTTCGTAAGCCATAATAAACAAACAGGGTTTAAATGATGTGGGAACTCCCCAATGTACATAAAATGTAACCACCCAATTCACTTGTGAGCTTTCCCGGGGGAAGAGATCAGCTAACAGTTAAAAGGTCACTTTCTGGCTGAAGGATTCTATTATGTATCTCACCTAAATAAACTGGGAGGCTTGACCTTCCTAAAGGGGCACGATTTTTAAAGAGGTACAAATGTAGTCCTCTCACGACACTAATTACTGCTGTCTACAATTTTGTAGATCTGACAGGTTAGACCCCAACACTGAGCTGCCAAAATTTAGTTGCTGTCCCGTGGAGCGTTGTGTTCCGTCACTCCTCCCATAGTATCAGACTTTCCACAACCTTTCAAGTGTCCCTTCTGGTTTTGTGAACAAGCACAACGTTAATTTGGCAAGAATTCTGCTGTAACTGTTCTTCGGTGAGGACGGCATCCTGTGCATTACTCTCCTCTGTACCATGAGACATCAGTTTCTGGTTTTATGGAGAAAAGCATGGGTGGTGTCTACACTTTCAGATTCTGGAGACGGGCTAGGGAGCAACGCCTATTTGATAACTTCCAAGCAATCACTATATATGGACATATATTTGTTTCTCTCTACACCTCTCCAACCTGTTGTCCAATTTCATTCAGTTTTTACTTAACTTCTTCAGAGATAATAAGCTCTTAGAAATTTCATAAAAATAGGTAGCTGGTTACAGAAAATAAACCATATTAGTGATCCCACCAGTCAAAGGTTTCAGCAAAGGTAATTGTCATCTTTGGCATTTGGCCTCGTATTGAGGAAACGGCATGGAGAGCTCGGAAATGTGTTACCTCTTACCCAGCCAGCAGCTGGGAGCAAGGAGATGAGTTTATAAAAAAATGTGAATGGAAAGCTCCAGGTGAAATTTCAGAGAACATGGGGCTTATGACAGATCTGTAGAAGCAAGTTTAATAGAAGATGTGGGAGATGAAAGAGAGCATCAAAGCAAAAGAGAGGATGGAGAGGAGGTGCAAAAGGGGTAGAAGCATTTTGGAAAGAACAGATGAGGCAATGGAAAAGAAGAGATTCTGGGAGGGCCAAATGAAGAACTGGGAAGAACAGAGAAAAGACTGGGAATCAGAATGAAAGGCTGATACAGGAGAAACTGACATCTAAATTTTTATTACAAGATAAACGCAATTTATTGTCATTATGGCTTCTTTAATTACCTTTCAACCTTTTTTTAATGATGACCATATGCTGCAAATAACAGGGTTTTATGACTTGTTCTCTCACCTTTCCCATGGCTTACATTCACACTTTAATTACTACATTGACATCAGATGTCTCGCTAATGTTTTTGCACCGGTGCTCCCTATTTGTGATGATACCGCACTTGGGGAAGCAGAACCACCTGTCCCTCCTGGGCGAAGGCTGTTTGCTGTGTCGTGGATGTCCACCAGATGGCAAAGCCGGTATTTTTGTAGCGTTTCCAGGCCACCTTCAGGTACTAATTTACCCTAGGGAGAGTGGGGGCTTATTTAACCGCAAATCCTTTACTGCATAGTTTAAAAATGGTGATTAAAAATAAGTGTTTAGATTATCTGTGGATTTCCTAGGAATAATAATAAAACAGGAAAATAAAAGAGGCAGTTAGAAAATGGTGGTGCTGTCAGGAAGGCACAATGTTCACTCTAGTCACTGCCTATCTCTGGATGAGCAAAACCTCAGGAATCTCTGAGGCAGTGTTACTACTTTTTTCTGTTGATATAAATTTTATAGGGACAATAATTTTGTCTCATGTCTAACTTCTTTGAGATTGTTGTGATTAGACCAGGTCTTAGAATGAAATCCATGGTAAGTAAAACTACGTAAGTTACTAAAATAACTGCCCATGACTTACCTAAAACTGATTTCCTAGCTTGTTAGATGTAAAAATAACAATGAGGCTTGTTAATGCTCTTTTCCCTCCAACCTGCCCTGATGATGTCAGGATTGTAATTATGGAGATGAGCACTGATCTTCTTCTGTTACCTCTGTGGGTTTTACTTACCGTTTTAACCGTGTTGGCTCAAGAAACAGCTATCATTTAACCATCAAAACTGCTGGATGATTTAGAGTTCATGAAAGAGGCTACATCTGGGTAGCATCTGTTATAAATTAATGTTTGTACAATGCTAACTGTATTGGTACAGAAGGTTCATACAGACAGGGCACATATCTGATACTGTAAGTGCTGAATGTTCTTAATCATGTGGCTTAATTTGACATTGCATTGCCCCTTCATACAGAGTACTGTCTCTGCTGAAAGGCTTATACAAGGGGCAGTGAAAAAAATCTAGTCCCTGTAGCTTCGCCAAGCAGCTTAACCCCTTCTCCCTGCAAAGAAAAAAAACCCAAACAACCTACGTCAAAAGGATCTTTCAAGACTTAAACTAAAAAATACACCCACCCACCCCCAAAAGAAACAAAGGGGGGGAAATTACCTTTCTTTTTAAAGAACCCCTCCCCCCCAACGTGTCTTTTCAGGTTTGGTTTCTTTTCTGGTGGCAGGAACAAGGGAAGGATGATGTGCTGCTTTAATGGTTTTGTAGGCTGACCTGAATTCTGCTTCCAGCAGAAGAGCGTGGGCAGGGGTGCGGGGCGCTGCAGCCCTTCTCTTCTGCTGGCTATTGGCGTTCAGCTGGTTCAGGGGCTCCCCATCACTCCTGTCGGCAGTACGTGTTTTTCTGAGTATCAAGACACCAGTAAAAAGACGAGGCTGTTCCTGCTGCAAGTAGATGCTAGGGTAGTGGGGGAAAAAAAGCTAGTGCTAAATTTGGAGCATTCCTAATTGCACTGTTCTATTTCCAGCTGCCAAAATCTACACTAGAATTTTAATTAAGGGCTAAATTCATACAGCAGATCCTAACAACAGGAAAGAGTTATGTTATTTAAATAGGCTTTGAAATGATCAAATTTTATCTCCCAGAGCAGCACAGGGATGAACATGAAAGCTGCTTTTGTCCGTGCAGGCAGGGCCGCGCTGGATGAGCTGCGGGGCGGGGCGGGCAGCGCAAGGCGAGCGGCCCTGCCAGGCACCCGCTGCACCCGCGGGCCGAACCGGGGTGGGGGGACCCCGCGGACCCCGGGCCAAGCCGGGGCCGCCGGCCGCAGCCCCCAGGTGCCGGCTCCTGGCCCGCGCCGCGGCGCCCCCCAGCGTCAGCGGGCCGCGCCGCACCGCCGTGCCGGCAGGGCACAAGGGCGCGTGCGCGGGAGCCGCCCCGCTCGCCCCGCTCGGGCGTCGCTACGCGCGTGCGCGGGGGGACCTGCCCGCGGCGCCCGCCCCGTCCCTGCGCGCCTGCGCACGGCGCGGCCCTGGAACCCGCCAGAAGGGGCGGGGCCGGGTCAGCTGACGCGGCGGCAGCGCTGAGTGACGGCTGGCGGCGGCCGCGGAGCCCCGGCGGAGCGGCGGCCTGGCGGGGCGGCAGGAGGGGTCTGGGCCCGAGCCCGAGCGAGCCGCTATGGCCACCACCGTCACCACTCAGCGGGGCCCGGTGAGTGCCGCGGCGGGCGAAGGTTCCCCTTCGCTCCTGTGACTGCGCGGCGCCGGGCCGGTGAGGCGAGGCCCGGCTGGGGCTGCGCTGGGCTTCGGCCCCCGGCCCCGCTCCCGCTCCCCTCGGGCCGGTGCTGCGGCGCCGCTCGGCGGGGGCGGGCTCGCCCTGCTCGTGTCCCGCCCGCCGCGCGGTGGAGCGGGGCGAGCGCTCGCCGCTTGCCCGGGATGCGGGGGCGGGGGCGGGACAGCCTGCCTGCCTGCTGCTCCTCCGCCTGGCGGAGAGCCGCCGGGGAAGGGGGCGGCAGCCGCTCCTGCGGGGTGGGGGCGGCTCTCTGCCCACCCTTTGTCCGCGGCCTTCCGAAGGGTTGGGCGGCTTAAGCCTACCCACAGCTGAACCGCTGCGGAGCGGGGCAGAGCTCTGCGCCCTCAGGGGCCGGCGGGGCGCGCAGAGGCGGCCGCCCCCGGAGCGGTCACACGGCGGCGGGCCCGCGGTGCCGGGGTGGGTGCTGCCCCGGGCTAATGCTGCCCCGCGGAGGGGTGCGTGCTGCGGTGTAACATCAGCCCTCCGCTGCTGTGCTGTCCCTGTCCCCTGCTCTGGAAGGATCTGGTAGTCCTTGGCAAGAGGAGGTGGCTCTGCAGGTGACATAAGGTTTCTTAAACAATTTAAACGACTAGAAGCAGCAGGGTTTGCGTGTGCGCCTGTGCAGCCTCGGTGAAGCGCCACAGCACCGAGTTATTAAACTGCTGATCTTGGAAAACCGCATCGCTGTTTGGTGCTATCTCCTGGCAGTAACACTACACGATCATCGATTTAATTCCTTAACGTGCCTTATTTGTCCCGTCTTCCAGAACAGAGTCCTTTTACAAGGATTGTGGTAATAGTTGTGGCGTTGGAAGAAAAGTTTTAAGTGGAAGATTAAGGTAATAAAGTGTTTTGTTGTCTCTTGATGGTGTCAAGAGAAGACACCAGCGGCTGGCCCCAGAGGTCCTGTGCAGCGCTGGGGGTGCTGGCACCCAGGTAGGATTCTGTCAGAGTGTACCAGGTTTTACTCAAAATAATATAAATTTCTGGAAAACGGTCAGAGTTTGTTTAAAAGTAATTTCACTTAGTCTTGGGTTTGTTGGGAGGAGATGGGGGAGACTGAGGGAATTGATGTGGGAGTAGGGACAGAAGGGACGGGTAACCAAGTGGTTTGGACAGAAGGGACGGGTAACCAAGTGGTTTGGACAGAAGGGACGGGTAACCAAGTGGTTTGGACAGAAGGGACGGGTAACCAAGTGGTTTGGACAGAAGGGACGGGTAACCAAGTGGTTTGGACAGAAGGGACAGGAGGCCTGGCCGCAGTCTGGGTTTGCGGGAAGGTGAAACTGCAGATATTTCTCTCTGCGATGTAGTGGCATTTCTTTTTGAGAGAAGTTTTACTTGCCTATGGTGCTAAGCACCTTGTTGGTATTCAGTGAAGTACTTTGAATATCTGCTTGGTTTAGGTTGATGAAATATTCTTCCTGGGCTAAGATTTTAGAATCTTCTTGGACATGGCTACAATCTTACAGATGTTTGATAATCATAACTGCCTAGCCTTTCTGAAATGTTTTAAAGAACGTGTATCACAACACTTGGAATGTTACTCTTCTAGATGTCTTATTTTAGAATTAACCAGGTGCTCCTGTATAAGCTCTTGGCAGTCTTTTGTTACTTAAAATTGATTTGAGTCTGACAATTGGAAAGGCATATGATGATTTATCTTGTACAACTTTGGCTTTTTGGTTTTAAATTTTTTGGGTTTTTTTCCTATATCTTCCTAACATTGTTGTGCACTCTTTTCTTCCTTGTCTTAACCGCTTTAGAGATTGGAGTATTTTTCAAATGACTTAATAAATTTTGCAGTATTAAGCTGCCATTCACAGGTCAGGATGTTGATAGGTTACATGCCAGCCTTTCTTAATTCTCTCTAGAGAAGATAGAATTCTACTTGTTTTTATAGATACAGCTGCGTTACAAATGAATAGCCACTAAACGGTGCTAAAGGATTGGGAAACATTTTCTCTTTAGTGCTGGAGAGAACAGTTCTGTCCCTTTCTGTTTGAACAGGTGAGAAAACATTCAAGGTTGTTTTGTGCAGGTAAGAAAATAAAGTATGCTGCTATACTGTTGCCAGTCTTGTTCTTACACCTGTGCTTTCCAGTTTATGATGATGCTTATTTGGTGAATAATTAGAATTTCTGTTTGCTGTTAAGTTTTTCAGAAGAAACAGAACTGGAATTCACCCTGTCTGTTACTGGTAAATATTCTGCTAGAATACAGATTTCTCTGGCTGTTTTCAGGATGTTATGGAATCAGTGTGTTTCCACATTTTGTGATCTTTTGAGGACAGACTTGAAATCTAAACTGTGGCTGAATATATAAGGGCTGCTAAATGATATATTTTTCCAAGTGAGAGTTATTAATAATTGGTTTGATCAGGCTTCAGGTTAAATCTGAGACACCAAAACCTTGTATTTGTGATTCCTTAGCTAGCTAAGCAAATCCAAAATTAGTATCTGTGATTATTGACCATGCTGGCAAGTAGGTCAGATCCACCAAAATTAGATCAAGTACCAAACTAGGACTACCTGGATCTCTGCTCCCAATTTCCCTAATAATCACTACTCAGATGATTGGAAATCTTCTAATGGCCAGGCTATATTTATATTTATAATGACTTCTCTCATCTTGTCCTAATACTGTCATTTAACTATGTTAGTTTTGTTGTCTCTGGTATTACTGGAAGTTTTGTCGCGACTCTTCAGAACTTTGTTATCTTTTTTCTGAACAAAGGTGGTGAAGAAGCAATTCCTGTTTGTATTGTCCAGTACTGATACATGTTATGCTGTCACACAAGCAATTTTGAATACAAAGTCCTATAACCAGAATAATTGTGTTGATAATTTCGGGTATAATTGAATATTTTATTAGATATTTTGTTTCTTCCTAGAATGTGGATATATGTACTATTAAAATCTTGGTCTATGAATATGGAAATCTCATTAAGACACATTGTTGCAATCATTTCAGATTCCAGAAGTTGTTCAAAAAGTTGAGGGAGTAAGATGAAATTGAGTGTTTCTAAGCAAAATGTGAATTAATTTTTAAGTGCTGTGATCTGGTCTCTGGAGCATGTTCCTTTGACAGAAAATGTTGAGGGCAGCATTGATGATGCTTTGAAGTTCTTGCTTTCTACCAGGTAAAAGAAGTACCTTAAGACACTAAGTGACTTGTTTTCTGTTGCATTCAATGACATTTTCTTGTAACTAGGACTTGAAGGAAAGAAAGATTTGTACTGGTATGTCTAGTAGTAGAGTAGAAAAAAACAGAAGTCTGTTCCTGGAATTGATGGCAATTATCCTTCTTCTTAATGATAATCCCAATATGAATTTGGGGTTTTCCTTGTTTTGAGCTGTTTCTGTGGCTTTTCCCGATATTATTCCTGTTACCTTGAGTGCAGTCCAAATGCATGAAACTCAAATATGCTATAAATGCTTCTTGAATTTCAGATGTCTTATGGACACTCACTCTATCTGTAATTTTTAACGTCTGTTTATATACAGTAGTTCCTGCCATACTCTGCAAGATTTCAGAATTATTGTTTTAGTGAAGGAATCTCTTTTGATTATAATCAAATGGTTCATATTGATTTCTTCTTCAGTAAAACCAAACTTTCTTTATTAACAGTGATGCTTTTGCACGGTGGAATGTATTTTGCAAATATTTAAATGTTAGTGTCTTGGACTAATTTAGATGTGCTGGGAAAATCCAGAGGCAGCAGCTAGTGGCAAAATACTTGGTTGGCAGTAAATATAGGTGGTGTACTAGGGGGAAAGGGAAAATCCTATTAAGGTGATGACTGTAGGATCATAAAGTATTTACAGGTAGGCATATGGAAACAACAGAAGCAACAAAATAGATGGAAATTTTCTGGCAACAGGAAAAATCATAAGAACAGGAGAAGTGTCTGGTACCTTGCAGTACCTGACACATTTTTTGGGATGTTTAAAAAAAGAAAAACAAAACAACACTAAGAAAGCCCAAACGCAGAACCAAACAGCAGAAATCCATAAATGTAGTAAACTTAATTGCTGTTATTTGTTTCTGTGTCCATCTCTAAATGGAAATGCTTATGTAGAGCCTTTGAGTACAGTTCTACAGGAGTATAACCAGATGTGTCATGCTATAACATGAGTTAGGTAGAATCCTAGAACAGTTCAGGGTAGAAGGGATGCCAGGAGTCCGTGTTGTCCCACCTTCTTCTAAAAACATGGTCAATTTTTAATTTGGGCCAGGTTGCTCAGGGTTTTTTCTGGCAGGTTCTTCAAAATCTCTAAGGTGAGAGTTTTTGCAGTCTTGCTGGGCAGTTTGTTCCTTGCTGTGGTTGCCCCTGCAATTAATTTCTTTTCCCTCCTTATTTAATAGCAAACATCCCCTGTTTCAGTTTGACAGCTGAAGTCTCCTTTCTTCTTGCCTTGCATCTCAGAAGAGAACCTGGCTCTGTTTTCTTAATGACCTCCTCATAGATACTGGAAGCAAGGTGCATCCCAAGTTTCTTCTACTCTAAACAAATCCTCAGTCTGTCCTCACAAGTCTTGCGCTACAGCCCTTTTCATGGGCCATCCTGGTGGATCTTTGCTGGGCTTACTCAAGTTTATCATTTTTCATGTACTGCTGGCCCCCAAATGGGTTGCATTGTTGCAGATGTGGTCTAATGAGTGCCGAGCAAAGGGAGACAATTGCTTTCCTCAGCCTGCTGGCTAGGCTTCTGTGGATGTAGTGTAGTATGCTGTTAGGCTTCATTGTTGTGAGCGTGCTCTGCTCATTCATGTTCAGCTTGCTCTGCACAAGGATCCGCATGTTTCCCTCTGTAGAGCTGCACCCCTGCCAGTTGTTCTTTAGCCTGTGCTGGTGCCAGGGATTTTTCTGGCCAAAGTACAGGACTTTGCACTTGCTGAATTTCATGGAATTCCTGCCACTGAATTTTTTCTGTCTCTCTGGTTGTTGGTCCTGTCCTGAAGTATACCGGTCATTCCCCTGCCCCAATTTTTGTGTTGTCCTCAGAACTGATAAGGGTACATTCTGTCTTCACCTCTGGTTACTGATAAGGAAAAATATTAGACACATAAGTTAGTCTCAGCACAGACCTCTGAGAAGCTTTGCTTTTAATCCACCTCCGGCATCATTAACCACTGAACTTGTAACTTCTGAGCTCAGCAACCCAGCCAGTTTTTTCATCCGTATTGTTTACCAATTCTATTAATTTTATTGTATAAGGCAGCTGGAGTAATCAGGCTTTTTTTCTTTTCAAAGCCTTGGCAAGGGCTGGCCATTCCTACTCCCTGCTCTTTTCCTCATGTGTCTAGAAATGGCTTCCAGAAGTATTTGCTCTATGATTTTCTTACCGACCAAAGTGAAGCTGACCTGTCTGTGCTTCCTCAGGTCATCCTTCTTGCCCTTTTGAAAGCTGGGTATGAGATCTGTCTGTCTCCAGTCATAGGGAGCTTCCTCTAATCTCCATGACCTTTTAAAGATGAGAGAGACTAGCCTTAAAAAATATCAGCTAGCTCTTTCAGGACTTCTGGATGCGTCCTATCTGGTGCCGATTTTTCATTTGGTGTGCAAAACATAGAATAATAGTTCAAAATTCCTGCTCATTCACTCACTTGTTCTTACTTAGTGAAACCATTTAAAGGAGAATGGTTAGAACTTTTCTGAGTAGCTAGGTGTTTAAAGCTCTTTAACATGAAACTTGTTTAAACCTAGTATTAGAGTTTCTTGGTAATTGTTAGTGTGGAAACCTTATTTACAGTTCCCTGAGTGTGCTTGCCATGGCACATGGTTTGGTAAGTCAGGGTGCTTGTGGTTGTCTGGGGCTGTGTGTTCCCTTTCCCTCCCTGATGTATGTACTGGTACTCACATGATCAGTTGGTGAGGTAAGGGTCCTGATGACTTCCCTTTATCTCCAACATTTGTTTCATTTTCTTCTGTCAGCCCTCTGCACTAATGCACTTTAAAATTGCCTTGGCACCATTGAATGTTGTGCGAGAAATGAGGGTGAAAACAGGAAGGTGAGACTGAGACAGCCCAGTTCTAAATGAGCTTGAATAGCTGTGGAACATCATGCTGCCTTCAGTCTGAAGGAGTTGAGATGCAGTTTTTATACCTGCAGTGTTTCACTTTGAAGATTCTCAAAAGTAGCCCTTAGGTGGTTGTAGCTGATAGGAAGGGCAATGTTATTGTGGTTTTAGATAATTCATATTTTTGAAAGGCAATGCTTGAAAGTTCCAGTAAAATTCAAATCTTATATTGAATACTTTTTTTTGTTCTACAGCTAATGGCAGAGCAGGTTTGAATTTCATGCTATTTCTTAAAAGTTGTTACAGTGAGAGAAGTGCATTTGATGGGTGTTGAGTAGGATCGGTGATACAGGCTTGCCATTTAGGTCCTCCTGGCTTTAAAAACAAAAACTGTGGCTGAACTCTAGTTATGTAACTGTGTATTTTTGATTCAAGTTTGGAGGTGGCAGGAGCTTTTAAATGCTTCGAGGAAGACAAATTAGCCTGTTTTCTTTACAGATAAAAAGATGGCACACTACTGGTATGTCTCCATCAATATGGAATGAACTGATAATTAGCATAAGACCTTACTGAGTTGTGGATTTTCCTCAATAAGCACCTATCACCGGGACTTGTGTACCAGATCTCGGTCAGAGCTGAACGTTCAAGGTGGGAGCATATGGATCTCCTGTTCCCTGCTCTTCCTTTTGGAGGGGTTTACCACTTGGATCTTTTGAGGACTTAATTACACCAGCTGTTTTCAGTTTCTGTGTGTGCTTTGCAGTTCGAGTTACAAGGTAGCTTTCGTTGAGATACATGAATCACTTAGCTTAGATGCTGTAAGTAAACTTTGGTCTCCGTTACAGATCTTTTTTGTCCCTGCTGGACCCCAGTATAGAGACTAGTTTATATATTTTATTTTGCAGCAGTATTTGGGTGACTTAACAATGTTAGAGTTCTGTTGTCCAATCTCCATGTTAAGATGGTGGAAATGTGATGCGTGCTATCCTGTTTTCTGAGAAGTTGACAGAGGGAGCTTGCACATGCGGGAATGTGATTTCAGGGCTGCAGGCACCACTTCTGACTGTGGGAAATCTTCGTGATGCTTACTCTTAGAGATGTTGATAATAGCAGATTTGAAACTTCCTAGAGGTCAGGGGCTGGAGGGGACCTGCTGTGTTGTAAATGGCACTGCCTTGCTAATTCTAGTGCCATTCCAAGTCTTTTGTAAATGGATTATGTTTTATTTTAAAACTTAACTCATTTTTTTATAATGTGTGTTCTACTGAGAAGGCTGTTACAAGACCCTGTCTAATTTCCAGCCTAACTTAATTAGATAAGCTTTCTTTTAATGTCAGTGCTATCTTTTAGCTTAGTTTTCTCCTTCTCCACACCTGGTTTCCCCCCTCCTACTTCTTAAAACTTAAACTACTTAAGATCTTAATTGCAAAATCTTAAGATGCTTGTAAGCAAGACTGGTTCCCACTTCTCCCTCCCAGTAGCCTAGCAGCAGGCATTCAGTACTTCCTTAGCTTTTTTGATAAACTTCCTTTCTGGCATGTAACACCTACTGTTGCCAGGATCCTGAGGCTCTCAGCAATAGTCACATACAATGTGATTTGGCAAGAGCTGCAGTTCCTGTCTCCAAGATGCAATCTTTACATGCAAGTGCTGTCTGATCTTCAAAAGCTATGTCCTAGAGGCCTGTTAACGTCTTAAATTATGTTCTGTAGGCTTGCATCTGCCGGAACACAATTGAGTAATCCTGCCTGGGATTGCAACATAAGCAATTGCACTGTCTTTTTGTCTTGATGCAGTGGACAGGTCTGTATTAAATATGTAAGCAACTCTATAGACAACAGGAATGAGTACAGCGTGATGATAGGTTTTATATACCACTTTTAAAATACTTTATTATAGAATGCTTGTTATTTAATGTGATGGTCTCACTAAATGTGTTATTAATAATGTGCACTGAGCATTTAAAAACCTAGAAACAACCCAAGTTGTTGAATTGACAGGAATAGAATTGACAAGTAATAGGTAGAAACTTCCCCTTCTCTTACCATAAAGCTAACAGAAAATACACAGTGGCTGCTGATTCATATTGGCACAGGTGACTGAATTCCTCTAGTGTGCTTCTGCTTTGAACTTTTCATGATGCTTCTTTCTTGTGATAAACCAGGTTTTGTATTCCTCCATTATTGCTTTGAGTATGGTGGAATTTTGTCCCCAGGGTTTGTTGCAGGCCGGCCATGCTTAACACTGGAAAGCATTAGGGCATCTTTGTTATGTTGAAGAATTCTTGGTTATTGTCCTGGTTTCAGCTGGGATAGAGTCAGTTTGCTTCCTAGTAGCTGGTACAGTGGTGTGTTTCTGAATTTAGTATGAGTATAAAGTTGGTAGCACACTGATTATTTTTATTTTTATTTTTTTTTTCGCTGCTGCTAAGTAGCGCTTACTTTAGGTCAAGGACTTTTCAGTTCCCTATGCTTTGCCACCGAGGAGGTGCCCAGGAAGCCAGGATGGCTGACGGAACCAGCCAAAGGGCTATTCTGTACCACCGAGCATCACGCTCAGTGTATAGACCCGGGGGAGTTGGCTGGGGACCACTGATCGCTGCTCCGGGACTGGCTGGTGTCGGTTAGCGGGGGCTGAGCATCACTTGTCTGTCTTGGGTGTTATTTCTCTCTCTTACTGTTGTCTCCCTTTTAATTACTATTATTATATTATTACTGTGTTTTATTTAATTTCAATTATTAAACTGTGCTTATCTCAACCTGCAAGTTTTACCTTTTTTCCGATTCTTCTCCCCACCCTACCAGGGGGTGGGAGTGAGTGAGAGGCTGTGTGGTACTTAGTTGCTGGCTGAGGTTAAACCATGACAGTTATGTTGAAGAAATGTCCATATGGTTATGGTTCGTAGGAAACATTGTCTTTATGATCTGTCTTGAAGGTGACTGTGAACGTGACTTTTTCGAATGACAACAGTATGCTGTTTTGTCACAGGAATGATTGGATGCAACATGAGTGATAAGTGAAAGAGCTGGGTGCCATCAGCTGGCTTATGTGAATGGGTTAGAAGACTTGGTAGCTCTGGCTGTTGTATGGACTACTTACATGTTCAGTTGCAGAGCAGCCTTGCTCTGCATGTTGTACGTTTTTCAGAGGATTATGTTGGAATTTCGTGGTTTTGAAAGTATGAGAACATTCTCCACATGAGTTGACAGTTTTGTCATTTAACTAGTTCTTTGTTCATGCTGAGAGAACTAGACAAAATTCTGTTGAATGTTTTTGCTAAGCTTTTATTTATGTTCTGTCTTTCCCGTTATGAAATTGGAAGACTGAAGTTTGAAGGGCTTTTTTCTTTTCCTTCTCTTTTTTAAGGTCTATGTTGGTGAACTTCCTCAAGATTTTCTTCGCATTACCCCAACGCAGCAGCAACAGCAGATCCAGCTGGATGCCCAGGCGGCTCAGCAGCTACAGTATGGAGGACCAATGGGTACAGTGGGCAGACTCAGCATCACTGTAGTACAGGTATAAGCAGTACCTTCTTTGTACAATTAAATAATTGTAATTAGTTAATACAACTAATTTTTTTGATTGGTGGCTACAAAAATTTGAGTTACTAAGTGACTTTTATATAAGGAATGAGTAATTTTTAAAGACTTTGTAGCTATGTGTTACTGTACATCAGCATTTTGTCCAGCTTCATGTTTCATAACTGCATGGTGCAGCAATTTCCTGTAAACCTTGCTATTATAGCACATAATCAAATAAATATTTTTTTTTTACAGAAGGCTTCTTGTAGAAACACTTAATATTGGAAGAACTGGAAATTTTGAGAATATTACAAGAAACTGCAGTTGCCTTACATATTTTTCCTGAAGTGACTGCTCTGTTCCATCCCAGTTTCCTGTAATGCATTTGCTGGTTTTCTTGGGGGTTTTTCAGGCTTTCTTATTAATCACAAGTGCATAGTCCTAGCTCTTTATTTTCTACCTCCTCTTTTCCCTTGTTACCCTTCTTTCTTCTATTGACAGTACTGTATTAATGCATTCATTATGCATAAGATTTCAGGTTTTGAAACTTGTCTCAGCAAAATTCTGGTTGCCTACATTAACATACCAAATGTTCTTCATATTGACTTAACACACCACATCTACTTAAAAGTGTTCTTTTCAAGTCATTTTCTAAAAACATACCAACGAGATATTTAGCCTCAAGTTTTGCACCAAGGCTGGAGTAATACATGTATGGTTACAGCTTCCATGGTGAGGTCCTTACTGGGGAGCAAACCTATACAGGGTCTCTCAGGAAAAGAGGGACTGATCCTTCCTTTCTGTGCGTTTCATTGGTCAGTTTGTTCCTTCACAGCTGATATCCGTCCTTTGCAACCTGGGGTCATGCTTTTTCAAAGTCCATTACTTCGAATGTCTAGACACTTGAACTGCATTCAGTTGCAGCCCTTTTTCTAGTTCTGATGAGTTTCCCAATCTGTGTTCAAAGAGTGTAACACTGGAAGCCTCTTGTGCAACTTTGATCAGCAGAAAAATGTTACCACTTCTAGAGCATAGTAGAAGAAGCTTTAGTATTTTTTTTTTTTTTTTGCAGAGGTGGGGGTAGATGTTGCAGGTTAAAGCTCAGGCCTATAAGGAAATAAAACATTTATCAAGTAACAAGTCCTGTCTCTCTTGACTCTCTAGCAGTTTCTAACAACTTGTATGCTACTCCATAGGTTGTCCATCTTTGGCTATTTGCTTGGACAGCTTAAAGTGGTTTTTTATCATGGGATGTTGCTCCAATCAGTATAGATGGTAGAAGTTCCTGTAGCAGATAAAAGGGGCAGACAGTACAGTGTTCAGGAACAAGGTTTGCATCTCACTGAGTGGCTGTGTACAGAAACATCCAGATCCCTGTTTGGATGGGTGAACTGACGGAGCTGATATTGGTCCTTATCAGGTTCAGTCCTTGTTTATTTTTAGGTGCTTATGCAGATAAGAAAAATCTTTGTTTTGCTTAAAGAATAAAGCCTAACGGCTGTTCATGATGTCATGTCTGTAAGTAACCACTTGTTACGGAATCACAGGATAGTTGAAGTTAGAGGGGACCTCCTGGAGTTTTAGTCCTGACTTCATCCCATCCCTATCCCACCCTGGCCAGTGCCTTAATCAAGGATTAAGGAGGATGTTACGTACAAGAAAAGGCTGAGAGAGCTGGGGAACAGGCTGTTGGGGGAATCTAAATGAGTAGTCCCCACCATCAGGTATTAGCGAAGAAGACAGCTAGGCTCTTTTCAGTACTATTTAGAAGAAAGGCAAGAGATGCAGTAAGCACAAATTGAAATATAGCAAACTCTGTTTAAATACATGAAAAAACATTTTACTGTGAAAGTTGTCAGCCGTCAGGACAGGTTGCCCAAAAGTATTGTGAAGCTTCCATCCATAGAGACACTCAGAACTTGCCTGAGCGTTTGATCCAGCTTTGAGTGGGGAGCTTGGGCTAGACATAGTCTAGAGGTCCCAACCAACCTCAGCCATTCTGTGATGGCTTTTGAAGTGAAATCTTCAACTGTATTAGTGGCCCTTTGCTGGACTTGTTCAAGTATGACCGTGTCTTCTACTGGGCAGCCCAGAACTAAAGAGAACAGCACTCCGTATATGTTCTCCCCAGTGCTGAGTAGAAGGGATGATTGTCCTTGACCAGCCAGCTGTGCTTGTCCTAGTGCAGCCCAGGATGCTGTCTGTTGTCTTTGCTGCAAGGGTGCATTGCTGGCTTGTTTCCAACTTGGTGTCCACCAAGACCCCCAGGTGCTTCTCTGCAAAGCTGCTCTTCCACCAGGTAGCCTACAGCCTATAGTTGTACAGTGGTTATTCCTCCTCTGGGCAGAACGTTACATTTTCGTTTGTTGAACTTTGTGATTCCTGTCTGTGCACTTCGGCAGCCTGGCCTGGTCCCTCTGAATGGCAGTACAACCCCGAGGTGTCCCGAGAGATAGTCTTCTGTACCTGTCTCGGAGTTCATGGCAAGAAAGCTGTGGGAATCGTGGCTGTGTATTGAGGCATGTGGCGTTCTGGATAGGAGATTTACTATGGCTTAGTTAACCTGTGGAACATGAAAAACTGGTTGAAGTCTTTTGTATTTAAATATGTGTTGATAAAGCATATAGAGCAGCATGCCTTAATGCTGTTACTAAAAAAATGGCGGAAGATGAGAAAATAGGTTTGGGAAGGTACTTTACTGCTTTTCTTCCTTGCAGATATATAGGAATGGTGGTGAGTTTATCTAAGCACGGTTGATTGTGTCTTTCCTTTTGGTGAAGTTTGATAAACTGGTTAATCTTCATTATAAACTTTTTTATCTTTTATGATTAAACTGCTAGACTTGAGAGTCTAGAGAGTGAATAACCTAGGTGCCAACCTTCCTACTTTGTTAAGCTCACATTTACAAGAAACTGTTTTGAGGCCTTTCTCACCAGCTCTAACGTATAAATTACTGAACCAGCATGTTCCCTGAAGGAAAAAAGGGCTTTCCAGGCCAGAGCTTCATCCATTGTCACTAAATCGTACGCAAGTCTCAACTGTTCCAGTTCTTTAAATGTTCTGTAGGTGGGAGGCATCCTAGGCACTACGTTTTGTCACTTGTCTTACTATAAAAAGAGCTATAAGCTGCTTAGTACAAGTCAGGGAAGCACCATGTCCAAAAAAGTCTGATTTCTACTTTGCATATAGCTGTGCAGCAGTACTCTGTGCTGTCTTCAAGGCTGTCATCAACTTGGTTTGCTCTATTCCTCTGGTGTTACAGCAAAAGGATCTTGGTTATCTTTTGATTCTGTACCACATCTCTTTTTACAGTCAGGAAGAACTTGAGTTGCCCACTGAATTAAGTAATATCAAATGCTCACACTGAATTAAGTAAGTTTTTAATCACTTCCGAAAGTATGATCTACTAGATCTTTACCTCAGTTAAACTGCTGTTGCAGTTTGTGCTTTTGTATTGTGTGATATTCTTGAAGCTACTGGATTTCTGTATTTCGTCATTTAAAAGTACTTCAGGGACAGGCTACCTATGGCAGTAAGTTGATTGTATATTGGAGAGCCGATATCTAGACAGAAATTGAAGTTGTTGCCATTTCCTTGTAATCATACAGCTTTTGGTTTGGTATGAAGTAACTAACCTTCAGTTACTTATGAAGATGTGTATTTTCTACAGCAGTCAAGTTAACTAGAAGTTCCCTTTTCAAGGTCTCCCAGACATTTAGTGGTGTCATTGGCTTATGTTTTAACTCTGAGTGCTGTTTTTCTTGACATTTTCTTTCCTGTTTACCTCATAATTGAATCTAGTCCTTTTTCAGTGTTTGATTCTCTTTGTGAACTAATATTAATTACCTTCTCAAGTTATGGTTAATATTACATGCTTACAGGCTTTCTTCTTTTTCCAGGCAAAATTGGCAAAGAACTATGGAATGACCCGCATGGATCCATACTGTCGAATACGGCTGGGGTATGCTGTGTATGAAACTCCAACAGCACATAACGGAGCCAAGAACCCCCGCTGGAACAAAGTGATTCAGTGCACTGTTCCCCCGGGTGTGGACTCTTTTTATCTAGAGATATTTGATGAGGTCAGAACTACTATATTTTTCCTTCCTCCCCATCTCCTGTGTTTGGACTGAGGTTTGGGTGAAATCTTGCAAAAAAGGATTGAGTTACCAAAGGCTGTTTCTTAGCTGTGCTGTCTGGGAGATGATAAATTTTTTTCAGAATCCCAACAGCAGCAATCCATAAGGCTTTACTCTTCCCCAGGAATATCAGAGCTGTTACTTTGGTAGCTGATAAGGGGCATTAGCAGGGTTCCGTGCAAAGGAAGAGAAGCAAAAATGTCTTGAGTGGTGGTTAAGCTCCTCTTCGCTATCAAAATGCCCTGAAGCCTTATATTCTGTACTGTCCCTATTAAAAATAGCCTGTTTATACAATGCTGTTTTACTCGGAAATTCTTCGGTGTTATTCTAACCCACAAGGAGCTTGGAAGCTTTCCCAAGTTCAGAAATGCTGAGAATATATGTCAAATATAGACTGTGTGTAGTCACTAGGATTTATTTGCAGAAACTTAAGAGTCTGCAACTGATGCTGAGGTCTGTGGTTTGCCTCTTTTTTTTTGCTGCCTCTCTTACTGTGTGTTAAAACTTGACACTGCAGCAGCTGTGCAGTCATTATGCAAGTGAGGCTTTTGGATGCTATTTCCTGGGCTTGGTTGATGAGTTGAACTGTCTAGTTTCGTGGCTGCAGCAGGAGTGGCAGGAGCAGTACTCGTATCTGCTCTTGAATTACTGGAGCTCACAGCCTTTCATAGTGCTGTGAACAGAAGCTGTTTACATTCATTTAATGGCCTCTAATACGATGTCGCTAGATTCACGCAGGCTATGCTGATAAACATATGTTTTATTTCTAGAATTGTTCTGTTCTAGGTTTTCAGTTTTTTATCATTAAATATCTGCAATCAGTCTATTAATTCCACTCTAAGTATTATTCATCCTTGTTGGAAAGGAGATGGCTGCAATATTTACTGACACTTCAGTAGTTTCAAAACTAATGACTTGAAACCAAAATTGATAAAATTAAATAGCATAAAACTGAAGTCAAGAATAATTTTAAGATTATTTTTTTCCAGTATAATTAAGTTGATAATATGTTTGGTTTTGGTTTTTTTTTTTTTTAAATTATATCCCAGCGGGCATTTTCAATGGATGACCGTATCGCTTGGACACACATTACAATACCTGAGTCTCTGAAACAAGGAAATGTGGAGGATGAATGGTATAGCCTGAGTGGAAGGCAGGGTGATGACAAGGAAGGAATGATTAATCTGGTTATGTCGTATACGGTAAGCTGAGCCTGGAGTGGGAGTAGGAAGGGAGAAAAGCTTCTTGGGTAGTGAGAGGGAGATACTTTAAGGTTGAAGTAGAAGTAGTTCCATAGCACCTTACCGGGTGTTTGTGTGTACTAGTGTTTAAAATAATATATAAAATTATACTGAACTTTGTGATTAGCAGTTGAAAATATTACTTAAGGCAGTAAATACTTTTTGGTTAGGTTGTAAATGGGTGTTTATCTGGTTTACCTAAAAAATAATTGACTTGAATTAAAATTTGCTGCTAGGACCATTCAGGTTTGCTCTAAGATAAAATTTATGATTAGTATGTTGTGTAGTCAATTCTCAAGAATAAGATATGAAAGCTGATTAAACCTCTGTTTTGAAATAATTGGCTTCAGTGAGAGAATTTGTGAAACTGCTGCAGAACGAAAGTTTGACATGATGTGTTTACATTGATTTATGGGCAAATTAATTGCCATTTAAAAGGATGGTAGTTCAGTTAATTTGCCAGAGATTTTGCTTAATATAGTTTAGCACTTAGTATAGTCATATTGTAATATTGAACCTGGATTTGCAATGTGACGCTTTGAAAATACTGCTTTAATTGTTTTAATTGCTGGTTTTGCTTTGTTCTATTTCTTGAGTAGTTCTAATCTGTGTTTTCTGTGTCCAGTCTTTGCCAGCTGCCATGATGATGCAGCCGCAGCCAGTGGTCCTGATGCCCACTGTGTATCAACAAGGAGTTGGATATGTGCCTATAGCAGGTATGTTTTCTTTCTGTGAAGACTCTTAAAACTTCCAGATGAAGGGTTTTGCAGAAATAACTACCAAATTTCTCCTATTTTTTCAGAATGGGAAGGAAGCTATGAGAGATTTGTCCTTAACTGCTTTTCCCATTATATGTTCTTGGGAGGGGAGGAGTGAGTGAATTCGGTGTAGGTCTGCTTTCAGTATTGTACCCTGTTTAAGGGAGCTGTGTCGGTTTGATTGAATGGCTTAAAATGACTATCAAGTTGGAACAAGTAACTTGAAGGCTTCTCTTTTTGAATATTTATTTTAGACTGTCAGGTCACTGAATAATTAAATACCATCAGGCTGCGCTCTAATGTGTGCTTATTTAAACGGTGGCAATCCATGTATGAAACTCTTCAGACATCAGAAAGTGCCCCAGATGACTTGTGCTGTCAGACCTGCAGCTTAAATAGCCCGTAAACAGATTGACTCTTCTGTGGTCTTTGAAGGTGCTTTGTTGGAAGCTTGCTACACAGCATGGGGAGTGTGTAGCACAGCGAGTGAAAAATGTTAGGAAGCTGAGATCGTTACGTAAATAATCAAGAAGAGCTAAAGCAGGTATTGTCAGTTCTCTTGGTCTGTGCAAAGTAGGTTTTGGACTTGTATAGAAAGATGTGTTAATTTTGGGTTTGTAACTTTTCTATCAAAAATGAAAAGTTTAAAGTATGTAAATAAGCTTGAATTTGCCCTACTTACATAACTGATAAGTAAAGTTCACTTGGGTTTTTTGTGTCTTTCACTTACAGCTCTTAAAAACTCCAGTTTGCATGGAGATTTATTCAGTTATATGCGTACTTCTTAAATAAAACAAGATACAAATTTACATATTTTGAATTTCTTTGCATACAAGTGCATGAATGAGTGATAAGAGTATGTGGGACCTAACTGTGGTGCTGGAGGCTGACAACAGTTCTGTTGTGTGAGTTTTTTAAAGACTCAATTTCTGATTGAATTTGAAATTTCATACTCTGTAAAGGATCATACCTCCTGTTTCATTTGTACAGAGCTAAGTTAGAGCAAAACATGGAAAAAATCGGTTACATACTTCTTTTCCTGGATGAAAACATGCAGTTTGCTTCGCTTGAAGTGCTTTTATCCCTATAGCTTAATTATCAGGATTTAAGTCTTGCTTGCTTTGCCAATGAACTGGTTCCAACTTATGCGTGCTTCCTGAAGTGTGATGCCATTGTGGTAAGCCAGACTTATCTGTAGCTTTTCTGTGTTTGAATTAGATACCATACATTTTTTGCTTATAGATTCATTGCATCCCTATATGCTGAAGCAGTTGGTGAACTTCAAACATGCTTAGCTCGTGTATGGTTGAAAGAAAAACAATAGCTGGGGTGGTACATATAGCAATGTAATAGAAGGTGCTATAGAACTTCTTGAACAGATCAACGCGAGAATATCCCTATTGCAAAATTACTGTGCCAGCCAGAGTACGAACAGCAGAAATGACAAAGAGAGTACTTTCAGGTATAATTGAAAATAGACGTAGAACTGAACAGATAAAACTGATATTAGACCTTCAAAATGGAAAAACAAGTACAGTGGTGCATCTTGATGTTCAGATCTTATGTTCTGCAGATTTTATAATTTGGAGAATATTTTTGGTAATACTTCATAAATCTATTTGGACAAGTAAAGAAATAACTAATGTTTAGCAATTGACAGTAGTGCCTGACATTCTAGCATGTAAGAATTTTCCTTTATGTGCCAATTTTATTGATCTGTATGTTGGAGCTGTGCCCTTCTGCAAAGTTCCAGCATGTTTGTTCTAATTACTGCTATGATAATCTTCTGTATTGAAAATTCTTCCTGATTCTGTGACTTGTATTTGTAAAGCATTGCAAAGATGTACCCTTGGATTTGAACTTTTGTTCTAGGAAAGCTTAAATGTACTCCTTTAACTTCATAAATGCCAAACTTACTACGAGCCACCTTTGACCTATTTTTGGTGGTTATGATTTTTTTTTTTAATGTTACTGTGCTTTGAGTTTGCTGGTTTAGAATTTCTGTGGGCACCATCAAAATTTCTCAAAGCACTGTGAGTTTTAAAGCTTTTGCCGATTCACTAATCAATGACCCGCTCATAATAATTAGATGGATGGTTAGGTTTGGACTTTGAAAGTGACTTGACTTCAGAATACTTTTACTGTTTCATACATTTAATGGTATGGCTTAATAAAAGTAATTTCAAATTATAAAAGGAACCAGTAGTGCATCTTGGAAGACCCGGAGTAATGTCAGAATGTTCTCTGTATATGAGCTAGGGGCTGCTCCTGGGTTCTGTATCGTCTTGCAGCAAGGCGCCTGCGAGCTGCTGGCCCTCCCTGCCCAGCTGAACCGATCGTACCCCGGGGGGAGCTCTGCCGTACGCTTCCTTTGGAACCCTGCAGGGTTGTCTCTCTTTTTGAGGCTGCCTCAAGAAGAGCAGTGGTAGAACATCAGTATGAAAGGAGGAGATTCTGCTGTTGGGCAAGACTGTAAGAGTCTAAATCTTATCTATGATGGAAGTACAGTGAGTGGACTAAAATGATTATCCAGACAGTCTGAGTTACTTGTTAATGTCCAAAATAATTGTGCTGTAAGAAGAGATGGCATTAAGTTAAATTTAGCAGTGTCACAAAGGCCAAGTTGTTTTTATGTAACAGAAAATTTTTGTTCAAAACCAAGTATACGTAACTAACCTTCTAATGAAGGTTGAAGCAACTAATTCCTCATGCTTATCATGCAAGCGGAGGTAAATAGTAGGAGCAAGCACTTAGTCACTGTGTTAAGCACATGAAGCTTGAAATGCCAACACAGGTAATGTTCTTTTCCCCACATTTGATGGTAGATGTTACAGAGCTGTGGTGAGAGCAGAAATGGCCGCAGAATATTCTTGCACCATGTTGATTAATTTCAGAAGTTTTAAAAATGAAAAACTTGCTGACAATAGCACTAGTTGCTACAAACTGTAGTTGCCATAGATGATACATCTGTGGATTGTTTCGGAAAATTTGAACTTGTCAGTCCTGTTGCTCTTATGGAAGTTATGTTTATCTACCTGTTTGCTTTTCTAAAGATTACTTAGTTTAGGCTGTAGAAGGTTGTGGTATACTAGTTGCTTACAGTCCAGGCTGATCTTGATAGCGTATCAGAGACAGTAAGCTAAGAAAAGTTAGTTCAATAATCAAGACATATTTCTTACCAGCTAAGTATTCGTGGGATAAATCAGCAATCTATTTGTACTTACCTTACAGACACCTGTGCATTAAAACCTCATGTGTTTCAATGCCCTATCAGAGTCCAGAATATCATTTTTTATTGAGGCAAAGGTGTGTGTGTGTGTACACCTTATTTTTCTAGGTGTCTGTATTGAGTTCCATGGGTTACTAACGTCACAAACTATTTGTTGAGAAAACCATGGATGTGTGTTGTCCTTTGTGGGCTATAAAATATAATCCTTGCTGCAGACACCTGGTGGTTTACTTATTTTGAAAAGATTTCCTCTGTTACTTTTGTAAAAACACCACATTTAGGAAACTTGTTCAGAGTGCTGAAGCAAATTAGTTGGTAGACTGAATCCTAGCAGCATTTAGTTTTTGATATGAGGTAGTTCAGGTTTTACCCAATTGCCTCAGTTTATCCAACTTTCACCTTTGGAAGCTAAATGATTAATTTCCTTTTGAAAATAGATTAATATTTCTTTCCCGTGTCTTATTCCTTCCCCCTTGCCCCTTCATTTTCACCTATCTTTAGGGCTTGAGTACTTTGCTCTGGGTAAGTTTCCAAGCTCTTACCTCACTCCCATCCTCATTGACTCGAGTGTCTTTGCATGAACTCATCTAAACAGCTTTATTTGTTACAGCAGACTGTATCACAAGGTATTGCCACTGGGATGTCACAATAGAACAATTCAGGGCATCTCCTGGAAATTGTTATAGCCCCTCTAACCTCTTGGAAAGTCTTAAAAGGCATCTGCTCAGCTTCAAGCTGTAATAGTTAAAGTAATTGGCGGTAATGGTGTGAAGGATAAAATGTGATTTGATGGTTCTGAAACTGTTCTGTGTCAGAGAGCTGGTTTCCTAGAAGAGAAACTGATCTTGAAACTGTTCTGCTGCTGCAAGGTTTGGGGAGAAGCAGGTGATGTCACGACTTTTTGTAAACTTGAGAGTGAAGAAAGAACTTGGTTCTGGAATGACATTGAGAAGACAGCCTATCAGTTGCCTTCTGTTAATCTTCAAATAAGCCTTTTTTCAAAAAGATAGCACTCTCTTTTTTTCATCAGTGTATATGTTTCGTGCACATCTTTGATCCATGTCAAGTTAAGCATCTGTCTAGAAGTCTGAAGGCAAATTATGTTATAGGAGATCAATTTTCCTTCAATTTAGACTTACTTTACTATGACATCTTTGATTTTGAATTGTGCAAAGATATTGTGACATCCTCAACTTTGATAAAAGCATTGGTGTTCAATCAAGTATGTTCAGAAAATTCTAGAATTACTCCTTGCAAGATAAAATGCCATTTCATGATGCTCTGAGTTTTAGAAATATGGAGTAAATAAAACTGATGTGGTTGTCACAATTTGGTTTATTCTGAGCAGTGGAACTGCAGAATTTTTCTGTGGGTCTGTACGCTTCGCTGTTCTAGTAGTTTGCAAAGAAGAACTTTTTTTTTAAAAAAAAAGGAATGGTGGTATACATATTTTAGCACTGATTTTCCTGCAGCAAATATCATTAAGTTCTATTTGTGTATTTTTAAAAAGGATACCGATTTCTTCATTTAAATGGAAGAATTAGTGTTGAGAATGTTCCCGAGTTTACTTTGAAAGGGACTATGCATGGGACAGAGTAAAAACGAGTGAAGAAATTAAACACAGGGCACTGAACCAGAAAAGAAAATAAAAAGTGTGTAATGCCTTGTGTGCAGGTAGAAAAAGTTTACCCTGTTAATTCTGCTTTGATGCTTCCATTGGCGCTCACAGCGATTGACTTGCTGTTGTACGTGCTTCTTTCATGTATTGGAATGTCACTGCTTATGTCAGCATGTTTGCCATTGCCATTTCACTGAACTGGAAAACTGCTTCATTCTTCTGATTTATAACACTTACCTAATATCTGAGAGCAAAATGGGAACGTGCAATTCCATTGACAGTGAATTCTTACGTGGTTTAGTTTGTTTTCACCTGTTAGGGAAATGAGGTGCTTAATATGTAAAGCAACTTTTTCCTGAACATTTAATAACTTTAGCAAATTATATATATGCAGTCATTAGAGAAAGTTATAATAAATGCCAAATTTTAGTGTGTAGTTCCTTCAAGCTTATGCTTAAGTCTTGCTTACTGTTTTATAAATCAGAAATTATAGATGCTTTTAGCCTGAGTGTGGAACAAAGCAAAAAACCAAGGGACTCTTTACATTGGTATTTGTATAGCTTGAATGTTATGTTTTGTAACAAGTAAGCATTTATTATGGAGGGTTTTATTAAGAATCACTGTGATAGTAACACCTGTTTGTATATAGTGTAGTTGTAGACAGCATAAACTAATTCTAGAACTGTTAAGAGCTGAGAAAATAGGTTTTGAAATTCTTCAGTGGAAAACAATGCTATTAAGAACTTTGTCTCTAAAATCAATAATATAGATTAAAAATAATACTGCCTGTACAGCTATCTAGTTTCATAATTATCTTGTTTTGGTGAAAGCAGTAAGAAAAACTGTGCTGATCTAGATTTATTTTTTTAATATTTTTTTTTTACATCTACAAGACACTGAAACTATTGGTAAGCTGTAGGATGCTGTGGTACTCAGTGAGCCTCATGTTTCATTTGGATTAATATTTTTAAAGTGACCGGTATGGGCAGTTTCTACACAAGTTAGGCTGATAGTTGGATAATCTTGGGGTGCTGGTGACTTACTAAAGAATTTTAGGAAACTTTAGATGTAAAACACAACTTCCATTGCTCTGTTCTTTCAGGTACTTTGCAACTTTTTTTTTTTGAGGCCATGTGTCTTTGTTCACCTGTTGTAAATATCTAGATTTTTTTGTAGGAAATGTGAGGAAGGAGTTGAGACTTGTTGAAGCTATGGAAGAGGCAGTCTGAAATGCTGCTCGATACGATTATTGGGTAAAGTCCGTTTGCAGTGTTGAGGAGGACTGCACAGTGGTTTGACTCCAGGGTGCACACGTGGTCTGATTTGCCATATGTTCAAACACATAGTGCCAGACAGAATTCCAGGGGCCGTAGTCCAAATGGCATAAGAAGCTCTAGAGCTAAATTTTAGGCTGCTGTGGAAGAGGCGATAGGTGTCCTGGTGGTGTGGCCTGGCAGAGACGTGGTTCCAATGTGTAGGTAATAAATGTATGGTGAGAAGGACACTTCTTTAGTTGCCAGCATGAACCATTTCAAATAGGTGCAGCCTGTACATTAGACTTAAAGCATCTAGTTTCTTTTTTGCCTCTAATAAAACTTAAGATGATTACAAGGGGAATTTTAAAATCAAAATTGGAGAACATTGGTGAGTATGGAGGTGCTTACAATTCAGTAATGCATCCCTTCAGATAGGACAGAAGTCCAGGGTGAGGAAAGAAATAGCAAAGAGTATGTTAAGTAAAATCACATTTGCAATGTATGCAGTCAAACTATATTCAACTATAGTACCTTTTGAGCCAGAACTGATGTAAGTTAAGATGAGTTTAGCCGATACAACCTTGAATGTGAATTTTAATACAGCTTATTGAAAGAAGATATTCACTGAGATACTAAAATTATGTATGTTAGTGAGCATAGACATTTTTAATGAAATACATCAAAGAAAATCTGGAAAGGCAAGGTAAGTATTGGAATTGCTCTTTGCTTTTTTTTTTAGGAGATACTAAGTCTGAGTAAAGTAGTACAATGTAGTCTCAATGTACTTGATCACTTAAGTACTTGCAGTCATTATGCTGAGATGAGGCTGCAAAGAGGCATACTTGAAAACTATGTTGGTTGTAGGTTTGCTTTATGTTATTATGCTTTTTGAGCAGTTAGAATTCCAATAGAAGACAAGCAGCTTTTGATCTACTCCTGAGTAATATATGAAACCTGGTTCAAAAAGTATCTTATTTTGAAGATGTATGATAGTGGTGACGCTAACAGTTCACCTTTGTTTAACTTAAAAAGCAGTAATTGAGATTAGCTTGCTTTTTTTTTTAAACTGGTGTACTAAAAACTATGTAAAAAATGTTAGCTTCTCAAAGTAAATGTATGCCAGATTTAAAAAAAAAAAAAACTCCCTTGCTGAACCCTAGAAAAATCCTCTGCTGTACAACAGTAAAGTGGTTTTGTGCCAAAAATTGGGACATCTGCCCGAATAAGGGAATGTGAGAGAGTTAAATTACGTATTAAATCTAAACAGGTAATAAGGTTGGATAACAAAGCTTTTGAAGATCAAATGTGTAAGGAGTGTAGAACTATTTATGTTAAAGAAGCAGAGAACCTAGAATCGTTCAGGTAATTAAGTGACTCTAAAGATACAAGTATGTAAGGGAGTACAAAAAAAAGCCGTTTGGAACATGAGACCATAGCATGGGGGAGGAAGAGACACATAATTGTTAAGATGATCAGTAAAAAAATGCAGGTAAGAGACATTTGTTCCCAGTCTTGCATTTCTGATACGTTTTTTTTTTTTTTACCAATTGCAGTATGTAACCTATTGCTTAATTAGCCTTGCATTCAGAAGACTGGAGGGTAGCAAACTGAGAATTCTTTTATGAACAGTTCTGAGGTAACTGTTTCCTATTGCGTAGACAGATTAAAACCTATGGAGATTAGAAAGAGCTGATTAAAACAACTAACTAGGTTAACTTTAGGAGAAGGGGACATGGTTAGGTAGGGAAAGCTCATACCTTAGAAACTGTAGGCGTATGAGTATGTGGGTAAGGATCATGTGGTCTGTGCATATCATCTTGCCAGCTGCATTTTGAACACGTTATTTGCAAGGACTCTTCCTGTCATATGATGCTCTGATACAATAAAGGTCCTCTTGTGGTTGTAAGAGCTATTTTGAAAAGCTGATGAACAGATAAAGATAAGTAATGAGTCATCCCCTAATGGAGGGAGGCCTTTGGTCTGGGGGGTGCATCATATTTTTTAAAAAAACTAATTGAGGGAAGGGGGCTAACAGGCAGTTTGTCAAAACAAAAACTCTTAGCAATTTATGAAATCTCTGACTGCAGCAGGTTGCAGAAGGATCTTACAGTAGTAAATGGGAAATAAAATCACATAGTAAGGCTGGTGTTAAAAGTATTATATGTAAAGAAAAAACTAACATTTGGTGGTGATTTCTTGATTGGTCATTACACACATAAAGATCTTTGAATTACTGTAGACTATTCTGTAACAATCATGGAACGGTCAGGGTTGGAAGGGACCTCTGGAGACCATCTAGTCCAGCCCCCTGCCAGAGCAGATTCTCCTAGAGCACATTGCACAGGATTGCATCTGGGCACGTTTTGAATGTCTCCAGGGAAGGAGGCCCCACAGCCTCTCTGGGCAGAACCGTCCCAGCGCTCCAGCACCCTCAAGGTGAAGAAGTGCTTCCTCACATTCAGAAGGAACCTCCTGTGTTGCAGTCTGTGCCCGTTGCCCCTTGTCCTGTCGCTGGGCACCGCTGCGAAGAGCCTGGCCCGTCCTGTCGGCACTCGCCCTGGAGAGATGTGTGTGCATCGATGAGATCCCCTCTCAGCCTTCCCTTCCCCAGGCTGGGCAGGCCCAGCTCTCCCAGCCTGTCCCCATACGGGAGATGCTCCATGCCCTCATCACCTCTGCAGCCTCTGCCAGCCCCTGCCAGCCCCTCTCCAGCAGCTCCCTGTCCCTCTGGAACTGGGGAGCCCAGCACTGGGCACAGCACCCCAGATGTGGCCTCACCAGGGCAGAGCAGAGGGGGAGGATCACCCCCCTCGACCTGCTGGCCCTGCTCCTCCTGATGCCCCTCAGGATCCTGCTGGCCCCTTGGCCACACTGCTGGCCCGTGGGCAACTCCCTGGCCACCGGGACTCCCAGGTCCTTCACATACCAGGTGGATAGTGTTTCAAGCAGTGGACAAAATGCTCAGATACACATAGAGAGCAAACACAAAGGCTTTACCAGGCGGCTGTGCGAATCGGCGCATGTTTGTGCAGAGGTGCACGTAGTTCTCCTTGGCACCAGCATGGCAGAACTGGAAAAGCCACCCCAAAGGTGTGGGACTACAGCAGTCAGGTCTGGAACTATTTAGACAAGACGTGAAATACAGCATTTTCAGAAGTGATAACAGCTCTTAGATGTATACTACAGCTGGTTTTAGTTTTATAAAACCAAAAGGTATTTTCAGCGATGGATTTTTGCATAATTATAAAAGTTAAGTGATGAAAAGGGACTTAAGTCTAATAATTTCTTTTAACAGGAATTAGAAAACTCATTTCCTAAGACAGTCTTTGTAAACTGACAGTGCTTTAAGTTTTCACAGATGTACAAGAAGTTCGTAAGTGTCAGATGAATGTTGTCCTCTGGCAGCAGCACAGGTTGGAGCAGTGTGTACCCCTGTAGGCATGAGAGGAATTGCTGTTCTGCCACTTTGTGACTTTTGCAGGCTGAACTTGATGGAACTTTAACCAGAGAAAAATACTTGCTTAAAATTTGCTTATGAGTGTCATCGAGTCTTCTTGTGAACCTAAGTACTTCGCTTTCCTTTGAATGCAGCGGAGCTTGCATGAATTGAATGTCTCAGTATCAGTTCTGCATATTGCTGGTGTAAAATCATCTTTTTCATCACAACGTGAATACACTAGGGGCTAAAATATGATGGGGGGCAGCCAACCACACCTTTCTGTCATGCGCTTAGTGTTTGGTTAGTGATGTGTATTCCTGGTTAATGCAAATCATACCTAATTCTTGAGCTGTACCTGTTGCCATACTGTAGTTTAGCACTTCTGGAACATAACTTGGGCAGAGAACCTGTTCCAGTGTATCGTGATTGCAACGGTCTAGGTCTAATCTCTGCCAACCCCCCCCACCCCTGAGTACATGTTTAAAAAAAAAAAAAAAAAAAAAGTTGATGACTTGGGATGAGTCATGAGCTGCTTTCTTCTTCAAAATCATTGATTTATTTAATTTAATTTAATTTTCCACTCATGTATGTTTTGCGGTTTTTATTTTCTGTGTTTTGCCCGCAGGGATGCCTGCAGTCTGTAATCCAGGCATGGTGCCAGTGGCAATACCACCTCCTGCGGTCAACCCTCAGCACCTGTGTAATGAAGAGGACCTGAAGTCTATCCAGGACATGTTTCCCAACATGGACAGGGAAGTAATCCGCTCAGTGCTTGAAGCTCAGAGGGGGAACAAGGATGCAGCTATCAACTCCTTGCTTCAGATAGCTGAAGAATCATAGATTCGCACTTCCTGCATAGTCCTTGTCCTCGATGCCACTTATTTTTACTTGCCAAGCCAGGGATTTAGCTAGAGGAAGAATGTCCCAGCAGCTTTCTGTTAGCGAGCGCATCCTGTGTGAAAGATTGTACCCCTTTTCTCCTTGGACATTTGGATCTTTTTCACTTTCTTTCTCAATCTGTACATACTCAGTTTAGCTTGTGTCCTACAATGCAGCATTGAAGCATCTTTACTATCAGCTATGCCCTGTGTAGTTATGTTCTGATGGGGTGGGGAGTAATGCTGCTGCTTTTTTTTTTTCTTTCTCTCCCCCTTTTCATAAACTTGTTCTTACAAAGTAACTCTATGCAGTACAGGATTTACTACTGTTTGTTAGGTTGGAAAAAACCTCCCCCCCCGCCCCCCCCCCCCCCCCCCCCGGAAGGCTTGCTCTTTAAACATAGTTGATCTGTTAAAGTATTTAGGTTTCATCAAGCAGCCTGTGTCTGCCGGAAATTAAAAGAAAGACCCTTACCTTGTCCTGTGGTGTTTAGTTATTGCTGTGATATATTCAGTTGTTTCTGATTGAAGATTTTTTGTTTAATAAGCAAATTTCTTAAATTGCGCTGTTGGTGTTTGTAATGAGCATCTTCTATTCAGTTACTCATCATACACCAAAGCAATATATTACCTGGTGTGCATTTGGGGCTTTATCCTCCCATACGGTGTTGCTACGTATCTGTAAAATCCTAACAAGTAACTTCTAACTCGTACAGTATGTATTGCTGTGGCAGAGAGCGGGACTGAGCCTTAATGTACTCCCACAGTTAATTGCACTCTACCTACTTCTGCATTCCCATGGCTGTTTCAAAGGATAAGTGCAGAAGGCGAGATTTTTATTTTCTTTCTACCTGGAAAGTTACTGAAGCCGTAAACAATTATTTAAGGTGTTGTCTTACATTAAAAAAGCAGAAATCTATGATCTGGTTATAAGGCTTCTTTCTTTATACCTTTATTTCAGCAAAATTACAGTTTTGTATTAGTGGAAAAATTGTGTATTTTCCTGTAATCTGAAATAAGAAGCACGAGTAGTAGCTTCAGAATCTTTGAATGGCATTATGAGTTACTCAGTGGTTTGTTAGACTACAGCTGCTGTAGTCAATTTATGAATATTTGATGCAGATGGAAATAAATTCTTTGCGAGAGAAAATTTAACATATCTGAGTTTATAGCCTAATCCTCAGAGGAGGCTGGAGGTTGCTTGTATTTATTGTTAGTGTTATTTTTTCAGATAACAGTTCATTTTGGAGCTGCGGAATCTTACAGTATGCACCAGTTACACCCGCTGGATAAAGTTCTGCGGTGTCCGTTTTTGTAGATGGTAAAGTAATGCACTTTAAATAGTATGCACCAGTTTATTTTTCCAGTGATGTGCAATGTTGCTGTTTTATCTTTGTGATGTTTGATTTCAAATACTTTCTACAATAGCCATAGACCTTTATATTTTCAAGAGTTGGAATGAATGTACACTTGAAATCTAGGCTCGTGAGTGATTCGTGAGAACATTAGAGCTGGGTTTGGAATAGGGAAAAGGGACCCATATTCCCTTCTTCCCCACGCTTTGTCTCATGTTCCACGATTAAAATATTTTCTTCATTATCTGCTGAAAAGCTGATTTTATTTCCTCCCCCCTTGCATTCAAGAAGCCGTTAGGTAGCACTGGCAGTAGAGCATTACTATTTATTTTTTTATGATTAAAAGCGATACTGAAACTTTAAAATACAGCACCAAAAATCATCCCAGCTTCTGAGCTTTTAAAGCTCTCTTTTCATAACGTATGATTTTAAGTTTTTAATCCCTAATGAATCCCTTACCACCTTAAATTTACTGTTGAAAGGGTAAGTGTCTTCACACATCTTCCAATTGGCTTTTCAATACTGAGATTCAAAGCTATAGTTTGTGTCCTTCAGTTGTAGAGTTACCGCATTTTATTTTCTAAAATAAAACGGGTGTTCTTCAAGAAGTTAGTCTTGCCCCTTCCCTACAATCATGGTAAATTTTTTGAGGTGTTTAGTCTTTATAGCACAGGGATTTGTGACATTTTCACCCAAAAAGGGTAAATCTTGGTAAGGATTTAATGCTTCGATATCTCCAGGAAGAGTGTCTTGCTCTAACTTTTACACAGATAACATGAATTGCTAGGGATGGAACAATTCAGGGAAAATGTATATATTTAAATTTTTATATTAAAACGTTGGGATCCATAATACAGCTTTTTATAAAAGCAAATGGTCGTGGTTCAACTTAATGGCTGGTAAATCGTACTGCATCCTATTAAGCTCAATTGCAAGCACAGAATAAACGCCTTTCAGTCCTAACCACGGGAGGGGTAAGTGCGAATGTTGGGGTCGCCAGGTTTATTCATAAACTGGGCTGGGGCCTCTGGGGGAGGCTCTTGACTCTAGAATTTTTTTGTTCTGTTTAAGCAAACATTAGACAAAACGGGGTGGATGTGTGAGTTGAAGATGGGACGTGTAGGAGCAGTATGGCCAGTAGGTGGATTTCAGCACGTTACACTATACTTAACTATTTGTTCTGGGGAATTTTTGTCTTGATTTTAATTAAGCATTATAGCTGAAACTCTTACGTCAAGACGTGCTACTTTTATCTTTTTAAAAAGAACAGAACACTTACCATAAGCCTGTTCAGCTTTTCAGCATATATATCCTCTCAGTCAAACTGTTCATTGTCAGGTTTGAATTGGAGAGAGGTGAAAAAAGGCAGGGAGCGTGTGGTTATCTAGCGTCTGTGGAATTCAGGTGTTGGAGCTGAAGGTCTGTTTCTTGATTTAAAACAACGAAGTTGTCACCCGCTATGACTGTAGCTTTTGACAAAATGCTAATGGGATAATGCTACGTTCGATGCTGCTCTTCTACTCAACAGCTTTCAGCAGCTTGGAGCCAAAGCCAGCTGTGTAAGACAGGCATCTGCTAAAAGTCAGTGCTCTTAGTACTAGTCTGAGTCCTGCCAAGAGCCTAAACTTGCTAAAGGTAGGAATGTTTTTTGTCTAGCTAGATCCTTGCTACTTTCTTCTCTACTGCTCTTTGCATCTGCTGATGGTACTGAATGTTTTTTCCCTTACAAATGTTACTGCTTGTTTGGTTGATATGTAATACCATACAGAGGATGTTTTTTGCTGTAATAATTCTGAAGACATTGTTTCTCTGTATTGAGGTCCAGTGTCCAAATGTGTTTCTTGCACTCTAAAGTACATTAACTTTTTCATTCTAATTTAATAAATATATCATCTAAATGAAAGTGTATTACGTCTCTGTTGGAGGGCACCACAATTTGAGTCTTCGTCTGTAGACTGGTCTAGAATTCAAGTATCAGTTACTGTCTTACTTTGGTCTTTTGCTTGTTAGTTAACAAGTTACGATGGTTCATACTGTGATCATCTGGTGGGACTAGGATGGTGAGGGCTGGAAAGTGTTGAAGCGTTCCTCTGGGCGGGTGCCTCTTTCTGCCTCGCCTGGGTGCCGCACTCAAGGAAACGTTACGGTGTCAGAGGCCCGGAGGGTGGAACGAGGCCACAGCAGGGTTGTGTTGGTCGAAGGACAACGTTGGAGGGCAGGGAAGGAGGGAAGAAGAGTGTGTGGGTATGGGGGAAATGCTCTGCAGCGTGAAGGGGCTGAGACGTCTCCAGATGACAGTGGTGTCCAGGTGAAGAGTTACAAATAGACCTTGTCTGTGTGCCGGTTTAGCTGCAGTGAGAGCTGGCTTTATCTGCTGGTATATAACGAATGAATGTTAAAGATCTGGTTCACATAGCATCTCTGACTGCAGAGCTGTCTTGGCAGTTCTGACATGGTGTCCCTCCTTCCGAGTTGTTGCCCCTCCCGCGTTCCTGCGGCCTGTTTGCTGCTCCCAGCTGTTGGGCTGGTGCCAGCAGCGGGCTGTCCGCAGCGCTCCTGCTCGCGTCAATACGCGCCTCGGCGTGTGGGGCGAACGCTGCGCTGAGCCTGTGCAGGGAGGAGGGAACCAGCCAGGCTGGGGCGTTCTGTGATGGCGCGGAACCTGCTCTTGCAAGTGGTACCGGCCGGCTGGTGTGGTGCTGCCCGGGGTGGCCAGAGCGGCCGCTTCTCACGGCAGGTGACTAACGAACCTGATCATTGCAGTCATGAGGCGGGCGTTTCATGAGGGAGGTTCTTCATTTAAACAACATCATCTGCTTCTCTCCATAAATGTGAGGTTTGATTTGGAGCTTCCTGATACCAGCAGGAATATTTTCACTGGACTCAGTGGTTTGGATCAGGCTCTGCTTCGTTGCAGGTCACACGGTAAGTGCTGGCGTGAGAGAGGCTTTGGGTTACTGTTCCGTTTTCAGATGTCTTTTGTTCGTCAGCTCTGCGTTTCCTTGATCGTTAATTGATCACGTATATAAAGCTTTAATATACATTTATTTGGATGTTTCGATTTGATTCAAGTCCTACTAACGGAACAAGCTATTGGTTTAACCTGTATGCTGCTGCTGGTGGAGATCGCTGCACAGAAGATACTCCCCTGAGGTACCTGCTTGTTGGGTTTTCAGATAGCACTGCTAAGAAGTCGTGAAGGGGAGACTGTTGATTTTTTCAGCTCAAATCAAAGATCAGCATATGGCTTGTAGCAGGATGACTGAGAACTCTTTCCCTCTTCATCCTAAGTAATAAATTTGAAGTGCTGGTTTTGTCCATTCGCAAAAGACCACTTGAAGCTACTAAAATGTGGGCGTCTGAATGACAAAACCTTGGTAGGATGATGCCAAAAGAAATGATGATTTTATTTTTCGTCTATGGCACAGGGTATTATGTGAATACTTTAAAATGATAAATTTAAATACTCCTGTTGAAACAACTGGTAAGACAAATCTGGTAACTGCTTTGGGGCACGCTTTTTTTTAAAAAAAAAAAATTAAAAACTGGAAAGATGGTTTGTGTGTGTCTTGGAGGTTTCAGCATCTTCACACAGCATGGAAGCAAGAAGTGGCTGAATACTTCCCACCATGCTTCAGGACTTCAATTCATGTGAGCTGGAGCCTCATTACCTGAGGACCAGGAATATTCGAGGGAATGTTTCAAAAGAATTAACGTGAGCTGGGTCTTCCCTGCTAAAATACAGGAGAACCGCTAAAATGTACCTCAGGAGTGGCTCAGCCTGATGGGCTAATCTGAGTATTTTTATATTGAAGGTGATCCGTTGCTGCTGTCTTCAGTGCAGGGAACAAAACCGACAGTGAAAGCAGCTGGGAAAATCGGAGAAGCTTAATCACTGCAGTGCTGCGGTGTCAGCTGTCAGCGTGACCGTAAGGACTATGATGTTTCTGTCTCTGTATGAACAGCCACAGTGCTGCTGTGATATTAGATGTTAGAATGCATTGTGGTTTTGCTTCTTTGATTGCCAGTTTTGTGTTTGAAATAAAAACGCTTGTTTTGCTGTTACGTGAGTTGGGTTGGATGGGGTGAAGGAAGCTTATGCAAAAGAAATTCTCAATCCTTTTCTGCTGGAGGCAAAATCCAATTAAGAGTCTTTCAGTACCGCAGAGGCTTTAGAAAGTGGAATAAATAAAAATGGGTTCAAGGTCTGCAATGCTTTGATTTTAAGATCTCAATCAAAAAATGTATGATTTCTGTAACAAATATAAATGGAGTGTGATTGGTCGTTTAAAGGAGGTCAGTGATTTCCTGTCCCTTCTGACATTGCAGGAAGGAGGTATTCTTTGGTTTGTAGCCAACTCCTTGTAAAGTTCTCCGTCCCCAAAATCATGAAGATGTCAGGGCTTAGTGCGATGCTCTGCATCAGGCAGGCCCTTTGGCACGCACCTCCCGCGTTCAGGCTTGGGGTAAGTGAGCGGCGTGCGCTCCTGTTCGCTGCCGCTGCGGTAGCTGGGGAGCCTCGTACGCCAAATCGGGGACTGAGCTGACTTTGTCAGCAACATGATCTTGAGGCTCAGGAAACGAATGTGTGAAACCAGGAGATGCAGAAGTGAAGGTATCCGGGAGAATGTTCTGGCGTAACTCGGGGCCAGGAAGCGCGTTGCCTCTTACTGAATGGGATCTGCGTCAGCCGGTGGTACCTTGTTACCTGCAGCGGCAACAGCAGCAGTGCAGGAGCTGCGTGTGTGGGGTAAGTAGATGATATGGGTGAACATGTCAAATTCTTTAGACGTAAAGTTGGTGTATTAAAAACATGGGAAGTGGTATCAAATGTGAATAGAGGGAGGGAGGTGAATGGAGTCAGGAGCCAAAATCAACAAAAGAGCTTCTTAAATCACTGCCTGGAGGTGCCTTTTCAAAAGATGAACTGGGAAAAGTTACACTGAAGGTGAGGAGGAAAGAGAAATGGTGTAAGGGGAGGGGGGCGTGTATTTATCCTGGTGTTTAGTATTTCTATATTGTGCAAATTTTTTCAAAATATGCTTCAGACCCAGGGAAAGATGGATAAATAAAGGCCTACTGTTCTTTAACCAAAATGATTTGGAGCTGTTGTTTCCCAGCTTACAGGATAGTTTCATTCAGTCTTTCAAATGACTTTTACTCTGTTGGGCTGTTTTCCAGTTCCCCACCTGATTGCACGTTGGCATTTTC
Organism: Falco cherrug; assembly: GCF_023634085.1. NCBI lineage: Eukaryota > Metazoa > Chordata > Aves > Falconiformes > Falconidae > Falco > Falco cherrug. The sequence goes on along the minus strand of NC_073706.1, from coordinate 35,593,132 downwards.
TGTTTTGGAAAGCCTGGAGCAAGCACGGGCCGGTAACGTGTTTGGGAGGTGAAGGGCCCTGCACGAGGAGTGTTGTGCAGGTATCTTGCCCGTGTGGCTTGTTAAATTGTACTAAATTCTGTCCTCCAGCTGATCAACTCTGGGTATATATTGTAGATACTCATTTAAAACTTAACAGATGTCTTTCATGTGATTAAGTATTACAGTTCCACACATGCCCTGACTTTCACAGGACAACAGCATTTCCTAGGTATTCACCCAGCTTAGATCATCAGACAATAAAACCTGCCAATGGTTTTATTTGCAGTGGGACGTTTTAATCGGTGAGCTGTTTGAGATTCTCAGTGTGGTTGACAGATTTGTTTAGAAGAAGTTGTATCGACACATCAATAAACACTATGGGCAGTTACACCATAGATACGTGTATTAGTAGGTAACGTTCCTAGCACAGTAGTCCCCGTGATTGACTAGTTAGTGGAACAGGAAAAGGAGTGTTCCCTTCCCTGGTGTAGGTAAGTGCTTTTCTATGCTAATTCTTAATGTTCAGTGAAGCATCAGTATATTTGGTCGTGGTAAATACCATAGGATGAGAAGGCAGCACTTTCTGATTGGTTTGACACCTCATGGAAATGACGGGAAAGAGCTCGGGTTTTATTTCATATTACATACTGTTTCTTGTTTAAAATATTATCCATTAACTTGGAGCTCTGTGTTTTGCTGCTGTGATTGTACGTATAACTATTCAGAAATTTTGCTATAAAAATAAGGCGTACATGCATTTTCTCATTCAGGTTCTAAGGAGCTTGATCTAGTACACAATAGCAAGAGATACTTTAACATCAACGGTAACTTCTTGTGTATCGAACAAATGTATGTCTTCATGTTTTCTTATTTAGCTGATCTCTGTGCTTTCAAGTAATTCCTAGAGGTCCCTTGGACTTGTAATTGTAGTTTGCTCCAAAGAGAAATCTACATGCTTGCCTCCTCCTGAATCCCATTTACTTAAAAGTGTAAATCCCTCAGGTTTTCTTCTGTGTAGGCTTGAGGAGAAAAAAAAGGTACAAAAATAGATTTTCCTAAAAAAAAAAAAAATAAAAAAAATTCAAAGCTGTATTTTAAGGAGAGCAGAGAAAATTCAGTGGTTTTCTTTGCAGTGGACTGATTGAAAAAAAAAAAAAAAACCACAACCAAAAACACCACATGCAAAAAAAAACCCCACAGACCGACCTCCTCCCCCCCCCCCCCAAAAAAAAAAAAAAAAACCCCACACAAAACAACTCAAACAAAGACAAAAACAAAACAAACAAACAAAATACCCAAACCTCCAAAAACCCACTAGTCAAGATTCTCTTCTAAGCGGTGAGTTGTGGTGCTGATCTGGCTGGTTTTTTTCATGATCACAATACTTGGTCTGTAGTTTTGGATTGCAGTGCCATCTCCAAATTAAACTCCCAGGTAAACTATCAGCTACCTGGCAATAATGTGGTATTCGGCTTTGAGAAATAGCCTCTGCATCTTCCCTAACTGAGGAACTGAAAATTTAAAAGTAACGTTATGTGCTAATATAATTGATGTCTGGTGGATGAAGGTGCTCTGCAAGGCTTAGTGTTCACAGCAGAATTAAGAGTAGTTGCTGGTTCGGTTTTCTTCAGAGAAGCGAGCAGTGACCGTCAGAGGGCAGCTGAAGCCTTAAACATCTTAACCTGGTGCTTAAAGGAGTTGAGGAAAACCTGCACCAAGTTTACAAATCTGCCTAATTGTCCACACTGCTTAATCCTGACGTGGCAGCAGGTCTGGCAGCAGGTCGTGCCTCTGAAGGCACGATACGTAGGGATCTACTGATTTCATTCCAGGATCGCATTCCACTTCTAAATAAACGTGTATAAAACATGCAATTATTTGCTCAGACAGTTACCCTGTGTTTTTCAGCCGAGCCTTCAGGGCAGATTCCAGGTTTTGTACTGTAACATCTACTGACAAGGTAAACGCTCCAAGCGGCTCAGGTAAAGGTGATGAGCTACCGTGAGAAAAGGCAGCCAATATTCTCACTGTGAAAATCCATTCCAAATCTTTTAGGTAGCACAGGAAACAAATGTGCAGTTTAAAAACATCCTGAACCTCTTTATGAATATTGTTAAAACTATGGGCAGGAGAATTTTCTGATTTTACTGAGTTCATTGACCACACTTTTAAGAAATCTTCAAGTAATAGGAGCTTCCATTCATACATAGATTTGTTTCTTCAGCTGAAGTGAGCGCTGATTTCTACAGCCAGATGCGTTTTGATTTAGATCATGAAATGGTAGTGATGGATGAAGTTTTCCCTTTTTTTTTTTTTTTTTTTTATACTTGTCTAGTGGCCCCCTCCACTAATTACAGGGGAAACAAACTACAGCCTGCCTGTTCCCTCCATCTGGGCAACTAGGATACAGCGAGCAAACGAGAGGGGCATTTATCTCCGCGCCTTTGACGCCCGCGTGCAGAGCTGTTAGGACCTGTGTGAGGGGATTTAACCTCACCCAGGAGAACGGCTTTGAGAGCATCTTTGTTCCCAAAGGCTGCTAGAGAATATACCAGGTGAGGTAACGCTCTGATGCCACTGGACTCTGTCATTTAGGCAATGGAGGTGGGTGTCAAACCGTCACCAGTCACAGAAACCAAAAAATAAGAGACAAAACGAAGAGAAGAGCCTTCTCCCTGTCACTGTGATGTCTGTTTGGCCCATTACATCCGTAACAACAACACACAGTAAAACTTCCTCTAGGCACAGGAGTTAAGTGCAATGTAGCTACAATTTTTTCTGGTTTGTTTTTTAGAGACCCCTTAAACCCCTTTTTTTCCCCAGAAATCCCCAGTTTTGTGATCGAAAGGAAACAATTCACCTATTTCTGTAATTTAAACAAGAGTATTTCAGTCATCTATTTTTACTCTTGTCTATTGTAGCACTTTAAAAAACCCACAAAACACACAAACCCCAAGATTTAATTATTTGACTGATATTTTTATTATTTTTTTTTACAAGTAAGAAATGAGAAAAGGTGATGACAAACTGATGTAGGAGCCCTTAAAGAAAGAGCACAAGGTATCCTGGGGAAAACAGGATTCCAGCTTTCCTAGGGTGCCTGCTTGCTTTTCCATGCGACCTTCTCTCTCTTCTGCTGACTTTTCCCTGGGGAGCCAGGCGCTGCGGAGGTTTCTGCAGTGCATGCCGTCATACACAGGCATTGCTCCACGTAGACATAGTTATAATTTATGCTTGTTCCATTTTGGCAAGTCAGGGTCACCTCTCTTCTGTGGCTGCTGAGCTCCTGGCAGCAGCTACACTCATGTTGCATCTGGTTTGCTTCAAAGGAGTATCTGTGTTGCGCCAGGGAAAGAAAATACCACTTCTCATTAAAAACCCGACACAGAAAAGCCCCCCAGTGACGCTTGTCTTGGGGGTTTGGGGTGTGTGTTGGGGTTTTGTTGTACAGCCTCCCACCCCCTCCCTCGAATGCGATTTTAATTACCTGCCTCTTTAGTAGTGCAAGTTGCTTCCATTGAGTCTGATTCTACTCAATGGAATCATATAAAGGCAGTAACTTCCTTGCTATTCTGGGATCATAGAATCACGTAGGTTGGAAAAGACCCTTAAGATCAGCGAGTCGTGCCCTGCATCCTGCTCCCAGCCCTTGCGGACGGGTGTCCCGTTGGGGACCTCCCCACGTTGCTAGGGCCACCCATGAAGGGCTGACAGTGGCTCAGTGAGCACTTCTGTCAGCTCCCTCGGTACCCTGCAGTGGCTGATTGAGAGACCAGTATTAATGAGGCCGTAGAGATGCTGAATTAAGTGTTTGGAACTCACATGGAGAAGCCAGGACAAGTGCCTTGGCAGTAGGCCAGCTCAACAGGTTCGGAAGATTCGCAGTCACTGTGGTGGATCACAGTTGTTTTGCTGTGAACTTTGCAGGTTTGACCTTCGTAAAAAGAGAGGGGTGGGGGTGGAAATGGATACTTCACATCACCAGTTCAGAACTAAATGAGTGCTAACACAATTTTGAAGTGCGTGATGTCTGATGATTGGGATCGGCAGTGTGTGACGGGGGCGGTGGATGCTGTGTAATGTATCTGGAGTTTTCAGGTTGTCCCGTCTCCGCTGCCCGGTGGCTTTGGAAGGTAATGAATGCAGAGGCTTAAGCGCTGGTGCTTGGGGTTGTGGTGTTTAGTATCAGGAAAACAAATCTGCTTTTTCCTTTTTGCATAGATAGTGAAACACAGTGTCTTCATAAACAGAGTAAGTGAAAACTTGAGGGGGGGGGGGGGCAGGGGGAGGAATCCTTCCATCCACTTAAAGATAGAAGTTGAATACAGTGCTCTTCAAGTAGAAAACGTGAGTACAGCATTACTTACGTTTGCATATTTTGCAGCAGCCATCGGGAGTAGTCTCTGTTTCATCCTTTGCAAAAATAAGGGAGAAGGGTTTGTGTTAATGCACAGATGACAGTCGTGAATAAGAAAATGAATTACCATCACCGATACTGGGCAGAAGGCTCCTCTGTGATGAATGAAAGGATGGATCGCTTACTGTCGTGTGTCCCCCCCCCCAGAAGTCTTGCATCTTTGTAGCCACATGCAGAAATACTTAGCTTTTCTTATTACTAACATTACAAGATTAATTTCATTCTGAAGACATTCCTGCAACTTTAGCAAAAGCAATTTGTTGTGTTCTTCCTTGCCTCTCCTTGGTCTTTCAAACTGCTTTCAGTCAATGAAGAATTGATTCAAACTTACAGGATCGCACTCCTTGGGGTTGTACTCGGGGCATACTTTTTTAGTTTGGACTGCAACAAATTGATCTTCAATTTTTTCACATTTGTAATGGCTGCAATGATCTAGTACCAGGATGTCGTCAACCTAAGATTTCATAAGAAAAGCAAAGAATTAGGTTTTTTTCACTGTAATCAAGTATAGTATGATTACTTAAAAAATGCCTGAGCTAATTAAGCTGTCACACCTCAAAGATTCTAAGATGCTTCTGACCTTTCAAGCAGCAAAAGCAAAATTTTGCAAACTAGCTGGCTTGGAAGTTGAAATCCTGGATCTGAACATTCATACTATGGATTAAGAACCATTACCCAGTTATTCACGTGTATCAAGAAGTTATCCCTAGTGTTCAGTTCAGAAAACTGGTGTGTTGTTTTCAGAGTATTTCAGTATTAATTAGACTTTTACTAGTAAGAAACGTGAGTTGACTCTTGGCCAATGCACGTTAGAAAAGCTAATGGAGAGATCTGAAAACGAAAGGAATACTTACATTGAGCACGTGGATGGTGCCGTTACCTAGTTGGATGCTGCAAGCAACTGGAACGCACTTCCCGCAGCACTTTCCATCCTCAGTCGTATACTGATGACCCTGCTCACGAGGATACAAAAGTATTTTGATTTGATGATGGAGAATTCTAGTCTTCCCCTAACTGAGGGCTGACGGCAGCCTAGAGGAGGTGAACTCACCGGTGGGCAAGACGTTTCACACTGAACTCTCTCACAGCGCATAATATTTGCCTTAGTCACCGGATCTTTCTCAGAGGTGCAGGTACAATTAACGCATGAATCGTTTACTACTGACATTCCAACCTGGAAGACGGAAAAATAATTCAAATGGCAACTGTTTCTAGATGATGTATAGGCAGAGATGAAAGCATTGCTGAGAACCGTTAAGGTTGCTGAAATGCCAGTGCAACGGAGCTGTTAACTCTCTTAGAAGATAAAGTTGTTTGGCTTTATGCCTTGCAAGAAAGGACACATTAGGAGGAAACTAATGGAGCAGTACAAAGGGGAAAAGTAAATTAATAAAATACAGGTAAGACTGGCTTGTACGGCCTCATTATTGTGCCAGCTTTTTAGTGCTCCATTTATGAGGTTTTTTCCCCTGTATGTCATGTTATGTGGTTATAAAACAATTATAACTTAGAAATGGAGATCAAAATAGTTGGATTTGTATGCAGATACATAAGCAGAGATACAAATTTACACATGGATTTCAGTCTTTCTGAAATGTGTCCCCAAAAGACTTCAGTGCTAATGTTTAAATTTTGACTAAATGATCTAAGTTTACCAAGTTTAGCAAAAAAATTTAGGTAACAAATAAAGCAAAAATCGTAGTTTTATGTTTGAAGCTTCTCTGGGCTTATTTCAACGAGTGGATGAGTCTGGGCTTGTTTGGAAAATTTGTTGATTCCAGAAGTAAGAGAGGGTTTAAAAAGAAAGTACATCACTAAATGGTACACTTGTGTTTCACGCTGTGTGTTGAGGAAATCTTCTGTGGCAATTTTGGTTTTGACATTAGAAAAAAAATATAAGGACTAGAGATATAAAACATGTACTGGGAAAAGAATGTTCTCAAAGGCTTATTTTGGTACAAAGGGTGTACATTTCACTTTCAGCAATATACCACTGTAAGTATAACATTCTTACCTCGTACAGTGTACCATTGTGCACGCAGCTGTCATTGAATGGTTCTGGAAAAACAACAATAAAAAAAAAATCTGGAGTAAACAGAAATTGTGAGACTCCTAAGTAGTCAAGATGTTAGCAAGTTTTGTTAGTAGCATGGAGATTACGGAAAACTTGCATTCAATCCCCCTCTGCATGCTTAGACCTTGTATCTAGTGTAGCTGACTGTTTAAGTCTCATCTTTGAAATTAGCTAGAAGAGTTGAAGAGGAATGGTTTCAAGCTTGAACGATGCGTGGAAAAAGTCCCTTTTTTGCTTTTCTGATACTGGGTTAACCGCAAATTGAGTCAGCTGTTTCTTCTTCAAAACCTAGAAGTCTAGTAACCTTCAAAGGTGCTTCAGTGATTGATTCTTCATGACCTCTTAGAACATGGCTTGGATGGAAGATTGACTCGGAGTGGGGAAAAGGGTATTCTTACTGTGGTAATAGAAATAATTGGACAATGTGGCGGAGCCCGTTCATGCCTTTCACAGAACTACTTCATACTTGGCTGTTCCATTGTTTTCTGTTTTGAGATTTAATTTATGGCTACCTTTTTATTCTTTTGTATAAATATATGTATAAAAATATGTTTATAAAAATTATGTACACAAATAGACATTAAACTTGGATTTTTAAGTTTTCGTGAGCATTCAAGAGCAGCATAATTATTGTTTCGCATACACTGACAATTCAGTTACTGATTAACAATTCACTGATCTATTGCTTTGTGTTACTTGCTTTTGTAGTTAAATTTTCTGCTGGCTTATTCTTGTGTTTATGCATCTAGTTTAGCTATGGTTAGGCTGATGTTAACATGCTCCAATGTTACATTAATAATATTAAATAAAAGGCATGAATAATCTTTATGAATACAGATACAGAAATAGTTGAGCAACATAGACCACTTGAAGGTTTAAAGTAGTATTCTTCTCTCCCACCCATTCCAATCCTCTCAGCAAACTTCATCAAAAATAGCATTTTGTTTTCAAACAAACTTATAATGCATATTTAGCCAAAAACGGGTGCATGTTCACTGAGCCAGAATAGTCTAAGGAAGGTTTTGCTGTTACTGTGATACCGAAAGAACTCATCTAGATATGAACGGAAGTGCAAATCTAATTTACCAGAGTCTGTGGCCTGGTATTTATATATGTATTTTTAATACTTACTGCACTTAAATTCAGGACAGCATGGGTCTTTTGGTGGTTTTACAGTCTCTAAATAGAACCCCAGTTCACACTCTGGTGGCCGAACAGACTGGCATAGGACCGGCTGGCATCGTGTGGTAGCAGTGTGGGGGTCGCAGACACACTCCTGGCATTCACTTGTCCAGTTCTCTCCAGGCTAAAAATATGGAAATGGTTTATTCTTAAGTGCTCTCTCACCCTCGCTGCTCTGTTTCAACATAAAATAGACTCTTAAAATAGGTAGGGAGTTGAGATTAGAGTTTTCTTAGCCTATGTTTGCAGGCCTTAAGAGCAGGCAAGCTAAGATTGCAGAATTTTCTTCTGTATAGAAAGAATGAGAATGTGACACTTTCATTGCTGGTCTACTTATTTCTATGATATTTAAATGTTTTTTATTTAAGAAAAAAGTCTCTGCTGTGGTATTAGTGAGCTTTTCCATCTCCAGATTACTTAAAAGCCTAGTAATGCCAGGCTGGAGAATTGTGAGCTATCAGGTCATTTGTAATGTTACCAGCTGTGCACTGAAATACCTACAAGTTGACTTGATTTGGCTGTTAGAGGACAGAGATTGGGCTGGCGTTGCAATGGTGATATATTAGAAAATAATGAGGGGAACCACCTTTCGTGAAGGATTCACATCAGTACAGTTTCTTCCTGCTGGAGTTGTGAGGGTTGTTGCTGTAGTTGTTCCTGGGGTGGTTGGAGGACATGGCCCCAGGGTCGGGGCAATTTCACATTCCTCGCTGCAAAGTCCATAAACCTTACAGCCAGCCGCGTCTGTTATGGTGTATACCAGTTCCCCTGGGGAGGAAAATTGAAGGAGAAATTAAAAGACCAATGAAAACACTTAGGCAAAGAAAACAAGAAAATACTGTGAAAATGTACTGTATTCATGTATTAAAAGTTGTATATTTGATGATTTTCACTGGTTATCTTTAATTAAATAGAGTATTAAGGGTCTATATTGCTTATGAAAATTTTTATAACTGTAAAATAAGACACTTACCAGGAGAAAATAAATTACCATACATGTGACAAAAACATGGAGTTGTTCTGCTTGATGTAACGTATGTACTTGCTTCTGTTGTGACAGGCGTGCTGGGGGAAAGACTGGAGATGGCCGAAGTGTTTGTTATAACGTGACTTGATTGTGATGTACCGGTTGTAGCTACTGTTGAGCACAAAACAAACACTAGTTTACAACACAGGATTTTGATCTCATAATTTTACATATTGGAGAGAACTGTGCACCGTTCCATCCAACAGTTTGGTTGCCCTCAACTATTTGACCTACTGCTAAGTGGGGACTGTGAAAATCCTTTAGTTCTATGCTAAATATCATCTGAGAATTCACAAATATTATGACATTTAGCTCTAACATATTCAAAAGTTTCAAACTCAGCACTGTCTCCCTCAAGCTCAGGATAAGTTGTATCAAGGCATGGGCTTCACACACATCTAACAGCTATTAACAGCAGAGGGAAATGTAGATGAAAAAGTGGTTTAGGTACTGGAAGAAATAGTGATGATGACAGACAGAAGAAGTCACAGAAAACAATGATATGAATTTTGTCATAGTGAAACAGCTGTTTATAACCTTTCCAGAAGTAAAAAGTGACATATCTGGCCTGGCTGTGGTAGTGAAACGTCTGGGGAAAACAATGGAGACACCACTTCATCCAGTAGAAGAAAAAGATGTTGGAAAAATACCTGTACGGCCCCTTGTGCTTGTAGTCGCTAACTGGGTGGAGGCAGTAGTGGGTGCTGTTGGAGTCTTGATCATCACTATGGAGGTTTCTGTGTGAGCAGACATGGTCATTGTTACTGTGGTGCTTCCTGGAGTGGTCCTGGAGGTGCTGGTGGTGCGTCTGGCTGAGGTGGGCACTGTTGCTGTGGGTGTGCTGGTGGTTGCACCTGTTGTTGGAGTGGGAGAGGTCCCTGTGGTGCTGCTTGTGCTTGTAGGTGTGGCAGTGGGACTGGGCACAGCTGTGGTGCCAGTGCTGGTGGTTGATAGAGTGGATGTGGTGGAGGCTGTAGTGGTGGATGTTGGAGTCTTGCTTGTCACAGTGGAGGTTTCTGTGTGAGCAGTCGTGGTCATGGGCGTTGTGGAGCTTCCTGGAGTTGTTCTGGAGGTGCTGATGGTGCTGCTGGCTGAGGTGGGCACTGTTGCTGTGGGTGTGCTGGTGGTGGTTTCACCTGTTGTTGGAGTGGGAGAGGTCCTTGTGGTGCTGCTTGTGCTGGTGGGTGTGGTGGTGGTTGTGCGTTCTGTTGGTGTGGCAGTGGGACTGGGGACAGCTGTGGTGCCAGTGGTGGTAGTTGTCGCTGGTGGGTGAGATATGGTGGAGGCAGTACTGGGTGCTCTTGTAGTCTTGCTTGTCACAGTGGAGGTTTCTTTGTGAGCAGACGTGGTCGTGGGCGTTGTGGTGCTTGCTGGAGTTGTCCTGGAGGTGCTGGTGGTGCTGCTGGAGGAGGTGGGCACTGTTGCTGTGGGTGTGCTGGTGGTTGCACCTGATGTTGGAGTGGGAGAGGTCCTTGTGGTGCTGCTTGTGCTGGTGGGTGTGGTGGTGGTTGTGCGTTCTGTTGGTGTGGCAGTGGGACTGGGTACAGCTGTGGTGCCAGTGCTGGTGGTTGTCGCTGGTGGGTGAGATATGGTGGAGGCAGTACTGGGTGCTCTTGTAGTCTTGCTAGTCACAGTGGAGGTTTCTGTGTGAGCAGACGTGGTCGTGGGCGTTGTGGTGCTTCTTGGAGTTGTCCTGGAGGTGCTGGTGGTGCTGCTGGAGGAGGTGGGCACTGTTGCTGTGGGTGTGCTGGTGGTTGCACCTGTTGTTGGAGTGGGAGAGGTCCCTGTGGTGCTGCTTGTGCTGGTGGGTGTGGTGGTGGTTGTGCGTTCTGTTGGTGTGGCAGTGGGACTGGGAACAGCTGTGGTGCCAGTGGTGGTGGTTGTCACTGGTGGTGGGGGCGTGGTGGAGGCAGTCGTGGTTGATGTTAGAGTCTCGGTTGTCACAGTGGATGTTTCTGTAGAGGAGACTGTGGTGGAGGGGCCTGCACTGGTGGTTGGCAGTGATGCTGTTGTGCAGCCATCACGGTCACAGCACAGCACCCTGATCTCGTAGTTGAAGCACATGGGGTACTTTTTGATCTGGTCCTTGTTTCTGCACACAAGCCCAGCGTCAAGGCTGCACTCAAACTTCTGTCCCAGTTTGTCCAGATCCCTGTCAGGGTAATCTTTAGCACGGCACTCGATGCCTTGAGGCTTGTCGCACAGGTCATAGCCAGCGGCTCGGATTTTGGCAAACGTCTCTATGTCTCCATTTTCACTTCCAGGTTGAGGGGAATCCACGTCAAACCACTGGGTCCAGGCACAGCAGCTCGTTGTGCTGTGGGGGATGTGGGAGGGACTGGTGGGTGATGTGGTGGGCACTGTTGGTGTGGGTGTGCTGGTGGTGATTGCACCTGTTGTTGGAGTTGGAGAGGTCCTTGTGGTACTGGCCGTGGTGGTGGGTGTGGTGGTGGTTGTGCGTTCTGTTGGTGTGGCAGTGGGACTGGGGACAGCTGTGGTGCCAGTGGTGGTGGTTGTCGCTGGTGGGTGAGATATGGTGGAGGCAGTAGTGGTGGATGTTGGAGTCTTGCTTGTCACAGTGGAGGTTTCTGTGTGAGCAGACGTGGTCGTGGGTGTTGTGGTCCTTCCTGGAGTGGTCCTGGAGGTGCTTTTGGTGCTGCTGGAGGAGGTGGGCACTGTTGCTGTGGGTGTGCTGGTGGTGGTTTCACCTGTTGTTGGAGTGGGAGAGGTCCTTGTGGTGCTGCTTGTGCTGGTGGGTGTGGTGGTGGTTGTGCGTTCTGTTGGTGTGGCAGTGGGACTGGGTACAGCTGTGGTGCCAGTGGTGGTGGTTGTCACTGGTGGGTGAGATATGGTGGAGGCAGTACTGGGTGCTCTTGTAGTCTTGCTAGTCACAGTGGAGGTTTCTTTGTGAGCAGACGTGGTCGTGGGCGTTGTGGTGCTTCCTGGAGTTGTCCTGGAGGTGCTGGTGGTGCTGCTGGAGGAGGTGGGCACTGTTGCTGTGGGTGTGCTGGTGGTTGCACCTGTTGTTGGAGAGGGAGAGGTCCTTGTGGTGCTGCTTGTGCTGGTGGGTGTGGTGGTGGTTGTGCGTTCTGTTGGTGTGGCAGTGGGACTGGGTACAGCTGTGGTGCCAGTGCTGGTGGTTGTCGCTGGTGGGTGAGATATGGTGGAGGCAGTACTGGGTGCTCTTGTAGTCTTGCTAGTCACAGTGGAGGTTTCTGTGTGAGCAGACGTGGTCGTGGGCGTTGTGGTGCTTGCTGGAGTTGTCCTGGAGGTGCTGGTGGTGCTGCTGGAGGAGGTGGGCACTGTTGCTGTGGGTGTGCTGGTGGTTGCACCTGTTGTTGGAGTGGGAGAGGTCCCTGTGGTGCTGCTTGTGCTGGTGGGTGTGGTGGTGGTTGTGCGTTCTGTTGGTGTGGCAGTGGGACTGGGAACAGCTGTGGTGCCAGTGGTGGTGGTTGTCACTGGTGGTGGGGGCGTGGTGGAGGCAGTCGTGGTTGATGTTAGAGTCTCGGTTGTCACAGTGGATGTTTCTGTAGAGGAGACTGTGGTGGAGGGGCCTGCACTGGTGGTTGGCGGTGATGCTGTTGTGCAGCCATCACGGTCACAGCACAGCACCCTGATCTCGTAGTTGAAGCACATGGGGTACTTTTTGATCTGGTCCTTGTTTCTGCACACAAGCCCAGCGTCAAGGCTGCACTCAAACTTCTGTCCCAGTTTGTCCAGATCCCTGTCAGGGTAATCTTTAGCACGGCACTCGATGCCTTGAGGCTTGTCGCACAGGTCATAGCCAGCGGCTCGGATTTTGGCAAACGTCTCTATGTCTCCATTTTCACTTCCAGGTTGAGGGGAATCCACGTCAAACCACTGGGTCCAGGCACAGCAGCTCGTTGTGCTGTGGGGGATGTGGGAGGGATTGGTGGGTGATGTGGTGGGCACTGTTGGTGTGGGTGTGCTGGTGCTTGTGCCTGATGTGGGAGTGGAAGTGGGAGAGATACTTGTGGTACTGGCCGTGCTGGTGGATGTGGTGGTGGTTGTGCGTTCTGTTGGTGTGGCAGTGGGACTGGGCACAGCTGTGGTGCCAGTGGTGGTGGTTGATAGAGGGGATGTGGTGGAGGCTGTAGTGGTGGATGTTGGAGTCTTACTTGTCACAGTGGAGGTTTCTGTGTGAGCAGTCGTGGTCGTGGGTGTTGTGGTGCTTCCTGGAGTTGTTCTGGAGGTGCTGGTGGTGCTGCTGGAGGAGGTGGGCACTGTTGCTGTGGGTGTGCTGGTGGTGGTTGCACCTGTTGTTGGAGTTGGAGAGGTCCTTGTGGTAATGGCCGTGGTGGTGGGTGTGCTGTTGGTTGTGCGTTCTGTTGGTGTGGCAGTGGGACTGGGAACAGCTGTGGTGCCAGTGGTGGTGGTTGATAGAGTGGATGTGGTGGAGGCAGTAGTGGTGGATGTTGGAGTCTTGCTTGTCACAGTGGAGGTTTCTGTGTGAGCAGACGTGGTCGTGGGTGTTGTGGTCCTTCCTGGAGTGGTCCTGGAGGTGCTGGTGGTGCTGCTGGAGGAGGTGGGCACTGTTGCTGTGGGTGTGCTGGTGGTGGTTTCACCTGTTGTTGGAGTGGGAGAGGTCCTTGTGGTGCTGCTTGTGCTGGTGGGTGTGGTGGTGGTTGTGCGTTCTGTTGGTGTGGCAGTGGGACTGGGTACAGCTGTGGTGCCAGTGCTGGTGGTTGTCGCTGGTGGGTGAGATATGGTGGAGGCTGTAGTGGTGGATGTTGGAGTCTTGCTAGTCACAGTGGAGGTTTCTGTGTGAGCAGACGTGGTCGTGGGTGTTGTGGTCCTTCCTGGAGTGGTCCTGGAGGTGCTGGTGGTGCTGCTGGCTGAGGTGGGCACTGTTGCTGTGGGTGTGCTGGTGGTTGCACCTGATGTTGGAGTGGGAGAGGTCCTTGTGGTGCTGCTTGTGCTGGTGGGTGTGGTGGTGGTTGTGCGTTCTGTTGGTGTGGCAGTGGGACTGGGAACAGCTGTGGTGCCAGTGGTGGTGGTTGTCACTGGTGGTGGGGGCGTGGTGGAGGCAGTCGTGGTTGATGTTAGAGTCTCGGTTGTCACAGTGGATGTTTCTGTAGAGGAGACTGTGGTGGAGGGGCCTGCACTGGTGGTTGGCGGTGATGCTGTTGTGCAGCCATCACGGTCACAGCACAGCACCCTGATCTCGTAGTTGAAGCACATGGGGTACTTTTTGATCTGGTCCTTGTTTCTGCACACAAGCCCAGCGTCAAGGCTGCACTCAAACTTCTGTCCCAGTTTGTCCAGATCCCTGTCAGGGTAATCTTTAGCACGGCACTCGATGCCTTGAGGCTTGTCGCACAGGTCATAGCCAGCGGCTCGGATTTTGGCAAACGTCTCTATGTCTCCATTTTCACTTCCAGGTTGAGGGGAATCCACGTCAAACCACTGGGTCCAGGCACAGCAGCTCGTTGTGCTGTGGGGGATGTGGGAGGGATTGGTGGGTGATGTGGTGGGCACTGTTGGTGTGGGTGTGCTGGTGCTTGTGCCTGATGTGGGAGTGGAAGTGGGAGAGATACTTGTGGTACTGGCCGTGCTGGTGGGTGTGGTGGTGGTTGTGCGTTCTGTTGGTGTGGCAGTGGGACTGGGGACAGCTGTGGTGCCAGTGGTGGTGGTTGTCGCTGGTGGGTGAGATATGGTGGAGGCAGTAGTGGTGGATGCTGGAGACTTGCTTGTCACAGTGGAGGTTTCTGTGTGAGCAGACGTGGTCGTGGGTGTTGTGGTCCTTCCTGGAGTGGTCCTGGAGGTGCTGGTGGTGCTGCTGGGTGAGGTGGGCACTGTTGCTGTGGGTGTGCTGGTGGTTGCACCTGTTGTTGGAGAGGGAGAGGTCCTTGTGGTGCTGCTTGTGCTGGTGGGTGTGGTGGTGGTTGTGCGTTCTGTTGGTGTGGCAGTGGGACTGGGTACAGCTGTGGTGCCAGTGCTGGTGGTTGTCGCTGGTGGGTGAGATATGGTGGAGGCAGTACTGGGTGCTCTTGTAGTCTTGCTAGTCACAGTGGAGGTTTCTGTGTGAGCAGACGTGGTCGTGGGCGTTGTGGTGCTTCCTGGAGTTGTCCTGGAGGTGCTGGTGGTGCTGCTGGAGGAGGTGGGCACTGTTGCTGTGGGTGTGCTGGTGGTTGCACCTGATGTTGGAGTGGGAGAGGTCCCTGTGGTGCTGCTTGTGCTGGTGGGTGTGGTGGTGGTTGTGCGTTCTGTTGGTGTGGCAGTGGGACTGGGAACAGCTGTGGTGCCAGTGGTGGTGGTTGTCACTGGTGGCGGGGGCGTGGTGGAGGCAGTCGTGGTTGATGTTAGAGTCTTGGTTGTCACAGTGGATGTTTCTGTAGAGGAGACTGTGGTGGAGGGGCCTGCGCTGGTGGTTGGCGGTGATGCTGTTGTGCAGCCATCACGGTCACAGCACAGCACCCTGATCTCGTAGTTGAAGCACATGGGGTACTTTTTGATCTGGTCCTTGTTTCTGCACACAAGCCCAGCGTCAAGGCTGCACTCAAACTTCTGTCCCAGTTTGTCCAGATCCCTGTCAGGGTAATCTTTAGCACGGCACTCGATGCCTTGAGGCTTGTCGCACAGGTCATAGCCAGCGGCTCGGATTTTGGCAAACGTCTCTATGTCTCCATTTTCACTTCCAGGTTGAGGGGAATCCACGTCAAACCACTGGGTCCAGGCACAGCAGCTCGTTGTGCTGTGGGGGATGTGGGAGGGATTGGTGGGTGATGTGGTGGGCACTGTTGGTGTGGGTGTGCTGGTGCTTGTGCCTGATGTGGGAGTGGAAGTGGGAGAGATACTTGTGGTACTGGCCGTGCTGGTGGATGTGGTGGTGGTTGTGCGTTCTGTTGGTGTGGCAGTGGGACTGGGCACAGCTGTGGTGCCAGTGGTGGTGGTTGATAGAGGGGATGTGGTGGAGGCTGTAGTGGTGGATGTTGGAGTCTTGCTTGTCACAGTGGAGGTTTCTGTGTGAGCAGACGTGGTCGTGGGTGTTGTGGTGCTTCCTGGAGTTGTTCTGGAGGTGCTGGTGGTGCTGCTGGCTGAGGTGGGCACTGTTGCTGTGGGTGTGGTGGTGGTTGTGCGTTCTGTTGGTGTGGCAGTGGGACTGGGAACAGCTGTGGTGCCAGTGGTGGTGGTTGATAGAGTGGATGTGGTGGAGGCTGCAGTGGTGGATGCTGGAGACTTGCTTGTCACAGTGGAGGTTTCTGTGTGAGCAGACGTGGTCGTGGGTGTTGTGGTCCTTCCTGGAGTGGTCCTGGAGGTGCTGGTGGTGCTGCTGGGTGAGGTGGGCACTGTTGCTGTGGGTGTGCTGGTGGTGGTTTCACCTGATGTGGGAGTGGGAGCGGTCCTTGTGGTAATGGCCGTGGTGGTGGGTGTGGTGGTGGTTGTGCGTTCTGTTGGTGTGGCAGTGGGACTGGGGACAGCTGTGGTGCCAGTGCTGGTGGTTGTCGCTGGTGGGTGAGATATGGTGGAGGCAGTACTGGGTGCTCTTGTAGTCTTGCTAGTCACAGTGGAGGTTTCTGTGTGAGCAGACGTGGTCGTGGGCGTTGTGGTGCTTGCTGGAGTTGTCCTGGAGGTGCTGGTGGTGCTGCTGGAGGAGGTGGGCACTGTTGCTGTGGGTGTGCTGGTGGTTGCACCTGTTGTTGGAGTGGGAGAGGTCCCTGTGGTGCTGCTTGTGCTGGTGGGTGTGGTGGTGGTTGTGCGTTCTGTTGGTGTGGCAGTGGGACTGGGAACAGCTGTGGTGCCAGTGGTGGTGGTTGTCACTGGTGGTGGGGGCGTGGTGGAGGCAGTCGTGGTTGATGTTAGAGTCTCGGTTGTCACAGTGGATGTTTCTGTAGAGGAGACTGTGGTGGAGGGGCCTGCGCTGGTGGTTGGCGGTGATGCTGTTGTGCAGCCATCACGGTCACAGCACAGCACCCTGATCTCGTAGTTGAAGCACATGGGGTACTTTTTGATCTGGTCCTTGTTTCTGCACACAAGCCCAGCGTCAAGGCTGCACTCAAACTTCTGTCCCAGTTTGTCCAGATCCCTGTCAGGGTAATCTTTAGCACGGCACTCGATGCCTTGAGGCTTGTCGCACAGGTCATAGCCAGCGGCTCGGATTTTGGCAAACGTCTCTATGTCTCCATTTTCACTTCCAGGTTGAGGGGAATCCACGTCAAACCACTGGGTCCAGGCACAGCAGCTCGTTGTGCTGTGGGGGATGTGGGAGGGACTGGTGGGTGATGTGGTGGGCACTGTTGGTGTGGGTGTGCTGGTGCTTGTGCCTGATGTGGGAGTGGAAGTGGGAGAGATACTTGTGGTACTGGCCGTGGTGGTGGGTGTGGTGGTGGTTGTGCGTTCTGTTGGTGTGAGAGTGGGACTGGGGACAGCTGTGGTGCCAGTGGTGGTGGTTGTCGCTGGTGGGTGAGATATGATGGAGGCAGTAGTGGTGGATGTTGGAGTCTTGCTTGTCACAGTGGAGGTTTCTGTGTGAGCAGACGTGGTCGTGGGTGTTGTGGTGCTTCCTGGAGTGGTACTGGAGGTGCTGGTGGTGCTGCTGGCTGGGGTGAGCACTGTTGATGTGGGTGTGCTGGTGGTTGCACCTGTTGTTGGAGTTGGAGAGATACTTGTGGTGCTGCTTGTGCTGGTGGATGTGGTGTTGGTTGTGCGTTCTGTTGGTGTGGCAGTGGGACTGGGCACAGCTGTGGTGCCAGTGGTGGTGGTTGATAGAGGGGATGTGGTGGAGGCTGTAGTGGTGGATGTTGGAGTCTTACTTGTCACAGTGGAGGTTTCTGTGTGAGCAGACGTGGTCGTGGGTGTTGTGGTGCTTGCTGGAGTTGTCCTGGAGGTGCTGGTGGTGCTGCTGGAGGAGGTGGGCACTGTTTGTGTGGGTGTTATAGTGATGGTTGCGGTTGGTGTTTTAAGTGGGGAGGTCCTTGTGGTGCTGGCTGTGGTGGTGGATGTGATGGCAGTTTTAATGTTTATTGGCAGGGCTGTGGGACTTGAAACGACTGTGGTGCCAGCGGTGATTGTCATTATGGTCTGTTTGGCTGTGGAGACAGAAATGTTTGATGTTATAGTCTTGGTTGCCATAGTGGAGGTTTCTGTGTGAGCAGATATAGTCTTGGACATTGTGGTGCTTTCTGGAGTGGTCCTGGAGGTGGTGCTGGTGCTGCTGGAGGAAGTGGGCACTGTTGGTGTGGGTGTGCTGGTGATTGCACCTGATGTTGGAGTGGGAGAGGTCCTTGTGGTACTGGCCGTGGTGGTGGGTGTGGTGGTGGTTGTGCGTTCTGTTGGTGTGACAGTGGGACTGGGGACAGCTGTGGTGCCAGTGGTGGTGGTTGTCACTGGTGGGTGGGATGTGGTGGAGGCAGTCGTGGTTGATGTTGTAGTCCTGGTTGTCGCAGTGGAGGTTTCTGTGGGAGCAGGCACGGTCGTTGTTATTGTGGTGCTTCTTGGAGTGGTCCTGGAGGTGCTGGTGGTGCTGCTGGCTGAGGTGGGCACTGGTGCTGTGGGTGTGATGATGTTGATTGTGGTTTGTGTTTTAAGTGGTGAGGTCTTTATGGTACTGGCCGTGCTGGTGGGTGTGATGATAGACATTCTGGTGGGCGTGATGATGGTTGTGCTTTCTGTTCGCATGGTAGTGGGACTGGGGACAGCCGTGCTGCCAGTGGTGGTTGTCACTGGTGGAGGAGATGTGATGTACGTGGTAGTGGGTGTTGTTGTAGTCTCAGTTGCCAGAGTGGAGGTTTTTGGTGTTATTGGCTTTGTCTGGTAAGCTGTTGTTGAGACTGCTGATGTCTTTGTTGTGTGTGAAATTTCAGTTTGAGGAGTTGGTTCTTTGGCTGGCGGTGTCTGGGTGTTGTTTTTTTGTGATTCAGTTGTAGTTGTTTCTGGTGTTGGTTTTATTGTCTGTGTAGAAGGTCGTGTTGCATTTACAGCCGTAGTGATTTTTTCTGTGGTTCTTGGTGTTGTAGGTTGTATTTCAGAACATGGTATGTAGCTGCAGCATGATATTCTGATTTCATAATTATAGCATTGCTTAGATTGTTGGTCTGTGTTATTGCATGTTAATCCTCTGGTTTGACTACATTCTACTGTTTGGTTAAGATTGTTTATGTCTATATCTGGGTGTTCTTTGGCTCTGCATTGAACAGCATCTGGATGTTCACACACAGTGTGTCCTTTATTTCTGAGATTTTCAAATGTTTCATAATCTCCACTGTCCTCTCTGTTTTCAGGCTGTGTGCAATCATACCATTCTGACCATGCACATACTTTCTTCACACATACGGTTGTCGTTACTGTAATTAAAAGGAGGAAATATAAGTCTTGTCTGTTCTTGTTAAAGAAAGCACCAGGAAAAAATTATTCATCTTCCATACACTTTAATGTTGCATGTAATATTATATATTATAATGTAGTATTTTAAAGCTAATTAATTTGTTTTGACAGTCTTGAATTTCATTTCTAAGGTAGGTTTTGATAACATGTCTGTATTATTTTTCTAGTGGTACTTTATATGACATTTATTAAAAGATTTTGGTTTAACATAGATGAAATTATATCCTTTATGTGGAATTCATATATAGCATGATTACTATGGTATAAGTAAGAGGAGGTTAACACTTAACTGCATAACCACACAGGCTTTAAAATGTTTTTACAGGTAATGACTTTTCTAGTTATTTTAAAATTATATATTGAAATATATTTATAAATATAAAAATGTATGTAACATATATATTTGGTATATAATACATTATAATACGCCATACACATAAAATTTATAATCTAATATTTCTTTTCATATACTTAGCATTATGAAGTTAACCATGTGGAATATATACCACTTCCTTCATATAAATTTTATATACTAGAAGACTTAAAGTTTAATTTTCAGTTCTTGCTGTAATATTGTATAATTTTGTGGAAATATTTCTCATAATTTCTCAGAATTATATGGTGACAAGAAGGATGTAAGTGCAGGAATAGTACAGAAGTGTCCTGCAGGAGTAGAAGGAAACTTTGGTTATTATATACGATTGGGAAAGGTTCCAAAGAATGGTTTTAAATAATTTGAGCATTCTGTCAAACTAGATTTCTTATTTTCAGTTTGCAATAATGTGGTCAGTAATTTTAAAATGGCAGTAATTTTCTTTTGTGTTTTCAGAAGTTGGTCTAGAACTGGTGGGGTTTGTCTGCAAAGAAATTAGGAGATTCACCATGGTGCAATGATTAGTAAGGTCTATTTTTTTTTCCCCTGGAAAACCCATGATGAAACAGTGGAGACTGAGCTCGTAAGAAATGCTGTTCTCATTTCTTCATCCTTGATTATGGTCATCTACAGGAACTGAAGCTGCCAGATGAATTGGTGGCTCCAGTAGAAGTCAACAGTTTTAACTAAAATGATATGCCACTAACTGATGAAAGGATGCTCCCTTTCAGGCAATTTTCAGTCCCTTCCAGAGATTATTCAGATATTTTAAAGAGTATTCATGCATACCTGAAGTAGTAGTTGTGGACTGAATTGTAGAAGATGGAAATGGAGTTGTTGTCTCATTCCAATATTGGCATCTAAAAAAATTTCTGCTCATTGCTCCATTGACATCACATGTTGCACTGAAACACCATCCAGTTCCATCTGTGGTGCTGTAGATGAGTTCACCATATTTATATGTCTGCCCTTCATAAATGCAGTGGCATGCTGTAATTCAGAAATTTATTGTCAGGCTTTTATGAAAAGATAATATCCAGTATTTCATTTTCTTAATAATTCTTCTTAGCTGTCTTACCTTTTTCATCAAACTTGCACTGTAAACCTTCTGATGTGCATTCACTGAAACAAAAAACATAAAAACCCACTTTTTTTTTATTATTATGTGATTTTATTAGTCATCTTTCTGCCAGATACTAGCTAGCATCAAAGGACAGGACACTTTATTTGTGTTTATTTCTTGAGTGTCCAGTTCATGTTGGCTTCTTTTTTGCTATTGTTTTCCAGAATCTTCCTTTATATTAACCCCAAACTTACTAATAGAACTGAAGCTAAATATTATGCAAAGCTACAATAGAAGTCTTAAGGAATATTATCAGTCTTTCTTCCTTATCACTTCCCTTGCACTTGCAATGTGTTTGTACTAAAAAGCAGGCTAAAAAGGCAACGTGTCTAAATGCTGCAAGCATTATAAGGATATAATAAAATCCATTGAAGTAGTCTCCTATTAGATATTTATACTCCTGGAACAATATTTTTCCTGCCATAGGAATAGGAAATAGAGAAAGCCTGGTTGTAGAGGACTTACTGTTCTCTTTATGTATTGTATCTTTATGCTGAGGATTTACAACAGAATCAGGAACAAATTCAACTAAGCATAAAATCACAGAAGAATTTCTTACTACTAATGTAGTAAGAAAACTGGCATTAGATAGTAAGGCACTATTTTTACACGGGCAGCATAAACTAGTCCCGGCATGTAACAGGAGCATGCAGTTTCCCACCACTGTTTTGATAATTTTGATTTGTACACAATTAGGCTGGTATGGTAAGTCTTACCATACTTTACATTCATCCCTTCTGTATATCTTTCCATCTTCAGTATCATAACAGTCACAGAGACTAACGCACTTCATCTGATCCTCATGAAAATATGGCTTTTCTGGTGGGCAGTTAGGGTAGCAGCCTGAAGGAAGGAAAAGGGCATATAGAAGGTAGAAAAGATGAGAATAAGATACGGTCATCAAAAGTTCTATTTGTGCAGAATGTGTTTGCAGGTCTTGCTTTTAAGTCTAGGAAGTAACGTAGAGCATCAGCAGAGCCCACCCACAAGGATTTAGTCCTAGAAATATTTTTAATTCCAGTTTCCATACTCTGTCTCCATTCAGGTGGATGCAATGATGTTGAAGAAAATTGAATGGTGCAAATGCAGCTGATGGGGGAAATACACTTCATTAAAGACCGTTAAAAAATATATAATGTACCACTTAAAGGTACTTGCAGTTCTTTTTACCTTCTAAACCTGGAAAGTTATGGAAGCATTTTCCACTTGGGTTCCTGCAGGTCTTCATACAGGAAGCTCCACAAGGCTTATAGTGCCATTCACATTCCCCTTGTTGATTGTAGTAATCACAAAACAGTGCTAAGGAGAAACAGAAATGTGAACACATTCGGAGAAAAAAAGCTTTTTTTTGACTCATGTCTGTTCACCGTATCCCTGCAATGCTGCTTGAACAGTCTTGAAAACCATGAATGAGTAGGGGAAATTGTGTGACGATCAAAACAGCTTAGTGTGGAAAGTCTGTGCAGTGAGAGTATACACATGTATAAGATACCTGAATGTGTGTTCAAGGACATCAGCAAGGCACTGAACACTCTCAGAAGAAATGTTTATGATATAAAACTCACGACAGATTGATGGGGTTCTCCAGGCTATGCAGGCACCAACTTCACTACACGCTTGAGCGTAGGCAGCTACTGCTGTACAAAAGCAATCACAGTCTCCTCCAGTGTCACATGCACATGCATCTGTCACACATGCTTGGTAATATTTTGCTGGTTCAACCTGTTATTAAAAAGAAATGTAATACTATACATCCTGCCATCTAAATTTTCTTAGCTTTGGTAGGGTAGTTTTCTTCAAATTGTAGTATCTCAGAAGAAAGACCTACATCAGTAAATTCTTTTCCTTTTGTTTATATACACAAACACCAGAGGTGATGCCAGATGATACATCCAAATCACATATTGACAGATATTTAGACTCCCAGACTTTTGTCATAGTGGAAGAAGAGATTAATGTTACCAAGCAATATTAGGCAATTGCACTTCAATATGAAGGTCTTTGCCAGTGGCAAGAGCTACGCTAACAGGATGAGCACAGTCACCCTACATTGTGTGGTATATACTTGGTGTCAGGTAAAGACTGTGCTGATACTTCGTTCTATGTTATTACTTCATTGACCTTGTGTTCTGTACATGGTTTGTAAGAATTTTTATTCAAGTGACACTACAAGAAAATACCTAGTCATTATGAGATTATTATTCTCGCATAATAGTTCAATATTTCCTCTGAACTAAGTGTCTTTTTATTACTTACAGATAGGGACTATACGTCTGTTCCATTGAGCGGGAATCAGGTTGAAGTTTTCCTGATGCAATTCAAAGTGAAACATGCTAATGAATTAGGCATACATGTTAAAATGTATGAGGATAGCAGCTTCAGTAATACACAGACATAGTCTTAAGAAAGTAAACTTCTGCCCTGGTAATACCTGAGAGTGACAGGCAGCAAACACGTTGCTATTGATGATGCTACACTGCTTCTCTGACCAGGACTTTCGATAAGGGTTGGTAGAACATGGGTCCTTTATGTTGTTAGCATCAGGACAGGTAGAGGATACTTTCCAGCTGTTTCCAAACTCTAGAACATTCTCTACCACAGACTGACTCCTTGTAGTAAAATCATTGATGCCATTGCCATCATAATTTCCACAGAGGCCACAGATCTGGCCCTGCAAAAGAAAATATATAAAATAGTAATGGATGTCAGAAAACTTGAAACAGCATCTGAGACTGAAAGAACACTTGAAATTCAGCTCTTAGAATGGTGCCATTCCATTCTAACATTCCTGAACATCCTCATCCTTTGTTTCCTCAGCAACAGAACACTGACCACTAAGGCTAGAAGGATACTGCTGTTGTCTTATTTTCTTTTAAGTCTGAACAGTAAAACAGTCTTTGTCATTGTAACCATCTGTCTTTGAGGTATGTCTTTAACAGGGAAACGATACTCGCAGTTACCTGACTAAGCTTTTCATTTAAGCCTTGTTTTATGCAATAGATGTACATATAAAAAAACAGTCTTACAAAGCTGTCCAGTCCAGGCACGTAGTCTACTCATTGAGTCTTTAATGCTGTGAATGCTTACAGATATAAAAAGAAATGATGTTTTCCTTGCACATCCAGAAATATCCCTCCTTCTAAATTTACGTATCTGTAAGACTGATAGGCTACAATAGATGCTATGCTTTCTCTATGAATCTAAGGTGCGTACTTTCCTTATTACTGCTATTTTTATAAAGTGCCAGAGGGTGAGGCAGCAAAGGAACCTATAATACTGAAATAAATTTGTATATTTATTTCTAGTTCTAGTTTACACCTAATTTATATACTAGTTCTGAACTAAACCTAATTTATATACCTAATTGAAATATCACTGTGGTATACAACAAGATAGCAAATTCCTCATTTACTATGGTTTTTAGTACTTATGTATCAGAAGATAGAATATGGGGTATGACAATAGGAATACATTTTCCTTATCACTGTTTAGAAATATATTTGCAAAATAGATGGTAGCATTTTACAAGAGGTTTTCACTCATAATATTTCACTTCCTTGTTTGTGAAGTATAATAATTTCATTTGTGTGTCAATGAGAACCAGAAACAATGAATTACTGTCAGGATCCAGACTACTCATTTGATTTCTACACATGTAGCTATGTAATTTTAATAAGGTCTGATAACCTTTACCAAGGTTCAGTGAATAATTTTAACAAAGTCAAGTCTGAAAAAACAGTTTGCCAACTCAAGGTCTGTTAGGACAAATGGGTACTGAAAGCTGTCTTCAGAGCTCAGAACAGCAGCAGGATAATGACACGGCTTCCTGAGGCACCAGGGGAATGAAAAACAATATGGGATGTCCTGCAGGAATGCTAGAGATATCACCTGTTTGAGATCTTGGCAGGCTCTCAACAAAATTCACACACAGTACGAACCTGGACTGTAAATTGCCATTTAACTGATAGTTTCGCACCTTAAAATTGGGGCTGAGCTTGATGAAGAGGGTGGTTTTCTTGTCCCACATGAGGATCAGTCCACTTGTGGTCTCAATTACCAAGTACATGCCCATATAGCGGACTGTGTATGGCACCTTACCATTCTGACCTGTCTTTACGACACTGACATGCTCCTCACCAAGTATGAGTTCATAGCTCTGAAACAGGAGAAAGAAGTGATTAGAAATTCACTGAATAGCTGCATCTGTGCTCTTAAATATGTTTTTCTGATTTTTAGAGTACTAAAAATAGTTTATATAATGAAAACAAATAATCCAAATATGATAAATCAAGCCTATTTGTTCAAATCTCAGTTCCTGAAACTGTAGTAAAAAAAAGTGTTTTAAATGGTGTAGGTCAAAAAAGGGTGTTTTGGCATCATGGGGGAGCTACACTGCACAGAGTAATTTTCTGACATGACAGACTGATTTTTGCTAAAGACTGTTTTCCTATAGATCTGTAGTTTGTCCAATAGTGGTATAAGACAGTGTGGGAAATGGAAAAGATAGAAAGCTGGGAAGTTCTATCAAATATTTCACCTGAATTTCGTTTAAGCTTAATTTACAAGTTGATTTGCTTTTTAAAATATTTTTCTAACTTCCTTGAAGTGATGGATATCTAGGCTTCTCCTAAGCCCTAAACAGATTCAGAACAAAACTGGTCTATACGCAAAACCTTCTTACCTCTAAGAAAACTTTGATAGATTTTGAGCAAGTTGTCCCAGTGTTGCCACAGGGAATATTTTCAGTGATAACCCTGAAGGTTCCATTGGCTCTGCCACTCCTCCCACAGTGGTCCTGGGTAGAGAATAACATTTTAGAAGTCCATTGTTTTGTGGACATGATCAAGGTTACATCTCATTTACTATTGCTAATTTTCAGTACCTGGACTAGTGTGTATTCACAGTTTCCATTGAAACTGAACCTTGTGTCATCAAAGGTGTTATAATGACCATCTCCATAAACAGCGCAAGTGCCCAGACATTGATCTTCAGTGCATTCCCACTTTCTATTCTTGCAGAAACTAAGAATGAGAATAGAATATTTTAATAATAAAACAACTCACTGTTTTGTGCAAACATATCCCAACAACTTAGCATTTGTTTGGCAACTCATCCCTAGTAAATGTTATATTGATTCTGGGGGTAAAATAATCTTAAATTTTTCATGTAAAGAATTAAAGCACAATTCTGTTCTGCTACTCTGAACTGCAAAATAGGATAATATTTACCGAACACTGTAGTCCCAAAGATTTCCTCCCATTCTGTGCTTTGGCCATCTGCCTACATCAGAACAAAACCTGCTTGTACTGTTTAATCCAAAACTAACAGACCCATCAATTGACAAAATGTGCAATCCAAATCTTCCCTTACTGCTGAACTACTTAAGATCTTAGGAGAGGCAAATGATGGAACAGGAATGATACTTCAGAGGAAATATTTACCAGGTGTTACAGTCAACAATGATCTTTTCCCCAGGCTGATACATGGCTTCATTGTGAATACATGGACATTCCTCCTCAGGAATACAACCACCATTCCCGTCTGATACAAGCCCGGCTGGGCACACGCAGCCAGATACACATTGCGTGCTATACTGGAAAAGTCAAGAGGAAGATAGACTTTCAGGATGAAGTAATCACAATAGAAAAAAGAAGATTAAATTATCATAAAATGTGTTTATATGATCTTATGGCTGCCCAGCTTAAATGGGAGAGAACTACAAACTACTTACAGGAAAACGGAACCAAAAGGGAGTTATTAGCTATTAATTTAATAGAACATCAATCTGTTAAAGATTTTATGTACGTTTTATGTATGCCAATTCTGATTGCTCTGCTAGAGTCTGTGGAATTTGAAATACATTGAATCTTAAGTCTTGCTCTGTGTTAGCTGAAGAAGCCTTGCACTTTGTAGTGGGTCACTTGTCATTGAATGGAGCTTTAAAAAGAACATTAGTAATTTATTATTTTTTTTTCAGTTTGGTTGAGTTACATTGAAACATGTTTATCTCATGTGACACATTCACTAAATGGCATGTGGCTACCATGAACCTAGGTGAAGTAGTATAATTAGATATGCAAGAATTTCACAATAGCATCATGGTACCAGAACAAATGATTTCTCCTGGCCAATTTATAGCCACTAATTTTTTACTAAAGAAGTAAAATGCATGGCAGAGCCCTAAATATTTTCACTACTAATTACTTTATCTGTATTAGCTGAAGATAGGTAGACACTAATCTTACAAATCAAATAGGTTGTCACTTTATTATACTTTGGTCTAAAGGTCCCATTGTTAATGCTCATAACATGGTTTTAGGCTTTTGCTACAAGAAATAAGTATCTGTGTTGTAGATCTGGAGCAGATCAGATAGATCAATTACTTTGGCACCAAAAGCACAGACAAAACCTGGAAGCACCGTTTCATCCAGGCATGACATACTTACACACTGCATATCCAAAGTCTGGCAACTTTTTTGACATTCTGCTCCAATTGTTCCTGCAGTGGTGTTTGTACAGTTGAAGTAGACCATAGGAGACTCACAGACTAGAGGAAGGAAAGAGATGAGAGCAGTAGGAAATGGTGCAGGGTTTACCCCCACAGCTGTAGCCATTAAAGCCAACCAGAAATTATGTGGAAATTGTGTATTTCAGCTAGCAGGGATCGCTGTCCCTATTCAATCTGCTAAATAGATTCACTTCAGAGCACTGAATTCCCAGAAAAAAACCCACAGTATTTAAGAAAAAAATATTAAAAAAGAGGTGTTATTAATCTAGGTTCACTCCTGCCTTTTATGACAACTGTTGTACTATAACTCAATGAGAAATACTATTATTTAAAGATCAATTAAGAAAAAACAGTTCTATAACTATTTCTGTGCAAAACCTGGCACAGAGAAAATGGTAGGTAGAAGATTTATTTATTTTTTTACCTGGATTTGGATTGGGTGCTCCAATGCAATTCAGTCTTCCCTGAATGCAAGTGCTGCAAGAGAGGGGAAACATTTTTATTTATTTTTTTTTCCTCTCAAACCATGTACTGAGACCAAGAGCTACTTCTCTCTTGTCAGGTTTCAGAATTTTCAAAGGAATTCCAGAAAGCTGTTTTGAAGTCTCAGGAAAGAATTTCCCTCAATACCACTACTAGTGCTGCTTTCATATGACAGCCGTTATTGCTTAACAGGAAAAATCATACGTTGAAATGAGTATGTGTCTCTGCTTGTTACTTACTTTCTCATAGTATCTCTCCTTGCTGGTGCAGTCATAGTTTTATGCTTGAAAAATCATGGAATTAAATAGAAAATGCACCTAAATACAGTTGCTTTATCAATCTGGAAATACCATGTTATCATAGAATCATGTAGGTTTGAAAAGACCCTTAAGATTATTAAGTCCAACCACTAAATCATGCCTTTAAATACCACATCTACATTTTTTTTGAATACTTCCAGGAATGGTGACTCCACCACTTCTCCAGGAAGCCTCTTCCAGTGCTTGATAACCCTTTAAGCGAAGAGATTTTTTTCTAATATCCAATCTAAACCTCCCCTGGTGCAACTTAAGCTCATTTCCTCTCATTCTATTACTTGTAACCTAGGAAAGAGACCGATACCCACCTTGCTACAACCTGCTTTCAGGCAGTTGTAAAGAGCAATAAGGTGTCCCCCGAGCTTCCTTTTTCTTGAGGCTAAACACCCCCAGTTCCCTCAGCCACTCCTCATAAGACTTGTGCTCTAGACCCCTCACCAGCTTTGTTGCCCTTTTCTGGACGCTCTCCAGCACCTCAGTGTCTTTCTTGTAGTGAGGGGCCCAAAACTGAATGCAGGGCTCAAGGTGCAGCCTCACCAGTGCCAAGTACAGGGGGACGATCACTGCTCTTGTCCTGCTGGCCACACTATTTTAGTTAGATATAAACCAGGATGCTGTTGGCTGCCTTGGCCACCTGGGCACACTGCTGGCTCATATTCAGCTGGCTATTGACCAACACCCCCAGGTCCTTTTCTGCCAGGCAGCTTTCCAGACGCTCCTCCCCAAGCCCGTGGCATTGCATGGGGGTGTTGTGACCCACATGCAGGACCTGGCACTGAGCCTTGTTGAACCTCATACAGTTGGCCTTGGCCCGTTGGTCCAGCCACACTGCAGAGCCTTACTACCCTCCAGCAGATCAACACTCCCCCCACCAAGTCAGTGTCATCTGCAAACATACCAAGAGTGCGCTTGATCCACTTGTCCAGATTGTTGATATTAAACAGGTCTGGCCAAAACACTGAGCCCTGGGGAACACCCCCTGTGCCCAGTGGCAGCAGGATGTAATCCTGTTCACCACGCCTTGGGCTTGGCCATCCAGCCAGCTTTTTACCCAGTGAACAGTACAGCCACCCAAGCCATGAGTAGCCAGTTACTCCAGGGGAATGCTGTGGGAGATGCTATCAAAGGCTTTGCTAAGGTCCAGGTAGACAACATCCACAGCCTTTCCCTTGTCCACTGAACAGGTCATAGAAGGAGATCAGGTTTGTCATATGGGACCTGCCTTTCATAAACCCATGCTGGCTGGGCCTGATCACCTGTATGTGTCACCTGATGGCATCAAGATGATCTGCTCCATAACCTTCCCCGGCACTGAGGTCAGGCTGACAGGCCTGTAGTTCCCCAGATCCTCCTTCCTGCCCTTCTCGTAGATGTGCATCATGTGCTAAGCTCTAGTCAACAGCGACCTCCCTGGTTAGCCAAGGCTGCTGATAAATGGTTGAAAGTGACTTGGTAAGCACTTTCACCAGCTCCTTTAGTACCCTTGGATGGATCTGATCCAGCTCTATAGACTTAAGTATCTCTAAGTGGTGTAGCAGGTCACTAACCTCTTCCCCTTCGGTTACAGGGGCTTTGTTCTGCTCCCTGTCCCTGTCTTCCAGCTCAGGGAATATGTACCATTCTTAAAAGATTAAAGTTGAAAAAAATGAGAGAGCATTGTATTGAAATTCAGGCGAGGCAGTGTAAGACCAGTTTAAATGTAGCAGATTTTGATGAGAAAATATATAAACTATTACTTGAGTGATTTGCAAAATATTCTTACCATAGAAGCCCATTTTCATGGACAACTCCAAATGGTATGGGAGATCCTTTGTAGTAGCAAGGGCACTCATGAGCAGGCACACATTTGCCACTGTCATCCATGTAGGTTCCATTTACGCAGGTGCAGCCATCAACCGGGACAAACCTAATGTTGCATATGACGTCAGGCTCACTCAGAGATCGACAAGTGGGTTGACAGGAAGAGATGGTATAGCTGTAGCTTAGGGATTTGGGACATGAGGTGGTGTATTTTGCTTGAAAGAGGGAAATAGAATAGGTTTGTTAATTCCAGATGGTAAATTCTCGTGGGAAAATACCCCACATAGGCAGTAGAAATAACACAGAAACAATACTAGACGCCCCTACCTATGTTGCATTTTTCATGTAAATGTATTTCTGAATACTTCCAGAGTCAGACCTGAAAAGCTACTGTACATGTGGAGTAAGCAATGTATGCAAAGAAGAAAATATTTTTTCAAATGAAATTTCAGAAAGAAACCTCCATTTGGCACTGCCATTCATTGCCGAGACTTCTAAATCCTTTGAAGTATAAGACAAGATGTCTCCCTGAATGTCTCCTGGTTGCTGAAAACAGACTTACTGGATTGGTGGGACTCAGCATGCAGCTTCAGAGACCTTTCATTTGCAACTGTTCTGATTAGTAGTTCTGCTTAGTATTACTACTACTGTTATTTTAATATGCCACATTTTCTCTACCATAATTTGTGATACATAAAGCTGTAGTGAAATTCAAAGTTGCACAGAAATAGGTGGAGGCACTTCCATAACAACGGTCTCTTTCCTAAGCAAGCTATGCCTTCTATCTATTCATATTCACTCTTGCTAGCAATGAATTGATTCTAAGGGAACAGCAGAGAATTACTTCCAGGAGTGCACTTAAAATCCCTTTCTCAACATTCACTATATTTGTTTAGGAATCAGTATAAAATGGTCTCTGATCAGCAGTTTTTATTGATTTGTGTTCTTACGAAAGGTGATAGTTAAGAGTACTTACAGCAGACATCAGTCCTCCACCCGTGCAGCTGGATTCCTTTCGCAGCACAAGCTCTCACATAGGAAGACAGGGCTGCACACAGACAGTCCTCACTATTTGCACAGTTACATGTGTCAAACATGCAGTTCTAAGAATGCACAGGAAAAAAAATTCTCAGCGCTGGCAAAATTGCCAATCCAAAAAAAATGCACATTATCTTTCTGGTCTTATGCACTAATCTTCCTTTAGATATGCTTACTTATAGACAATGCTAGCACAGCTTTATCACTTTCCAGTCTTTGTCTAAGTTTCCTGACAGGGGAGAATGAAAGTACTGGAAATTCAGATTATATCTGCAGTTATTATTGGGAAACAATGGTCTTAAAGTCTGCTATACATTTAACAGCTTCATGTTCCTCTGAACCATATTTACGAATATGCTGCACTATAGCATACAAAGCTGTATTCACAGTACCAGTCCAGACATGTCATTTCACCCATGTCCATACCTGGATGATTCATCATGATAAGAAAGACTGGCAACACATTGATAGCAGAATGATGATAATTAGCTAATGGACTTTCTGTGCCGGGTAGTTAGTAATGACAGAGGTGGCTGATGAGGCAACAATTCACTGATAGTCAAACAAGTATTTGACATGCCTTTACATACACTTCCTACTACATGTATATATCCATCCTGGAGTAAATAGTTGCCTTCTCATATGCAAGCAAGTCAGGATCTTGAAGCCAAGACTGACAATCGAAATAAGGTGAAGTTACAACACAAACAGAAACACATGTTGGAAGAAGGAAGTGCTGCAGTACAGGAGTTAAAATACAGGCATTGCACAAAACATGTCTGGAACAGTCCTTTTCTGGTAGCTAGTTGTAATGGTCTTATTTCTACTGTTTCTAAAGGGAAAACCAGTTTAAGTACCGTGTGGTAAACAGAGGGATTCACTGCATAGTGACAATCAGCAAAAGGTCCTTTGCTGTCTGTTAGTAGTCCACACCAATGCTGAGCATATTTTTCTGTGAAGAGAACAAGGTAAGTGTGCATTACTCTTGTATTTCATTATTCACAAAACCACACTGTCCTGGTCTATGAAGCCAGTTCTGAAATTGTATCAAGTTTCTCTGTCTCTTGTCCTTTTTTCACCAGCTTGTGGGCAAAGATTCCTAAAACCAGAGAAAGGGATGAATAAAAGATTTCCAAAGAGACTGCTGCCATCCGCTCCTCTGACACCATGCTGTCAGCTTAGACATGGTCTCTGTTCTCAATGACTATATAGTTTCCTTCAGTTATGTTACTATGACTCTTCCTTTACTTTGTTACTTATCCCTAGTGCTTTCATTTTAATATTTGTTTCTGATTTCAGATGTGTTTTTACCAAGTATGTAAGTCTTTATCCTCTTATCTTTACTTTGCAACATATGTGTTTCCATTAGGGATAAGCAAAAAAACCCTAGAAAAAATTCTAAACACTCACCATTATCAATGCTGAGTGCACAAGGGTTCTCAAAGCTGTGCTGGATATTAGGACATGAAGCCTGAGTTTTCCATGTATTAGCAAATGCTGTTGCTGTTCCTTCAATTATTCCACTTATGACCTTGAAGTCATCAGTTTGGATACTATTGAAATTTCCACAGAGACCTGTTGACAATCAATGAAAAGTTTATACTGCTCATACTAGACACAAGACATTAAGCAAGTTGTTCTTTTATTTCATTCACTTACCACAGGTCTTGTTTTTGAAAATAGGATCCAGTCGCACATACACTTGCATGATAGGTATGATTTGGATTTCAAGGAGGACACCAAAGTTTGTCTGGATGATGATGAAAAATGATGAAGGTCTGAACACAGTGGCATTAGCTAGAGATGAAAAACAGAATGATCACTTTCTGAATGCAGTCAAATGCTGGAAAAGGTGCATCATTATAGTATTCTTCTTGAATTTCTGTTGCAACTGTTGCAAATTCTGAGGTGAAATAAAGCCAATCTTTATGAAAATGAATCAGAAATGTAGATCAAAATTTACAGTTCAGACTTTGCTTGTAGCTACCAAGTTGTTAGCTTGATTTGCTGTCTCAGCATTAAGCAGTTGGAGATTACCCCTTCCAAGAGAATAAGAAGGAAATACTGTATGGCACTGAGTGTTAAAAAGAATACTTCTATTTTTGTTTCTAAGCTTGTACAGCATACATTAGAGCCCTCACTCTGCTGGAAAGGGAGAATAAGCAGATCTGGAGATCAGAGATATCACATGGAATCATTAGTTGCATAGAATTATTAGTTATTAAAACAGAGAGCAAAAATCAAATTTCTGTCTGAGGAAGTGTAAGCACAGGGGTGGTAAGTTAAAAAAAAAACAGAAGAGGTAGAAGAGGTAAACATATGTCTTCTGTGTTCAATTTTGAAAGGTGAGAAGGAAGTCTTCTGTGTTCAATTTTGAGAGGTGAGAAGGAAGTGAACCTTAAAGTGATCAAATCAGGAGAGTGTAAATGCTGTTTGCTTTTGTTTGAACTCTTATCTATGCACCAAACTTCCACTTTTACTTGTATGACTCAGGAAATATCCCAAAGAGAACCAAGCTGTGAACGTGCAGGTTCTGAACAACTCACAGTCCTTTTATCTCCAATAGTTTAAGAAAATAAGCAGATGTGGAGCTGAAGTTCAGAGCTTATTGCTGACTGATTGTTAGAGAGAAAAATACCTGCTGAGAAGGGCAGATGGGTGTAGATTGAATTCACAAACACACCACCATCAGGTCTGACCTCGATGAGCTGTAAGGAAGAGGAAAAAGAGGCAACTGTGTGAAGGATAACTGTAGTCCAACAAGGAATGATAGTGATGATGCCAGTGATATTAATTAAAAATATATTAAATAAAAAGTGTGGATGTTTTGCAATTTCACCTCCTCCCTCTTTTCACTTTGTACACTTTACTGGTTTTCCTTGCCATAAAAGAATTATTCTTGAAGAGACTTTCTCAACTCTTTAGAGAATTACATCATCTTGGTTTGAACACATCTTTGTGATGAATTACATCCCTTACTGTTGTACCTGTAATTTCTAATCTAAAATCTCATGCTTTTTCCATCGAATTGGCAGAGAAAATAGCTTTCTTCTGCTTTGTGAGTACAATTGGGTTTCTTTATGAACTTCCACAAAGGCAAATCTATGGCTCATCTGACTTTTGTAACAAAATCAGTTTTTTTTCACTTGATTAAGAATAACATGTGTTTATCTTATATGCTGACCATATGAGAAAGAAATGCAGTTCCCTGACTGATTAAGGCCTAGCTTCTTTGTTCCCCATATATTTAATAGTCATTTCCCATGTTCATTTTGCATTCTTACAGTTTGTCCATTATTCATGCGGAGGGTCACTGTCTTCAAACATGTCTCAGTGTCTGTTATGCCACATTTGCGTAGTTCTACCAGGATGGTGAAAGTTTCGTCTTTACAATGCTGAAAAAAAAAAAGCCAAAGGTTATTTCATGGAAGGCTGATTACAGAAGCTTTCCCTGTAAAATTCTCTCTAACTCTGAAAAACATATTTCTGTTTCTGGAGAATCCCAAATTCCTGGCCTTCTTTGGCCTAAAATTCAGTTTTACCTTTTGTAATTATTAGGAAGAATGAGAGAATTAGGATTTGGTTTTGCATTTTGTTGATTATATTCATATTGGGGATTTTTATTCATGCCTATGTCTAATGTTTGATTCAATTGTACTGTATCTCTCATCTTTCTGTAGCTGATATCAATGCTAGACAAAAATTTCAGATAAAACATTTTTCAGGAGAACAGTACATACAGCATTTTTTTAAAACTGAATTGTGCAGATGGGGAAAAAGGAAAGCAAAGAACAAACAGGAAAAGTTCCTAAAGGATCAAAACATTTCACTTGCACATTTCTGTAAGTAAATACTTTTATTATAATTAACTTTCAATTTTTCTATTTCTTACAGCTTATTTTTAAATTGCTTTGGAAAGGTTTTAAATCTAAATGAAATATATCAGTTGACTCAAACTGATTTTTGGTATTTGAACTTCCCAAAAATGTAACAAAAATATTAGTCCTATAAATTAAAAATAAAAATTCAAATTGTTAGTGTAACTTTTCAGACTTGTACTATTTGTCCAATACCATATAATACAGTAACATTGCAAACATACTGCAACTCAGTAAGAAAGCTGGATTAATAACTCTGGAGAATATAGAC
Organism: Falco cherrug; assembly: GCF_023634085.1. Lineage (NCBI taxonomy): Eukaryota > Metazoa > Chordata > Aves > Falconiformes > Falconidae > Falco > Falco cherrug. Next base: position 35,558,276 of record NC_073706.1, on the reverse strand, counting down.
TAAGCAAGTTCTTAAAAAAGGCAATGCTCTTCAACAATTAACTACATCACAGAACTGGAAATTTCTCAGTGAACACCATATACTTCACATGACATCCTAATAGTTAACTGATGATTGTCACTTGAATGACAGCGTATGTTCTAGGAAGCATCTGGCTAAGAGGCAGTTGAACATCTGTATGTTAAAAGAGGTGATTGAAATTACCTTTTCTGTCTATAAACGTGTAAGGCTTTATGACCTAGTAATTTCTGATCCCCACCTTAGAAAGGACATAAGTGCAGTCTCCATGGTGATCATAATGTTTTTTATCATATGTGGAAATGTGCGAACCTCCCTCTACTGAACATGTTCCTGGACATGACATGTCTTGGCAACTCCACTGGCCTCCATTACAGGTACTGGGGGAGAGAGAATAAAGTTAGATGAAATCATTAACAGTAGTCCAGAGTAAAAGGAATTTCAGCGATGTTAGGTTCAGCTACTTTGTTACTGTTTTTCCCTTGAAGCTGTAGTTTGACACACAACAAATCTAGGTTTAAGACTTTCCAAATCATCCAACACGTGATGCAGTGCATTAAAAGGAGTGACTCTGGTATGCATTCACTTTGCTTATTTAGTTGTTTTCCTTCTTTGGACAGGCGAACTCTCCAGCAACAGGTATTGGATGAGTAATTGCTTGGGTTTTGCAGCTAACATAAACCAAAATGACAAATTAAAATCTCTTCTGGTTTATTATACAAGTGGGTCAGTAACTAACAGAAATGTGACCCCACATCTGCTCCTGATGCAGAGCATATCTGTTTTCTAAACTGATGTGGTAGTGCACAGGGACAGGATTAATAATTGTGAAATCGAGGTTGTATTGTGTCATCCCTTGCTTTCTCCAGAGAAAATAAATATTTGCAAATACATAAATGACTGCAACTTTATTCCCCTTAGAGCAGTCCAAATGTTTGAACAAAATAAACAAAGAAGCATTTTCATTGACTGGTGAGAAATCTAAACATTGTAAAGCCTTGCTTTGATCACATTGAGTTAGAGTACAAAGCTAGTTAAGGCTGTTGCTAAATAAAACAAAGAATGTTCTTTAGGGGTATTTTGGAACTGTAGCGGTCAGTTAAATACACATATCAATTACCAATGATGTAATTGCATATAATAAGCCATTAGACTCATGAAATATATGAGAGGAGACAGTGAGAAAAGTAACAAAGGTTACCAGGAATGACACTGCTCTGAAAAAGAAGTTCCTGGAGCATAGGTGTTGCCATTGTAAACACAGGAGCACTGCTCATGGGGAATGCAGCCAGAATTGTTGACGTCATCAAATACAGTCCCTAGATTAAAAATAGACAAAACCTTGATCAATTAAAGAGGCATTTCCTACACACCATTTTTGTTTTTTACAAATCCTAAATATCTTCTTAGAGACAGATCTACAGCTATTGTGAATGGACATATCTATGCTGAAGAAAGTAGGACTGCCAGTTTGCACAGTGAAGAATTCAACCTTTGTATTCTTAAAATCCACCTGCTTTGAAAGAGGGACTTATTGTAGCACAGGTGGCTTGCTGAGAGACTAGTCTTGATCTGTTTGCTGTTCTGCTTTCCTGCTTTCTGAATATTGCACATGCATTGGCATTCAGGTATCTTTTCTCAGCTGAGACATGACAAATGCTTGTCACTTGCAGCTATGCAAAATGCAAATATAGGAGGCTCAAATGCCATGGAACCTGCCCAAACCCTAAAGGTAAGCTGTTATTGTTCTTTGAGATCAGAGATGTGAGTACATATGAACTTGCCTGGGGGGCAGAAACAACCATCCATACAGTGTTCTTCACAAAACTGAGATCGTTCAGGATTGGTGCAGGTGTCAGCACAGGGGGAGCTGCACTCTTGGTACTGCATGTTGTAAGGACACTTCTTGGCTGAAATTTTAAAGGAGGAGAGAGTTTTTTTTCAGTCAAAAGTATTGCTAGTACACTGTATACGAAAATATATTTATTTACATTTTTCAGCTAGATGTAAAACCACACTAAATGGCAGATTGACCACCAGCTCTCAAAGCTGTCAAATTTAGTCACCTAGATCCGTATTCTACAGTTGGGATGTGCTTCCCATGACTGTCTGGTACTGAACGGGGTCAATGACTGGATTTCTGGGGACAGCAAGGTAATAACCCCACAAAGTCAGCAAGGCCTATGTTTCTACTGAAGGCACCTTTCTTGCAAATACCTGTATTGCTAGTGAAATGCAAGACATAAATTCCTGAAGATTTAATATATTTGCATTTTTTAGATACCATTAGAAGGGCAAAGAGTACCTCATGGGCTTTTGTTTTGGAGCAAATACTGTGACAGTATCAACAGCTACACCCCATGATCTAGTATGTCTCTAATTCAGTGCAAATCTCTACGAAGTTTAGTGGTGCAAACTCCTCACTAACAAGCAAGAGGAGATAAATAAGTTTTTAACCAGCTAAACACCTATGAAGACCCAATCAATTAATAATTCAGAATAAATCCTGCTGTAGCCACTATGAGAAAACAGAAATACAAGCGAGCAAGTACACCTCATTCTTTCTCCTTTTTTTTTTTTTATTTTATTTGCTTCCTTTACTGTCCTAGTACATTAAATAACACTTTGACTCTCAGAGTATCCATAGTGATAGTGACTGTCTTTAATCCAGTTTGCATTAAAACCCTTAGCTCTTTTGATGAAGACTTCATGCTTGAAATTGTATATCAGAACCCTCTGGAGAATACAATTAAATGGCCTGTAATTTCTCATGCATCCTCAGCATCATTGGAGAGCTTGTTGTTTGCTAATTACTGAACATAAAGTAAGGCTATCTCCAGTGATACTTACGGCACAGTTTTGAGGTTCTCCAGTTCAGAGGATGCCCACCAGCATGAGCACACTGCCGGGAGTATTCAGCAAAGGTATGACATATGCATGAAGCATTTTTAGATTTTTCAGAGCGGCACAAGTCATCTTGACAAATCATAATGTACTCTCTAACATCAACTAGGTCATTACACTCTGCGAATGGAGAGCTGGTCAGTGTTCTCTGGCATATGTCATCCTTGGGAGAAAAAAACAAAACAAAACTTCCAGAAAATAGAATGGAGCAATTTTTTGGTATTGTTAGTTTGTATAATTAATACAATCTTATATTGCTTTTTAAGTTGTTTTTCCTGTTGACCCACCTGAAGCTGTAGAAGGGTACAGATAAATTTGAAAAAAAAGTTTAAAAGAATAGTTAAACATGCTTACAAAATTGTCAGTGCAATTATTTGGCAAGGTAGAAGTGGAGTCTTCACAGTATTCTGTTGGCCCATCCATTTTCTGCATATTCCCAAACTCCAAGGCTGTCATCTTAATATCTGTGCAAAAGAAGTTTAATAATGAAGGTTGGGGGGGGTTTGTTCAATGCAACTGCCTGTTACCTTTTTCTCCTCTCAAGAATTCTGCTCAAGACTGGCCAAGGCACACAGTTCCCTTAAGTCTTTAAACCTGATCATCACCAAAGGAAGCAATATATCACTGTCTCAATTTACCTTGCACAGCACCCTGGAAAAAGTAAACATGAGAAAACAATTCTCAGCCTATTGCACCTAGTTGCAAACTGAGATTTTTACCAGAAAAATAGCAAACTGTTTTCAGATAATGTTGAGTCCATGCAGGGAAGAGAGGAAAGAATCTAAACAGGGATTTGGACAATGGAGACTGCTGTGAGACAAGGTTTAGGAAAGAGTTCAAGCTGGGAATAGACAAAATGATGAAGGTAAGGTTTTACTAAGATTATGCAGTTCAGCAGACAAATGTGGATATACCAATTTTAAGACAGAACAGAAACGATAAATTTACTGACTAGACAAATACAACTGCATTGGTTTATTGAATCTATTTCTATATTTATTTATGTTACTACTGAAAAGCTGGCTCATTTTTATGGAGTTAGCTGACTAGGTAAATAAAACCATGGCATACAAGAAATATGTAACCAGTTGTTAGCACCAGTACTATATTTATACTTAAAGTATTAAATTACATTATCTGATCTCTGTACTACATATTTTTTAACAGAGATGGAATCGTATTTTCTGGGTAAATCATTTAACAGGATAGGAAAAGCAATGTTGATCATGTTAGAGTTAAAGGAATACAAAAATAGCATGTTGGAGACTTCAGAAACCATTTTTCATTATTTAAAAAACTTACTGTTTGAATAGAACTCATTGTAAATTGGAAAGCCATTGAAGTCCCCACAAAGTCCACAAGTCTGATTGACATATTTCTCATTCAATTCCAGCTAAAATGACAGGCAGTAAATTGATAGACTTTAGTCTAAACATTCTAAAATACATTCAAGACCACTGAAAGTACCTGCACCTGCTGCCTCTAAGTACTTTTCATCGGCTCTGTGTAATTTTGTTTAGCAGCCTAATTCAAACCTGAGGGATAGAATGAAGATTTGGCTTGGATTTGATTTACAATGCAGAGTCCAAGCTATTGATGCTATTGATGCAGACTTAACTTTTCACTGTAATATCTGTCTTGTTCTCAGCCTCTGTCTCTCTATTCATTCTTAAGAAAGAAAATCAAATCCACAGCAAAAATCAAGTCCTAAGAGAGTGAAATTCTTACAGAAAATGATATTTGAAGGGGTAAGTAGGCCCTGTAACAATGGCAATATGTTAATGATATAATGAAAATGGTTTTTCACCCTATTTTAAGCAGATGTCTGCTATCCACTAGATGTAAATCTGTGTAATTTTCTTTAGGACTAACTGGATGCAAACCTATGTTTATTATGAAAGAATTGCTCAACACTATGAGATGAGAAGGCAATAGTAACCCCCTAAACAGAGAGGGACTGGACTTATCAAAGATTAGCTCTCGGCTCTGAAGCTGTAGACGGGTCCAGGAGAAGTTCTTACCAGGATACTGTCATCTTCATTCCACATTAGCACAATACCCATTTTGCTGACAACTTTCACATAAATGCCGCTTTTCTCTATCAGAATTCCAGATTGGCTGTATGGCAGTTGAACTCTGGGAAAAGGCAGAAAGAATGCTAGGTATTTTCTGATCCAGATGTTTGAATAAGAGGAAAAAAACCCGCTTGTGGTATCCAGCATCTGTAGGGATTCTAAAATAATGCAGTTGTGTGGAAAGAAAAGCAACTAAAATTTAAGATGGTCCAACATTGTCAAATATGAATCTGAATCTGGATCCACCTTCTCAGGATTTTTCATCCAAATTTTATTTTAGAGGTAATCTTTAAGGGAAGGATTGATTTACTGTGGAAGGAATTAATAGCAACTTCTTCATTATTTTGGCAAAGTTGTCAGATCTATTGAAGAACACATAATTTCCCCCACCCAAATACACCAAAGTACTTGGCAAGTTTTAAAAAAACTTCTGTCATTACCAAACAAGTGTTATGATTAAACTTACCTGTTGCTGTTGATCATGACAACACCCTTTGTTAGTTCAGCAGCAACACCTTCAAGTTTCATAGTGATGCGGTTGACTGTTACAGCATTTTCCTCCATTATGCGCCTAATCTGGATGTTGAAATCCTCATAGGGAGCGTTGCAATGGGATGAAAAAACGTAATTACAGAGTCCAGGGAAGGAGAATATGTCTCCATCAAAGGTCTTGAAGTGGAAGTTGCCCCACGTACTGCACACGCGGCCATTGTGAGCAGGATTGGAAGCTGTGAATTAATACTAGCTGTAAAAAAATGACTTAAAATTCCCAGTCTTAACATAGTGAAAGTCAGCTTTTCCAAGGCTTCATTGAATAGTTTTTGCCTGCCTAGCTCCATTTGTTGTTTTCTGTCCCTCTATCCCTTATAAAACTGTGTATCCATTCTTCGCTCACCTTATACCTGTTACTCATCTTATATATCCCATAGTTGTAGTTATGTACAGCTAGAGCTTTACTAGTTGTCCACATTTCAGCTAAGATAACAGTTCAACATTATATTTTTTAATCACCCTTTTTCTCCTCTTAATAATCCATGATTTCCTTTACCCGTGCCTTTCCCTATTTGTATTAGATTCCTCTGCCTACGTCCCCTAAAATTGAAAACTTACTGAATACTTTACTTACGGGTTATTACTGGATTTGTCAGCATTGGCTGGATGATGTTCACCTTAGATGAAACTGTAGCAGAAGTTAGAAAAAAGTAAGAAAGAAACCAGAAACAAATATAATAATATCAGAATTTGCACCTTGAAAGGACTAGAAAGTTAATATAGCAGATCCAATGAAACAATGTTTAACCTGTTTTGTTTTACACTGGCCGTGGATCAGGTCAAAAGTGCATACTAAAATTCAAGATCAGGATAGTTAAATCGTAAGAAATTGCTTTCAACTGTGATGATCTACATTTTCTACCTTTTAATTTTGACTCTTTTATGAAACTCTGTATTGTGTTAGGAGAGGCAGAAATTCACGGTTCTGCATATTGGAGTGCTTCAGACATGTCGAACAGTACAAAAGGTTAAGCTGTATTAAGCTAGTCTGTTACTGGTACAAAAGCATAGTTGCCTTCCCATTACACCTCCTCTTTCTAAGGAGGGAATAAAAACTTTAATTATCCACTTTTTTCTCTGTTTAATATTCTTCTGTTAAGGGCTTAAAAGTCCTTAGAAATTACTGCAAATCTGTTGTACAGGATGATCGCAAATCATTACATGGTAAAAATCAATGAAGTTGCATTTTCATCTTGATTTCCCAACATCAGCCACTGACTTTACAGCTTGCCAGAGTGCTGCCATTTCCTTGTTTTATAAGGAACCAAACGTCCTGCACTTTGATTTTATATATACATATTCATGCACATATGCATACAGCCTCTACAAACACACATCTGTTTTCTTAGTCACCAATTATTATACAAATATAACTGTAATGTCTGTGTTTACTAATTGGTATTTAGTAAATATATTGCTATTCTTATAGTGAGAGAGGCTTTTAAAGATAAATTTATCTTTATTTGACATTACTGTCAATATACTAAGGAGGTTTTTAAGGCATTTTTATTATTTACTAGAGATGTAGCAAATAAACACAAAACCAAATATACGGTATACATGAACATACTATTTTGTTTCTGCTGAACAACCTCAGTGTCTTTGCTTCCTGCTTCCTGTTGGATTTCTATCTGGGCTCCTGTGAAGAAATTGTAAAAAGCATATTAAATACAATATTCTGTGTCTGAACTTTTAAAGAAAAAATTTAGATAGAATAAAAGGACCCAGATACACCTCTGTAAGACAAAGGGTAGAGTCCTTTATCAGATCAGGAAAAAATGAAACAGGCCCCCAAAAAAGGCAAAATGTCATTGTAGAAAGAGGCTTTCTATTACAAATACACAGAGTTTGAAATCTAAATAACATTTCATGTGTGTCTGCTTTTATTTTCTCCCCTTTAAAATTCACTATAAGGGATTCTGATGACTGGATCACAGCCCTTATTTCACTGCTGCACTAAATCCCACTAATATGTGAAACATTTACAGGAAAAATTCACAACATCTAAGAGAGTAATTTGTTAAAATTGCTGTGTAGTAGTTAAGAAAAAGTAAGAAAAGGCACAGGACTGGTTAAAAGAAACAAGGGACTTAGGGCTTCATCCAATAATGGCTGCAGATCTTTATATGCCAGTTTCTTTAGTACCTAAGCGTAGGGCCTTTTTTCCTGGAGCAAATCTAAAGCCTCAGTCAGGGATTAGATTTGCTTTACAGCTGGAGGCAAGAAGGTACCTCTGCGTGATAATACAAAAGCCCATAGCCTGAGCAGTAACCCAGCAGAATAACCAGAAGAACCACGTATCCTGTTCTACCCCTCTTCTCAGTCTGAGATGGTTCAAACTCACATCTCCTCTGCAGAAAACCTTAAGCATCATACTGTAAGTCTATTTGACCAGGGGTTCGTGCTACCCCAGCTGAAGCTGAGACACAATGCTGAAAGCAGTGGGACAGTGACAAAGGAGGAAAAATAGGCCATAGTCATATGACCACATGATTAGGGCACTCAGCTACATCAAAACTGCCCTATTCTTGTGCCTTGCTTCAAGGATTATTTTTGTACCTCCAGTTACATGGTTACTGGATCAACTATGTGAACTGTCTTCCAGATGAGTTGTCCTCTCTATCATGACTCCGTAAGTTTTTAATTCTTTTCTATGCATGGCTCATCAATACCATACCAGAAGAGGCATTGGCAGACTTCTGAAAGATGACAAATACTGACCTCCAGAAAAAGGCTGACCCTGAGCTTCTAAGTCAGTGCTCTAAGCTCTAGTCTTTTATAATTAAATATGGCAGGCATTTCCTGTAAAAGAAAAATGGCTAAAACTTTATTTTGTGAAGGATGGAATCCTGTCAGCACGCGATAACCGTGCTTGGAACATGTTGACTAACATGTACCTATAACCTGCCAAGTTTAAATCCTCAAAGGATTTAGGTAATGAAATGACTAATAGCTGAATACTTATCAGGATTATGTGAATGAGCACTCTAGGTGTCTAAAGAATTTCTCAGTCAAAGAGGAACTGCCTATGTAATTTAGTCCTAAGCTAAGTCCCCCTTTTCCTTATATAATAGGTGGGAAGAATTCACTGACTCAGAACTGGATCCATAACACCCATCTCATTGAACAGGGAGCCACACTGGTGGAAGAGGGGGAAATGTCAAAATCAGGGGTGTGTCATAAACCAAAGTCCCCTTTCATAAAATCATAGAATGGTTAGAGTTGGAAGGGACCTTAAAGATCACCTATTTCCAGCCCCCCCCATGGGCAGGGACACCTTCCACTGGGCCAGGTTGCTCCCAGCCCCGTCCAGCCTGGCCCTGGACACTGCCAGGGATGGGGCACCCACAGCTGCTCTGGGCAGCCTGGGCCAGTGTCTCACCACCCTCACAGTAAAGAATTTGTTCCTAATATCTTATCTAAATCTACCCTCTTTCAGTTTAAAGACATTACCCCTTGTCCTATTGCTACATGCCCTTGTAAAAAGTCCCTCTCCAGCTTTCTTATAGGTCCCCTTCAGGTACTGGGAGGCTGCTATAAGGTCTCCCTGGAGCCTTCTCTTCTCCAGGCTGAACAGCCCCAACTCTTTCAGCCTGTCTTCATAGGAGAGGTGCTCCAGCCCTCTGAGCATCTGTGGTGCTTACATTCCTTGCTGAGCGTTTCTCCCAAATTAAGATCCTCAGCCTAGATACCTCCATGAAATCTGGACAACTACATTTGCCTTAAAAATAACCAGATCAGGAACACATCATTGTTATTATTATTATCATTATTATTATTGTAATTATTACTGTTGTTGTTATTGTTATTATTATAATTGTTATTATTATTGTTGTTGCTATTGTTGTTGTTATTATCATTATTATTGTTATTGTTACTATTCTAATGTAACTTCTGGCTGTGCCCATCATGTAAGCAGAATGAGTACTTGATACTAGAGCTGAAGGATCTTTGTCTGAAGGGATTCAAGCCCGGGAGACTGATGGCTTTGGAGGACAGGATTCTGGGCAGCCTCACCATATCTAGAAGTTGCTGCAGTGCCTGCAGGTTCTTTCAGACTGAAGCTTTTAAATTTTTTCTCACTAACTTTATGTGTGACAACTAGTGATATAAAAAGAAGTAACTTAAGACAGAGTTTAACCATTTTCCATTTCCTGTTAGTCTTTCAGTATCACAGATAATACCATTATCCTCATTTCCTGAGGGTACTGAGGCAGCTGGTGGAGGAGCTTGCCAAGCCACTCTCCATGATTTATCAGCAGCCCTGGTTGACTAGAGGAGTCCCAGAAGACTGGAGGTTAGCCAGTGTGACGCCCATCTACAAGAAGGGCCAGGAGGAGGATCTGGGAAACCACAAGCCTGTCAGCCTGACCTTGGTGCTGGGGAGGGTTATGGAGCAGATTGTCCTGACCACCATCATACGGCACATGCAGGACAGCTGGGGCATCAGGCCCAGCCAGCACAGGTTTATGAAAAGTAGGTCCCACTTGATGAACCTGATATCCTTCTAAGACAAGATGACCTGTCTAGTGGATGATGGAAAGGCTGTGGATGTTGTCTACCTGGACCTTAGTAAAGCCTTTGACAACATCTCCCTCAGCATTCCCCCGGAGAAACTGGCTGCTCATGGCTTGGGTGGCTGTACTGTTCACTGGGTAAAAAGCTGGCTGGCTGGCTGAGCCCAAAGCATTGGAACAGGCTGCCCAGGAAGGTGGTGGAATGACCATCCCTGGAGGTATTAAAAAAATGCATAGATGTGGTTTTTAATGACGTGGTTTAGTGATGGACTTGGCAGTCCTGTGGTAACAGTTGGACTTCGTGGTCTCGAAGGTCTTTTCCAGCCTGTATGATTCTATGATTCTATGATATGGTTAGGTAAATGCATTCATATCATTATAATTGATACTGATCAGGTGAGACAAATTCCTCTGTAAGTCTTACAAAAAGGTCAGAATTTGCTCTCAACCAACACATCTACGGGAATCTCAGCAGGCACAGAATCATAGAATGTTTGTTTATTCTAGCATGAGAACCTTTGTAACAGAGAAAAATAGCATATACATGTATTCTCGGTCTGTTAATTTTTCTCAAGGAAACGGCAGGGTCTTTTGTTTACTTAGCAAATACATATTTCCCAAAGAAGTTCTAGCTGCATTGGTTTACTTAGCAATTGCATAATGCCACGTTGTTGACCATTATAAAAGTAAGTGTCTTTCAGTTGTAAGAATAGTCAAGATAATTTACTATTTGATAATTTGGAAACTGACCTAGTTATTAAGTATTTCTGGATGCACCGTGCTAAGTCTATATCCAGCTGCGAATAGTCAAGCACAGAATGTTTGTGGAGGTGGCATGGGATTAGGCCAATATCCTTTAGTCACTCAGGACATCTGAAAATACTTTCCACAGAGTGTGATTCAAATGAAGAGGAGTTTTCTGGACACTGTCTAACACACACTTTTCAAAGCAATTATCAGGTAACATTGGGTAGTACAAATAATGTTCTTGTTCAGTGAGTGACTGAAGATGCTTTTGGCTGACGCTGCGTGAATCTAAACGTAAGCTTATACTCTTAAGTGACTGTTGTATTTTGTGGTTAAATCAACTTGCCCGTATTTTAGTGTTTATTTCACAAACTATAAAGGAGCCTAAAATTATATTTGCACTTGTCAACCTTTTGAAAATGATAAGCAAGATAAATTTACATAAGCAGTCTGAAGATTTAAAAATGTTAGTTGACAGGGCAGTAATTGCTGTAACTGAAAGGGACTGACTTGGCAAACGGGCATTCATGCAAGTAATTTCAATTTGAGTGGTCCCATTGACTTAATAGGGCTACTCATACTAATAACAACTGTCAAGACCAGCCTGATGGATATAATATTGACAGGAGAAAAACCACATACAAAATGACGGATTGCATGTGTCAAATAAATCTCCCAGTCCTGCTCACACTCAGTATCAGTAATTTATATAAATATTTGGCATAGGGTATTATCAATGCACAATTAGTTACTGAAAATCATTGCCACGAATATTCCTTTCTGGTCTATTTGCAAAAAGAAGTTGCAAGAGATCTTGAGGAATCTGGTATTAGCTCCTGGTAGATGACAAGATACTGGGAAAGACTGACCAGTGGTCTGATCTTGCAACTGGAAAATACAATGTTTTAAATTTCATAAAAAACCCAACATTCATAACCATTCCTAATACAAAATGCAACAGGAATAAAATGCTTTTGTAAGGCATAAGCGATATGAAAACCTGGCATTTTAAGACATGATTAACTGTTCTTTTGGATTTGATCTTCAAGGTTACCTTCCAAATGTAGTTCTACCCAGTAGTTTGAGGCATTATTAAATTAAATCAGTCCAGTTAATAGACAGACATTACATATTTAATGTAAACTGAAAAAAAAGATACAAAGAACGCAACCATCTGTTAAGTGAAACAATAAAATTAGTGTAGTTGTTTAAAATATATTACTATATCTAAAGAGAGTATTTTTATTTTCCCAATAAAAAAGAGAACTTCTTACCTATCTGATGGATACAGCAAACTGCTAACAAGAAAGCCCATTTTTGTACCCATATCCACCTGCCAAACCCCATTTCGAGTGGAGTCTGGCACAAGGATGTTGGGTCTAAAGTTGGTCAGGAGGAACAATTCCCTTGTACTCTGTCAGTCTTATATAGTAGGTGACTTTGGCTTCAGTCCCAGACTGATTCACAGAGTCTAGAAAGGTGGGGTTTGGGGGATTTTAGCAAATGAACAGGTAAACAGAGGATGCTCTTCCTTCCTCAGAAAGTGGCCAATGGTATTTGCATTTTGGGCCGAGTATATATGTACATATATTTTGTTAAGGTTCAGCTTAATGAAGAAACAGAACATGACTGCAAATGAAACACAACTCCTCCTCCACAAATAACAGGCCCTAGAACAAATTTAATTTGGTGCTGCTTTACAGTTATGCAGATAGCACGCAAGTAACTATTACAAGTTTTTCAATACTGTAACTGATGCCAGGCAGCTCCTTGGCAAAAAAGGATTTCTGAAGTCTGAGGAGGCATGGAGTACTTCATATGTGGGGACCCAGCATTAGGAAGTCACTCTGTGCCTCTTGGGGCAGCTAATCTTCCTGTAAAAAGAACAGACTAAAAACCTTGAAGGGTCCTGCGCTATGACACGGTCACACTGCGTGTAAGCCAGGGAAACTCTTCTGTGTGGCACAGACGAGCATTAGGCACCTGTTTGTGGAACATTAAGCCAGCTTCACCTAGATTATATCCTACATTTATTACAGGTGGGCTTAAACCATGAAATCTACTTCTGAATTCTCTGTATAATCTGATTTTGCCTTCTTGTAGAAAATACCAGTAGTAATTTTAGGCAGCCTTACACTAGCTTTGTATGGAAAAAAAAAAGAGTTAGATTGATTATGGCCTGTAACCATGATAACATTGTTTCAGTATCATTCCTGCATAATTCTGTTTACAACCATGGACTTACAAGGACTACAACTTAGAGAAACAGGCAATGATTCAGGCCTGTAAGACTTGTCAGTAGATGTTTTAATGTACTTTTTTACTGAAGGTTGCCTTTTTGCAGTTCTACTGGATTATAATTTCAAAAGCAGGACATGTCACTTTATCCTTCTTTTTTTGGTTTGGCATTGGAGATAGGTAGGATGATTGTTCTGGGCAGATTGCTGTCTCTTTCAAAGGTCAGTAGACCTTATGGTAAAAGATGGACAAAAATGTTCAAAGTTAGTGAAACCATTATTTTAAAACTGCTAGATATGGTGAAAACAACGCACAGTCCAGCACTTGGTATACACATAACATTTACCCTCGGTTCATCTTCATCTTCAGCCTCCTGCCAGTTTACAAGAACAGCTGGTGGATGCAAAAATCTTCATCATAACAAATGGAATGAGAGCTGCTGCTCAGTGAGGGTTTTAGCAAGAGGTACATGGGTAGTATAGTTGGGGTGGGGGAGCCACAGAAGAAGCAAAAAAAAAAAAAAAAAAAAAAAAAAGTAAAAAAGTATACTAGAATGTGTAGAGATGCAGAAAGGACTTTTTTGCATAAAATGGGACAGTATTATCTTCTGCCTGTCTGGTAAGATTCAGTTCAGCAGTCTCTGCTGATGTTTGCCATTTCTGCTGAAGCAGGGGAAAGAAACCAAGTCAGGAAGGTGTCTTAACTGTAAAATGTGATCACAGCTGATTGCCTAATTTCCTTGGGTTCTTAACAAAATCCTACCCTGCAATTAAAAATTTTTAAATATTTCCGTAAAGGAATAGGAGAGTATAATACAATGTTCCATTCAGGTGTTACTGAACTGTGTCAATTTTTTCCCATTTATTTCAGTTCAGCCCTTATTTCCACTTTTGTTTAGTACTAAATATATTAGAACCGCACTCATTTAGTATTATAAAATGAACAAAAATGAATTCCTTTATGAAATATCTGGATTTGATTTTTGGACTGAAATCAGTGGTAGCTTCCTATGGCAAGGTTGGGGTACTTTGGCCTGCTGTATCATGAAACATGTTCCCTGTCAAAATATCCAGGATGTTTAATGAAGTTACATCTCCATAATCAGCAGTAAGCTGTTTACACACCTTAGATCTGTATCTTCATGCTTCAGCAGACCAGGAGAAAAGATTGGATTTCCTGTCCATAGAACGTTGTTTTATTCTGTGCTAGTACTGATAATAAACGTAAATTCATCGGTACATAGTGAAGGCAAATGATATCTTGTTTACGTGACCAGTTAGCTGTATTAAATATATATACACTAGTTCCACGTAAGCAATTAAACAAGCCATCCAACAAACTAGGCTTTCAGCAACTCGTGTGTGCATACCTTTAGCAATGGGCGACATGGGATGGTCAGAAGTAGCAGAGCTTGCTTCCCTTCTCAGTTATACCCACCCCTACATGAGGAGAGTAACAGAATACCAGGATTTTCTTGTGTTACTTTAAAATACTTGGAGAGAGTTTCTTGTTTCTCATTGGGTATACTAGAGCAAGGGACTACTGATAAAGGGAGGAGTTTTCTGAGGGGGCAATTAGTGCTTCTGATACGTGGTGAAGTTGAGGAGGGTGTCTGTATCTAAGATGACTAGGTATCAGTGGGGTCAAGGCTATTCTTTCTTTTGCCCTGTGTCTTTTTTTGGAGTTGTTGTCAAGCAGAGTGCTTGTATCAAATGCTTCTTTCTTCTAAGATAGTTTTTTGTTTTCACTCATTATAACTCTTTGTGATTAAAACAATGTAATTCAAACTTGAATATGCTGCTTCACTAAGCATTTACCAGGGCATGGTATTATAGAGCTGTTGTGAAATTTGTCCCAGTTGTATTTGAAGGTGTTCTTCAAAAGCTGTCGCTCAGATATTTTTCTCAAAACTTTACATATTCTGGAGGTGTTGTGATAGCTACTGCTGAGACTGAAATTTTTCACCTCCAGGGAGTAGTGGTATTGAAATGATGTTCTACTGTTCAGCTTATCTAACCACACAGCCTCTTTCTCTTCCTCCCTCTCCACCACAAGGAGTGGGTGAAATTGCTAATAACAAAACAGGTACGGAAGAAATTCAGGTCACTCTGTTAGGTAGCTTATGAGATTTTTAGAAATTATCAGGCTATGAGATTTTACTGCTTGCTGGGGAAATCATATACATAGATGAGAATATCACAAAACCCAGAAGGGTTTAAGTAAAATTGTTCATTGATCACATGGGTAATAGCTCCAAGTAGTTCTTGTAGATTAAAAATGTAGCGGGAGGACTTCTGAGTTTTCCAGATGGTACAGTGAAAAGAGCTTACCTATGCAGGCAGGGAGAATCAAGCTCTCCTTTTCAGTTGCATGAGGGGAAAGAAACCCCAGAAACAAGTCCTGAAGTATGTTGATAACAGGAACGGAAGCAGCTGTCTTTATTGTTAATGTAAACCACAAATCCACTAAGGGACCACGGTTTTGGTATTGTCTGGCCATAAACCAAAGCACTTTCATTTGCAGGAGGGAATGTTCAGGGAGGTGTTGAAGGCATTTTTGTTTCTTCCTTGGGTTTTTTTCTGTTTTTCTCAGGTTTTAATGTGTGTGAAATCCAGAAGCTTATATTGACATCTCGGTGTCAAAAAACATTGAAATTAATTTAGGATATTGTTGGGTTGATATAGACCAGCTCATTTTGTAGGAGGTTATTGGAAATTAATTACAACAGTTAAGGATACAGCTGACAAATATTCGTCTGATTCTTATTTTCAAAAATCTATACCAATGGATTGTTCACTGAAAGTGCCTCTTGTAATAGTAAATCAAATATATGTGTTATTTGACCCATAATTCTGACAATGGGTATATTCTCTGCAGTTTTACCTTTTCATCTTGGTTTCTTGCATAGAAGTATGGCCAAGATGTGAGACATTGCTTATACTACTTTAATGTAAAATTTTGAATGCCACATAAAATGTGAATATCATATATACTGTGAATACTATAATTACAACTTGAAAGTAGATCATATAATATGAGGGTGGAAGTTAGAAAGTGGTAGTATTAAGGCATTAAGAAAACCAAAATTCATCTGCCTTCTCTCTTCAAATTACAACTCCACTAGTGTTGAGAACTTCTACCTCCTCACAAGTATGATAAACCAGAGACAGCTGGGACCTGGGAAAAGCTGCATTGTGCCTCAGATTTGTGAAGACCTTACTTGCCACGTGAACTGGGAAAATGAATGAATAGTTGGATTGGCCAAAGAAGAGAATATTTATTGTGGTGTGGAAAGTAAAGTAATGACAGCCTGCAATTAACGTAAACCAAGTTGGCATTAACTTAAGCAGAGAATCCGGCACACCCTTTCCACCTAGCTCTGTAGAGGTTTCGATGCTCTCTGTGGTTTGCCCTGGTAATGCTTTTCTCAGCTTTCTCTGATTGCCTCAACTGTTCTTTCCTTCCATCAGTCTACAGGTGACTCACCAGGGTTTTGCTTTCCAGCCCTACCCAGGGGTTCAAGCTCACTTTCCACCCTTTTTTTTTAATGGCTTCTTACCTTCCCGCTAATAAATAAATGCACTGCCACTGTGGAAGAAAATGGTGGACACACTCTGGCCACAGGTTCTTTGCCTGGTTCTTGGAATAGATGATGCAGTCTGTTTTCTGTTTAGTACAGCATGTCACATCACCTAAGAATTATCTCAGAGAGGCTTCTCTATGGAAAACAAAGCTGCACATAGCCTCATGGTGAAAAGCACATGGAGCATTAAACTTTTACAATGAATGGCAGATGAGCTCTGTGTTGTATGTGGCTGTTACTGCTTTTCAGTTTGTTACAGTAACTTTAGAACTGGCTGTGCAAGGTACTGTGGGACACAGAAAACTGGCTGTGGAGATCAGATCATTTAAATGGAAAACAAGTGAGAGAAAAGCAAGAGGAGTGAAGGTTAGAAGAAACAAAGTAACTTGCCTCATTTGTCAGTGACATTAGTCATAGTTTCTTAATTGCAGAGTGACACCTTAAGTGCACAGTTGTGCTGTCTCCCCTTTTCTTGATTCTGTTTCAAAGGATTTGGAAGAGAACCCTGTAACTGGTGTGTTGAACTGTTGACAGTCAAGGAAAAGCAGAGCAAGAGCTCTGCTCACTTTAACTAAGGCAAATGAAAGATGCAAGGAAAATAAATGAACATCATGTCTAATACCTTGGCAACAATGGCTTCTGTGCATTTCAAATTGAAATTGAATTAATGAAATGTGGTAATTTGTGTTGTGGTTTTCAAATATAATAGCTCTTCTTAAGCATGCATCTTGCTTGACTTCTACGCGGTCAGTATATAATCTACGTGAGCTCAAACCTTCTTTCTCATTGTGATTCTTGCTCCTGGGCTTTAACTATGTGAGTACCCAGCTGTACTGGCTGAATCATTTTTTTAGCTAATTGCCATCCTTGAAAAATATCTGGAAAAACATTTAATAGCTTTGCTGGCAGAAAGCTGCTATGTCTTGGCTTATCTCAATATTTTTGATTGTTGGGTACTATTTTTTATAAATTGGGAAAATGTATATATCTATGTGGAGAATCATTTTTACCAGGTTTAATGTCCTTAGGTTCATCATGCACTTCATTCAGCTGAAAACATAACTTTTCCATTGTACATGCTATCTGAAAACTCAGCTGGTACATTTTCACCTTCAGTATTTGCTGGGTTCTCACAGTATTGGGGTGGTGTTTATAGCTCTCATTTGGTTTGTCTGGCTGGATTTCAGTTTTGTTTTCCTCTTCTGCATAGTGCTGAGTGAGCTTTTCCAGACTAATTTCACCACTGATGCTTTGTTATCTGTTTGGCATTCACTGTCCTATATGTTGTTATGCTTTTCCCTTGCCTGTGCATGTTTTCTTCATCTCATAAATTGCTTATTCTGTGTGATATTAATAACATATATGAGCCAAATATGGCCTTTTGAATCCTTGGTGGGAGGCTTAGATATAGTTCATTTTTTCCCTTATTTTTCTTCTTCACGAGCTTGGCATAATTATTTCTCCTGCTCCAGTAATTGCATGTAGCCCCTTATTTTAAAGATTTTTTTTTTTTTTTCCTAAAGCACTCTCAAGTTTTCATTTGCATTTCTTTGCCTACTTCAGAATCTGCTGTTGATCACATTTTGGTGTATTTTCCTTGTATTGTGAGGCTTTCTCGGTGATAATCGATGAATCATTTCTGCATCTGTTACACAAAAAACTATTCACATTTGAGTATGTTCATTACCGCTGCACTTATCCTCAGTGCTTGACAGACTAAGTTTGTGCCCATATTGGTAGGTAACTTTAAGTCTGATGACTGAATGTGGGGACCAGGCTCTTGGTTTAACTCCTGTCTGCAGTGCTGACTGAGTTTAGAGGCTCAGTTGAACTGCTGAAGGAGCCAAGCTTTTCATCCCTTATGTCCTTGTCTGCCCTAATCTTCAGATTAATGGAAGTTACCTGGCATCCATCCTGAGCAGACAAACAACAATGCAACAATTCAGTTTTCAGTTCATGGCTCTTCTGCTCCTTCTTTCCATGTCTGTCTTCAATAGAGAGTACAAGACCAATCTACAAGTTGAGAAAAGTCTTATGCAGTCCAGTTAACAAATAAAAGCTCAGCATAGATAGTCTTGTTGTGGGCTACCAAGTGTGCAGCAGAGTCTGCCTGTTTTGGGATAGCTGATGCTAAAGACTATCATGGTAGTTGCCACGCTCTCGGCTCTGTGACACTCTGTTCTGCCCCATTAGTTAAGATGCGATTCCCAAGCAGTTCAAACCCACCTAAAACAGAGCTGCTGCTATCACCTTTTCCCCGGCACTGGCTACACGTCCACTTCCTCCCTAGCTCCAGCCTTGGCACTCTTATGGCCCCCACAGTGAACCAGGTTAGTGAATAGCCTGCCTGGCTCCAAAATTTCATTGCCCTTTTCTGCAAGATTATCCAGCATGACTTTAATTATTTTCTAAAGTTTTGACAACTATAGAAATCAATCATTTTTTGTGGCTTATTATCTATTGTTTCTCCAAATTCTTGAGTACATAAACTGAAAACACATCTTTTATAGATAATGTATTTGTGGCTTGAAATTTTTTGGAGGGAGCTTCTAGGACTTCGTACAAGCCCTCCTTGTCTTCTCATAACACATCTAGATGCTGCAGGAGCACCTGTAAGCTTTTCCCTTTCCTACTAATTCTGTTTCAGTCTTTCTTTTCCTCACTTATTTCTATTTCAATTTCAGAGCTCCACTTTAACGTTCAAAAATCACCATGAGATTGCTAAATGTGCTCCTGTCTGCTCAAGGCTAGGGAACCAGTGTTCTAGTTTAATTCCTTTTTCTATATATAGTCATCTTTCATCAAATTCTTCCTAAAAGTAGGATTTTCTGGATCCCTAGGCATTGTCCTATACATAAGACATCACAAGGGCTTCCATGTCCATGGATAGGCTGTGAGCCATGTAGCTGTGGCTATACTACACTGTTACAATGTTCTCTGAATGCTATCTGTCAAAACGTATTCAAAACACGGTCCAGCCTGGCTGTGAGTACAGCACCTGTGCTCTGTGTTCTTATCTAGCAAAAAGAATAAGAGAAGCAAAGAATGGATGTGAATTTGGTGTTATCTTGCCCCAGTCTAATCAGGCAAAGAAGCTAGGCAGGAATAGGTTTAAGCAAGCTTCTGCTTTCCACAGACTGAAGCATCATCCTTTATTTTAGGACCAAACAAAAATTATGGGACAGCAAAGTGCTGCCTGCCACTGCTGGGGTACATAAAGAGCTGAACTGAGTTTCAAACCACTTGCAACTCATTCAAAGTACTTAAGCAGAAATACCCAGCTTTTGTTCCCTATGTCTGAGTATGAGCATGAATAGGACACAATTAATGGTAAGAATCTTGATGTTTCTCCTACTGCACTGTTTGCTTCCAGTTGCAGCAAAAGTTTTCACTATATTAATTGCTGTTATCATTTTACTGCTAAGATGAGTTTTAATTTTAACTATTTTTCTGTGCAAACAGAAAGAACATCCAAAGCAACTCACACGTGGTTTAAATTAATTGCCATTCTGCATATGGTATTTAAGGGCCAGTCAAAGTAGAACACTGATGGATCTCATGCAGTCAGGATTTGCTGCAAGTCACCCATTCTGTTTATTCTTTGCACATCGTAACCTTTCTGTCTATGCACGTGTATGCATGTATATGCATGTTGCTCTGCTAGTTTACTGTAATGAATATATTGCAGCTGCTGAAGGAGATGATCCTGATAGCTGTAATGGGGTTTGTTTCTTCACTTCTAGTCTCAAATTCACAAAGAGAATTTGAAATGAACCAAGCTTTATTTCTTCTCATTTCTGTGACATACATCTGTAAAGAAGAAGGGAGTATCTGCAACTTTAGCAATCTCATTTCATCCAAATTCAACTGTATTTAAGGGCCACTTCCAATAATGGTGCTGACTGATCTGTAGAAACATTGCAAAGAAACAATAAAAAACTTTTTTTGCAGCTTTCTGAACATAATGAGCAAGATTCTGATTTCATTTCCATGCTTGTATGTCATATCCAAAGGTATTCAGGTACTCTGCTTACAGATAAGAAGCTTAAGAATCAGACTAAATGCAGATAGTGTGGTATTGAAGTGACTTAGTTAAGACAGGAGGTCTGAAGAGGTGGTCTGAGATCCTGAAGGTCATAATCCAAACACCTGTCCATACAGGCTCTTTATGAAACTCTTAAATAAGATTTCTTAAAATTTGTGGGTTAAGGTATGAACTGTTTGGATCCTATGTAGGAAGGGTAGACTTTAATATGAAAATCAATCCCTGGGAATATAAATCTTGCTTCCATCTCATTACTGAGCTTGTTGATTCTCTGTCAGGAAACAGCAGGCAACGGTGTGAAGGGCTGTGAATTTTCTCCACCACTTTTTTTCATGTGCTGATGCGTTTCCATGCACCTCAGCTGCATACTCTACAGCAGCCCTCACTCCTGTGCCTAACCCTTCAATCCCACTATTAGCTACAGACTGCAAACAGCCTCCTCTGCAACTCCAAGCTGTTTGTACTCACCCAAATGTCCTAACAAATGCTCTTCCAACTTCCTTTTAAATTCAACATGTGCTGTCTGCAACATCATTACTTGTACTCCAGTATTCACCTGCCTATTGCTTCATAAACCCCTCCACACAAGAGTATCTCATGCTTTCTGACCCTTCATTAAGAGAAGAATCTTGGACACATGCTTGCTGTGTACACTTGAAGCGGCCTCTCATTCTCAGTCACTGTTTCTGGCTACAGAAGGATGTCTTGCTCTTCTGAAAAGGGAAAGTGGAGAGGGTTATAATATGCGTATAAAAGAAGAGGAAGTATCAGGAAAGCAACTGAAGAAGCAGAAGTAGAGTTGTGTTCCACCAAGACATGTCTTCCAGCTCTGATAACAGCAATCCCTAGTTGCAGGTTATTGTAGCTCAAGTAACTATTCAAATCTGTTAACTCTTCTTTTGATAGCATCTAAGTAATAAGTAAACATCAAATTAGCTTATTAAATAACATTGCATATAAAAGTGCTTGAAATCTCATCATAATGAAAAAAAGAGGATACAGCTCTTTTCATTATATGTTTCTTAGGGTATCCCACACCCATACTATCCTGAGACAGTGTAGTTCGTTGTCTGTGTAGAGCACAATATCTAAATTCATAAACCATAAATTCATAAGTTCATAGTACTTAAGACTAAGATCAAGCGTTTTGAACAACCTGTTGAGCTTTCCCAATCCATTTGTTGATAGAGTAGGTAAAGCAGTTAAACTGTTTCAAACCGCTTGCATCTCATTCAGAGTACTTTGGGAAACAAGCAGAAATACTCAGCTTTTATGTCTGAGTATGAATGTGGGTAGGACACAAATCACAGTAAAACTCTTTATGTATATTGCAAGAAATGTAATTAGAAATGATAGCAAAATAAATTGGCTCTAATTCAGAATTGAAGTGGTGGTGTAATCAGTAACAGGAATCTGATGGGGCTGTGGTCTCTTACAGGAGTGGCTATGGCAGTCTGCTGAGAGTTGTAAGTTCTTGGATTTCTTTTCAACTTTATGATTTCCTTCTGGAATGCCAATGTGTGAAAGTCCTCGGTGTGTCTGATTTCTCTTCTATCTTTTGCCTGGCTAAAATAATGTTATTATAAATGTCTCAAGAAGGAACTAACGAATTCTACATTTACATACTAGTATGATAGGAACTTGATACTGCTTGTTACTGGAGTAAAAATCTCTAATTATTGGAAATCAGTAATAAAAATGCTAACCCTTTCCACCAGATTTTGGTGTGCAGAGGGTAGAAATGGGCTCTTCCACCTGCAATGACTTTGTTATACCTTGGCACTAGGAGCAAATTACAGTTTCTTTTAGGCTGTCCTAATTTGAGCAAAGGAACTAGTCCTCTCTTGTTCCACTCATGAAAGCAGTGTTTCACCTCCTGCTTTGACTGTATTAACACTCAGATGAAACCAAACATCGGCTGTGCCATGTCCTTCCATACACTGATGCACATACAATGCCTTACATATATCCCTTATGGTTCACAGGTCAGTATCACAGCAGCCCTGACCTTATAGAATCATAGAATCATTTGGGTTGGAAAATACCTTTAAGATCATCAAGTCCAACCATTAACCCAACACTGCTAAATCCACTGCTGAATTGTGCTTCTAAGCATCATATCTAGACATTTTTTGAACAATACCGGGGATGGTGATTCCACCACCTTCCTGAGCAGCCTGTTTCAATGCTTGATCACTCTTTCAGTAAAGAAATTTATCCTAATATCCAATCTCCGCCTCTCCTGGCACAACTTGAGGCTGTTTCTTCTTGCTCTATCACTTTTTCCCTGAGAGAAGAGATGGACCCCCACATGCCTACAGCCTCCTTTCAGGTAGTCATAGAAAGCAGTAAGGTCCCCCCGAGCCTCCTTTTCTCCAGGCTAAGCAACCCCAGCTCCCTCAGCTGTTCCTCATAGGACTTCATCTCTAGACCCTCCACCAGCTTTGTTGACCTTCTTTGGACACGCTCCAGCACCCCAATGTCTTTCTTGTAGTGAGGGGCCCAAAACTGTTACAGTGGTTCTGTGATATTTCAAAGGATAATTTCAACGTAATGTGTAAAGTTTCAAGCCACAAACCTGACCAACTAAAAGGGTTTTTAGGCACATTTTTTATATTTGAAAGGCAAATAGACTTCTTTTCTGCTTGCTTTCAAGTTTATAAGAGGAGTTTTTCCATTGTATTCGGTTTGAACATAATCACGTCAGCTATGAGGGAATGTTTTTGAGTCTCTTACGTAATACAATGTATTGTTGGATTAACAGCAAACGTGCTTTAATTGTGAAGGCTAAAATGGTCTCAACCACAGAGCATGCTGTACACACACCCTGGACTATTCAGTGGGTTTTCACATTTTTGTGTTACTTTGCTCCTAACAGAAGGAACATCCTGTGTGTTTCAAGATCAAAGACAAATAGGACTTTGGGAAAGAATATCCAGTTTGACCACTCACGAAAGAACTCAATGAGCTTATTCTGTATGTCAGACACTTTAGCTGTACCCAAGAAGACATCTGGCTACAGAACTGTTTGCTAGGATATTTGTGGAACAAAGCCATATAAAAGTTCTGAATGGAGAAAAACCTTTGATATGTTAAATTTTGAAATCAAGGAAAATAATATGAAGTAGAATGTCAGGAAACTCTCATGTTTGTTCTTTTGGGCGTCACTGCTAATTAGTCACTATTCCAGCTAATATTTGCTCATAAAGAGAAAGGATAGTGAGTATATTTGCGCATGTAAGTTAGTCAGTTCTACATCAAAAGTTATTTAAAAAACAATTTCCCTCAGACCTTTTTTGTTCAATGGCCCTTGAATGTTAATGTGGGAAAGCTGTTCCTGTGTGCTTACAGGCAGGAAGATTATCTGAATTGATTTAATGAAAAACATCTTGGGGAAAGAACTGTCTTCAGATATTTTTTATGTAGTCCAGAAATCCAGACAACAAAAATTATGACAAAGATCTATGCAAATTTATATTTTTCTTAAATTATGCTGATTTGCTAAAAAGTAAGAATTTGCACTTTTAGTTTAGCGATTAACCTTAGATATTCTCTATTCTTCACAGCTGGGGAAGAACTTATTATACAGAGAGCACTATTCACCTCCCACTGTAATCAATGAAGAGACTTCTATGGAAGCTCATACAAATTTCATTAATCCTTTAATAATGTATGCTTTGATAACGATTGTATCCTTTCACATGCTGCCTTACTAAGTGGACAAAATGCTTCCTAGCCCAAGGCAATGCATAATGCAGAATCATGGAAGCTGAATGACTGCATATCTACTGACATGAATTATTATCTTGAACCATCACTTACACATTAGCTGGAACATGACTGAGTCTAGTTTTGATTTGTTCCTGAATCTGTCTTACATCTTTACCTTATGGCACTGCTCAATGTGATTATACAATGTTCTCCACACTGAGACCTTCTTTCCAATTGCTATGATTTTGTCAAGCTTTTAATTGTTTAGTTAACATTTTAGACTTTTGATCTACTTGTGCTAAATATTCCTGGAAGAAGGAGGTGGAAGTATTTCAATTGGAATGATCCAGCTTTTCAGAATATGGCAAGAGAATACATTGCTTGATATATCATTTAACAAATCACTATGTTGCAGCATGAGGGAATTTAGGGGGATTTTGCTTCTATTTAAAAAGCATGTCTTGACAACTACACTTGAAAAGCAAACTACTGTTTATTAGAATTTACTGGAATTTGAGTTGTTCATACAGCTGCTGCTGACGTTTAGCTCTGAGAGGTCCTGGTATTTCTATTGTGTGGCAAAGCATTTAGTAGATGTCAGATCAAATTTCACTTTTCTGTAATTGAGCAGAAAAGTAAACGAGATGCTGGGGAACAGAATCAAACATTTCTGATAAATACGTGTTTGCTTTGCGAATAATTTGGAGGGTTGTTCACACACACACATACACCCCTCCAACACTAACACAAAACAAGAACAGTAGGTAAGTTGGTGTTGGTTTTAGCCATATGAGAACTACCTCCAATCTGTTCATTGAGTATAAGACTGACCGCAGTAGCTGAGAGGAATTGTCCATCCAACCCAATCTGTGGTAGTGGCCAATGTAGTGTTCCAAGGAAAGAGCTGAGCAAGCACAAAGTGATAATTCTGAAAAATAGCCTCCTATACTCCACAAATAAATGGCTCAGAGGATCTCTTTAGGTTCACTATCTTTATGGTTTTGTTGTTGTTATTAAGCTAAAAGGGCACATGGATTATGGTTGCAGTCAGTATGGAGAAGAAGCAAACTTACAATAGAAATTAAAAGACCTTGAAGGCAGACTAATTTCATCCTCTTCCTGACTTTATGTTGCAGCTCAGCTGTTGCCAGCAGATCAGCTTCCTTTTCACTGCCCCTTTTCTTCTTGCTCTTGGCTGTTGCTGCTACTGGATTACAAGTGTGACAGCTTCCTCTTACAGAAGCCAAAGGGAGATGGAAAGTGGAGCACTGACTGGGAAAGAGGGTGGAGGAAAAAAGTGGGACTTGAGGATCATAAAGGGAGAATAGCTTGGAAGAATGTGTGACAAGACAGAATGCAGAAAGGTGTCAGAGGGAAGTGGGTACCTATGGATGAGTGAGGAAGCTGAGAGTGTATGTGAGGTAGCAACTGAAAAAAAGAATCGTATAAAATAACTTTTTGTACCTCCAGATCCTGGAGGTAAACTAAATTAAACACAACTAAAGACATGGGCTAGCCTTTCTGACTGAAAGAGTTAAAGGACTTAGTATAAAGAATTCCTTTTTGTACTGTTCTGGGCAAGCCATGGAAAGGACGTCATGCTTCTGAATTTTATTTGTCTTGGAGGTGGTGTGCGGACATCCTTGTATCTCACAGTCTCCTTTAAATGACATTGCTTGCTGGAGTTTAAGAAAAGTTTCTGTCCCTAGTCAGCTTTGATCCCTCCCCTCTGATGACTGCTGTTCACACCATGAACACTGTGACTATTGTCCTTAAACTAGCAGAGCAGGGGCCACACTACTACAGAAATTAGTAGCAAAATCCCAGTTCCAAGCAGTTTTATGTTTCCTTTAAGCTTCATAAATGCTATAGGTAACCTTAGATGCCTATTACTGTTCTTTCTTTCCTCCCTTCCGCGTCTTTGTATCTTTTATCTCCAAGAATTCTCACATTTCATGTTTGCACAGCAGAGCAGAGAGTAATTCTATGCCACTCTACTACCAGCACCACCATGGCTTAATAAATATCTAAATAAATAATAGCAGGGCAATGCAGAGAGTTGTGAACAAAATGAAACTCTAATCTAGTTTGGCAAAGCATGCATGTGTGTATTTCAAAGAATTGATTCGACCATAGTATGTTACAGTGCCTAGCACAGGAACATCCTGGTCCATGTGAGTGGCATTCTCAGCTGTTAGGGTAACACTAGAGGCAAAGCAAGCATTTAGTTTATTCTGAAATGTGTATGTTCTTAAACTACCTTTCTGAATAAGTATGTGGAATGGAATTGGGTATTAAGTGGAATCTGACTTTACAGACTTAAGTAATCCCAGTTGTTCCAACAGAGCTATCCATGAATTTACAGTTTCATAAATTCTCAAGAATGTTGCTGAGTTGACAGCTAAGAACCAGTACCCCACATCCTCAAAATAGAAATCTTCTTAATGAAATGCAATCAGAAAAGTAGAAAAAAACAGTGAGGGGGAAACCAGAAAAAACAGAGGGAGACAGAGTAGACAGAGTAGGATTTCCCTTTTCTTGCTACTTATTTGCTCCTATAAAGGAATGTAACTCATGCTGTTGCATGATTTTTACAGAAATATTTCAATTAAAACTCCCAGTCCTTGTTCTGTGTTCTTGCAGTCTTCATGTGGCTTCCGAACAAAGTGTCTTCATTACTTATATTGATCTTTTCATTGGAGTACATTTTTGATTACTTTATCTACCAGCCATTATTTTACAGGGCTCTGATCTGTCAGCACGTGCATTGAGTTGGGGTAGAGCCAAGACCATGCCTCAAGGGCATTTTTAGGCATGAGGCTGAAGGTAATACAACCTGTCCACAATGGCAGTCTCTGTCTGACTGTTTGCTTTGTATGGATTCAGTTTGTGTGACACCTGTTGAATATCTAAGCCTTTGTCAAAATGAATAGGAGAACTATTATCAGGGATAAAATGACAGCTAGTCTCAACCTTTGCAGAACTCAAAGGCAAAGCAGTTTTTCCAGTTAGGAGCACTTTGCCTGCTATCAGCATCTAATGATGTCACGTGCATGGATAGATGTGGAGGAGCCTGAAACAACCTATCATGAACCCAGATTCAGTAAAACAAGCAACCACCACCTCCCCAAACACACCAATATTAATACCAGAGGAACCGATCTTTTCTGCTGGGAACAATTCCTCAAGACCCAGGAGTCTTGCTGGGATATGTTTACAGGTAAAATACTGACTTCTTGTTTAGAATTTGTCTGCATGACTGTTGCATATATTTGTGTCTTACATGCAACGTAGACATGTAAATAGAACACTATAGTATGCTCTGCTTGAAGTTAAAAACTGGCGTTGCAGCAGCACAGCTAGTGGGAGTGAATCCTACAAGTCCCTTTTACATCTAGCAATATATATATATATATTACAGTAATAGTACTGATTGTTTAGAGTATCTATAGTGGAATAGAAGTACATGGAGAAAGCAAGCTTTTAAGCATATTGCTAAAATAGTGCAGGATTCCTCTTCAAGTCAGTGCTGCAAATGTTTTCCTGAAGCTGACTGTGGGCCAAATTCAGTCCTGACTGTGCAAATCCAGTCCTCCTGGCTTCAGCTGAATGGGCTAGAAGAGTAGGATTTGGCTGGATTTCACTGCTTCCTTAGGTAGGTTTATCTAAGAAATAACTCTCTAATGGCAAAATATTTATTCACCTTTCTTTGCAGCTGACTGGAGGGCTTCTGTGCCAAAAAAAGCTTGCCTATTTTTTCTGTTTATGTCAGCTGAGCCAATAAAACATTATCTCTACCTACAAACTTTATATTACTTGTGACCTTCATTTGAGAGAGAAGGCTGGGCAGACTTTGGAGAAGTAATGGTACTAGTAGCTCCAGACTGATTACTGAAAATAAGAGGGAAAACTTTGTTTGAAATGGTAAACAACAGACAACGTATCTGTACTTTCCTTGTAGATCCTTTCCCCTTTGGGATCCTTGTGCACTAACCACAGAAAGTACTCTTAACGTGAGAGTTCATATATATATATCAACACAGATTGCCTAATACAGCTGAAATATCTGAGTTGCAACCTAGATGACACAGGTTCTTGGGAGAAAGGAACAAAATTACCTGTTGCCTCAAGCAAAACACTGTTTGCTATTGTATTGTACAAAAGTTCAAGTTTGCCAAAATAGACCAATGACCTTCTATGCAACTGCTGATAGGTGAGTAAATCAAATGCACAGCTGTGAAACTTCCTGTGTGATTCTGAAAGCCGCTAGTTATGTTTCCTGGAGACTAATAACATAGTTTCTTCAGAAAAGTGAAAGCTTGTGGATTTTGTTCAAAACATAAAGACACAGTATTATTTAAAAAAAATATACTGAAGTATTTCAAAACCCTAAGAAAACATCTGTGTCAGTAAATAGAATGAAACAGTAGCCTGTATCATGTAAGAGAATAAGTGCAATATAATCATCGGCACAAATAAGCATTAAGCTGCATGATACAATGGATATTAAGAATGAAACAAACAATAAATAACAAGACTGACATAGCCTTAAGAAATATAAGCAAGCATAGAATTCCCTTTTTAGTAAGGTGGCAAATCGGCTCCCTGCATACATTCTGCTGTTTCCTTGTAAGCAGACCTGTTTGATCTTGATGCTCATTACTTCGGCAGTCAGGATTCTGAGTTCATTGGTGTGACACAGCAGATCCTCAGCAGTGCCAGAACATGGTTTGGCACACCTTACAGAGAGGAATATGTACAGCTTTGAGCCTTTCCTATATTGTCCTGATTCAGCCCATTGCCTAAACTAACAGTCCTCGGCCTTGCCTGTAGGCCCTGTGAACAGAGCAGAAATGTGCACCAGGCAGACACAGGGGAGCATCTGCTAAGGCACACAGGTAGCTGTAAAATGCAGTACCGGTGCAACTTGATGTGCTAGGCAGCCAGCATCAACGAGCAAAACCCTCTCTATTCTGTTTCAACCTTTAAAGAAGCTAAAACCATACCAAATCCCAGTGACCTTAGAAACAGGACTTTATGGAGAATGGTTGGGTAGCTTCCTTTGTTCACCTGTGTATAAATCCTGTGTGTTTATACCACCTGTGTAAATGCTGAGTGGTGTGTGTTTTTCCACAGACAGAGGAGGGAGACAGGGGCTGAGGGAGGCTGGCCCTGGGGCTGCAGCAGGACCAGGGCAGCCCTACCAGGGCCTGCAGGTGGTGGGGGGCAACCTACCACCAGCGCTTTTCTGCCCTTTACATGTAATCTGGGGTATGAGTTAACAGGTTACCTTGCTGAGGAGGATAGCTTGTTGTTTCTGGGTGGAAAGCCAGTGATTTTGTTTGTGCACAAGCAGATGGGGTTGTTCCACCCAAAATTCCTGTCAGGAAAAAAAAAAAAAAAAAGGAACAATTAAAAGAAAGCAGGGGAAGTCCCAAGCCTTTCAGGCACAGTTTTGGTTGCCGCTCCAGGAGCAGAAATGCAGCAAAACTGGCAAAGTCCTCTCAGAATAGGTTTTCCGAAGAGGCAGGAGTACCGTGCCGCAGTTACGTACCTCGCTGCCTTTCTCCTGAAGAAGCGGTGATGAGGGTGAGCTGCCATGCCTGGAGCTGCAAGCACCCCGCTCGAGGTGCAGGGCGCTGCCCGCCACCCCCGACTGGTGGCTGCACTGAGGTGAAAGTGCCTGGCAGCCCCCGTGAAGGGCTGCGCTTTCTCTGGGAGGCAGATTACACCTTGCGTTTGGGCAAACATCATCCCTGGGGCTTTACCCAGCCTCGATGACAGCCAAGAAATGTGGCACACCTCAGGCTGGCCACCTTAGCTGCTCTGCTGCCAGCTGCCCACGGGCGAGGCGTTTCCCGCCACTGCTACCTCGTGTCCTGCAGTAGCCAGGTGTGTTTAAGATGGCAGGCCTGAAGGCCACCTGGGGAAGGAGATCCTGTCTCTGTTGTATTTCTTAGGAGGACATGCCTGGAGCTTTGTGACTTTTGGGTTAAGCCCTGGGAAGGACACAACATCCTTCTGCCTGGCCCCTCACAGCTCCTGTGCTCCCACCTTTTTGCAACATTATCTTCAATGGCTTCTGGCAGCTGTCTTGAGTGGGGAAAGCTCTCTGGAGGTAGTGGGTTGTTCTTTTTCCTCTCTCCCAAAATGCTCTTACATCATAAATGAGCAGGTTGTGCCACATTCAGATATTTTTTTTTCATCCTGTACTGTTTACTCTGAGCCCTTGTGAAAGGAATTTTCAAAGAGCCATTTGGGGTACAGTGTGGTTTGATTCTTTATTATTTAATGGCATTTGTGACTAAATTATGTGTGGGAAATTATTTGTAATGCATTGCATGAACTCTGTCTTTCATATAAGCTTTTAACAAACACAGTTGCCAGAAATGAAGCAATTTACTACTGGACAGCTTTATTATGGGCAGCTTCCAAATGCTTATCTTGGACATGTTACCAGATGATACTAATCTCAAATTGCTTAAAGTGAATTGACAACTTGAAAAAATAATCCTGCCTTTAGGATGATGGCCCTTTCATTATCATTGCCATCATAAATACAAGAAAGATTGTAATCCTTATGCTCTGCTTTGTGTTTGATTCCTGGCATATGAAGGCTCCTGTGACCTGCTGGAAGGCAGCTTTGTGAAGAAGGACCTGGGAGTCCCCGTGGCCAGGGAGTTGCCCACGGGCCAGCAGTGTGGCCAAGGGGCCAGCGGGATCCTGAGGGGCATCAGGAGGAGCAGGGCCAGCAGGTCGAGGGGGGTGATCCTCCCCCTCTGCTCTGCCCTGGTGAGGCCACATCTGGGGTGCTGTGCCCAGTGCTGGGCTCCCCAGTTCCAGAGGGACAGGGAGCTGCTGGAGAGGGGCTGGCAGGGGCTGGCAGAGGCTGCAGAGGTGATGAGGGCATGGAGCATCTCCCGTATGGGGACAGGCTGGGAGAGCTGGGCCTGCCCAGCCTGGGGAAGGGAAGGCTGAGAGGGGATCTCATCGATGCACACACATCTCTCCAGGGCGAGTGCCGACAGGACGGGCCAGGCTCTTCGCAGCGGTGCCCAGCGACAGGACAAGGGGCAACGGGCACAGACTGCAACACAGGAGGTTCCTTCTGAATGTGAGGAAGCACTTCTTCACCTTGAGGGTGCTGGAGCGCTGGGACGGTTCTGCCCAGAGAGGCTGTGGGGCCTCCTTCCCTGGAGACATTCAAAACGTGCCCAGATGCAATCCTGTGCAATGTGCTCTAGGAGAATCTGCTCTGGCAGGGGGCTGGACTAGATGGTCTCCAGAGGTCCCTTCCAACCCCAATGATCCTGTGATTGTGTGATTCATGTGTGCTAGAAAAATCATGGAATAACACCAATATGACCATACTAGAATGGGTGAACCAAAGTAGGAGAAAGTCTCTGTCTCTCTCTGGTAACTCTGGTCTATTTATTTATTTTTAACCCTTGTGTGTTGCTCAAATGTGCTCCCTCAACTGAGTAAGTGAGGTGTGCTTACTGAGGCATTTGGGATGTCCAGTTATTTTTTTGGTTGGGGTAAATGAACTGTAAAAAGGAGTCTCCATGCCATTTTCGTAGTTTCCTGAAAGTCTCAGAGGTTAATCACAATGCATATTTGTATTTTCCTGTGAGGTAAGTTGAGATCCTGCCAATATCGCATTCACTGTGCTTACGTCAGTGTAATGCTGGCAGGTTTTTCTGCGTCTCTTGGAGCACAGGCTAGTTTGATGGCCTTGTGACTTGGGAGTGCTGCTTTGTGTGAATTTCTGCTTGGGAGTACAAAAATGGCTTCTTTGATACCAAGGCAGAAGAGCTCATGAACATTTTGAGGTTTGCAGGAGTTGAGCATACTTGAGCTATTCTTTGCCCTGTCCCTGTGGTGTACTCCAAGTCTCGTGAGCTGAAAAGGAACAGATTAGAGTAGATCACGTAGTCTTTTAATCAGCTGAAGTCTTCCTTGTGTCAGATAAGTGACTGATGATTTTCAATGTTATGGTACAGTTGTGTCACAGGAGAACTTGTAGGAGTTTAAGTATAAACAAAGGTTTGGCCCAGATTTTTGCACAAATAAATCTCTTGCATTTAACATATATAAAGGCAGTGTGTAAGATCAAGTATTCTCATGAGGTGTACATTTTTTACTGTGTTCCCTATGCAACCTGGGCTTTTTGGTGATTCCACAGATGTCTCCTTTCTTTTCCAGGGTGTGATTCAGCAGTGACTCTGTTGGTTTTATGTAGATACAAGTGAGGCCTTGGTTGCCTTTGCTGTGGAAGGGCTTCCTTTCATGGGTGAGTTCTTGCACTGGTGGAAATTCACATGTGAATCCATGTGGTCTGATGGCTGACTGAAGTCCATATGCTTTTTTTAGCATTCCTCCTTTTCTCTCAAGCCCACTGTTCCTCTTGCAAAGATAGTGACATAGAGGAATTCTTCAGGAAAGTATTTAAGAGGAAATCTAGTAGATCAATGATAAACTAACATGGTAAGGGGCTACTCTTCGTTTATGTAAAAAACCAGATTTTGTGAATTTTCTCTTAGATGTCTGTATTCTGCTGGAAAGCTTGCATCAGAGATGCCTTTTCTTCTGGACCTCCAATTTGCTAGGTTGAAACAAAATTGTGGGGTACTCTGTTATTTCAGGTTAGTAATTGCTCTGAATTAACAGGCTGTGTGTGTAAAGCCTCTGGTGTTAACAATTTCGGACTGAAGATAAAAGATAAATGGGAGGCAGGGTTGTTGATGGGTTTGTTGTATACATACCATTGCTGGTCTTTACAGATTGAAAGACTGTTCAAATGCTGGTCATTAAAATCCTGGTTAGGATTACTAAGGGTTGGATTATATTGATCCCATAGCTTCCTTGCTAAACACAAAGGTTTTTTACATGTGTCTGCTAGATCAAGTGTACTGTGACAACTTCTCTATGAATGTGGTGCAACTGCAGCTTACCATGAGGTACATGATTCAATATTGTTTTGCATTACCTTCAGTCAACACAAATTTAGTGCAATTATAATGCTCGTTTCCTGTAAAATAGCAAATATCTGAATAATGGACCTGAATTTCCGTTAAAATGGGGTCATAAAGCATGAAAGCATTAATAGCAGAGCAAGTGATAGAACTGCATTGCATAAAATAGTCTCATTCTCCAGAATACAGAGCAACCACCAGCTGACATGAGTTTTAAAATTCTGTGTGGAAAAGGGGAAAAAAGAAGCTGCTCATGCATTAGTTAGGCTACATGACAGGAGTCCTGAGTGGGGAGCAAATGTACGAATGCCCAATGAAAGACTGCTGGCAGGCAATATTGAAATTAGAGCTAAAACCTTTGAGTATTTTTTTTTTTTTACAGCTGGAATAAATTCTGTGTAAGTGAATGATTTCTCTGCTGCAATTTATTTGTGTTCCAAAGATGATCAGATAAGAAAGGAAAAAAAATTGTGACATATAAACAAGTCTTGATACGTTATGTGGAACGGATGCCTGTAGATTCAAAAGTTAAGAGCAAAGTTTATCTTAAAGATTTTAAAGTAAGGCGATAGTTATTATGTGGCTCACTTCAAAGTGCCTTGAAATAAACCCTTTTGACAGAAAACCTTTTCATATGGACTTGGAAACTGTGAGCCTAGAGCCCTGTAGTGTCAGTGTTGGTGTAATATACATTAATTATCTACACTAATATAGTTCAGTGTGACCTGCACAGTATTCTAACCTGTGTCAATGAACAGCTACCAAGCCAATCACTTTCTTCCACTTAATTGTTTATTGACTTTATTAATTACCTATGGTTTAAAAAAATTCAAGATTTATTTCTGAGAGATACAACTGATTTCATTCATCCCAGTTTTCAGAAAGGTTTACTTTGGAGCTGTTAGCCAGTTTATGTCAGCAGTAACTCAAAGCAAGGATAGGTCCTATGTAAAGGGAAAATTTAGGAAGCCTGTAAGGCTGGTCTACTACATCCACTGCAGGTCTCTGTTTTTCACTTACTCCATGTCTTGTTTCAGGGAGTTCCTGCAAGTCCTTCCATTTGCTCTTTCATGCCCAAAGCATGTTGTCCCAGGTTCTCCTTCTCTTGACTTGAGGGTTCCTATTTGCTCTTTCACAGCACTGGGACTGTATCTGTGATACAGATCCTTCTCCAAGGCAGTGTCTTCAGTACATTACCAGCTACGGGTTACGTGTGCCTCCATGGTTTGCCTTGACTTATTTTTCCCTTCCTTGTTTCCTTATGCCTATGACAGGACCAAAGTCTGTCCATTCCTTTGCTTCTCTCTCTCTTTTTTCTTTTTTTCTTTATTCACTTTTTCACAAACTCTAGGTGGTTTTTGGCCTCTGCTATCCCTGTCATTATCACCTCTCAGTCTTCAATGTGCCACATATTCTGTGTGTCTCGTTCCCTTCTTCCTCATCCTAGTGGTTTTTCCTTTCTCAGTGAGTTGTATGAAGTGGCTTGTGACACAGACTTACTACACAGAGTTTTCCATGGAAGAGGGTAGCTGCTAGGATGCTGCTTTGCATGGAAGATGAACTTGCATGGAAAATGACCTTGAAGCAACATGCCGAGAACCTCTCATTTCAGTGGGTTAACTGTGGGCAAGGAGCTGTTGTGGACCAAAGAAGAGCATAATAATTGATTTTTATATTATAGACAATGTATTTTCTGCAGAATGAGTGGAAGAAGAATGATTTCCTAACTTGCCTGGGAAGGCCAAGGAATCTGTCACTCATCAAACTGGTCCTGAATTCAGTAGTAGTGCTGCACTGGGAAGCCTGGTGGGATAGGTGGAAAGGAGAGAACAGAGCGATATGCCACCTGGGGGCTCACTGGGAAACAGAAGAGCCTAAGGACTGGAAAAAACAGACAGTGAAGTAAAAATTTGTCAACAGGAAGTAACAATTTGTCAACAGGAAGCTGGGAGGAGGTAGGGGTTTTTGCCAGCTGGAAATATGACATTAGTAGTGATCCTCAGGGAAAACTCAGTGTCCACCTCTGAGTGGGGGAGTATATGGGTTGTTACTGTTCCATGAAAGAAAAATGGGTGAGAAAGCAGATGAAGCTGCTGCAGGGCACCTGCACTGTTAGTCCCTCTACTGAGCTAGTGTAGGCTAGCAGAAAGGTCACTAGCTTTAATTTTTTTACTCTTCCCAAGAGCAGACATTTTTAAATTGTGTAAAACATGTTGCTTAGCATTATACAATCTACAATCAGATCTGTGGTGGCTGGTTCAAAGAATAGTGTAACTAAAGCTGCATAGTAACCTGTCAAAACTTGCAGATTTATAACAGTGCAATTTCTGGTTTGAGACTTATATATGTTGCAGTGGGCTCTAAATTATGGGACTAACTGATCCGGAATACTTTGGATAGTTTCTGTCTGTCAGGTGAAGAACTTTCAGAGCTATAAAATATGTGGAGACTCAAAGATGTGCTTGCTTACTACAAGCTCGCTTAATTGATATCATCTGAAGTGCTTGGAACACTTTGAGTATTTGTTTTTAATTGCATTTCATTCAAAGCTGTATCAAAGCTTGGGGGGTGGGGGGGGTGGGTATTACAGACTAGATTGATTTTTGACCTGGATCTATTGAGAAATGGCTGTAGTAGGATGGGAAGCAAATATTTTACAGGGCCAGCACTCATGTGAGCAATTCAGTGAAAAGTCAGAGGAGACATGCTCTAAGATGCTTAAAATTTATTAATCATCATTACTTTTTTTCATAAGGAACAAAAAACAAAACACTATTCCAAAACAAAACAGAAAAAGAAAACATACCACACCCAGACAACCTGACTAAGACTAAGAAGAAATGGGATAACATTAATTCTGAAAGAAATGACCCAATAAATCAGTTTTCCAAAAAAACAAAATAAATAGCAATGGTTCAACTTTTAAAAGCTTCCTAGGAAAGGATTTATATTTATTATTATTAACTTTTGTTTACAAAAATCCTTCATATGCCCCTGTTGGCAAATATATATATATATACTTCTTCTGTAAACAGTTAACCACAAAAAAACAAAAAAATCCATATTTTTCGTACAATTACTATGCTGATGGTGTTATGTAAACAAAGACTAGTGTGCAGCAGCTTCCTATGATAGGATTTCTCTTTTTCTCACAAGAATATATAGGGAAATATGCCTATCATAAATAGTTCAAAATATTGAAGTTTATAGTTTTGAGAAGGTATGGCTTTCTGCAGTCTAAGTTTTCCTTAATGAAAAAAGAAAAATGAAGCAACAGAGAAGTACAGTTTTCTTTGCATTTTTTTTGTTTGTTTTCTGGACTTTAGCTTTTGATTTGTCTCAATGAACTGGAATGAAAATATTATTAAAAAGTTCAGTCTGTGTCAATGGAAATATCAGATATTGTCAAGTGTCTATATTATGCCACACAGGCAACCTTCAAGACAGAAGGGAATATTGTTCTCATAGTAGACTTTGTGCAAGTGTAAATCCAGCTTTCAGTCTTATGGTACAGCACTTCTCAGAAGACAAACTAAAAGAAGATGTCAAAATGACCTTATGTCATTCTGTAAATGACATTTTTTTAAAAAAAAAAAGGTGTAAAAGAAAAGTTATTAAAAACAATGGAAGATATATCAGCAACGAAAAATGAAATAATGTGGACAGACATTGAATTTGCATGCAGAAAATATCCTCTGTTCATCCAAAATCTTAGCTGCTTCTGATACTTTTGTATTTTTTCAAAGTGGTTTGTTTTGGTTTTTTGGGGTGTTTCTTTTTGTTTTTGTTTTTTTTAGTCTTATGTTCCTTGTTTGGCTTCTCTCTAGTTCTAATTTTAGACATTCGGTTGCTCCTGAGAGGTCTTTGCTTGGCTTATTCCCTGTTGGGTGCTATCCTGGGGAATGCAGAAAGCGCTCACACAGCCGCATTGCTCCACATAGGTGTATGAGTGATCAAGGTAAGTTCCGTCACTGCACGTCAGAGTCACTTTTCTTTGGCTGGTCTTGATTTCCTGACAACACGAGCATTTATGTTCCATTGTGTTTGCCTCTGGAGAATATCTGATTGCAAGACCGACAAAAGAGAAAGATTCAGAAATTATGCGAGAAATACCGCTGCCAGTTCCGCCTGTTACTGAGTACAACCAGAAGTTAAGTTCTTGCATATTGGACTATGGCTCAATTGTTGTGAAACACAAGTTGCTCCACATTGTTAAACTGGATGAATCTAGCTCTTCATTAAGGCACAGAAGTAAATTAATTAATCCAGATCATATATTAAATTAGTCCAAAATGAGAGAATAGGGGGAAAAAAATAATCTCACTTTTACATGGGCAAAATCAAAACTTGGGTCTATTCACTATGACACTAAACAGGCTGTTAAAATATTCTAAGTCTTGAGCTAATTAAGCTAGTACAGCATCGTGTCTGCTAGAAATTCTAATTAGCACAATGGAAACAGCTGATACCTGGGTGGGCATATTAGAAAATCCCTTGTGATTTGCTTTATGTAACTTGTATAAAGAGCAAAATGCAAGAGACTACAGTTATCTTTTACACCACTTACCGTGAGTAAGCATCACAGCTGCCTTCACAGTGTGTCATCTCAACAGGTGCAGATTTACATCCATGATGTTTGATGACAGTAGTAGTATTGTGCTTCGTACAAGCTGAGGTTGTCACAAACCAAGGGAAAATAAGTTAAAATATATGTGCAGATAAATAGATATGTATATGATAGACAGTCTGTAGTAGGAAACTGAGATGACTGGCGCTGCAATAGGGAATTAGATCACAGTGCATTTCTCTCTTAATTGCTAAGGGCCAAGTGATGAATCTTGGATGCTTGTGTTATCAAAACAAAAAGGAATTTTTCATTCATTATGCAACTTTGGTGCAGGATGCAGAAATAAGGAGCAGTACTGTGGCAACTGCTCAATGCACATCCACCTCCCAGAACCAGCTTCACTTTCTTCCTTAAAACAGTATTTATTGATGGAAGTTGGAGTCACAGTCCTCTCCCTCCTACATAAAGACTAAAATTTAACAGTAGAGAATGGGAAAGTTCACCAAGGCCCTAAAGTGTGTGCTGGAAATGTTCTGTTCCTTTCTTTTTTTCACTTGCTTTCTTTCTCACCCCAGTGTGAGGCAGAGGTTCCAAACCTGGTCTGTTCACCTCTTCTATCTATACATCTATCTTGAAGGTGGACTAATATACCTAATAGGGTACATATTATCATTACTTACTCTTCAGATTTCTTGGGCACTCTTTACAGCAGCCATCTTCAGATAGCTGGATGTCATCCTTGAGTGGGAAAACAGAAGAAGATAAGTCAGGTTTCATATCTGAATACTAAAGCAGAGACTTCCCTGCTTCCTAAATTTTTCTGGCACCAGAAAGTTTTTTGTATTGACATGGAACCTACTTTCAGGCAAGGCTAAATACTAAGGGCACGTAACTACTTCAATAAGAGTTCTTTAAAAGCTGATATTGAGGGTGACTGGAACTGCTTTGCTGTCATCAGAGTTCAGTAGTAAAATTTCAGAAATAAAGCTTGTAGCACATGTAGGATATTTGGAGTGACCCAAGTCAGAGCAGGTGAAGTATTATGTCAGACAGGGGAACACAATTAATGAAATAACTGACTCCCAGATGTGTGGGGCTGGTTCTAATCTACTCTGAGCTATATTAAGCTAAATGATGTTGTGAAGCAGCTTATTTTCCTCGATAAGTTCTCAATAAGTGAATTTTTAAAAAAGAATTTACAATCTTAATTTAGGAATAAAAATCCCATTGTTTTTCAATAAGACCCTTGCTTCTGGGCCACCTGACACATTTAGGAATCTAAAGCCTTATGTTGTACCCTTTTCTCTAGTCCCCAGTCCTCAATAAATATTGATATATCATCTATTTTAGTTTTTATTTCCTTTTCTGAAATGGAATTTGATGGGACCAGATTCAGAAATGATAAAAGGAGAGCTACATCCCCTGTGATGCTTCTGCTAGGTATTTTCCTTGCACACCGTGATCCTTCTATCACTGGTGTTAGCCACTGAAACCTTTTCAAACATGAGAACTGGTAGAAGAGTACTTACTGGATCACATTCATCAGGGTTAAAGGGAGGACAGCTTTTCTGTGAGATGACCTGAATGAACTGGTCATCATATTTTTCACATGTGTAAATTGTACAGTTATCACCAAGTGGGCTCCAGAATTCTCCAACCTGAAATGAGTTAAAATTAAAGTGAATAAAAAGTCTTCTTACATAAAAATGAAACAAAAACCTCCCACCCTAGTGTCTTATCATTGCTTCCTACTGTAGTCTGATTATTCCAAACAAATTTCTTGAATTTCAGCTTATAGTTACTTGTCATATTATCATACTGCTGTCTTTTTCATTAACCAAGTGAAGAGGCTGTATTTTTATCTGTATATGGACATGCTTTTTGTGTGACTAGGATAAGTATGTGGACTCATTTGGAAAGAATGATTTGTATTTCAGTGGTTTTATCAACAGAATTTATGGATGTGTCCATTCAGATACATGGCAGAATTTCTGCTGGCTTCACTGATTCATACTGTCTTAAAGCTCTCAGCTAACTTGAGACTGGTGGTTTGGAGCAGAAAACTGCCTCCACAGATAAAATTATCCTTTGAGCAAAATGGGTGCTATATTTTCAGAGTTGAAAGCAAATAAGGACCCATTGCTTTCACTTATGTATTTTTCTATGTTGATTTCTGAAAGCCACTGTTCAGTATCACAGTTGCTTCTGGAAGTCTTAGAACTGGAGTTTCATGGCTTGAGGTACTGTTCAAGCTATATGAGACAGTCCATTCCCTGCTTAAATATGCATTTGTCTAACATGAGAAAAGATGCATCAAATAAATGTGATAAAGACAAGGAGAAGAAGCAGTGAAAAGAGCAGCAGAGTTCACCAAAAGTGAGCTAAAATGGGGATAGTTACTTTGAGCACGCGTGTAATGTCTCCAATAGTCACTACACAAGCCACTGCCTTGCACGTGCCACAGCACTGTCCAGGTTCCTTTGTGTACTTATAACCCTGTTTTGAAAGAAATAGAGAGGAAATGACATTGAGTCAAGACGCTGACCTTAACTGCTGGATATTTGAGCTGAATTACTGACAGCAAAATAGCACTTACTGCTGGGCAGTGTGTGTCACAGATAACAGGCTTGCACTTGACAGTAGCATGGTGAGGGCTTGAGTAAGGGGATTCAGAACAGATGCATTCTTCACAGGGGCCTGATGGAATGACAGCTCCAGGCTAGTCAGGAAAGAAAGTCATGATTATTCAGTAAAAACAAGTTACTTTGTGTATGTATGTCACAGACAATACAAAGCTGAAATATGTATGGGCTAAACTATCCTTAAATACAATTTTAGTTGTTTTACTTAAGCAGAGTTTCTTTGTTGGTAATATCCATTTTGGAATTAAATTCTATTAATGCAGAAAGGAGAGCAGAAAATGCTTTTGTTTGTATGAAGGGTGTTGATATGCTGACCTCGATTTAAATAATAATGCTTTATCTCAGGCCTTTCTGGAAAATATGGTCCATGATAGGAGTCTCAAAACCAACACATTGTAAACCTATGTGAAGGTGTATTTTTATAGTGAGTTCCTCTGTGTACTTACTGCATAGTAGGTTTCATTGACTACACAGCCATGTCCTGTAAAGGTGGAAGAAAGATGGTGTCATAGACATGGAAGTTTTAAGAAGCAGAATTATGTGAAAAAACTGCTATGTGAAAAAAATTATGCATCTTTCTCTTTTAAGGTTTTTACGTTCATAAACTTAGAAAAACGTAGCTGTGATTAATACATGACAAAGGTGCATAGTACTTACTGCATTCAAAGGTAGGACAGCATTTCCCAGGCTGCATTATTGTGACTGCTTCTTGTCCCTCTAAGCACTGGGGTGTGACCTTAGGGCAGAGGCTAGTGTTGCAGACTATTTAATGTAAGAGAATAT
This sequence comes from Falco cherrug, assembly GCF_023634085.1. Lineage (NCBI taxonomy): Eukaryota > Metazoa > Chordata > Aves > Falconiformes > Falconidae > Falco > Falco cherrug. Next base: position 35,516,919 of record NC_073706.1, on the reverse strand, counting down.
AGAAAATAATGAACTCAGAATTTTTACATTGAAGTAATATATATTTTTTTTTTCATGAACTTAAGAAGTTTTCCCGTGGGGCAAAAATGTGCTGTTTACACAAGCTGGTTTAATGACAAATCCAACATATTTTTAAAGTGAGGGGGCTTTTCCATAATCTTTGTAAAACAAAGCATTGTCTGAGAAGACTAGAGTGGTGATTCATGGAAAGAGATGCTTCCAAAAAAGGATTTAGTACCAGCTGGGAAATGTGATGACTCTCAGAGGTTCGGGAACTTCCTTGAGCAATTTTTAAATGTTCAAAGCTTTCATTAAGTTATTTTTTTTTAATATTGGTCTTTGAAATGGTAAATGCTTTTAAGAGTTTTTGAATATTTTTCAGGTGGTGGCAGCATTAAAGATTTTCAATGTTAGATTATAGGAGATCTCTAGTTACTTTTCTAGGTCTAACTTTCTAAAATCTTTTCATCTTTAAATTTGTTCTCTTCAGGCATCTAATACATGCCCTGCAAGAAGGTCCTAAAAAGTAGGATAATGGAGCAAAGCATTATGAAATCAATGCAAAGTATTAAAAAAAAGAAAAATTATTGCTGTAATTCCCCCAAATGAATATAGTATATTTCCCATAAGATAAAGAACTAGGGCAGTACTTACAGCATTCAGTCCTGGTACAGCATGGATCATCTGGTATTGGTGTCTGAACGGGCATGTAACCTGGTTCATCACAAAATACTTGCTGTGTTGGAGAACATTTGTGTTTTATACAGCGCACTTTAAGAGTATTTTCCTCACAGACACATTCCTGGCAATCTTTTGACCATTTTTCTCCTGGCTATATAAAAAAGAAAAAAAGGAAGGAAAAAATGATACATAAATTCAAACCAAAATAATTCTGTTTGTTTCTGGTTCACTTATTTATAGATACAGTGATACCTGATTACATCAGCCTTTTCATATTTCTAGTATTTTTAGATTTTACAAGAAACCCTCAAGCTGACACTAATTAGGGGAAGATAATGGAGGCCACTAAAGGTTCTGAGTGTGTTCGCACAGCTATCACTTTATTAGTTGTGTTAGTATAGGGATACAAGAGATCTAAAGGAGACGTGATTGAGCTTTGCATGCATTTTTGAATAAGAAATTATCATATGACATACTCATTTGCACATTAGGTTACAAAGATATTTCTATAATTTGTATGCATCTGAGGAACTAAAATGCAGACTACCAACATTAGCAGCAGGTAAGCTTTGTTATCCATCTGTCCCTTCATATCTTATCACTTACGTGAGCCAAATTTGTGGAAATAAAAGCAGCACATAAGCCAATATTCCACTACTACCATCTATCTCCTTTTTTATTTTTCCGTTATGTGAGGTGATGGTTATTGAAAGAATATCCCGTCACTTACTGTTAAATTTCTTAGGGAGTAATGTGGTTTTGACTGTGGCACTCATACTTATTTTTGAGACTAAAAGGGAATGGACATTTGAGAAAAAAAACTTAAGTCTCCCCCAACCTAAGAAAACTTTGTTTTTGTGAAACATTAAATAATCTCTTGCTTCACTTGTCTGTGCTTGATAAACCACATTGATTGTGATGCTCACCTGTCTGGATACTCCATTTTGATCCATACAAACTGGAAAGAAAAAAAATAATGGAGATTTACACCATGGAAAACTGACACAAAGGAGTAAAACTGTGCTGTTTCAAGTAGAAATACTGAGAAGATAAAACTAACAAGAAAATGAATATGCAGACTAGTTTTGAAATGCAGAATTCTACCATGTTGGTAGGTCTCTCTCATGTAAGGAAGCAAAATTTAAAAAATGTAATTTTGATTATTATTTAGTTTTTAGATGAGGAGACTAGAGGAGCTTAGAGGCTGGTTTGCACATGTAGAAGATGGCAGTAAAACACAGGCCTCCTGACTATCAGTCCTATCTCTATTCCTCAAACTAACTACAGATTACTTACAGCATCCAGGGACACAGATGTTGCTGTCTTGACTTAAGAATTTCTTTCCTTCAGGACAGAAACATCCTTCAGTTACTCCATAGCCAGGAAGCTCAACAACACTACAGAGGGAGGAATGTATGTATTTGAGTGCAATGTTTTTGCAGTAAAGCAGGAGAGAGAGCAGCATGTGTAGAAGGTCACCATGTCAGATACAAGGGAGACAAAAGTATTTACATCTGAAGTGCAACAGGAAGTACATATTCATAGAGATGACTAGTATTTATAAATGTCAAATAAATTCTCTCAATTCACAAGACATTTCATTATTTTCTAAGGAAAATAGGTAAAAAAATAGAAAAAAAATTAAAACAAGCAGTTGTTTTGGGGTGGGTTTTTTTTTGTCCTTCCATACCTTGGGTCACAGGTAGCAGGATTAATGGGCCCACATGGCTTGTATACCAAGTTTGCTGAACAGTTGTATGCTGTTTGGAAAAAGAAGAAAAAAGATCAAAAATTGACAGTAGGTGCATTTTTGCAGAAGTGACTACAGTTGTGCCTTCTTCATTTGTAGTTTCTCTGAGTAAGCACGTCGCTGCATTTTTGTAGGCAGTAGTCGAGTGTTAGATGTGTTTACTGAATAAAACACTAATTGCTACCATTTCTCTCACATATTTTTGATTCTGAAATACTTACGGCATGTGTTGTTGGTCTTTCCTCTCCAGTCAATGCAGACACCTCTAGCAGCACACTCAGTAGCATACATCTCCAAACTGGAACACTGCACGGATTTATCCTCTATGCGACATGCATCAAAAACACAGCCTTTGAAAAATGGTTCTGGTGGTATCACAGTGTGACAATCTGCAAAAACCCTGCAGACAGAAGTGAAACCAGATGCCTTTTCTGTTAACCAGTCATTACATAAAATCTGTTCCTGTCAGGCAACGCTTCCCATTTAAAGCCATGTGAATCTGGTTCAGAAAGAAACAAAACTCTAAGAATGGCCAATAATCTGGGATATAGATTCAGGAAAGGAGGGCTTAGGAATTTTGAAGCTCCGTTTTTTTTCTGAACAGGTTAATGGTCATATTGTTTCTGTATGTCTACACAACTTTTCATCAGTCTGACACCAGAAATGTAATGAAAAATGCAACTGCATCAGATTGAGGAAAAAGTGATGATACTAGTAGCTGAGAGACAGATAAATTGCACACACAATAGCTCATAACTTCGTAGGGACTACAGTGAGCACATGTAAGAAGACCTTTATAAGTGATCCAGCTGAAAAAAAGCTTTTGTCGGAGCTCACACAAGTATAGGAAATGTTGGAGGTAATAGCCCTTTGTGCTTTTGTAGTTCCATGTTTTATACAAAATGTACAAAGAACGAAGGACACTTTATGGCTGAGATGTTTCTTTCTGCTCTCTTAACTTGGTTGGTAACCAGGTTCTTTACGGTTTGTGCTGAAGTCCCACTTCAAATTTAGAGTTCAGTCTGTACTTAATGGTGTAACTAAGGGTAATTGAGCATACCCTGGAAGATCGGGAGAGAGAAAGAGAACATGAATCTGTGTGGTTGCAACCCAGGTAGTATGGATTTTAGTGCTTGCTGCATTCCTGATTTTCTGACTTCACCACTCCTTGCTCAGTTATCTTTGGCATGCAAGTCATTAAAGAAAACCATTTTCTTTGGCAAAGGCCTTTTCACTACACATAACCTGTCATTAAGTTGACATTTTCAGCTATAATCACATGCTAGACCTATAGTTAGTTCTAACTCTCCTTGCAAGATACTGAGGCAGTTTTGTCTAGAAAGAGTGACTTTTTTCAGATCTTTTTCTTACTCGCTCCAGATAAGCTTGCAGAGAGATGTTTCACACTGAGGCTTTGGTGAAGGTGTGGTTACAACTGGTGGTGGTACTGGTACTCCATGGCATGACGTGTCGTTACCAACGAACCAGTGATGAGCCATTTGGGGACAGGAAGAAATGATCTCACCACTTGGTAAGCGGCATTCATCTGATTTTTTATTTGTACATGTTCCTGGAAGAGACAAGCTATGTAAGTCTCACATAAGCCACATCAGAGGTGCATAATATGTTTTGTGTTGATAAAACACGTGTAGACCTGATACCCTTGTGAAATGTATAAGGTGCCCTGCTTAATGGGGAGTGCTTGCTTTACAGTTATGTGAACTTTAATTTAGGTTAGGGAAAAACAAATAAATGTAAAACCCCAGCCCCAAAGAAATAAAAACAGGTTGCTGAAATATTGAACATTTGATCCTGAAGTTGAAAAGCAGAACTATTTTAATTTCCATTTTACTGCTGTTTAAAAATTTCTGTCAGTCATGAGACTGCATAGCCAGAACAGGTGAGAATAACCACCTGGGGAAAGAGCCCCACCTCCAATTAATTCATGTCTCTTACCACACTGTCCTTCGGTGTTGTTGCCAAATAAGCTGTACGGGAGTTTCACAGAGAAAATGAGCCCGCTGAAGGTAATGGTCACACCAATCTCTGGTATTTCAACAATCATGTTTATGCCAAGTGTGGAGAAATAAATGCCATCTTTTTTGAAGCCTGGTTTGACAATCTTTCTGTTGAAGTACATCTGAATGCAAGGTTAAAAAAAAAGCACAAGTTCAGAATAAACACTGCTTCTGCCTGACTGTTTTAAATAATGTATTTTCTAATCTACATAATCATGCATAACTCCATATTGTTGTCCGTCACATCCAATGCCTATTGGCATTGCAATAACAGCATATATATGCATTAATATCTCAGCTTGTATTGCTATATTGCTACAGTGTGATAATCTAAGTGGCCTCTTTGTATCATGTTTGTGCAGATTGCGTGCTACTGCACAGCATTCTAAATCCAGGTATTTCCTTTGTACCCCTCATCATTTTGTGCATTGTAAGCATTTTTCATATGACAATGAGTGGTAGATTTCTTAACTACAGAAATATCCCTGCCATTATTATGTAATAATTTTGCTGCAAAATCACACTGTCCCCGTACTACATGTTGCTTGGCATTGGAAGAGTTGTCTGAAAACAAAACAAAGTCAAATGTTCCTGCTGCCCATTTCATGTAGTGGTGATATTTATTAGTTAATCTAAGCTGTTCCATTTGCAGCCTGTATCTTATGTGAGCTAACAAAGGTGGACGTATTTGCCTAATAGCTTTTTGTCAGGAGTTACTCTGCAATTTTCTTCTCATTGAATTGGGATAAAAGTAAGTGTTAAAACTATCAGTTACTGTTTTCTTTCACAGGAAATCCCTGGACTAATTTTTTCAGCATGCCTTTTTTGAATGTAAGGTAAGGAGAACTTGGCACAGCTCTAATAGGGGGTCAGTATATATTGAGACAAAATTCCTCCCACCTCTTGTGTTCTCTAAACAACTACTTAGTTCCCTATATAACAGTGGGACTGACTTTGTTTTCAGTGGCTTGCCAACACCAGTTTAGGCCTATGAAGGTGAAGTGACACCCCCAGTCCCCCTTTTCTTCAGCTATATCTCTCTTCCTAGCAGGGATTTGGAGGGGGAATCATGTCATGGCTCTGGTGCTTGAAGTTTCCTGTGGAGAGGAAGCAGTTCCTGTCATCTAGCTGATAAGGGATACATACCCATCTTCTCCATGAGAGAAGAATCATACTTGTGATTTGAATTGATATTTCTTCATAATGTGTTTGTTTACGTAATTGAATGGCAGCATGTACTAGTTTTCATGCAACATGAATCAAGCACCAGTGAAAGCACTCCTGTTTTCTCTATCGGCAATATCAGCCTGTTCCCTATTCTGTCATTTTGTACTTAGAAACTGGTGTAATCTTTTTTTTCCCCTCTGCCCTCATGACCTCCATGATATGATATTCTAACAGACTATTTCAAATTAGAGTTGGTAAGGCCTATGGAACTTATTTCTTCTTTGCAAAAATAAAGAAATAAAAAAATGTGTATTTTACCACGTTGGTCATCACACCATTCATGAGTTCACGGGTCAGCACCACTTCTGCAGATTTGTAGAAAATAATAATGGATTTTGGGCAGGAAAGTCCATCTTTTGAATTGCAGTAGTAATTGTCAATGTAAACACGGAAGTTGTCATATTTAGGTACAATCTGTTTCACCAGGACGTAAGTGCAATTTTCAAGGAAAGTATAGTAGATTCCATCAAAAGTAATGTAATGAGGATCACCCCATCCACTGCACACACCTGATAGAGAAAATATTTAGAATATTAACATGAAAATTAACGTAGAAAAAAGAATTGAGGAACTGAAGTGAACATAGGACAATTTGTAAAGCAACCTCAAGAAAACAAAATACCCATATAATCAATACAAAGTTTTTCTTTTTTAAAAAAGTTATTCCTTAATCTACTGGTGCTTACATTGACACTCGTAGTGGTAACAGCAGCCGTTTTCATCAGGTACCAGTATTGCTGGGTATTTGTTTGCACAGGTAATTTCCTTTACGGGTGGACAGTGTGTGGGAACTACCTCTATCTTGTTGTCTCCCTTACAGATGATTTCTGTACAGTTGGATAATTTGTGTGTTTCTCCAGGCTGCAAAATGAACAAAAATTGCTGTCACAAGAATTTGCAAACAGATATGAACTCTACTCATATTTTTAGTTTAATGATTTATTATTGCCAGTAATGGTAGTGTTGGAAAAAAAAATTAATATGTGTTAGTTCTCTTCAATTTGTGGCACTAATGATTTGTAATGTTGACCAGAGGTACTCATAATTCTGACTGTGACATGGAGGATCAGAAACTGTTGTTTTCCAAATCTGAAGCAAAGACTGAAGTGAAAGTCTTCATGGATAGTACAAGGTTGTAAATATTTTACAAAATGAATTTTTTTTAATGCTAAAAAGGAGGTGGGAAACTTAATTCCAGCTTTATCTTCAGCATGTTTGCGGGGCGGGGTCTTCTGAGGTTTCTGGGGATAGGTCTTAGGTTAAGGGAACTGAGTCCTATATAGTAGCTATATATACTGTAAAATATCAGCACAGACCATCATTATCACAAAAAAAGCCAACAAAAAAAATAATGTGAAGAAGTAAAGATAAGGGGGCAACAGAACAGAAACAGCTACAAGCCTCCACAGTAGCTTAATTTTTTCTGTTTAGTGGAGAAACAAATGCACATGAAAATTTCCCCTGTTATTTCAGTATGAAGGTTTGGTGTTTATGCAATGCTTTGTATCAGAAAATGTTTTACTAGCCCTGAAGTAATTAGAAAATATTGTAGCATGCTTTCTCAGTATAAAAAAAATAAAATATGAAGAAGGAACATAAAATTTTTATGTCATGTATAAAGGCCATCACAAGTAACAGTTATTCTGTCAATCTGCATGTACAAGGTTTAAAGACTAGAAACCATTGCTTTCTGATATCAATCTAACGTTGGTGTTATTTCATCAAACATAACATAGTAACTACATACCCGAAGGGGAGGATAAGAAGATGAAACACAAATATTTCCAGAAGTGGTAGACTGAGGAACTGATGTCGTTAAGGTAGACGGTTCAGGTGAAGTAGTGGTCAGAGGAGTAGTAACATTACATTGTACAGTGTGTCGTTCAACTGTACATGTTGGACTACAGATTGCATAAAATGTACATCCATCACTATCAGTTTTACTATAAATCAACTCACCTGAAGAAAAAAAAACAAAAAAAAAGAAAACAAAATTTAAAAAAAAATTAAAAATACCACTTAGCCAAAAAAATTACAAGAAAAACCAGTAAACTACAATGAAATCTGAATTAGAGAATAAATTATAAATAATTTCAAAAGAAAGAAAAAAATATTTAGAGTGAAAAAAACAGATAAACTAACCAGGTGAAAATATAGCATCACCAACTTTGCAGAAACAAGGTGTTGATACAGGGGTAACTGAGGTAGGGGAAGTGGTCGTTGAGGTGGAGGTCGTGACTGTGGCGGAAGTCGGGGTGGTGGTGGTTGGTTTGCGGGTGGTGATGGTGGTGGGGCTGGTGGTGGGCAGGGGTGTGCTGGTCACACACTCGTAGTTCGGGGTGCAGCAGTAGACGCGTATCCTGTAGTTGAGGCACAACTTAAATTTGCCGGTCTGGTCTTCGTTCTTGCACACCAGGCCAAAGTGGACGTCGCACTGCACGACCTGCCCGACCTGTTGGATGGCAACCTCGGGGTAGTCCTCTGCCTGGCACTCGATTTCCTTGGGCTGGTGACAGATCTTCTTGCCGGCGGCCCGGATGTGCTCGTAGGTTTCAAAGTCTCCCTGGCTGGGCCCCGGGGAGGGGAAGTCGACGTCGAACCATTCGGTCCAGGAGCACACTTCTTTTTGACAGGTGGTAATGGACGAGGTGGTGGTGGTGGTGGTGGTGGTGGTGGAGCTCACGCCAGTGGAGGATATGGTAGGTGTCGGGGTGGGTCTGGTTGTGGTGGTGGAGGTCCGCTGTGTGGTTTCTGAGGAGGTGGGCCGCGTGGTGGGGGAGGAGGTCGTGGAGGTGGAGGTCGTGACTGTGGCGGAAGTCGGGGTGGTGGTGGTTGGTTTGCGGGTGGTGATGGTGGTGGGGCTGGTGGTGGGCAGGGGTGTGCTGGTCACACACTCGTAGTTCGGGGTGCAGCAGTAGACGCGTATCCTGTAGTTGAGGCACAACTTAAATTTGCCGGTCTGGTCTTCGTTCTTGCACACCAGGCCAAAGTGGACGTCGCACTGCACGACCTGCCCGACCTGTTGGATGGCAACCTCGGGGTAGTCCTCTGCCTGGCACTCGATTTCCTTGGGCTGGTGACAGATCTTCTTGCCGGCGGCCCGGATGTGCTCGTAGGTTTCAAAGTCTCCCTGGCTGGGCCCCGGGGAGGGGAAGTCGACGTCGAACCATTCGGTCCAGGAGCACACTTCTTTTTGACAGGTGGTAATGGACGAGGTGGTGGTGGTGGTGGTGGTGGTGGTGGTGGTGGAGCTCACGCCAGTGGAGGATATGGTAGGTGTCGGGGTGGGTCTGGTTGTGGTGGTGGAGGTCCGCTGTGTGGTTTCTGAGGAGGTGGGCCGCGTGGTGGGGGAGGAGGTCGTGGAGGTGGAGGTCGTGACTGTGGCGGAAGTCGGGGTGGTGGTGGTTGGTTTGCGGGTGGTGATGGTGGTGGGGCTGGTGGTGGGCAGGGGTGTGCTGGTCACACACTCGTAGTTCGGGGTGCAGCAGTAGACGCGTATCCTGTAGTTGAGGCACAACTTAAATTTGCCGGTCTGGTCTTCGTTCTTGCACACCAGGCCAAAGTGGACGTCGCACTGCACGACCTGCCCGACCTGTTGGATGGCAACCTCGGGGTAGTCCTCTGCCTGGCACTCGATTTCCTTGGGCTGGTGACAGATCTTCTTGCCGGCGGCCCGGATGTGCTCGTAGGTTTCAAAGTCTCCCTGGCTGGGCCCCGGGGAGGGGAAGTCGACGTCGAACCATTCGGTCCAGGAGCACACTTCTTTTTGACAGGTGGTAATGGACGAGGTGGTGGTGGTGGTGGTGGTGGTGGTGGAGCTCACGCCAGTGGAGGATATGGTAGGTGTCGGGGTGGGTCTGGTTGTGGTGGTGGAGGTCCGCTGTGTGGTTTCTGAGGAGGTGGGCCGCGTGGTGGGGGAGGAGGTCGTGGAGGTGGAGGTCGTGACTGTGGCGGAAGTCGGTTTGGTGGTGGTTGGTTTACGGGTGGTGATGGTGGTGGGGCTGGTGGTGGGCAGGGGTGTGCTGGTCACACACTCGTAGTTCGGGGTGCAGCAGTAGACGCGTATCCTGTAGTTGAGGCACAACTTAAATTTGCCGGTCTGGTCTTCGTTCTTGCACACCAGGCCAAAGTGGACGTCGCACTGCACGACCTGCCCGACCTGTTGGATGGCAACCTCGGGGTAGTCCTCTGCCTGGCACTCGATTTCCTTGGGCTGGTGACAGATCTTCTTGCCGGCGGCCCGGATGTGCTCGTAGGTTTCAAAGTCTCCCTGGCTGGGCCCCGGGGAGGGGAAGTCGACGTCGAACCATTCTGTCCAGGAGCACACTTCTTTTTGACAGGTGGTAATGGACGAGGTGGTGGTGGTGGTGGTGGTGGTGGTGGAGCTCACGCCAGTGGAGGATATGGTAGGTGTCGGGGTGGGTCTGGTTGTGGTGGTGGAGGTCCGCTGTGTGGTTTCTGAGGAGGTGGGCCGCGTGGTGGGGGAGGAGGTCGTGGAGGTGGAGGTCGTGACTGTGGCGGAAGTCGGGGTGGTGGTGGTTGGTTTGCGGGTGGTGATGGTGGTGGGGCTGGTGGTGGGCAGGGGTGTGCTGGTCACACACTCGTAGTTCGGGGTGCAGCAGTAGACGCGTATCCTGTAGTTGAGGCACAACTTAAATTTGCCGGTCTGGTCTTCGTTCTTGCACACCAGGCCAAAGTGGACGTCGCACTGCACGACCTGCCCGACCTGTTGGATGGCAACCTCGGGGTAGTCCTCTGCCTGGCACTCGATTTCCTTGGGCTGGTGACAGATCTTCTTGCCGGCGGCCCGGATGTGCTCGTAGGTTTCAAAGTCTCCCTGGCTGGGCCCCGGGGAGGGGAAGTCGACGTCGAACCATTCGGTCCAGGAGCACACTTCTTTTTGACAGGTGGTAATGGACGAGGTGGTGGTGGTGGTGGTGGTGGTGGTGGAGCTCACGCCAGTGGAGGATATGGTAGGTGTCGGGGTGGGTCTGGTTGTGGTGGTGGAGGTCTGCTGTGTGGTTTCTGAGGAGGTGGGCCGCGTGGTGGGGGAGGAGGTCGTGGAGGTGGAGGTCGTGACTGTGGCGGAAGTCGGGGTGGTGGTGGTTGGTTTGCGGGTGGTGATGGTGGTGGGGCTGGTGGTGGGCAGGGGTGTGCTGGTCACACACTCGTAGTTCGGGGTGCAGCAGTAGACGCGTATCCTGTAGTTGAGGCACAACTTAAATTTGCCGGTCTGGTCTTCGTTCTTGCACACCAGGCCAAAGTGGACGTCGCACTGCACGACCTGCCCGACCTGTTGGATGGCAACCTCGGGGTAGTCCTCTGCCTGGCACTCGATTTCCTTGGGCTGGTGACAGATCTTCTTGCCGGCGGCCCGGATGTGCTCGTAGGTTTCAAAGTCTCCCTGGCTGGGCCCCGGGGAGGGGAAGTCGACGTCGAACCATTCGGTCCAGGAGCACACTTCTTTTTGACAGGTGGTAATGGACGAGGTGGTGGTGGTGGTGGTGGTGGAGCTCACGCCAGTGGAGGATATGGTAGGTGTCGGGGTGGGTCTGGTTGTGGTGGTGGAGGTCTGCTGTGTGGTTTCTGAGGAGGTGGGCCGCGTGGTGGGGGAGGAGGTCGTGGAGGTGGAGGTCGTGACTGTGGCGGAAGTCGGGGTGGTGGTGGTTGGTTTGCGGGTGGTGATGGTGGTGGGGCTGGTGGTGGGCAGGGGTGTGCTGGTCACACACTCGTAGTTCGGGGTGCAGCAGTAGACGCGTATCCTGTAGTTGAGGCACAACTTAAATTTGCCGGTCTGGTCTTCGTTCTTGCACACCAGGCCAAAGTGGACGTCGCACTGCACGACCTGCCCGACCTGTTGGATGGCAACCTCGGGGTAGTCCTCTGCCTGGCACTCGATTTCCTTGGGCTGGTGACAGATCTTCTTGCCGGCGGCCCGGATGTGCTCGTAGGTTTCAAAGTCTCCCTGGCTGGGCCCCGGGGAGGGGAAGTCGACGTCGAACCATTCGGTCCAGGAGCACACTTCTTTTTGACAGGTGGTAATGGACGAGGTGGTGGTGGTGGTGGTGGTGGTGGTGGAGCTCACGCCAGTGGAGGATATGGTAGGTGTCGGGGTGGGTCTGGTTGTGGTGGTGGAGGTCCGCTGTGTGGTTTCTGAGGAGGTGGGCCGCGTGGTGGGGGAGGAGGTCGTGGAGGTGGAGGTCGTGACTGTGGCGGAAGTCGGGGTGGTGGTGGTTGGTTTGCGGGTGGTGATGGTGGTGGGGCTGGTGGTGGGCAGGGGTGTGCTGGTCACACACTCGTAGTTCGGGGTGCAGCAGTAGACGCGTATCCTGTAGTTGAGGCACAACTTAAATTTGCCGGTCTGGTCTTCGTTCTTGCACACCAGGCCAAAGTGGACGTCGCACTGCACGACCTGCCCGACCTGTTGGATGGCAACCTCGGGGTAGTCCTCTGCCTGGCACTCGATTTCCTTGGGCTGGTGACAGATCTTCTTGCCGGCGGCCCGGATGTGCTCGTAGGTTTCAAAGTCTCCCTGGCTGGGCCCCGGGGAGGGGAAGTCGACGTCGAACCATTCGGTCCAGGAGCACACTTCTTTTTGACAGGTGGTAATGGACGAGGTGGTGGTGGTGGTGGTGGTGGTGGTGGAGCTCACGCCAGTGGAGGATATGGTAGGTGTCGGGGTGGGTCTGGTTGTGGTGGTGGAGGTCTGCTGTGTGGTTTCTGAGGAGGTGGGCCGCGTGGTGGGGGAGGAGGTCGTGGAGGTGGAGGTCGTGACTGTGGCGGAAGTCGGGGTGGTGGTGGTTGGTTTGCGGGTGGTGATGGTGGTGGGGCTGGTGGTGGGCAGGGGTGTGCTGGTCACACACTCGTAGTTCGGGGTGCAGCAGTAGACGCGTATCCTGTAGTTGAGGCACAACTTAAATTTGCCGGTCTGGTCTTCGTTCTTGCACACCAGGCCAAAGTGGACGTCGCACTGCACGACCTGCCCGACCTGTTGGATGGCAACCTCGGGGTAGTCCTCTGCCTGGCACTCGATTTCCTTGGGCTGGTGACAGATCTTCTTGCCGGCGGCCCGGATGTGCTCGTAGGTTTCAAAGTCTCCCTGGCTGGGCCCCGGGGAGGGGAAGTCGACGTCGAACCATTCGGTCCAGGAGCACACTTCTTTTTGACAGGTGGTAATGGACGAGGTGGTGGTGGTGGTGGTGGTGGTGGTGGAGCTCACGCCAGTGGAGGATATGGTAGGTGTCGGGGTGGGTCTGGTTGTGGTGGTGGAGGTCCGCTGTGTGGTTTCTGAGGAGGTGGGCCGCGTGGTGGGGGAGGAGGTCGTGGAGGTGGAGGTCGTGACTGTGGCGGAAGTCGGGGTGGTGGTGGTTGGTTTGCGGGTGGTGATGGTGGTGGGGCTGGTGGTGGGCAGGGGTGTGCTGGTCACACACTCGTAGTTCGGGGTGCAGCAGTAGACGCGTATCCTGTAGTTGAGGCACAACTTAAATTTGCCGGTCTGGTCTTCGTTCTTGCACACCAGGCCAAAGTGGACGTCGCACTGCACGACCTGCCCGACCTGTTGGATGGCAACCTCGGGGTAGTCCTCTGCCTGGCACTCGATTTCCTTGGGCTGGTGACAGATCTTCTTGCCGGCGGCCCGGATGTGCTCGTAGGTTTCAAAGTCTCCCTGGCTGGGCCCCGGGGAGGGGAAGTCGACGTCGAACCATTCGGTCCAGGAGCACACTTCTTTTTGACAGGTGGTAATGGACGAGGTGGTGGTGGTGGTGGTGGTGGTGGTGGAGCTCACGCCAGTGGAGGATATGGTAGGTGTCGGGGTGGGTCTGGTTGTGGTGGTGGAGGTCTGCTGTGTGGTTTCTGAGGAGGTGGGCCGCGTGGTGGGGGAGGAGGTCGTGGAGGTGGAGGTCGTGACTGTGGCGGAAGTCGGGGTGGTGGTGGTTGGTTTGCGGGTGGTGATGGTGGTGGGGCTGGTGGTGGGCAGGGGTGTGCTGGTCACACACTCGTAGTTCGGGGTGCAGCAGTAGACGCGTATCCTGTAGTTGAGGCACAACTTAAATTTGCCGGTCTGGTCTTCGTTCTTGCACACCAGGCCAAAGTGGACGTCGCACTGCACGACCTGCCCGACCTGTTGGATGGCAACCTCGGGGTAGTCCTCTGCCTGGCACTCGATTTCCTTGGGCTGGTGACAGATCTTCTTGCCGGCGGCCCGGATGTGCTCGTAGGTTTCAAAGTCTCCCTGGCTGGGCCCCGGGGAGGGGAAGTCGACGTCGAACCATTCGGTCCAGGAGCACACTTCTTTTTGACAGGTGGTAATGGACGAGGTGGTGGTGGTGGTGGTGGTGGTGGTGGAGCTCACGCCAGTGGAGGATATGGTAGGTGTCGGGGTGGGTCTGGTTGTGGTGGTGGAGGTCTGCTGTGTGGTTTCTGAGGAGGTGGGCCGCGTGGTGGGGGAGGAGGTCGTGGAGGTGGAGGTCGTGACTGTGGCGGAAGTCGGGGTGGTGGTGGTTGGTTTGCGGGTGGTGATGGTGGTGGGGCTGGTGGTGGGCAGGGGTGTGCTGGTCACACACTCGTAGTTCGGGGTGCAGCAGTAGACGCGTATCCTGTAGTTGAGGCACAACTTAAATTTGCCGGTCTGGTCTTCGTTCTTGCACACCAGGCCAAAGTGGACGTCGCACTGCACGACCTGCCCGACCTGTTGGATGGCAACCTCGGGGTAGTCCTCTGCCTGGCACTCGATTTCCTTGGGCTGGTGACAGATCTTCTTGCCGGCGGCCCGGATGTGCTCGTAGGTTTCAAAGTCTCCCTGGCTGGGCCCCGGGGAGGGGAAGTCGACGTCGAACCATTCGGTCCAGGAGCACACTTCTTTTTGACAGGTGGTAATGGACGAGGTGGTGGTGGTGGTGGTGGTGGTGGTGGAGCTCACGCCAGTGGAGGATATGGTAGGTGTCGGGGTGGGTCTGGTTGTGGTGGTGGAGGTCCGCTGTGTGGTTTCTGAGGAGGTGGGCCGCGTGGTGGGGGAGGAGGTCGTGGAGGTGGAGGTCGTGACTGTGGCGGAAGTCGGGGTGGTGGTGGTTGGTTTGCGGGTGGTGATGGTGGTGGGGCTGGTGGTGGGCAGGGGTGTGCTGGTCACACACTCGTAGTTCGGGGTGCAGCAGTAGACGCGTATCCTGTAGTTGAGGCACAACTTAAATTTGCCGGTCTGGTCTTCGTTCTTGCACACCAGGCCAAAGTGGACGTCGCACTGCACGACCTGCCCGACCTGTTGGATGGCAACCTCGGGGTAGTCCTCTGCCTGGCACTCGATTTCCTTGGGCTGGTGACAGATCTTCTTGCCGGCGGCCCGGATGTGCTCGTAGGTTTCAAAGTCTCCCTGGCTGGGCCCCGGGGAGGGGAAGTCGACGTCGAACCATTCGGTCCAGGAGCACACTTCTTTTTGACAGGTGGTAATGGACGAGGTGGTGGTGGTGGTGGTGGTGGTGGTGGAGCTCACGCCAGTGGAGGATATGGTAGGTGTCGGGGTGGGTCTGGTTGTGGTGGTGGAGGTCTGCTGTGTGGTTTCTGAGGAGGTGGGCCGCGTGGTGGGGGAGGAGGTCGTGGAGGTGGAGGTCGTGACTGTGGCGGAAGTCGGTTTGGTGGTGGTTGGTTTGCGGGTGGTGATGGTGGTGGGGCTGGTGGTGGGCAGGGGTGTGCTGGTCACACACTCGTAGTTCGGGGTGCAGCAGTAGACGCGTATCCTGTAGTTGAGGCACAACTTAAATTTGCCGGTCTGGTCTTCGTTCTTGCACACCAGGCCAAAGTGGACGTCGCACTGCACGACCTGCCCGACCTGTTGGATGGCAACCTCGGGGTAGTCCTCTGCCTGGCACTCGATTTCCTTGGGCTGGTGACAGATCTTCTTGCCGGCGGCCCGGATGTGCTCGTAGGTTTCAAAGTCTCCCTGGCTGGGCCCCGGGGAGGGGAAGTCGACGTCGAACCATTCGGTCCAGGAGCACACTTCTTTTTGACAGGTGGTAATGGACGAGGTGGTGGTGGTGGTGGTGGTGGTGGTGGAGCTCACGCCAGTGGAGGATATGGTAGGTGTCGGGGTGGGTCTGGTTGTGGTGGTGGAGGTCTGCTGTGTGGTTTCTGAGGAGGTGGGCCGCGTGGTGGGGGAGGAGGTCGTGGAGGTGGAGGTCGTGACTGTGGCGGAAGTCGGGGTGGTGGTGGTTGGTTTGCGGGTGGTGATGGTGGTGGGGCTGGTGGTGGGCAGGGGTGTGCTGGTCACACACTCGTAGTTCGGGGTGCAGCAGTAGACGCGTATCCTGTAGTTGAGGCACAACTTAAATTTGCCGGTCTGGTCTTCGTTCTTGCACACCAGGCCAAAGTGGACGTCGCACTGCACGACCTGCCCGACCTGTTGGATGGCAACCTCGGGGTAGTCCTCTGCCTGGCACTCGATTTCCTTGGGCTGGTGACAGATCTTCTTGCCGGCGGCCCGGATGTGCTCGTAGGTTTCAAAGTCTCCCTGGCTGGGCCCCGGGGAGGGGAAGTCGACGTCGAACCATTCGGTCCAGGAGCACACTTCTTTTTGACAGGTGGTAATGGACGAGGTGGTGGTGGTGGTGGTGGTGGTGGTGGAGCTCACGCCAGTGGAGGATATGGTAGGTGTCGGGGTGGGTCTGGTTGTGGTGGTGGAGGTCTGCTGTGTGGTTTCTGAGGAGGTGGGCCGCGTGGTGGGGGAGGAGGTCGTGGAGGTGGAGGTCGTGACTGTGGCGGAAGTCGGGGTGGTGGTGGTTGGTTTGCGGGTGGTGATGGTGGTGGGGCTGGTGGTGGGCAGGGGTGTGCTGGTCACACACTCGTAGTTCGGGGTGCAGCAGTAGACGCGTATCCTGTAGTTGAGGCACAACTTAAATTTGCCGGTCTGGTCTTCGTTCTTGCACACCAGGCCAAAGTGGACGTCGCACTGCACGACCTGCCCGACCTGTTGGATGGCAACCTCGGGGTAGTCCTCTGCCTGGCACTCGATTTCCTTGGGCTGGTGACAGATCTTCTTGCCGGCGGCCCGGATGTGCTCGTAGGTTTCAAAGTCTCCCTGGCTGGGCCCCGGGGAGGGGAAGTCGACGTCGAACCATTCTGTCCAGGAGCACACTTCTTTTTGACAGGTGGTAATGGACGAGGTGGTGGTGGTGGTGGTGGTGGTGGTGGAGCTCACGCCAGTGGAGGATATGGTAGGTGTCGGGGTGGGTCTGGTTGTGGTGGTGGAGGTCCGCTGTGTGGTTTCTGAGGAGGTGGGCCGCGTGGTGGGGGAGGAGGTCGTGGAGGTGGAGGTCGTGACTGTGGCGGAAGTCGGTTTGGTGGTGGTTGGTTTGCGGGTGGTGATGGTGGTGGGGCTGGTGGTGGGCAGGGGTGTGCTGGTCACACACTCGTAGTTCGGGGTGCAGCAGTAGACGCGTATCCTGTAGTTGAGGCACAACTTAAATTTGCCGGTCTGGTCTTCGTTCTTGCACACCAGGCCAAAGTGGACGTCGCACTGCACGACCTGCCCGACCTGTTGGATGGCAACCTCGGGGTAGTCCTCTGCCTGGCACTCGATTTCCTTGGGCTGGTGACAGATCTTCTTGCCGGCGGCCCGGATGTGCTCGTAGGTTTCAAAGTCTCCCTGGCTGGGCCCCGGGGAGGGGAAGTCGACGTCGAACCATTCGGTCCAGGAGCACACTTCTTTTTGACAGGTGGTAATGGACGAGGTGGTGGTGGTGGTGGTGGTGGTGGTGGAGCTCACGCCAGTGGAGGATATGGTAGGTGTCGGGGTGGGTCTGGTTGTGGTGGTGGAGGTCCGCTGTGTGGTTTCTGAGGAGGTGGGCCGCGTGGTGGGGGAGGAGGTCGTGGAGGTGGAGGTCGTGACTGTGGCGGAAGTCGGTTTGGTGGTGGTTGGTTTGCGGGTGGTGATGGTGGTGGGGCTGGTGGTGGGCAGGGGTGTGCTGGTCACACACTCGTAGTTCGGGGTGCAGCAGTAGACGCGTATCCTGTAGTTGAGGCACAACTTAAATTTGCCGGTCTGGTCTTCGTTCTTGCACACCAGGCCAAAGTGGACGTCGCACTGCACGACCTGCCCGACCTGTTGGATGGCAACCTCGGGGTAGTCCTCTGCCTGGCACTCGATTTCCTTGGGCTGGTGACAGATCTTCTTGCCGGCGGCCCGGATGTGCTCGTAGGTTTCAAAGTCTCCCTGGCTGGGCCCCGGGGAGGGGAAGTCGACGTCGAACCATTCGGTCCAGGAGCACACTTCTTTTTGACAGGTGGTAATGGACGAGGTGGTGGTGGTGGTGGTGGTGGTGGTGGAGCTCACGCCAGTGGAGGATATGGTAGGTGTCGGGGTGGGTCTGGTTGTGGTGGTGGAGGTCTGCTGTGTGGTTTCTGAGGAGGTGGGCCGCGTGGTGGGGGAGGAGGTCGTGGAGGTGGAGGTCGTGACTGTGGCGGAAGTCGGGGTGGTGGTGGTTGGTTTGCGGGTGGTGATGGTGGTGGGGCTGGTGGTGGGCAGGGGTGTGCTGGTCACACACTCGTAGTTCGGGGTGCAGCAGTAGACGCGTATCCTGTAGTTGAGGCACAACTTAAATTTGCCGGTCTGGTCTTCGTTCTTGCACACCAGGCCAAAGTGGACGTCGCACTGCACGACCTGCCCGACCTGTTGGATGGCAACCTCGGGGTAGTCCTCTGCCTGGCACTCGATTTCCTTGGGCTGGTGACAGATCTTCTTGCCGGCGGCCCGGATGTGCTCGTAGGTTTCAAAGTCTCCCTGGCTGGGCCCCGGGGAGGGGAAGTCGACGTCGAACCATTCGGTCCAGGAGCACACTTCTTTTTGACAGGTGGTAATGGACGAGGTGGTGGTGGTGGTGGTGGTGGTGGTGGAGCTCACGCCAGTGGAGGATATGGTAGGTGTCGGGGTGGGTCTGGTTGTGGTGGTGGAGGTCTGCTGTGTGGTTTCTGAGGAGGTGGGCCGCGTGGTGGGGGAGGAGGTCGTGGAGGTGGAGGTCGTGACTGTGGCGGAAGTCGGTTTGGTGGTGGTTGGTTTGCGGGTGGTGATGGTGGTGGGGCTGGTGGTGGGCAGGGGTGTGCTGGTCACACACTCGTAGTTCGGGGTGCAGCAGTAGACGCGTATCCTGTAGTTGAGGCACAACTTAAATTTGCCGGTCTGGTCTTCGTTCTTGCACACCAGGCCAAAGTGGACGTCGCACTGCACGACCTGCCCGACCTGTTGGATGGCAACCTCGGGGTAGTCCTCTGCCTGGCACTCGATTTCCTTGGGCTGGTGACAGATCTTCTTGCCGGCGGCCCGGATGTGCTCGTAGGTTTCAAAGTCTCCCTGGCTGGGCCCCGGGGAGGGGAAGTCGACGTCGAACCATTCGGTCCAGGAGCACACTTCTTTTTGACAGGTGGTAATGGACGAGGTGGTGGTGGTGGTGGTGGTGGTGGTGGAGCTCACGCCAGTGGAGGATATGGTAGGTGTCGGGGTGGGTCTGGTTGTGGTGGTGGAGGTCTGCTGTGTGGTTTCTGAGGAGGTGGGCCGCGTGGTGGGGGAGGAGGTCGTGGAGGTGGAGGTCGTGACTGTGGCGGAAGTCGGGGTGGTGGTGGTTGGTTTGCGGGTGGTGATGGTGGTGGGGCTGGTGGTGGGCAGGGGTGTGCTGGTCACACACTCGTAGTTCGGGGTGCAGCAGTAGACGCGTATCCTGTAGTTGAGGCACAACTTAAATTTGCCGGTCTGGTCTTCGTTCTTGCACACCAGGCCAAAGTGGACGTCGCACTGCACGACCTGCCCGACCTGTTGGATGGCAACCTCGGGGTAGTCCTCTGCCTGGCACTCGATTTCCTTGGGCTGGTGACAGATCTTCTTGCCGGCGGCCCGGATGTGCTCGTAGGTTTCAAAGTCTCCCTGGCTGGGCCCCGGGGAGGGGAAGTCGACGTCGAACCATTCGGTCCAGGAGCACACTTCTTTTTGACAGGTGGTAATGGACGAGGTGGTGGTGGTGGTGGTGGAGCTCACGCCAGTGGAGGATATGGTAGGTGTCGGGGTGGGCCTTGAAGTTTTTGTTGTTTGTGTTTCGTATGTAGTGTGGGTTGTTGTTTCTGATGTAGTTTCAGTGTGTATATATCCTGTTTCTGGTGGCATTGTTGAAATTGTAGTGCTTTTATGTTTTGTTATTAAGTGTGGTGTTGTTGGTAGTTCTGTGTACGGTGTACTTTGAGTCGTAGCTATTTGGGTGGGTGTTGGTTTTGTGGAAGTTGTAGTAGGCGCTTTACTTGTTGGGCATGGTACTGTTATATTTTGACAGCATTTAAATCTTATTTCATAATTATAGCAGATTGGTGGTAGTTGGTCTTTATTGTAGCATATCAACCCTTCTTCCGTGTTACATGTTATATGTTGTTCTAGTAGGGGATATGGTACATCAGGGAACCTTACTGCTCTGCATTCAACAGCCTTTCTGTTATTACAGACTTTGTATCCCTTCTTTTCAATGTTGTGTATTGTGTCAAAATCTCCATCATCATATCCAGACCCTGGGTAACTTGCATCGTACCACATTGACCAGTAGCATTCTTCTTCAATACAAGGTTGAGATGTTGAAGCAGAAGAAGTTACAGATGTTGTCATTTCACTTGTGCTTGTAGTTGTTTCTTTAGTAGTTGAAGTTGTGAATGTTGTACTTTCAGAAGTTGTAGTAAGTGGTAATGTAGTGGTTGAAAATGATGTGGTTTCTTCAGTTGAACTTGATGTTTCTGTGCTTTTAGCTGGTGTCATGGTTGGTGTTGATGTGCTGAAATTTGTTGTGGAAGAACATGGTACAAAAGCACAGCATAAGATTCTTATTTCATAATTGTAGCACATTGTTGAAATCTGATCTTTGTTGTAACATATAAGACCAGCTGTTGTACTGCATTCTACTTCTTGGCCAAGGTCTTTTAGTGTTATGTTAGGGTATTTCTCTGCTCTGCATTGAACATCCCGTGGAGCTTTACAGACTTCATAACCTTTAGCTCTCAAATCTTGAAAGGTTTCAAAATCTCCACCATCGTAGCCAGGGGTTTGCTGACTCCCGTCATACCATTCTGACCACTCACAGACTTCATGAACACATATTGATGTAGTTGGTGTCACTGTGAAAGTGAAAAATAAGGTATCAGGAAACTTATCTTCCTTCATATATTTCCTTTTTTATTTTATTAAATGGGCTGAAAATTTTCCTAAGGTCATTTTCTTGCATGATGAGCCTGTAGTGCATCAGTTTATTGTTCTTATAATTTCGTATGAAGTAGAACAGAAAATCTATCACGTAGCAATTTAATGTACCAATGTGCTTGGAACTGTCAATTCCAAAAAGAATGCTTATTATATTTTACAAAGGGCTGAAATAAGTCTCAGACATAGTTTATACACATTGGGTGGTTGGAAATAACTTTTTGTTGTTGTTGTTTTGCCTTTGATTTAATGTAATTTCTTGTTTGTTTTTTTTTCAGTATTTATCAGTCTCTCCATAGTGTCAAAGCCTGATTGAAATCCAGTGGAAAGAATAACATTTAGTCTAGATTCATAGGTTCCTTTTTCTTCCAAATGCATTGACTCCTTATGTGATATGCTGCATTGTCTTTTCTCTTCCATTTAACATAAAAGATGTCTAATGCAGCATTATTAGCACCCCTACACTTCATAGTGTAGCCCTAGTCTTAAGAAACCATTTATTGGTTGGAGAGCAGTCTGTAAGCTTTTGCAGGTGAATTCTTACTGTGAAATGGCTGGAAAATGCTTAATGAATTCCAGCTAGGCTGGTGTTTTCTGTGTTTCAAAACTTGTTGTTTTAATTTTATACTGAATAAGTATTTAATTAAACAACTTGTGCACCTAGTAATTACAGATTACCAACCTGAAGAATGCTGAACAAGAATACTAAAAATGAAAATTTCGGTGTCTTAATGCCAATATCTGAGCAGTCCACTTAGTACTGTAATTATAAATACCATGAACCTTATCAGGAATTTTTCAAAAAGTAGCAATACTGTAATTGCCACTACAGAAAATTCTACAGAAAAATAATGACTTATTCAGTAAAGATTATTCCAGCTATAGAAACTGTTACAGTTACACATAATAAATCTGACACTGATTTTTTAATCGTTCACCAGAAAGCTAAGCAAAATAATAGTATCAAACCAGTGTGCAGTGGTTTTGATTTTGGCGTTTTTAGAAGTGGTTTTATTTTCTGTTTATTTCCTTGTGTTAGTTTGTTTACCAAATATCGACTGAAACCAAATACAAATAACAAATGAGACTTGCTGTCTTTTATTTTGAGGTTGCATTAATCCATTTATGTTGTGAGTGTGGGCATGGTTTTGTAGCTCTTGTTTTACTCTCTAATGAAGGAATATGCCCTTACGGGCTGTAAAGGCTGTACCTGTGGAAGTAGCAACAGGTGGCGTAGTGCTGAAGTGAAACGTTGTTGTTGTGGGTGATGTTGAGACTGGACATCCATAGACAAACCTTTCAATAGTTCCATTGGGACCACAGACCGCAACAATACACCCTCCTGTGCCATCTGTAGTATTGTAGATCACATCTCTATAGTTGTATTTACGTCCCTCATAAATGCAGACACATTCTGTAAATCAGGAGAGGGTGTTACTGTTTGTTATCCAAAACACAGAGTTCCTCAAATATATCCTATACAGATAAAACCAACATTGTCAACATACCATTTTCATCATATTTGCATTTTTTGCCATGAATTGTGCATTCACTGGAAAAGAAAAAAAAGGAGATTATGATGTGAATATATTGGTTCATGACATCATTTTATTGTTTCATTTTTTTGCTATTTTCAATTCTTTGCTATTCATTCAGTGTTTATACGTAGAAAGACCCTATCTTCTCTGAGTTAGATGTTCAGTTCTCCTGTACAAATTCAGATTAGGTAGGATGACTCTGTTTTCTAGCAAGAAAGGCAGCTTTTCTGTGTCAGCATAGTAAACATGCAGTATTGTTATTGGTGCTTTTGGGAGCTGGGCAACGATGTGGGGAGGGGTTCTGAAATGTTCTTATCTCCCTGACTGGTAGTTATTTTTTGTAAGGGAAGGTGCAGTAAATGTATAATTTTGAGAAAGCATCACTGTATCACAGATATTGAGGTTGTCTACACAGCGAATCTCAGACTTCCAAAAGATGCAGGAATATATTCTGGTTTTAAAGGGAATTATCTATTATCTGTTAAGAACTGAATATTGATATATTTATTTACAGTGACTAAGGGCATCTGTACGCTGAACAAACTCAAGTAAATATAGACATGTATTTAACAGGTTAGGTTTAGTGCTGTTAATGATGTAGCTGAGGCAGGCAAAGCTGTCTCTGAACTGCAAAACATGCCATGAAATTTGGGTTAGTTCAGCTGAGTTTCTCGCTAAGCTCTCTGCCATTCTGACTGCACCGCTTACAGTATTCAAGTGTAGCTACTCTAAAGGTATCTTAGAACAGGTGTTAACTGCTTCCCAACTGGTTCTGCTAACTTTGTGCTATTTGACAGAAGGCTTAGCAGCACTTGTCCCAGCATGTCATCGGTTCTGACAGAATGTGTAAGAATACTTGCTAACAGTTGCAAATATGGAAGTACCAGGACAATAACAGAAACAAGATCAAAACTATGAAGATTAGTCGCCTACTAACTTCTAAATAATTTCACATAGTAACTGTAGGACTATCTTAATAAAAATTATCCGGCTATTTTCATAACTATTATTATTTTAATTTGCTTTTCCTTAATTTAATAATAATAATAATAATAATAATAATTTTAAAGTACTTCAGTTAGAGTACAGAATAACAGAAAATTAATCTCTCTATGGTAAAATGTTTCACCATGTCATCATTTAATTTCCTGGGGAAGGAAGAATGTTAGACGTTATTCAGCAGCCTGAGTGGCCTAGTTCCTGTGGGCAAACAAACTTAATGCATGATCAATTATGTTCCACAGCTTTAAATTCAACATTTAAAAATCTTTACTAATCCTACCATGATTGACAATTCTGCTTTGAAGGCATCTGCATTCCTGGTTTGTAATTTTTTCCATTTTCATAACAACCACAATTAGAAACACAAGTCATGGTTTCCTCATCAAAATAGGGCTTATTCTTTGGACACTGCGGATAGCAGCCTGCAATAAAAAATGAGAGTTATGTTGATACATGGCCTTTCACAAGTAGAAGTAACTCTATACTCTCCTTATATCTGCTTTCCCTATATTATCCCATATGGCAAGTGGACTTCCAGACTCTCTCTCTTCTGTTCCTTTGACTGCACATGAAGCTTTGGAGCATTTTGTCCTCATCTTCTCTCCAAACAATTTCATAGCCATTAGGCAGTAATTAGAAAATCTCTTCTTATAATTTCTAATATAAACATGTCATATGCTAAGTAACATGAATTTGGTTAATCATACTGCATTTTAGCTTCTTATAAGTAGAATAAGATATGCATAATTATGTTTACCTTCCAAACCTCTCAACTCATGAAGGCATTTCCCACTTGGATTATTGCAGGTCTTCATGCAAGGGGCTCCACATGGCTGGTAATGCCACTCACATTCCCCTTGTGGATTGTAGTAATCACAGAACAGAGCTAGAGGAAGAAGGAATGACAGAAAAAGACTTTTGATCTTTTTGCTCTACAGTATTCCAGTTTTGCTGGGTAAAAATCCCATGGGAGCAGCATAGTCACATAGGTGGTGAAAGCTATATTGTCTTATTTCTAATTTAAAACAATTGTTGCACTTCTACCACCTTTTGACACCGATAAAGTTATAAAACATAGAACAGACTTATACATTAAGCATGAAAATCAATTAATTGAATCACTGATTTTAGCTAGTATGCACTAATATTTATTTACACTGAGCCTGATGTAGACAGGTGGGAGTGTAATACAATATTATAGTTCACCAGTGGTGTGTCATGATTGACAAGTAAATCAGACAGTAGTGACACCCCTTGTCAGGTTACTATCAATAGTTTCATTTTAAGAAAATAGATTGGCTTCCAGTGATTTAGTCAACTTGCTTTGTAGGTTTTTTTGCTGGTTTTAGAATACAGCAATGCCTCTTACAAATATAATTACATCCTTCTTTCTTTCTTTGTCCCATTTGTTTTTCTTCAGCACCCCCCCCTTTTTTTTTTCCCCTCTAGACCCCTTCAAAATGTAGTAGGGTGAAACTCACGACAAATGGATGGAGTCCTCCATGAAATGCAGATGTCCCGCTCATTACACACTTGAGCATAGGCAGCTACTGCTGTACAGAAACATTCACAGTCTCCTCCAGTGTCGCAGGCACAAGCGTCATCCACACATGCTTGATAATATTCATTTGGTTCAACCTGTTGGAGAAAACATTTGAGTTTTCATGCATTTGTCCTCTTTGAAAAAGCATTCATTGTCCTAAAAAATGTGAATAAAATATCTTAAACTGACAACTCTGTATGTGTGAGAGAGAAGAAAAGAGAAAACCATGAGAATGCTTTGAGAAATTAAGAGGAAAATGTAGAATAAAGATATTACTAATAAGTCATAATTCTAAGAACTATTTGATGTTGAAGATACATTTGCAGAACTAATAGTTGCATTACTACAAGCTAGCACACAGTCATACATATCAGAAGGATGATATTCATATTAGTAGAAAATTATCCCATTATCCCATTAGAAAATAAACATATCTTGAGATTTATCTGTGATTGCCCCTTCTAATAAAAACAACAACAAAAACAACAACAAAACCAAAACAACCTATCCGTTTCTTTAGTGTACTAGCTCAAGGCACAAGCTGAGAAAATGAAAGTGAAAATACTTTCTATGCAGTCTCCCTGGAACTTGGTTTGATTTCACCTTGTCAAGCATGACAAAGTGTTTTTTATTGTATTTTTCAGCTCTCCCACATAAAAATTAATGTAATTTATGGCTCAAGACAACTTAAGACTGAAGTTTTTGCCATACCTCGGAGTGACACTTTGCAAACACTTCACTGGTAATGATGCTGCATTGCTTCTGTGCCCAGGCTTTCCTGTATGGATTTGCAGTGCATGGATCTTTGGTACGATTGGCATTTGGGCAACTAGAAGACACTTTCCAGCTGTTGGCAAACTCCAGCACATTTCCTACCACGGACTGACTGCGAGTAGTGAAGTCATTATTTCCATTGCCATCATAGTTTCCGCAAAGTCCGCAGACGTGTCCCTGCATGGGGATAAACGCAAAAAGACAGAGATCAGTAAGGCACAGTTTCTCAGTAACTGTGAGTAATAGACCTTCAGAATTAATCTTATTTAAGATTATCTGGTCCTCTTCAGTAACAGGCTTGGGTATTTTTGTAAAATACCTTTCTTGAAGAGATGTCTCTAACTTGTTGTTAGGAAGGGTAAGGACAGGAAGCAGAAGAGACTCATGGGTTTTGCTCTTAGTATTGAGCTAATTAGTTTTATCTAAACCTGAACATAGCTCTTCAGCGTGGCTTTTCATGAAGAAAGCTACTGATGTGGTTACTGTTACGCCATTGTTGAATAATGTAAATTAAGGAAGAATAAGTAGTACTCAATCTAAGTCAACACTACAAGGATAATAATATGCAATTTCTGCTCTTTCAGTCTTCTGGTTATAGCCCAAATTTCCATTTTTTTCTTTAGGAGATAACATGAATATCTTTCAGAAATAGTTTTATCCAGGTTTTGGATTTTAAAATGTACCTGAAAGCTGGGACTAAGTTTGATGAATATACTGGTTTTCTTGTCCCACATGAGTATCAGACCAACAGTAGTGTCAACCACCAGGTAGATGCCCATGGAACGGATTTGGAATGGCATTTTTCCTCCAGGTGCCCTCTGGATGACATCAGAGCGTCCATCACTGAGTACCAGCTCAAAGTTCTAGGACAGGAAAAGAAAAGCTCAGAGGTCGATTTAAAAAGTCACCTCTTGGGTACAATTTTATATATTGCCAATAACTGTTATTAAAATAGCAACTCTGTTATCATTATAATTGTTTTATTCAACAACATCATGTTAGGCAATTTCTCTTTGGAATTCCCTCCTCTGCTTTCTCTAGCAGAGACAAGAACTGTTAGCAGTGAACAAAGAAGCGTAGTAACATTTTCACTGTCTTGGAGGACACTTCTATGATGCAGTCTATCTGGGACAGCCTGTTCCATCCTTCTGGCCCATTAGACCTGAGGTAAATCTTATTAAAGAAAATACTTACCCCCAGGAAAACTTTAATAGACTTAGAGCAGGTGGTTCCTGTGGTGCCACATGGAATGTTCTCAGTGATGACTCTGAATGTTCCCTGGTTCATAGTTTGTTGACCACAGTAGTTCTGAAACACAGGAACGATATTCAGTGTTAACTATGCTACAAGGTCATATGTAAAATGGAAGGTACTTCAACAGTGCTAAAATCTGGGAAGGACTCCGTTACCTGGACCAGAACATATTCACAGTCTCCTTCAAAGTCAAAGCGTTTGCCATCAAAGGTGGTATAATGCCCATCTCCATAAACAGAACAGGTTTCCAGGCAGGGTTCCTCAGAGCAGTGCCATTTTCTGTTTCTGCATGTGCTGCAAAAGACAAAAAGCACTTCAAATGTAAAAACCAGACGTACACATAATATAGCTATATGCGCATTCCTGCATGTACATCTATCTGATTTTAAAAAATATTAAACCTATAATGAAAAAATAAGGTTTACTTATTCTCAGAAATGCAGCATAGCTCAAAAGCCTTTGGGATTTACCCAAAGACTGTGTTACTTCATGATGTCACGCATAGCTTGAGTTAGAAAATACTTCAAATCTTTCACATTTCCAAATCTTGTTGAATGTATGGAAATGTAAGGATTGCCTGTGAGGAAAAGAGCTTTCTTGCTTGAATGAATATGACAACATCCAAACCATATTGTTCTTCTGACCAATTGCAATTTCTCTGCTGTGTGCCATTGTAAAAAACAGACAGACCTTGCTTTTTGGGTACTAAGTGGATCATCTTACGTGGGATCACTTCCTATAAATATTGACACTGCTAGAGTGAAATGCTGTAATTCACCTAGAGCTTCAACTATTTCTTTTCAGATACTCAAAAATATTATTATTCAGTATGCTCTTACCAGTTGTTACAGCCAACTCTGACTGATTCTCCTGGACTGTAGGAAATCCCATTGTGAATACATGGACAGTCTTCTGGAGCTATACAGCCACCTTTGCCATCTAACACTTGATTATGAGGACATACGCATCCAGAGATACACTGAGTTCTGTACTGTAAGAACCACATAGAAAACATAACTCGAAGCATTTCCCTGATAGAAGAGTCCAGCTGCAGCTGGCAATTGTAAAAGATGTCCAGTTGAATATGCTTTCAACTGGGTATAAAGAGGCTATGCTTACACATTCCATATCTAGAGTCTGACAGCTCTTCTGGCATTCTGCTCCTACCACATCTGCAGTGGCATTGCCACAATCAATATAGACCATGGGATGTGCACAGACTGAAAGACAGAAAAGCCATGAGAGATGTGAGTTCAACCATGTATTTATATCTTCATGTTTCCTTACTGCAGAGTGAAGGAAAAAAAACCCTAAAGACTCCTTTGTGAGGTATGTGTACCTTAATATCATGCATTTGACCAGAAAGAGAAAATGAGTATTGTTTTGAAGTCATGCTCATCTGGTTTTTGTGCTTATGTGTGGACTGCTTGTAGGAATTCATGTTTAGTTAGCTTAGTGAAACACTTCCTTTCAGCAAAAATATTAAAAAAACAGGAAAACTAAGATCTTGGTTTACTTTGTAGTTTTCTTAGGTTTTTAGTATTTTTACTTTATTTATATTGTCGATATTTTTCTCCTCACATTTACTGAGGTGACCAAGTATTTTTTACCCCTGGGTAACCCAGGAAGTTATAACTTTTTTCAGCTATCTGAAAGGTAAGACAATATTTCTTTATATTTTGGGGTATCCTCTAAATTACAGAAGTCATCTGTTCATTTTCTTGACTGATTTCAGACTTTTACAATTTGCATCATTATGACAAAAAAAGACAGAACTGAAAAGAATAAAGATGGAAAGGGAGAATTAAAGAAAATCTTAAGTGATACGTTACCTGGTTCGGGTTTCTCTCCAATGCAGCTCAGCTTTCCATAGGTGCAAGTGCTATAAAAAAAGAGAATAGGTATGTTTGTGCTTTTCCT
Source organism: Falco cherrug (assembly GCF_023634085.1). NCBI lineage: Eukaryota > Metazoa > Chordata > Aves > Falconiformes > Falconidae > Falco > Falco cherrug. The sequence continues at coordinate 35,488,001 of NC_073706.1, read as the reverse complement.
TGTAAAGTTTCAGCTTGTTTCCTAATGAATTTGAAATAATGAACAATTACCATGTGACAAAACAGAGAAAATGTGTTTTTTACCAGAATAGCTTGTACTATTCAAAACTATAAAATATTAGAGCAGATAAAAATACAAGTATGTTCTGTATAAAGACAGGTTTTCTCTGACCATTTGCCTCATTAAAAACTGTCCCTCAGAATAGTTCAGATTCCATTTATAATGGGAAAAATCTGAAATGGGATTATCAAGCATCTTTTACCATGGAATAAGTCTTGCACAGTCATGGATAAGAAAAGTATATATCATGAAGGAATATATGGATAAGAGAAAGTATGTGAGGTGGGAAGAGAGGGACGGAGGGAGTGACTGGGTGGGAGTTTGGCTGTTAGCCAAGGCTAGCCCACCACAGTATGGTTTGTTGAACTCCTACAGTAGCCTAAGTACAGTCTTCCAAACATGGATAGTCATAACAATTTTTAAGGATCTGTGATTTGTTGTATTGAAATTATTGGGGAGAGAAATGCATTTGATTTGAATAGATTGCCTAATGTGTATGTGGTTTCACGACTGCCTATATCCAATCTCATTCTTTTCTTTACAAATCTCTTACCAGACAACACCATTATCATGAATAACTTCTCCAGAAGACAGAGGCATTCCTTTGTAGTAACAAGGACAGCTAGAAGCAGGTACACATTTGCCATTTTCATCCATGTAGGTTCCATTCATGCAGGTGCAGCCATCAACTGGAACAAACTTGATGCTGCACGTGACATCAGGCTCACTCAGAGACCGGCAGGTGGGTTGACAGGAATCGACATTGTAAGTGTACTTCAAGGATTTCGGACACAAGGTGGTGTATTTTGCTTGAGAACAAAAAAGTGAGTTACATTTGTAGTTTATTTAAGAATCGATGTAGGTATAAATGCAGTTCTTATATATGATAAACATGGCAATGTATGTACACGTGCTTTACTGATATCCTCAATAGTGTAATTTTTTCTTTTTGTACCACTAGAGCAGAATATTCCCCTATAAATGTGTCACAGGTACAAATGTTTTGCCCAGGTTGAAAAAAGAAAAAAGTTCAATTATATTAATGCATGTCATGTTTTTTCTTCATTGCTATTTTTTTTTCCAAAGTAAATTGAGAAACATCCTACTTATTTTACTCCTGTTGCAAGACAAGTGAGGTCCATGTTGCTTCTGCTGCTTCTGAGCAAGCAGTTTAACAAAGCCTCTTTTTTCTATTCCTCCCTGCTTACTGCTTGTCTTTTATGGTATTCCCTTCCTCCTCAAATGCTTGAGTCAATGCTATACTTAAAACACAATTTAACACAATTTACTGTGCAAATCCCTGAAAGCTACTGTGTGGGGCCTCTGGACGGTCATTTTCAAGATGCAAAGGGATGTAGAACTTACTGCAGGCTTTGTTTCTCCATCCAGTGAGGAAAACTCCTTTAGCAGCACAGGCCCTGACATAGCTGGAAAGGGCAGCACACATGCAGTCCTCACTCTTCTCACAGTTACACGTGTCAAACATGCAGTTCTAGGGACAGAGGATGACAGATGATCATCGGATTGTTGTGTCAAAGCCATGGTGCTCTAGACTTTTTAGTGCCATGTTTGTTAGAGCTAAAAGTGAGTGTAATTCATATGCATAAGTAAACATATGCCTGGTTTTCATTTGAAGATTTCATTGAGTACTTCCAAAAAAGATGCTTTGCAAGGAGAGAGAGTAATTAGAGTCTGACAATTTTAAACTATTTTTTCTTTTTCTTGTTCTTTTTTACTTTTTCAGGTGCTGGTAGGTTTCCCAGCTACTTCCAGGTTGTAGTCACTGTGTCATATATACTTAGAACAAGTAGAGGGTATTTGATGCCACCCAGCTTTTAGGGCTTAGGCTCAGGAGTTTGGGTTCTCTGCATCAGAGGAATGAAGAAAACAAGAAGTCATTTAATGTGTTGCAGTGCCGGGCAAGGTCACTATAATGTTGTCATTCCGGAAGATGTTTGGTGAGCATAATCTTGCAGATTTTCAATAACAGGGAGACTTTGTAAAGTCCCCAGGCACTCTGTTCCAGAGCTTCATCACCTTGAATTCTTGGAACATTTTTGTTTGCACCTTATCTAAATCTCTTTGCTGCTTCTTACACACGTTTCTTGCCTTGCCCTTGGAACTATCCAAAAGCCTTCAGAGAGCAGTTCAGAGCAGCTGGGCAAAGTGCTAGTTAAGATTCTGACTAAAGACCTGATAAGGACTCCAGTTAATACCTAAAAATAGGTGCAGCAGGAATATACCTGTAAGTTTATCCTCCTGGGAATGAAAATGAAGATACTTTTACAAAGAAGTAATTATTATGAAGGGGATGTAAAAATGAACCCCTGGCTTGAAAAGAACTATCATGAATGCATCTCCTTCCAATTAGCAAATTATTCTCTCAGGTGTTAGTAACTCTTGATCTGAGTCTTTTTCTTTTAAATGGGAAAAAGTTAAGAGCCAAGTACCTTCTGGTAAACTTCTGGATTCACTGTCGAATGACATTCAGCAAAAGGTCCCATGGCATCAGAGAGCAGTCCACACCAATGCTGAGCATACTGGTCTGTGAATTGAAAACATGATAAGAATGTCTGTTGTACTTCATTGTCTAAACTCTTGTCTCAATGTAACTATAGTTCCTGCAGAGAAATTGTAGAAGCTTACTCTGCAGTAGAATTCAGCTCTGCATTTGCTGGAACACAAACAGCCTTTCACTTCCTCTATACAGAAACACGAATCTTCATAAACTGAATGCTCTTAATCTATGGTAGTTGTCATGGAATAAACTAACACATCCTTAGCTGAATTTTGAAAAAGAAGGTTCACATTGTGAATAAAAATATGCTAGTACATCTCAGAAATCGGAAGAGGGGCTTGTGAATGCTCAAAAATTACATATTTCATTGGCTGAAATAGGACCTGAGAGCCATGAAGCTCCGAATTTTAAGTCTGGTTCTCAGTTTAACAGTGGAAGGACCACACTAAGTCCAGCCTTCAGTGAGACTATGCACAGCTTTTTTCCTATATGGCAAACACTCTTTCCTAGGAATCGATCCCCAATAGGCTGATGGTTGCAGTTTCCCTTAAATAAGCTGGCAAACCACTTGTTTTCTTTATCCAAAGCAATATTTTTAAAGATCCAAAATATTTTCCTAGTTATTATTTATCGGTTGAAGCCTTCTAGTGTCAACTGAGGAAAATAGTGTCTGTGCAAGCTGTCCACTGCTATTTTGGTTCAGTGCTGGGTGGTTGATCAGCTTATTCCTCCTTTCCATCTTAAAAGAGACTAGAAGAGGTTACTGTATGCTGAGCTTACCATTCTGTATGCTGAGAGTACAGGGGTTCTCAAAGGTGTTTTGGGCATCATGACAATCAGCCCGAGTTTTCCAAGTATTGCCAAAGGCTGCTGAAGTACCCTCTATTACACCGCTGGTGGTTTTGAAATCATCTGTCTGCACGTCATTGAAGTTACCACAGAGACCTGAAAGGAAGCAGATGGGCTGTGAAAATCTCCTTCAGAGCGAAGTATACTGGGGAAGGCATTGTTGTGATAAGATCACTTACCACAGGTCTGCCCTTTATGTGATGGGTCCAAGTCTATAAAAAGTTGCATGAGAGGAACAAGCTGAACCTGTAGCTGAAGACCAAAGCTTGTTTGCAGAATGATGAAGAAAGATGATGGTCTGAAGATGGTGACATTCGCTAGGGACATAAGAACATATGAGTTATCATTTCATGTGAGATAAGCAGTTGAAATAACTGTTCATTATATAGAGGGATTCTACAGCTGTGTTTGATATGATCCTAATTTCTGAAGAACTGAGGGGAAAATTATTCATATAGGATTTCAAATCCAGCACCAAAGCAGGCTGTCTTTACCCTAAACAACAAATATATAAAAGTGGAGGCACTTCCTGTCAGGTGTTTTAAAATAAGGGGAAGAACACACACTTCTGTTGCTATTTAAAAGAGCACCTTTGCTCGACCAAAATGATACACCATGATTTAGTGGTAGACTTCTACCTGGACCTATTCTGTCTTTTCAAGGTTTGCTTTATTTTCAGATGCAGTAATATCTGAGAACTGGCATGAGAGAAAATCTCCAGTGATGAATGTGTACCAAGCAAAGGGACAGAGGGAGCACAGGGAACTAAACTGAAGATATTGGACTCCTGTTGCGAATCAGAATTTTTCTTTCCCCTTTTAGGGCAATATTTTGATCTGGACGTGTGCAATGATACTATTTGCTTGAATTAATTCTCCATCTCATCAGATCTTGCTAAAATTAGACCATAATTTTGCTAAAATTATAAGAGTTGAACAGGCAAATCCTATTACTTTCAAAATGAGTGACTATGCTCTATTGGAATATCTAGGGTTTGCTGCAAAGGTGACCAAAGGTGAAATTTGGCTTTAGATTAACCTGTGTAATAACATTTCATAGTAAAAAATTAGAAACATTACAGAAGTCTTCCAAAGAAACTTACCTGCAGAAAATGGGAGCTGTGTGTAGATCATATTCACAAATACACTGCCAGAAGGCTGGATCACAATGTTCTGCCCAAAAGAAAAGGCAATGATTATCAAGCATATTTAGGGAAGATTAAACACTTTCCAAATGTTTTCTATCTGGTATTGTTCAGGATAAAGGAAAAAAAAGTGGAGGGATCCTGTGATGATGTTCTATATATTTCTATACTATTTCTTTAATCTTTATTACTGTGGTCCATTGACTGTCAAAACAAACAAGCAAAAGACCAAAGACAACTAAACGATAGAAAATTTCTAAGATCTTGACTTCCGATGGACCTACTCTATTCTTAATTTTTCTTTGAATAATGTTCAAATGAGATAAAACAAAAAAATCATGCAGATTTCCTGTCTGTGCTGTTATGTGTCGTTTGTCTATTAAGCTTTGAAAACATCCCTGCAGAATGTTAGGTGCCTCCATTTTCGACTTACAGTTTGTCCCCCACTTAGGCTGATGGCGATGCCCTTGAGGCATGTCTCAGTGTCAGTCAGGCCACACTTGTGGATATCTCCCAGAACAGTAAATTCATTGCTGTCACAGAGCTAGAAGATAACAAAATATGTCGTTAAAAGGATTTGATATATTAAAATATTGTTATGTTAAAAAGGCTCACACTCAAATGACATTTTTTAGTAAAGTGAGTCTTAAAATATTGTTTATTCCTTTTCTTACTGTTCATATCTTCTTACATATATGTATACAGTCACCAGAAAGAAGCAGTTATAAAACACCAGACAGCTAATATTTAATTAAAGAACTAGTGGGAAGCATGGAGATGGTTTCATGGAACCTAAAAACTCAGTGCAATCCTAAAACAATGATCAAAGAACACAAAACTACTGCAGCATGTTCATTTAGTATAACCCTAACAGAAAGCCCCCTGAAATCCATTTAAGGTTCCGTGTTGACCCTCTGTGTTTCAGGAAGTTGATATGATAGCCAGTATTTTTAATCCAAAAAACCCCCAACCATTTTCCTTTAGTAAATTGCTTTAGCAAGGATTGTGACTAATTTTTACCTTGGTTAAAACATAGCTACAGTCTCCAAAGAAGGAATAATGTTTCTCATCAAATGTTGAAATGTGGGAGCCTCCTTCAATACTGCAAGTCCCGGGGCATGACTGGGTGACACAAGACCATTCACCTCCCACACAGGTACTGAAATGAAGAAGGCATTCAGTGCACTTGAGTAATACAAGTATAAATAAAATAAGAGACAATAAGACAGTTGATGCCTTGTTTTTCCTCTTGAAGCATTGATCATACTGTCAAAGAAAGCAACATTGCTTTGAAATCTCAGAATAAGTATGGGGCAGGCATATTTTTATTAGTGATATTTTTTTATATATTGCTGTTCATTTCCAGTGTTTGGACAGAATTCAGTCCTGGTGAACCTGGCTTCCATTCTGCTGCATACAAAGGATTGTCCCTCATCTCCATCAGCATGGCTTAAGTTTCAAACATGTTAGGTATTTCTTGGAAAATAGCATGCATGTTTGTGGTTCTTGTATTCATGGGTAGATGGGTGCATTTGCATATGCTTATGCAATAATACTTCAGTAACTATAATGATGCTGAAAAAAATATGTGTCATATCTGTCAAACACACATCTCAGATGTGATCTCCCACTCTGTCTAATGCAACGTGTCCCTAAATGTCACATCCTCCATAGTATTTACATGAGCACCCTAGTATTACACTGTAGTGCTGCAAAGGACCTAACACAGTAATTCACATTTTTAAATATCTTCAGTAACTGAATTGAATAGCCTCCTTTAATTGATTGGTCTTGAAATTGCAGTACCTATATCTAAACCCCAATTTTTACTTCCAAGTGTGAGTAGAAAACAGAGATATAAGTATCTTCTAAAAACACGTAATCAAGAAAACTTCAATTGATAAGTAGCCCCATTTCTTTTTTACAGGAATTTGGTAATTTTTCCCTGTCTTCCAAATGTTCAAGTAATGCACCTAAAAGGAGAAGTATGAGAAAGGGACTACATTACCATGATCTGCATTTAGATGAGAAGGAGACACCAGGAGCATAAGTTTCACCTTCATAGGTACAGTGGCATTGCTCACGGGGAATGCAGCCAGCACCATTAATGTCATCAAATACCATTCCTAGGGAAAGAAATGGTCTGTTACTCATTCTGTGCATGGCAGAACCTGCTTTTGTACATATATCTGGCAGATGCCTGAAAGCATGTTCCTTTTCTTCTCTGTAACACAGAAAATTAATAGAAAGTACTTTAAAATAATAGGATGCAAGTTTTGTAGGGATTGAAGGGCTATATTCCTTTAAAGCCTATCTAAAATCTTAGGGTGATCAAAAGAGCTCTAGGGAAATACCTGTCTGTTATGGACTTCATTAGAATGGAAGTAGAATTAACATTAATAGATAATGAGTTGGAATAGATTAACTGTTTGTAAGACTGCACAGGGACATGTTTGTACAGTAAATATTTTTATACCCAAAGGCAGAAGATTATCTGAGAGAAGTCAATGCTATTAGAGAAACAAGTGATAGTGAATTCTGTGAGATGTCATGGAGGATGGGCAGAAGTGCTGCAAGGGGTGAAGGTCCTACCATGCAGTCACTCGCAACAGCAACAGTTCTCAGCCCCAGAAGCAAGTGTGCACAAGAACATATTCGCATTGTTTGTCTTGTACTGATACTCAGTTCTCATGCATAATTCTCTGAAGCACCAGATTTTACCCACAGCCTAGTGCTCTCTCAGGTCCTTGTTTAGACACGCAGTACTGGACAGGGAGGGTTGTGTAAACTGGGGAACCAGACACATTTTTGCTAACACCAGACTTGTTATTGTGGGCAAAATGTGGTTAAACATTATGTACTTTGCTGGAACTGGATATGGATGCTGGGAATAGAATACTTCCCTTTATTGTTAGGAGCAAAGTATCTTATTCTCAGTTCAGTCATTATGTACATATCTCAGGCATGTTTGTTGTTTAAAAGGGCATTTTTAGTAATCTGAATAGAAATGGTGGATACTTCGATGATAATAACAGTGACAATGTGAGGAGAACGATACAGTGCAGGAAAGTTATTCCATGTATACAGGTGAGTGTTGTAGAGGGTTTGGGTATGAGAAAAGGGCAGGAAACAAGCTTGCCTGGAGGGCAGACGCAGCCGTCTGTACAATGATCTTCGCAAAGTGCAGATCGTTCTGGGTTGCTGCATGTGTCAGAGCAGGGGGAGCCACACTCCTTGTATTGCATGTTGAAAGGACATGATTTTGCTGAAAGCAGAAAGAGTGTTATAATGCTGACTTTTTCTTTGACATGTTGAGAAAACAGTATTTGCAATTTAGGATGCTTTCTGTCAAGATATAATGGGGGAATCCTGATCCAGGTGGAGGCTACAACACGTTCTATATATATCAAAACTGCTTAGTAATGTGAAATCCTCTAAACTTCCATATTCCTAAAGTCTTGAGTATGCTCAGGTTAGAACTGTAATTTCATGAAAATGACATGCACCTTTAAACAGCTGTCTTCTTCAGGAAAAAAAAATTCATTTACTTGAAGTTTATTAGATATGGGTAGTAAGCACAGATGAAGGTCCCTTCCCAAGATACTTACGACACAGTTCTGAGGTTCTCCAGTTCAGAGGCTGTCCACCTGCATGAGCACACTGCCGGGAGTATTCAGCAAAGGTGTTGCACATGCAGAAGTCAGCCATAGAGCTATCACAGTGGCATAGGTCTTGTATGCAAGTTTCAATGTAGTCCTGAACACTCACAAGTGCATTACAGCTTGTAAAGGCTTCACTGGTTAACACTGTCTCACAGATAGAAGCCTAGGAGGGAAAATAAAGAATGTAAAACAGGTGTTTAGAAAATATGAAACTAATTATTTAAGGCATGTAGCAGAACAAACCAAAGGTCCACCTGGTCCCAAAACTGTCCAACGGTAGCCATATGCAGATGTTTAAGGCAAAGTATAACAATAGGGCAAGTACATGTGGAACTCCTTTGATTACCTCCCATATCCCTCTATATCTTGAGTTACTTTCAGCTCCGGTGACTTCCCAAGCATTATACAGTTTCTTTATATTGACATCCTCAGTGAATTTCTTTTTCATGAAAATACCCAGTCTTCTCTTGGAAGGGGAATGCAACTTTCTAGCATTCACTTTAGCGAAGAATAAGAAAAAAATCTAGAAAAAACCTTTTCCAGACCTATAGTTCAGTCATATTTGTGCTATATTTTTTCCAATTCTAACTTTTCTCCAAAGAGAGGGATAATGTAATTTATATTGAGAAAAATAATTTTGAGAGAGAGGTTCTTACAAATTCAGCTGAGCAGTTCACTGTAACACCAGGAGAAATAGGATCAGCACACTGCTCTGTGGGTCCATCCATCTTCTGCCTGTTCCCAAACTGTATGGGTGTCAGTTTTGTCTCTGTGAAAAGCAGTCCAAATATTAGAATAAAATTTACTGGTTTACTGGCTTTTGCACAGAGATATTTTCTTTTGTGACACTTCCTGCTATGACATGAACAGTGATTATCACTCTAATATGAAAGGCAAAAGGAGATGGGGAATGTATACAAGGAACTGGATCCTAACTATTGGAAATGCATAGATAGTTGCATGTGGCACATCTTAAAAGATCTAACAGCGATGGAAGCAGCCTAATACACCTCAAAGCCTACTCTATACATAACTGACATCATAGAAATACATGAAGAAGTATCACTAGTTTTGCAGTTAATACAACCCACAACCCACGTTACAGTATACTGCTAAAGAAAGAAAAACAAAGCGCCAATACTTAATAATAATGCTTTTTATTACTTACTCTCTGAAATAAATTCATTGCTGATTGGAATTCCATTGAAGTCCCCACAAAGTCCGCAAGTTTGATTGGTGTATTTCGTATCTAGTTCCACCTAAAAGAAATGAGGAAAGGGAGCTTAGGTTCATAGTAATGTCAGCCTTGACGGTTAGGGACACAGCCTAGATCGATATTGCTTATGTACTTAGAATTTGGCGTATGTATGCTGTGCAGAGTGAGTCATGTGGTAACAAGGTAGGCACCATTGCCAAGGTCAGTGACCAGCAAGAAAAACTTGGTCTTATTCTACTGCATTGCCAGGTCTGGGATCTGACGAGTACACTGTGAGGTGGGAACGTGGTAACTGGGGCTTTATTGATCCTGAGCTGAGCTTGGGGGAAAAAAAAGGGAAATCGAGGAAAGACTGGAAGACAGAACAATACGCTAAAAATGGACACAAATCCAAATGTAACTAACGCCTGCTGGCTGGTTAAGACTGCAAAGATGTAAACAGACTAATTTCAAAATCCACCTTTCTGCCATGTTTTGAATGTTTTCTTACCAGGAGGGCGTCCTCTTCATTCCAAAGGAAGGTCAGTCCTAACTTGGCAGACACTTTCAGATAGCTGTTACTTCTCTCTATCAAGACTCCCATATGGCTGTAGGGCATCTGAACCCTGGAGAAAGATCACTTAATTCAGTGGGGGTAGGGACAGAATATCCATTGAACAGCCACACTGATATCCTTTCTCATTCTCTTTGAGAAGCATCAGCATGCATAGGTGGGGAAATTAGAGCAGTAACTAAATACAGCCAGCACAAGGTGATAACATTTTGGCTGTTCCCTATGCAATTGCTTCTTGTGCAAATAGAATGACCTTGCTTTCCCTGCTGTTCCTTTTGGCTCTATCTGTTAATGGTGTTTTACCAGGTAAATTCTTTTAGGTAAAAATTTTTACTAGGTAAAATGTTGGCATGTGTCTTTGGTTGTGTTGTTCAAAAAAGTGCTGGGAGGTTCTGTTTTGCAGGCAGTATGCTTCAGGATATTGCTATTTACTCCTTCAAGCCCTTGATAATAAAGGGATAGACTCTTCAGGCTTTCTGTGAGATGACTGCCATTCACAAAGGTGTACCCAAGATAACCTTTAGACTAGTTCACTGTACTTAGCTGTTATAATACACAACTCACTATGGGATAACTACTCAAATATTTACCCAGCCTTTTGGATGGGTTTCACACCCTATGCCAAAGTCAGTGCTACTGTTGCTACATAGAGAGCTGGTTTCCAGACCAGCTCGTTTTAAATGAACGCAGGTACAAGCTGCAGTCACTGCTTAACTGCTTACTGTTCAGTGCAAGGACAAAAGCTGTCAAAAATTCCTCTCAAGAATCCTGTTCTGGTAAAATTAACGGAGAGTCAAAA